>NC_140590.1:299452880-300052880 GCF_964204655.1 Triturus cristatus | reverse complement strand
TGCGCGCGCATGCTCAACCGGAACAATAAAAAACAGGGACATTTCTGTGTTTAACGGGGACACTGTTTGAAAACAGGGACATTTGAGTCACTTGGAGAAAAGTGTCGGGACACGGGGACACTTCCCCAAAAACGGGGACCGTCCTGGGAAAACGGGGACGTCTGGTCACCCTATCCTTAGTGTAGGTGTGCGGGGTGTCCCTGTTACACCGTCCGGTTGTGACGTCAGTGCCACTTCCGTATCATCCGTGGTCAAGAGAATCACGGAGGCTAGCTCTATACAAGTTACATAGTGCTGCCAATCTACTGGTTGCGTCTGAGTAATAGGGCGCAGGGGCTGAGAAATCAGTGTCTTGTGTTCAGCTACCAGGGCACGCCGGAGGGCGTTCAGCCAGTGTCTAGTGGAAGGCCCCGTTGGGGATTTCCAAGCCATGGCAAAGAATATTTGGCCAAAACCAGCGCCAGGTCAATACATTTGTTAATATTCTTACGCCGTGCATTCCGTTTTGTGATGCCTAGGTTGGATACATTCGTGCCAGCCTGTGCGGGGTTAAGTATGTGTGATGGAAAAAATTGAATTGCTTGAATTTCAGTCTGGCATTCATTGAGATGGTTTGGGGGTTTCCCACACACTGTTGCCATTGCTTGTCCGTGATTGCAGTAGAAAGCACCACTGTCCAGTATTCGCGTAATGGGGATAATGCGGGGGCTGTTTCCGTTCTAAGTGAATTATAGATGCCCGTAATGGCTTTCCTGCCTGATACATGTATCAGTAGTGACTGCAAGGTTTCAGAAGTTGGTGGTACCGTGCTAATGTCTCCCCAAATTCGTGTTGCCTGTTGTGTTAGTGTCGCGTAGAGAAGGAACGTTCCTGGTGACACCCCATAGTTGTCTGACAGAGTGTTAAAGTTGCACAGGGCGGAGTCCGTAAATACGTCGCCTCACGTTGTCAGGCCAGCTGCTTGCCATTCAGTCAATTCTGGACGTTTTAACCAGGTGTATGACCCTGGTACCGTCTCATTGGGGAGATCTGGGGTGTACGGTGGAGGGCGACGTCTGGGCACGACGTAATGCGACCAGGCAGTACGAGCTGCCAGTAGCAGTATGCAGCCCTCTGTTCTCTGAAGCTGAGTTTTGGTGCCTGATAGCCATTCAAGCAGGTCTGATTGCGCTAGCGCCATTGCCCAAGTGTCCAGTTCAGCTAAATGCTGCTTTGCCAACCAGCGCATAGGCCATTGAAGCTGCGCGGCTGCATAGTATAGTTCGTAATCTGGTGCTCCCAGACCTCCCTCCGATATAGGGAGGTGCAGCTTAGAGAGTGCTACCCTTACCCTGGAGTTGCCCCATATCAAGGAGATCAACAATGACCGTAGATTGTTGAAGAATTTCTGAGGCGGTCTGTAGGGGAGGACGGTGAATAAATATAAGAGCATCATAGAAATGGCTATCCGGCCCATGGGGGATAGCGGGAGAGTAGTCCAGAATGGGAGGGTCGCCCTGGCACTAGTGATTGCCTTCCCCAAGTTACCATCCAGCAAGTCAACCGCAGAATGGTAAACCTGTACTCCCAGGTATTTAAAGGAGTCGTACGCTCTAGCAAGGAGCGTGAGGTTGCCGCTGTCTCAGCTTGATTGGAATGGGGGACATCGGGAACAAGACGGACTTATCTCAGTTGACTTTCAAACTGGCTTGGAACCTGGTTAAGCGATTGACAACACGGTGGACTGAGATTCCGTCGGGATTGACGGGGGTAGGTGGTGACTGGAACGACGTACTATGCCTGGCACGGGACAGATGGCGTAGTGGAGGGTGACCACGACTGCTTGAGATTCTAAATTACTACCCATGATTCAGGTGCTGGGCTGGACAGTCTCTTGGTGGGCGCTGCATCCCACTGAACGCGAATACAAATACTTCTCTGAGTAATTTTATCACATTGACTATATATTCATATCAACAATTCATACCCATGGATTAAAATCCGCAGAGATACTGCTGCGGGGCCTTTCAGATCACTCTTCGGTGTCTATGCAACTGGTCTTGGGCCCAGGGCACTCTCCATTTAGTTGGCGGCTATCGCCTTGGCTTCAACAGGATAAGCAATATCGGCAGCATATTCATACCACTATCACTGACTACCTTTCATTTAACGTCGGGACGATTTCATCCCCTATAACTGTATGGGAGGCTTTCAAGCCTACACTTCGGGGATAGATATCACCTTTTGCGCAGCGAGACATCGACAGTGCTGGGAGAAATTGCTACAGGCTGAGGCTAGATAGATGGATCTGGAGCGCAGCAGTAGGGGGTCAGAGGGGGCCGCTGTGCCTAGGCAGTTGCTTAGTGCTCAACGGACATATGCCAGAAAACTATTAGATGAGGCTCGACTTTCCTGGCTCGTGACTCGCAGCCGGATATATCAGTGGAGTGACAAGTCGAGTGCCCTACTGCATCGTTTTGTCAACAGTCAATGCGTCCCAAGGTTCTCCCGACTATACAAGATCCGGCGGGGGTGATTCTTACAGATCCACTGCACATAGCGGCTAGCTTCGCCACTTACTTCGCCACCCTGTATGCCCCCCGGGAAACCCTACCTGCTGACACTATATAAAAATTAATTGATGATCTCACCCCGTGGACTCTCTCCGACACAACGTGGGAAGTCTTAGACGCCCCACTATCAATTGTGGAATTGCAAACAGCCCTAATGGACATGAATTCTGGCAAGGCGCCAGGTCCTAATAGCTTTCCTTGCGAATTTCTCAAACATAACCAATCCCAGCTGATAGAGCCATACCTTGCGGCCCTCAATGCCGTAGTTGAAAACTGCAGCCTTCCGTACGACTTGAGACATGCGGAAATAGTAGTTTTCCTCAAACCAGGCCGACCGCCAGAACAGCATTTGTCCTATCAACCGTTCTCACACCTCAACGAGGAGGCTAAGCTTTTGCCTAAGGTGATCGCAAATCGCCTAGTCCTATACATTCCAGATCTTATTCACCCTGATCAGGTGGGATTTATGCCCGGCCAGGCAACACGGCATAATATACGTAGAGTGCATACTGCAATTGCGGCTGTGGATAAACTAGAGGAGCCTGAGGCACTACTCCTTGCGGTCATGGATAAAGCCTTTGATTCGCTCAGCTGGGTTTACCTCTTTGCTTTACTTAGTCGCTTAAATATTGGCCCCCGCCTGCTAACCTTTATACATCTTCTATTTACTGATATCTCGGCATCGGTCAGGGTTGCGGACTCCATCTCGGGCTGCTTTGCTATAGGGGGGGGTACCCGCCAGGTTTGTCCCCTCTCCACATACGTTGGCGGTGTGGGTGAGGATTGATGCCCAGTTCCACAGCTTTGAATGGTCGCGGGAGGTATCTGACCGCATCGCATTATACGCGGATGATATGCTGTTCTTCCTCACCCGCCCGGATAGGACTGGCCCGTGACTTTTAAGGATTATGCAAATATTTGGGGAGTGCTCTGGCCTACACATGAACAGAAGTAAATCGTAATTGCGGCCCTTGCGTGGGGGATGATCAGTTGGGTACATGGTCTCGAGAGGTAATCATAGTTCCTGATGGTTTAAATACTTGGGGGGTGTTTTTATCCACATCTCAATCTATTTCATGGGATAGAAACCTGGCCCCCTGTGGGCGCTGACGGGAGACCAGGTTTGTGTTTGGTCACATTTCCTCTTTCCCTTCTTGGCAGATCCGCCATTTTCAAAATGGCATCTTTGCCTCGCCTACTATACCAGCTTCAAAACCACCCCATTCCTATACGGCCAACATGGTTCCGGCAGCTTAACGCAGTCCTTGCTTGATTCGTTTGGGATGGAGGGAAAGTGCGTGTGGCTTTGATTACCTGTTTTCAATCTACCTATTGTGGAGGCATTGCCACCCCGGATGTTCAGGCATATCATGCGGACCGCAGATATTATTCCTTAACGACTGGTGGTACGAAGACTGGAGGGACCCCGCGTATGCAGTGGAGCGCTGGCTGACGGGGGCCACGTCGCTTCACAAAGTCCTGTATTCCGGCCCGCTGTTGAATGTGCTGCCGCCGGCGACCAGGACTGTCTTTGAGGTATGGAAACGAGTGCTGCACATGATGGGTTGGTGGGGTAAATTGACGAAGGAAACCCCTTTGTGGAACAATGGTCAGCTAGCACAATTGGAGCAGTTATCTGGGTTTTGGGGCTTGGGAGGCCATTGGAATAGACAGTGAGTGCAGTCATGCATGGTGGGCACATGAAGTCTTTCCAGGAACTTCGGTCAGAATATAGTATGCCCCACACACAATTTAATAGATACCCACAATTGCGGCATGCCCTTTCCCCATATTTAGCTCAACAAGATGGCCTACCTGATTTCAACCCTATCGAGGCTAAGTTCTTTATGGGAGACTTGGGGGACCACAAAATAACAAAATATATTGCACGCTATTAAATAATACCCCCACCACACTACATAGAACATGGGAGGCCTGCCAATAGGACTTGGGACCCCTTGATGAGAAGGATTGGGTGGAGGTGCTCGAAGCCCCACGCGGTGCAGCTATCGCTTGCATCTGATTCAATTCAAATATCTGCATCGGGTATATTTCACCAGGTTTAGGCTGTAGCGGGTGGGGCTGATCACATCTCCTCATTGCTTGCGCTGTGAGGCAGCAGAGGGTACTTTCTTTCACACAATATGGCAGTGTGAGTCTCTGTCGCAGTTTTGGAGAGGGGTGGCTGCGTGCCTCTCAGAGGTCCTGGGATGGGATGTTCAACTCTCGACTCGATTGTTTACGCTTCATATTGCTGAGGGATTGGGTGGCAATAGATATAAGCGCCACTTGCTCTTTCTTGGCCTCACGCTGGCTAAGCACGATGTTGCCAGGGTATGGAAGAGTGAGTCTCCACCATCGGTTGCAACATGGAAGAAGGGCCTTGACTTTTGCATGGGCCTGTAGATTCCAGTCTTTGCAGCGAGAGGGTGCCCCTTGAAACACTATAAAATATGGAAGAGGTGGGCGGATTACAGGGGACTAGATTTAGAGCCTCCCCCCCTCTGCCTCTGATGCCGAAGAGTTGTTGGGATGACTGTGCTGTGTAGTAATATAGATGTAGACTTTACTTGCTTGTATACGGCATTGCTTCGACCTGCATGTCCTAGCTCGCTGGATGCTTCCAGCGATATTGTTAAGGCACTATTGTTTGTTGTTACGAGTTCTTTTCTAAGGTGTTTACTACATCAACACAGATACGTTATTTTTTAAAACGTTGACATCAACATTGCTTGTATACTGCTGGTGCACTGCGTGAGTCCGACTTTATACCGGCTTGCAACAATAACATTGAGTTGTGAACAAAAAAATGTGTTTGAATAAAACATGTAAAAAAAACATATTTATCAGTTAAGTGGTTATGTGAAGGAAGCATTGTAGATGTATTTCCATGTTGGTGAAAAGGCCAACAAAACGATTAAGAATATGATGCTCCTTTTTGCCAGGCCTCTGATCCTAACCCTAGGCCCACTGAACCTATCCCCAGTGCCCCATTGCTCTCAAGGTCACGATTCCTGAATTTTACACTGCAGCTGGAGGATTATAAACAGCAGTGTCCTAGTAATCCTGTCACAACATAGTATTAGGGATGGGGCAGTCATTGATACCCAGGGGCATTGACAATGATAATGGAGGGGGTGGTCATTGGTAGAACATTGATCAGTATGGGCAGGTAACTGGCACCCATCCCAAGTGCGCCTAGTCAGTAATAAGCAGCAGCGGAGACAGGGCCACGGGGTCAGGGATCAGCGAGTGGCATGCCACTGACTCTCCTAAAGGCAGAGATCGGGAAAAAAACTGTCCAGCAAAGGAACCTAAAAAGGATGGTCACACGAGTGATGGTAGTCGGGGGCTTTGCATTGCTGTTCGGCTCATTAGACTCACTGTTGATGCAGACTTACTGAACAGTCAGTGAGGTGGGAATGGTTTCAGCTAATGAGCGACGTGCGGTCAATAAAACACAGGGAAAGGTTTGGCCGGATGCACTGCGTCTCTGCATCCCTCCCCCACTTCCTCCTCGCCTCCCCCTGCTCTCTGCTATCAGCCTCGAGTGATCTGTACCGTGTGCAGTCAGCGCTCTGCAGATCTGGGAAGCCCAGCTTTCAGTGCAGCCAAGGCTCTCTGCTCGCTTCGGTCCCTCTCCAGCGCCTCCCTGCTCCCTGTCTGTACTGTGCTTGAACCCCGCACAGCTCGTGCTTACTGTCTCCTTTCGTTTTGTGTCTCACTCAGCCCGTGCTTCCTGACAGGCCTGGGTGTGTCTTGAACAGACTGCCCGTGGTACCCTCAGCTGTTCTCCAGCTCGGCCTCAGGGATGCCACGCCGGTTGCTCCTGCTGCTTCTCTTCTGCCCGCTCGCCTGGAGAGCTGCCGCCTATCCGGGCTTTCTGCCGGTGGGATTTCAGGAGGTGGCCAACATGTTCCGGGAGGTTAGCAATCTGATGGCTAAGGCACAGGTAAGGACAGGCGAGCATGTCACTCTTTCCAGCACTGCCCTATTGCGGCTCTAGTAACTGACAAACGAAAAGTGTCCTCAGTGCCAATACCTTTAACCTTCTTAATGGACTCAGCTCCTATCCATAAACTTCTACATTCTGTACATAGAGAATTCTGACACTGCATCACTACGGAAAGACGGGGTCAGAATAAACAGGCAAAATTAAAGTTTTCACCGCCTTCTTTAACAAGCATTGGCATAGCCAATAGGTCTCGCCTTTGGGACCTTATAAGTGTTTAGCCATGCAACAGTTAATATTGTTGCAGTAAGGATATTGTGCTGCATAACTAAATACTTATAAGATCCCAAAAGCGAGACCTATTGGCTATGCCAATGCTTGTTTTTATTTGAACTGAGCTTGTGATCTAATATCAAGTCATGGTAGCTTGAAGTCCAATGACTGGGCATTAAAAAAACTGTATTTATTTCCTGCTCAAGTAGTGTTTATTCCTAGAACAAGTAGCTTTGAATTAAACATGATCCCTTAATTCTGAAGAACCCCTAATTTTTTTTAGCTGAAATCACTTTGGTGTCCAACTGTAAGGAAATCAAAATTCAAATTAATATATATATCTGTGGCTTTGAAGAAAGGCTTTGAGTTGAGCTTCTCAATAATTTGGTGAAAACAACTATTTTTCAACATTGCTGTTGAAAACCAATGGGCTGTGGTTAACCTGTTATTTGTACACGTGAAAATGAAGGGTTCACTTTCGCAGTTAAGCAATCAATCAATCAGGGGGTTTATAGAGCGTGCTACTCACCCGCAAGGGTCTCAAGTCGCTGGGTGGGGGGGGGGGGGGTAAGGAACTTTTATTGTTTAAGGCACATCCTACCCCATCCTACCCCTATATATTTACAGTGCATTGATTGCTGGTAATGCTATTTTAAAAACCACCAGACTCAATAAAACAACACAACAAATGTGAACTGACCGAACGTTAATTTTCACTCTTTACACTATTATAGTTTTTACATTTTTGGGGGTTCAGTGCACTTTATGGTTAAGATTAAGAAACAGATAAAAAATGCCATAACATTTTCCTAGGCTCCATTGTAATGAGTGTATTTAAAGGATGGCACTACGAGCACTGGAGGAGAAATGAGACACTTTTACGGACTCAAACATACCCTAATGGCAGTCTGAAAATGTGTCTGTAGTTAAGAGGCTAGACGGCAATTTTAGGTGAAGCCAGTTTGAAGGGGCTGCTAGAATAGGTGGCTAATAAAGCTTCTGAGAAGAGTTATGTCACACTGGCAAGCAAATGCAGGCGGCAGTGGGATCCCGCATGGCCTCATTTTATATAGCATGATGGATGGTTTCCAGCTACAGTCCCTTCTCGAGAACCAAATAACCCGCACTCATTGGTGCCAGGCCCTCGCGCCAGCAAAGCAGTTTCACAAATATTAAATCGATACTGAAGTCTAAATTTAGATAAACAAGTGCAAAAGGGGATTATGGTAAACTTGCACTGTCAGTCGCTTAAACCCTTTTTTTCCTGGATTGGTTTGTTGTTTGTACGATTTTCAAAAGATTTGCTCGACAAACATATTGAACATAACTTTAAAAGAAACAGGACGCACACTGCTGCAACGGGGACGTTCGGCGACGTGTGTGTAAATATACTAACTTCAATTCCCTGCTTTGCAAATGCAACTGAAATCGCACCTTGGTGAGATAGACTGTGAAATACCTGGGGACTTAGTCACGTGACGAGAGTGAGGTAATGGGTTGAAGAGCACTGCCGCATTATAGGATTGTTTTGTGTCGTAAGTGGAAAAAGGGAAAAACATTAGGTGCGCTGCACATCATTAGGCATGTGGAGATACTGAAGGCTTTTAACACTTAATGAGGTGTACTGTGCGTTCTGCGATACGGAATGCAACACGCATCCCAAAGTAAACGTCAACATGCATTGGCCACGTGGCCGTGAAAGCGAAAGTGATCGCGGCGAAAGTGATCGCGAGGACGCGCTCTGTGGTAAGCACGCGAGTGGTACGCGCGCAGCAGTCATGGCGCTGGAAGGGAGGCAGATGGTGGCTGCACGCGTGCATGCGTGCACGCTCGCGTGATCGCAGGCTTTAAGCCCGCGAGGTCTGGCAGCACTTTGAAAACCCCAATACTAAATGTCTTGCAGCGCATGCGCTGGCTTAGGCGAGACCTAAAAACTGTAGACCTATTGATTAAGGGCGTCCTCATATTTTTTATTAATGCCGTGTTGCTCTGAAAAATAGAGTTTAAGTTAAAAGGCCGACTATGCGCTGACGGTACAAAGAGCACGGAAATATGACCACGCGATGGAATTGAGTTATCCTTTAGAAATATTTGAAATAACTAGGCCCAGAGGAAGGCCTCCCGACAACCCAGAGGCAATCAGATCTCAACAGTGTGGCATCTTCTGATCAGGAATTTGTGTAACAGAGTACAGATAATACTACATATTACTATCTGGTCATTCAGCATTTTTCCCTGGCATGGTGAGTTAAGTAAGAATGCTCCAGCACCAAGGGTGATGCACTTTAATGTTGTACCTTGCTGATAGTAAGAAATATTGTGATCTTTAGATGTAGATTTTAGATAGTTATGCCTTGCTAGTTGTAAAAATTATTTCATTAATATGTGTTTTGATCAGAATAAAACGTGATTTTATAGTGCTGGTGTGGTGTGGTGTGTTGATCAAAATTATGTACGCAATACTAATGATACTCCTTTTAAATAACAATTTACTTGTTAGAATAGGGGTGAAATGCGTTTTGTTAATGCAT
This sequence comes from Triturus cristatus, assembly GCF_964204655.1. Lineage (NCBI taxonomy): Eukaryota > Metazoa > Chordata > Amphibia > Caudata > Salamandridae > Triturus > Triturus cristatus. Next base: position 300,043,572 of record NC_140590.1, on the reverse strand, counting down.
GGAGAAATTGCTGATAAAAAGCCAAAACTTTAAGGTTCTTAAATATTCGATATTTAGTGCCTCTTTTGGGTTTCCCTGAATTAGGATAATGCTTTGATGTTGATCATGAGATTTAATAGTGGAAGCTTTCCTGGTAATACAGTGCATCTCATGGTACTTCTAAAACATGTCTCCGGAAACAAATTAAATCCGACATTAACAATTGTTATGCTGTGTATTAAGAGAACTGAATGTGATATGTAATGGTATTATCAACTCAGCAACGACAACCTCATCTACCATCAAGTTTGTAATTGGGGCAGTAGGCCTTAGCCTCTGATTTTGAATTAGGATTGTAACAATAGTGGGAAGGGCCAAGCAAGTAATTTTTGCTGGCAGACTTTCAAAATTGTTTAGATTGGTGTAATTGGGGAATAACCAGTGAAAACATTATTTTCACTGGTAAATTGGCTAATTTACGTTTTCTTCCGCAGCAGAAAGTTACCAGAGGCGCCTGTAAGAATCACCAGGTGATGCATGGTATTTTTGGGCTACCTCCCTGGGGCACCACTGTATCTTGCAGTATTACCAAATGTCTATCCTTTTTTTTTTTAAACAAACTGTATTGCCTTTATGTTCAAGCAGAGTTGCATACATCAACATAACATTACATTCGGACCTTTGTCATATTCGTTACATCTCAAGTGGACAGTTTATACACTTTCTCTCGTTTCCGTAACCAGCATCCCCTCCCGTCTTGCTCGGTAGGGATAGTGCTAGTCTGGCCCTGCGCCCCCAACCCCCCCCCCCCGCACCCCCCCTCCCCGCCTAACAAACCTTGTAACTTAGTCCCTCCCCTCCCTCCTTGCCCGCACTGCTGTCTCCCATTTGTCTCCCTTGAATGCCGAGGGTCCCTTCACCTCTATCCAATCATTGTGCGCAGGGGCATCCCGTATACACTAGTACCCTCTCTGTCCCTACCCTCTCCTGTGGGAGTGTGTTGGGTGCTCCCCATCCTCCGGGGTCTACAAAGCAACTCTGATCTGCCCTGGCCGTTAGGGATGCTCTCGCTGTAGGGGTCTTTCTGGGGAAGAGGCGTACCAAATGTCTATCCTTAATAGTGAGATACAGAATTTAAAAAAGTCCAGTTGCTCAATTGCTGGATATTTTTTCCACTTTGCACTGAAGCCTTTATGTTTGGATTTGAAAAGTAATATTGCGTTTTGGTAACAGAAGTTTTAAGTTTGGTTGTAACTTTGATTAGACCAATGGAGAAGCTGCGGTAACTTTGATTAGGTCAAAAGGAGTTTCCGCCTCCGCAATAGCTCTATATTTGGCGTTAACTTTGATTAGGTGAAAAAGAGATGGACCTATGTTGCATTCGGGGTCTAGAGACATATTTGTTCTTGTTAGAGGGAAGTTTGCCTCATTTGGAGACATATTGTGCACCAATCTACAGAAAGCTTTTGTCAAGCTAGAGGAAACACCTGCATGTGAAAATGTATTGTATTTGGAAACCTGTTCTTTAGATGAGAGGGAATACCTCTCCCATTAGAAATATGAAAGATGTCAGAGCCACTTGGAAATAGTCACTTCTTTGTATACAGTTTGCTATATGTAGTGTATGTACCATGATACGCCTTGACTCGCCATGTGCTCTATGTCAGGAAATGTGTGTGGATATCCACAGGAACACTCAGATAAGGCACAACCACAGGCACCTTCAACTTCCTGGCATTTTCTCATTGGGAGGGGGAGCTTTTGCCCCTTCTGTATGACCCGATTTAAAGCAGTTTTTAGGTCTCGCCTGAGACAGCGCTTTAGCGCTGCTCTGGCGAGACTTATAGTAAGCACTTTTGGAAGTGCAAACGAGTGCTTTCAGGCCGCCAACTACTGTGCATGTGTGCCGGGCGCGCGCACCATTTGGCAGCCTGAAAGCACTCGTAGTCTTTCACTTTCGCGGCCGCTCGGCCGCTTTGATGTTTTATCGCGATTGCGATCACTTTCAGTTTCGCGCCGCTTGTTCTTGTTCTGACTTTGTCTATCTCTTCCTGTATTTTTCCTTCTCTTGCTGTCTATCTCACTCACTGTCTCTCACCATCGCTCCATGTCCCTCTTTGACTTTGTGTTTTCCTATATTTTTCCTTCTCTTGCTGTCTCTCACACGCTTTTATTTTGGTTCACACTTGGAATTCACAGCACCATATCGCCACAAAGTGGTTGGATGTGAAGCTAAACAAAAACCCTTTATAATTTGATTTAATAATGTTTGAAGTACAAAACGAACACACAACTATGGACTCCTAAATATATTACACACTCTGAGAACACATTATACTGTATTTGTTTTTTATTTTTATATTAAGTCTTTAATTCATGCATTAACGTAGTGCATTGTCAAATTGCACTGCTTGATTTATTATTTGTGGTTTATATAAAATGACAATCTCATGTCCTTTGGCATTTTAGCGTATTCAGTAGTGCGGGAACATCTTTCCAAATAGTACAGAGGTTTCCAACAGAACGGACACTGATTTAATGACTAGAGACTGCTGCTCCCTTGTGGAAAATGTTAATACTTGTTTTCTGATAGATAACCTCTATGTAGGATCTAGGTTGTCACTAATAAGGAAGAGTCCGTTAATTGTAAACATTCAAACGTTTATTTCCAGCGCGACGTGTTGACAGCGGTAAGTCCAAGACAGTAATAACAACAGCTGTCATTACCAGCATATATATATATCTTACCCCCCAATAAAAATGAAGCTCCACGTGCCCCACCGTTAACACCAACCTCCAATGTATTATGTGGCGGATGACGACATTCTATGAAAATGGACACGAGCCTGAAGCAAGGTTTACGCTCAAGACTACATCAAACACGAGCACGACAACAGCATGCCGTGCTTGTGTGTACAACAATCTATATCCCACCGGGCAAAATGTATGATTATCTAGTAAGCTCAATCTTCATGTTTATCCGTGACATTAGTAATTCGGAGGATTCCCCTAAGGTAATAATTGTAGGTGACCTAAATGCAAAAATGTCCAACTCTGCATGTTCGTCGTTTGTAACTTTGGAAAAGGAAAATGCCTGTGCGATCCCTGAGGTAGTGTTTCCCAGAGGCGCCTGCTTCACGAGGGCGTAAGGGGGCGTTGATAGGGAAGGAGAAGAAGGAAATTCCAGCAGCTTAGCAAACAAGCCTTTGCAATGCAATAGGTGTTGCATTTATGCAAGTTTAAGCTATTGGCATCGGAAATGGCAATGCCTTTTATTTATGTTTTAAAAAGCAAATCATAAAAAAAGGCATTGTCATTTACAGTGCCAATAGCTCAAACTTACGTAAATGCGAGACCTATTGCATTGCAAATGCTTGTTCTCAGGTAGTTAGACAAAGTCTCCACAGTACTTGTAGGATAGGATTGGGTTTCCTGCTGCTCAGAGCCGCCATGCCCACCTGCTTGCGCTGTTTGAGTTCTCTTAAGTCAGGAGCTAAATTTTTTCAATGAGGGCTAGCAGCCCGATTTTGAGAGGCAGAAGGGGCCAGTAGCCTTGTTGTGTGCATATAAAGGGCTAATATTCATGCACAGGGCCCTCTTTTTTTACAACAAGACAGATATTCTCCAGTATTGGATCTTTAACAGATTCGCATGCTTGAATCATTTCCTGTCATCGAAATAGGAGCGGAGTCCTACAGTATAATTAGAAAGCAGTATAATGCTACACATGGTCTAGAAGGGCTAGCATTCTTTTACTTCAATATCCTATTCACATTTAATAAGAACCATATCCAGCCAATCAGGCAGCAGTACCCTTTAGAACACTCCCCTCAGAGGCTTCCCTCCTTCAAATTTTCTACCACAGGTCATGTGATTAGAGTCCCCCTAAATTCTGCTCTGCTAAGTTTTTGCCACAGCTTCTCAGGTACATATATGTATAATAAAGAAACAGAGATCTCTGGGTAGTTCTCAAGTTTAGGTGGAAAGCAGCTCCTATATAGAGCACCCTTAACACCAGTGACACTCTAAATCTAACCTCAAAGCTTTTCTATCAAAGTATTTGAGCATAAGATTAGCACAGTGCCATCCATGCCGAGATAGAAAGGGACAGAGTCTTATGCCATTTCTTTAGCAAGGTCATTTTACAGCTTGGCATGGACAGCACTGTGCTAGTCCTATGCTTAAAGACTAGCACAATTTATGGATAGTTTATGTGTCACACTATGCCTGAAAGGGTATTATATATATATATATTTGGACTCAAGCTGCATAACATCTACTTGAAAGACCTCACTGCTCAGAATGTCAGGATCAGCTAAAAAAAAGACCTTGTGGAACAGAACATGTGGGAAGAAAAGGTTCCACTCAGACAGAAGATCCTCACAAGGAATGTATCTGCTATCTCCATCCCTCCCATGAGGTAATAGAATGTCAGATATGTTGTACCTTTTCTTCAAATACTTTGAAAGATGGGGAAGTAAGGCTTCGAATATGGCTTCAGAAACTAAAATCCAAAGTCGACCCACTTTCTTTGGAGGATAGTGAGAATTCTTCAAAATCTCATGAGTCCTCATAAAAGGCTAGAGAGATTACCTTTGAAGAAAAAATCTGCTTTAACGGCAACTAAAAAACTTCTTTGAATCAGTCAATGACAGGGACATCAATGATGGCAGCTGTGACAACAATGTCGTTGACAACATCGATGACATCTACAACTTCGGTGACTACGACAACGCCTTTGACAAGGAAATCACCAACGATACATTAGAAGATAGTAAGTGTAACACCATTGATGGAAAAATCCCGATTACATCGTTAGACACATCGTCTACCACACTGTTGATGAAGGAAAAAATACATTTTCAACCAACTTCACTGACGCCACAACATACCTCCCCTTGTAAAGTCTCACCACTTCCACCAACCCATCTATTGGATCAGGAGGATTGAGATGACGATAGATCATTTGGACCATTAGTAATGGTCCTCCAGAATTAAATGTAAAGCATCAGGAAGAAGAGGAAGTTCAGGAATGTTTGAAGAACAATATTATTCCCCCAGAGCACATTAATATGCAGACAAACCTATTTAATATATAGAACAATACCAACTCTATAGTCATCATCAGATCCAAGAGAGCAAGGGAAAGGTAAAAAGGACTTTAGTTAACAACTTACACAGCATGTTGCAGGATGACTATAAAAGGTTCAAAGAACCCGCAAAGACTCCTCAGCCAACGCAATCTCTGCTTTCTCACCAAGTATAACCTCCTGCCCCGCATACACAACATAATTTCCCACCACAAAGGGCACCTGCATCAAACCTTGCAGTCCCACTAGCAGATGACAAAGACCCTTAGAGGATGAAAGAGAGAAAGGTGAAGTGAGGATGATCAAGGTGCACCCGATGAATAGGACGACTGCCTACTTGCAACACCATCAACTTCACAACCGGTGGATTCTCCTCCTCAAGACATTGGAGGTTTTCACAATCAAATTGAAAGGGCAGCAAAGCAATTTGAATTACCAATGCCTATAAAACAAAAGATTGCTTTTTACACAATTTTAAAGAGCCTGTGAGGAAGTCAATCAGGGCCAGCCCTATTGTGCATTTTTATTTGGGAGGAAGGCATAAAATTAATGAAAATGCAGCAACGGTCTCAGCTGTGTTGCCTAGCTTGGATAAAAATATAAGGCTCCAGAAATTTCACCAGCGTATTTGATTGGACACCCGAAATCAGACTCAATAATAACACAAGCAGCTCAATACTGCTTCAAGAATTTGCCTATACCCACCTCAATGCCACCTGATAGAGAGGGTAGGCATCTAGAAAATATAGGAAAACTTTACTCTACTATGTCAGCGACTGCAGTTAGAGTGGCTAATTCTCCAGTATTGGATCTTTCATAGATTCACATGCTTGAATCATTACCCGTAGTCGAAGTAGGAGTCCCACTGTACTATAATAAAGCAATACATTAATGAACATATGCTATAATGGCACTAGGCTATGAATTTAATAGCCTTTCTATGTCCTTTTTTTTAAAAAAAGGACCAAACTTGACCTATAACCAAACAGACAACATTACCCTCAAGAACTCTCCATCGGGAGGCCAGATCCCTCAGATTTGCTACGGCAGGTTGTGTGAAAGGAGTCTCCCTGAGCTCTGCTCAGATTATTTTTCAAACTTCTAATTTCAGGAAATGTTATCTCAGGTCAGATCAATATTTCTTTCTAATATTATCCTTGAACATTCTGACAATGTCAGAGCATTCTAAGAAGGGATTATTCAGGCCATGTAACACTTGTGGCAAAAATAAACTTTACATTGAGGACCCCCATAAAAATGCATTTATTGTCTCTATTCTGATCACACAGTCAAAGACTGTAAAATCGGTCGCACTTTCTCCCAGAAGACCCTCAAAGACAGAAAAGAAAGATGTCTGTTGTTGTTACAGAGACTTAAATCTAAGGAAAACACAGTCTCTGACGAAGACAGTGATGATTTTTTGAGATCTGGCAAATCTCACAAAAGGGATAGATCCTCTGACAAGGAGTCTTCTGAACAACCTAAGAAGGCCCTTAAGAAATCCCACCATGAGGCATCTGGTCATTCTAAAAAGTCTCATGAGAAGTTACAGCACAGACTTTCCTCAAAGGTTCCCTCAAATCCTACTACACCACCTGAAAAACAAGTGGCCATTAAAAGGTCTGCTAAATCCCTTCCATCAACAACTGGAGAATTTACTGAAGAAAAAAATCAAAATTTCTCCAATTTTAGTACTGCCGATGATGACGCTCTCGTCAATGACCTTGATGTCTACCTTCTCTACGGCGGCATCTCCATTGATAATGTCGTTGTCCCTGGCAGCATCGACGACCCTAGTTGTTTGCAAGGCTATTGTCAACAATGACATCGAAGTCGACTCCACTGTCTCCAGTCCCGTCGATTAAGCAGTCATCTAAGCGTTCGTCAAGGACATCTTCGACAAGGAATGGGCTTATTCCGTTGACGACGACATCCTTGTCGGTGGAACCATTAAAGAAAACACCATCGATGGAACTCTCGTCATAGACAACACCGTCAATGACGTTAACGACAACAACAAAAACACCGTTTATGACAATTCAAACAGGAAAACCTTTACTTCCTGAAAAAAACACAAAAGACCTCGTCAACGACTGACTTATTGTCAACGGAGGTTCAAATTTTGACAGCCTCAGCACCTATAATACCACTGGTGCCAGCATCACACCTCTCATATTCGGATAAATCTATTGCTGATGTGATTCTTTCAACTCACACATCCCCAAGCTAAGTGTCACCTTTTCCACCGACTCATTTACAAGATGAGGAGTCTGAAGATGAGAGCCCTTTTAGGTCAGGTTGTAGTCCTTCAGAATTACCAGTGAAAAGTCAGGACTATGATGATGATGATGATGACCAATATTATGAAGAAGATTATCAACAGTATCCTTTATACATACCACAAGATCAACTGGATTGATATATCCAGATGCTACTGGATTTTTGTAACCAATCTGCAAGTCATGCTACAAGATTATTACAAATGGTTTCGTCTACGCCTACTCCTCGACTGCAACCAACAATATTATCTCCACAACAGCGCCACCTCCTCAGCTGCGCACATTGAAAATCTCAGGTACTCCTCTAGCATTTATACCATTGACAGATGCTCCTGGTCATGACCCTGAAACTTTGAATGGTGATCAGGAAGAACAGGGAGAATAAAGAGATCAAACATCCACTATTAATGAGTGGGATGACTATTTGATAACAACAACATCTCCTCTGGTCCCACCTCCAGTGGATTGACCGCTGGACGATATAGGTGGTTTTCATAACATCATGGAGAGGGCGGCAAAGCGTTTTCAATTGCCTTTCACTACCAGGCAAGCAGATTGTTTTCTTTATGACTTTAAAGAGCCAGCAAAAGTCAGTAAGAGTGATCCTCATTATAGATTTTATACGGCCAGAAGGAATTTGTATGATGAAAAAGCCAGTCACTGTAGCGGCGGTTATGCCCAAATTGGATAAGAGATATAATGCGCCGGATGATTCTCCAGCATGCCTTACTGGACAACCAAGACCGGATTCCGTCATCAGTCAAGCAGCCCAGAGACGCTCCAGGAATCATGCCACCCCTATCTTACACCGCCATATAGGAATGGACGTCGCCTTGACACTATTGGTAAACGTTTTTCCATCATGGCGGCACTAACAGTAAGTACAGCGAATTCTATAGCAATTCTAGTTAGATTTGACAGACAAATGTGATCGAATATGGCACAATAATCTACTTTCAGAGGATGTTAAACATGATGCCAGGAAGATTGTCTTAGAAGTTGAACGAGCTTCTTCTGAGATAATTGACTTTGCCGTCGATATCTCTTTAACCAATTTCCGGCAACGAGCTGGTGCAGCAGTTCTTCCCAGACAGGGCTGGCTTAAATCAACAACATTCAGGCCAGAAGTCCATACAACAATTTTGAATATGCCCTATGACTGGAAGTATTATACGGAAAACACAATTATGAAGCTCTGCAAACTATAAAAGCAGATACTGACACCACCAGGCCCGTAGGATCATTACAATTTTGCAAACAACCTTTTCGCCGACCTAGAGGAAAAAGTGTCTACTCTTTACAGAGAAGAATACAGGTGTCTTGAAGGCTGATGGAATTTCAGTTGATGGTTTAACTAGGACGGTCCCTGGCTGTTTAAGTATTTGTAGGCGTGCATGAGGAACTTGATCTGGCATATCTTCTGAACTGGGAGCCAGTGGAGGTTTCGGAGGTGTGGGGCGATGAGTAAATCTCGGATTCTTTCTAGTGGGGCAATTGATTGGAAAAATGTTTATGAATACTCTCAAACTCTCACGTTTGCGAGTGTTCACAAACTTCCCTGGGTATCCTGGCCGAGGAATGACACTTTCCCTTGCACACGTTAATTCAGCCATTACACATTTAGGTTGAACTTACAACCGTGAATGGCTTTGTGAATCTGCCAACTCTCTGGACCTGACAGACTGTTCTCTAATGGGTTTTAGCTACAGTTTAGGAACAGATCACATTCGCAGTTGTAAAACTGGCAGAATCACAACTTTTACAAAATCAGCACTGTAAAAAGGAACACAAACCCCACACAGTCCGGTGGTTAACTTGTGCAGGCAGTTGCAGGTGCTGAGCATAGTCACGATTTTAGAGGCACCCAACTTATTTTTCATCCTCGGGCTTGAGAAAGGCAGACAGTGAAGAAAGTCGGAGGAAGAGAAGGACAGGAAAACAGCGAGAACGCAGGAATCGTAAAAGAACTGTTAGTAAGACAAAGACAAAAGTGTAGGGGTGGAAGAAAGGAGCATGCGGTAGAATCAAGAAAAGGCCTGGGTATACAGCAAACATGGCATTTTCGCTTCTTACAAAAAAAAAAAAAGTTTGTATTGTCCAAAATTAAACACTGGCACAGGCAATCGGTTAAATGAGCTGTTGTGCATTTACATTTAACACTATTTTTGTAAGGGATCTTTCCAAAAATTCTGTTATGGCGAATCAAGGACATAAAAGGGGTTTTAAATGACAAAGGCTTCCCAGGGGTCTCTGACGGCTTCAATGCTTTGATGGACAATTCCTAGTCAGGTAAATAACTTTGGCATACATATTAAAACCACTTTCTTCCCAAAGCAGTGCATTTACTGCAGCATTCGAAAGCAAGCACACACAAAAACGTCTTACGCAATAGAATATGTGCCTTTAGCCTCTTTGCCCGTGGACTGAAAAGGGTAGCGAAGTTAATTATTTCTCATAATCAGTAATTATGATAAGATAACGGAGCATCCGATAATGAAGCGCTGAAATGATGACCGGCGCCCTAAGAAATATAATAGCGCATTAGCATAACCGTGTATGCAAAGTACATATGGGGCAGATTTATGAGCCCCTTGCGCCACTTTTGCGTCACTTTTAACATGGGAAAAGTGACGCAAAAGTGGCGCAAGGGGCTCATAAATCTGCCCCATAGAGCCGCTGCCACAGTTAACTTGTCATTGAAGGATTAGGTAGGAATTCCTAGTTAGAAAAATCCACAGTGTATTTTATTGGCGCCCGTGACAGTTCTGGTTCATTAGATGTTGTTTGCTAAACAGTGACCTCTAGCGGCTAAGGCGCTCCTGCCACAGAACCATTGTGATCAGAGGAAGCGGGCGACGCAGCTCACCTCGAAGGACTTCATTTCACGTACTTTAGAACAGTCATGATGAAGATAGGAAACCTCCAATGGTCGGTTTCCCTCTCACACGGTTTCCCTCTCACACGGTAATAGTACAACCAAATGTTTCAGGATATAGATTTAAATGCAAGTGAAGCTGTCGAGAATGGGCGTTGCTGTTTTTTGGTTTTTTTTTTTTAAATGGAGCAGAAAACAAGTACTTCATTCGCCAATATCCGTTGGTTAAGAAATTGGACTTAATATAACGCATGCAACCCCACCCGTAAATGGCAACGCAGGTATAAAATAACACATTTAAACTCAAGTGGAACGAGCATACCACGTTTGGAAATGAGCACCATATGCAATATATTACCTTTTGAGAAAACTTACAATTTATTTTACATGTTCCACGTAATGTTACCTTTCGCCAACTTCTCTAAATGAATACACATCATTCGTGCGGAACCTTTTTGTGCCCCGTGCTCCATACTCGAGCCGATCTGAGCGCTAACAATTTACAACTTGTCCTCTCCAGCGCAAGGTTGCCTAAGATCACACATATTATATACTGAATACCAATCCTTCAGGTCACATGCTTTAACTACTGTAGTGTCCTGCTGGACACAGTCTAGTGTTTCTATTGTGTTTGAACCCACACTAAACACCCACCCACCACAGGCAACCTTGCGCTGGAGAGGACAAGTTGTAAATTGTTAGCCTCAGATCGGCTCGAGTGTATTCATTTAGAGAAGTTGGCGAAAGGTAACATTACGTGGAACATGTAAAATAAATTGTAAGTTTTCTCAAAAGGTAATATATTGCATATGGTGCTCATTTCCAAACGTGGTATCAGCGTTATTTTAAGTATGAAAGATGGATTTGAGGATTTCAGGAATGGAACCGCTAAAATATTCCCAAAGATAGACTAACCTGTGTAAAAATAAATAATGTAACATAATAATGAGCATTTTTTGTAAATACACCAAAGGGAAAAAACATATCCAACACACCTTGTCACCCATGAAGGTCTAAAATACACACCCCGGGTAGTGTGTGGTTTCTTATGGAAATGAAAAAACATCACGTGTATGCACCCTAAAAATAGAAAAGTGTAACCAGTTTTTTTTTTTAACAAAGTGACACAAATAGGCTTCGAGACGGTGCTTAGTTTGTGCCTCTGCTTGCAGTGGTAGGACCAGCACTCATTTTGGAGGACAGAGCCTTTTCCCGAAATAATCGGACTCTGATCCAGAGGCAAAAAACGGAAAAAGAACAAGAGGAGAAAGATTAGATGCACAGTGAAAAAGGTAGACAGGAGAGGCAGAAAAGAACCAACAGTGAGATGAAGAGAAAGGATGTGAAGGGTGAGGCGAAAAAGAGGTAGGAGGTGAACTCAAGACTAGGCAGTCTTGGTATTAGACAACGCTGGCAGCAAGAGCGGCAAGCACTAACAAAAAAAACTTTGGACCTGGCACTGAATTATTTTACATATCAAGAACTATGCAGTCCATTTCTTAGTGCTATCAATCTGGCAGAGAAGGGAATAGAGAGGCTTAGTCAAAATGTTGATTTGCCGAGAATCACACAATTTTGTGAAATCGGGACGCTGGAGTTACAAGTTTAGCTTTTTGGCTCTAAAATTGACAAAATAACCTCATCACAAGCGTCCTGCTGGAGTCACCTAAAGGGTAACTAATGGTACACTACCAGCATTTCGTTACCAATTAAAAATGGACAGTAAGTGCAGTTCAAGTAATTCTAGAAAGCACTTTAATATTAGTCAAAAGAGACGGTATAGCAAGCAGGGTCAATTCAGTTAAGGAACATTCAAAACAAGCATTGGCCGCGTAGCTGTGGAAGTGACACAGCCACGTGGCCCGTGAAAGTGATCTGTGGTGGGGGAGAAGCGGGAGTTGTGTGATGGAGGAAAGACAGATGGCGGCTGCGTGCGTGCATGCAAGCTTGAGGCCAGCAAAAGCCTGTGGCAGCCCTTTGAAAACCCACAAACTAAATGTCTCGAGGGCAGCTCATGCGCTGGCTCAGCGAGACCTAAAAAGGATGTATATAAATCAACTAGAGCTGAAGGCTATAGCGCTGGCTCTCTTCTCATTCCGAACTCGATCTCCGACTTCTGCAGGACATCTTCCTTCGCTGGGGCACACCACATCTCAAACTATTTACAACCAAGACAAACAAGAAATGCCAATACTATACAAGCTGGCATCCCAGAAAGGATTGTTGGGAAATGCCTTTTTGATCGGATGGTCAAAAATATTTCTCAACGCTTTCCCCCCAATTTCGTTTGAAACCAAGTGTACTCAAAAAAATGGAGAGAACAATGCAGATTAGTCTTCATTGCTCCAAAATGGCCCCAGCAATTTTGGTACACGGAGCTTCTCCTTCTCTCGGAACAACCTCACATTCTTCTGATAACCACTCCAAAGTTACTCTACAGGAACAGGGAACTTTATCCCAATCCTACTTCTCTCCATTTGTCGGCCTGGCTCCTGACTACCATGAGCTCAAAACCTTAGATATCCCCAAAGACTTCAGAAAAATCCTCACTAAAGCTTGAACAGGTTCCACTAACAAATCATATCAGTTAAAGTCGAAACGTTTCTGTGTATGGTGTCAAGGAATAGAACTATGTCAGTTCCTCTCTTTGCCAGTGCATATCTTACTATATCTTCTTCATCAAGCCAAGTCTGGCCCTGCACATTCATCAATAAAAGAAAATTTAGCAGCGATATCTCGCTTTAGGAGATTGAGAAACTCGGTCTCTCTCTGGTCCGCAAGAATAATTAAGCAGTACCTCAAGGGACTCTTGAGAAGTTTTCACATGGGAATGAACCTCCTCCTTCTTGGCATCTCAATTTGGTATTTTAGTCAGTTAATGAAAGCCCCTTTTGAGCCATTCCACAGGACAGATTTGAAATATTTTCTTGGAAAACGGTGTTACTATTAGCATTAACATCAGCTAGAAGAGTTAGTGAATTGCAAGCATTCACTATAAAACAACCATTCATGCAATTAAAAAAAGAAAGTGATTTAAGGATTAATGCCAAAATAATTCCAAAAATACCATCGGATTTCCACCTCAAACAACCTATTGTTTTAAATACATTTTTTCAAACCCTCAGACTGTTGCTGAAAGGCCTGTACACACTTTAGATGTTAAAAGGTGTATTAAGTTTAATCTGCACAGAACAAGGCAGTTCTGTAAATTTGATCAGTTATTTATTGCCAAGAGCAATTTGTGTAAGGAAATCTGCAAGTCTCTAAAACTTTTGTTGCGATATAGATTGCATCAGCCATTCAATTCTGCCAAAACGCAGCAGGACGACTCTTAACTACTCGAGTTAAGGCTCATTCAACAAGAGCTGTTTCTTCATCTATGGCTCTATTTGCGGGTGTGCCGATTAAGCATATGTGCAGAGTGGTGGCATGGAATACCTTTACCCAGCATTACTGTCTGGAAGCTGCAGACCAGGATGATGCAGCCATGGGGCAAGCTGTATTGTGCCATCTATTTCAGTTAGGTGAGACTTTTATCAGTTTGTTTTCCCACCATCAGCTACTATCATGTTGTTTTTATTATTATTAAAATTATTGTTGTTATTATGACTATTTATAATATTTGCATTATTATTGTATGCTAATATTGATCATGTTTACTGCTAACTATTCTGATTCAAGCATGTGAATCTATGAAAGATCCAAATCTGGAGAAGAAAATAATTTACTTAACTGTAACTGTAGTTCTCCAGTATTGGTATCTTTCATAGATTCACCTGCAACCTCCCCTCCTCCCCTAGAGGCTCCCCTTACACTTTGGGACTATATATATAGATTTTTTTTTTCTAAACTGTGTTTATTAGTTTTGTCATAATGAAAACGTACAATTACAATTTCGGATATGTGCGAGCAGACATGTGATTAACAAACATATAAAGGTAGTGCTTTCCTCACAGGCAAGTCTCTTGGTATGGAGAATTAGCGTCCAAGCCCATAGTATCGATGCAATCTTCCTCCACTGCAATGTTGTATTACAGCCTCAGTTACAATGCTGGGTGATCCAGACACGTTTTACATCTACACATTTAACATAGGTATTTGTCACATTACAGTTTCGACCAGCAACAATGTGGTGTTAGTGCTCATCTCGCAGTCCCAGGTGGTGTTAGTGCTCATCTCGCAGTCCCAGTGCCAAGGTGTGATAAGGGATAAGGAGAAGGCAGGGTTCCAAAGGTGTGAGGCGTGTGCGTCACTAGGGGTGGCTGCGGGGTGTGCAGCTGCAATGATGATGCCGATGGGTCGGCTTCAGCCGTGTGTAGGGGATGCATGAGGAGGTAATTTTTAAGGGGGTCCCATATATCCCGGGAACTTGATGCCCTTGGAAGTAAGTCTGCATAATTAATTAGTTGCTCCTAGCAATATAGCAGATCAGTGAGCCAATCTTTGAATTTTGGTGCTCGCCCTCTGCCCCATCGACATACGACACGGCGCTTGGCCATTAATAAGGCAATTGCGAGGTATTTGCGGTACGATTTAGCAATAAATTCCGTGTAGCCCTGCAGGGCGACCAAGGGGCTACATTCTAGGGACAGTATCGTCATCTGGTCCAGGGTTTAGAACACGTGCTCCCAGTATGTACGTACTTGGGGCATTCCCAGGCTAAGTGAAGAAAATCGGCCTGAGGGGCATTGCAGCGTGCGCAGCGATTGTTGTCTTTCAACTTATATTTGTGCATTTTGACTGTGGTATGATACAAGCGATGCAGGAATTTGTAGTTCGTGATATGTAGTTTACTACTTGCAGAGATTTGCTCCGTTTGCAAACAACAGTATGACCATTGGTCGTATGTGAGCTTGTAGCTCTTGAGTCTAATGTATGGTGTGATAGAGTTTGGAGACCATGTGCCCCAGGGAGAGGGCCTGTAGCACCAGGTGTAGAGGGGCCAGTGTAGGGGGCTCATGGGGAAACTCTAGCGTGACGGAACAGAGGCCATGCTGTAATCGCACGTAGAGAAAGACGTCCAAAGGGGATGGCTGGCTCTCCTGGAATATGTGGTGTAGTGTCCGAAACTGCACATTATGGTACAGGTCCCCCCATGTGGTGATTTTAGTCCGTTCCAGGAGTTTGTGGAATCCCTTTTCTTGTAGAAGTTGCATGCGGGGATGGTATGTCAGGGGGAGCAGTGGGAAGTAGAGCGTGGGGCATTGCAATAGGCCTAATATGCGATGCCAGGCATTGACAGTGCAGGTGACCGTGGTTGATGTCTTATCTCGTAGTGCCGGATGATCGCATAATACGCCGTCTAGGGGTACAGGGTGGGCCAGTCCGTGGTCCGCCGCGACCTGTGGCATATAGCGGGGAGGGTGGAACCAATAATAGGTGTAGTGAGCTTGGGCACACGTGTAATAAAGTTCGAAATTCAGGATATCGAAGCCTCCCTGTGCACAGGGCCGGGTGAGTATGTTCCATTGCAAACGAGGCTGTTGGCCCCCCCTTACAAGTGTGATGATTTCCGTTCATAAGGCAGTGAAGAAATGTCAGCCGGGGTTATAGGAGATATTGAGAAACAAATATATTAATTGTGGGAGGACCACCATCTTGATTAGGGAGGCACACTTTGGAACTATATTTATTCCCACTTGTGCTCGAAAATCTGAGGGATTTGCCCTCTGTGGAGAGTGTTCAAGAGGGTGCTGTCCTGTGATTCGTTATAGGTCAAGTTTAGTCCTAGACATAGGACATAGCTAGGCTATTAAATTCATGGCCTAGTGCAATTATAGCCTATGTTTATTAACTTATTGCTTTATTATAGTCTCGAGGCACTCCCACTTCGTCTACGGGGAAAGGTTCAAGCATGTAAATCTATGAAAGATACAAATACTGGAAAAGTACAGTTACAGGTAAGTAACTTATTTTTTTCTTTGTTGATACTTGGCTACTAAGACAGGGAAATGTGGTCAGACATTACTTCATACATAGATTGCCTTCCTAAGGACATGAGGAGGGGGTAACTAGTCAAAATATCGAAAAGAAAATATCGACTGGACAGAATATCGAGTTTTTACTATAGAATGGACAGAATATCTAATTGCAAAAATATAGTGCTGCAGAATATCGAAATTCAGGTAAGAAATATCGACTTTCATAATATCAAAGTTAGTAATATCGACAGTGTTAGTATGTGTAAAAAGAATGTATTATTTTTGTAATGTATGTTTGAATTTTTTTAAAGTAATGAACTTTATGTTATTACATTTTTGCGTAATTTAATTCCGTAGCGGGTTGTGGGTTTATAGGGGAATAGGGTGGGAAGTAATTTAATTATAGTAAATTAAATATGAATTTTTAGGAATTATTAAATGTTTTAAATTTAATTTTGCGTTTTAGTTCTGTAGCGGGTTGTGGGTTTATAGGGGAATAGGGTGGGGAGTAATTGAATTGTAATTAAGTAATTATTTCATTTTATGTATTGGTATTGATAATTTATTGTTAATTAATTGATAATTCATTTTTATTAATTGGTAATTAATTTTTATTAATTTTTTAATTGATAATTATATTAATATTATTAATTTATTGCTCGGAGCGGGTTGTGGGTTTATAGGGGAATAGAGTGGGAAGTAATTTAATTGTAATTAAGTAATTGACATTTTTGTGTATTGATAATTAATAATTGGCAATATTTCTTTATTACTTTAAAATTTTTGCTATTGAAAATTAATTTGTTAATTATTAATAGGTAATTAATTGAATAATTCATATTTATTGTTATTTATAAGTAATTATTAAATAATTTGTAATTGGTAATTAATTTGTAATACATTTTTATTGGTATCGATAATATATATATATATAATTATTAAATCATTGCTTTCCCTACTGTTGCACTCACTGGAGGGGGAATAGTAATTTTTACACCTACGCTATCCAACACTTTCCCTTCTGTTGCACTCACTGGAGTGGGAATAGTAATGTTTACCCTCCCACAATCCAACACTTCCCTACTGTTGCACTCTCTGGAGTGGGAATAGTAATTTTTACCTCTATGTTGTCCAACACTTTCCCTACTGTTGCACTCACTGGAGTGGGAATAGTAATTTTTACCCCTACTCTAGCCAACACATTTCCTACTGTTGCACTCACTGGAGTGGGAGTAGTAATTTTTACCCCTAAGCTATCCAACACTTTCCCTACTGTTGCACTCTCTGGAGTGGGAATAGTAATTTTTACCCTCCGCTTTCCAACACTTTCTCTACTGTTACATTTGGTGGAGTGGGAATAGTAAATTATTCCTACCCGCTATCCAACACTTTCCCTACTGTTGCACTCACTGGAGTGGGAATAGTAATTTTTACTCCTACGCTATCCAACACTGTCCCTACTGTTGCACTCTCTGGAGTGGGAATGGTAATTTTTACCCCTACGCTATCTAACATTTTCTCTACTGTTGCACTCTCTGGAGTGGGAATAGTAATTTGTACCCCTACGCTATCCAACACTTTCCCTACTGTTGCACTCACTGGAGTGGGAATAGTAATTTTTACCCTCCCGCTATCCAACGCTTTCCTTACTGTTGCACTCACTGTAGTGGAAATAGTAATTTTTACCCTCCCGCTATCCAACGCTTTCCCTACTGTTGCACTCACTGGAGTGGGAATAGTCATTTTTACCCTCCCGCTATCCAACACTTTCCCTACTGTTGCACTCACTGGAGTGGGAATAGTAAATTTTACCCTCCCGCTATCCAACACTAAAAATATTGAATATTTTTTAAATAATATTAAGTTAACATATATATGTATTAAAAAATAAAAATGCATGTTTTGTTTTTAATTTACATTAATTGTGTGTTAATTTTAAGGTTATTTAAGTATTTTTAAGTATGTTTTACTTAATTATATTCATTATTTCATTATTTTACATTACTTTTAAGACATTTAAAAAATTCTATATTTTAACAAACTATATTATTTACAACGATATTTTGGATTCGATATTTTTGTACTTACCTGTTTGTAGATAGGAAGTTCATATTCTGTCATTCTATATTTTTTCATCGATATTTTGGCAGGTCGATATTTTGCTCCTTGATATTCTGTCAGTGATCCGAGGAGGGAGGCAAATAAAACCTACAAGATGGTGAAAAAACTTCATCAGTGATAATAGACTGTGATATGCACATCACTTTTACGGGTTTTCGTCAGCTAGCAGGAGCGGCTGTTCTTTGCAGTCAGTGATGACTAAATGCCGCTTCGTTCAGGCGCAAAGTCCAAAGTAAAATGGTTTTGTTTTCCATGGTGTTCATGTGAAAAGTAGTTTATTGTGCATTAATGTCTGCTGTGTTTTATGATATATAATTAAAGCGAAGAAGGAAAGCATAATCCTCGCCTCTGGTCCTGACATAGAATGCAAAATACCCTCACTGTTTTAGGAAGGCGGAGAGCAGTGCTATTATCACTTTAATCCTATTTAGCAGTCCTTTGCTTTTCTTTGGAAGGAAGACAGAGAGGGGTGTAAGCGGACAGCAGGGCAAAAGTTCTCAAGCATATCAGAGTTCCCTGGCAGGCAGTAAGTACCCTTTCTTCTAAAAGTGTTCCTACTTTTGCTCAGCTCCTATTTACATGATTAAGTTGCAGACTCAAAGTACTTTAGATGTCAGCACCAGTTCACTAGTAAGTTACAGAGTCAATGAAGTCTCAAACAGATTACAGAAGAGGGGGGCATATTGGGAGTACGGCAGGAGAGCAGGGTGAAAAAGGGAAAAGTTAAGTCTGCTTTTTAATTTGTGAGTGATGTCATCTTTGTGCACATCAGGTACTCTTTTTAGTTCACTTTCTTCAGGAGTCAATCAAAATTGAAGGACAAAGTCACTCTTTATTTCACAAACACTATATTTTCTGCTGTTTTGTTTTGAATATGTACATTGTGTATTAGTCCTGTCATTCATTATAAATCACATATGATATATGACTTTCTAAATATATCTGACACAATTTTCCAATTCAGTTGAGTTTTTGTCTATGTTTATGGTCAGTTGTGTGTTTCTGCGGATCATTAATTGATAGTCCTACCTCTGCGAGGACAAAGTGATGCACAAAATGGTCTTCTTCATGGCAGAACCACTGTCCATATACCGTGACCTTAAAATGGCAGCCACCTGATAAAACCCCTACGATAGGGAGGTAGTGAGCAAGTTAACCAGCAGAAGTCGAACGCCTCCCGATGGGTAGGTGCGGTCACACTTTCCCTGGTGGGTACCCAGTGCAGGCACCTGGGAACAGGGGAGCGAGCCTCGCCCACGAATTCAGGGAGTGAACTGACCACACCTATGTCACCAAACAAAGCCACAAGCAAGGTCTTGAAGAAGCAATTGCCAGACCAAAGAGACTCCAATGCAAACATGGCGCTCGCTAGGGAAGATTTGATGGCCTCCGAGAGGGAATTTAAGGTTGAATTTCGTACAAAACTCAAGATGGACATGCAGGCCTCAATGGAGCAACTCAAAGCTGATCTGACGGAGCACATGACCTCCCTCCAACCGAATGTAGACTCTATAGGCACAAGAGTACTGGAGATGGAGGCCCAAACACAAGACCTCGACGAGCGAGTAACGGATACCCACGACAGAGTGCAAGACCGCCATACACAACTGCAACAGGCTCTACTGAAAAACGAGTACCTGGAAAACAGGTCGCAGAGAGACAATATTAGAACCTGGAGGAAGGAATGTAAGGGCCCGATCTGAAAGCTTTTATCAAGGGGCTCTTCATGGAGATTCTGTGGGTAATGGGGTCACTCCAACTGAAAATCAAAATAGAGGGGGTCCACCAAGTGGGCTGCCAATCACCCGGAGAGCGAAGACGCACTCGCAACATTCTGGTCAAGCTCCTCTCATTCAAAGTCAAGGAAGCCATACAACAAGCGGCCAGGAAGAAAGACTCGATATCCTTTCAAGGCTTCTCCTGCACGTTATTTCAAGATCTGGCACAGTCCACCCTGCAAAGACGACAACACTTCAGACTCCTTACGGAAAAGTTGCGGTCAGACAACATCAAATATCTCTGGACTTATCCATTTGGGCTGGCCTTTGAACTCAGTAACAAGGGAGGACACATCACAGAGTTGGAGGAAGGCCTGGAGGTCCTGGGTTTACCAAACCCAGATGAGGTGTCCAATCAAACATCCTGGAAAGGGAAAGAGGCAGAGCGCAATAAATCTTTTCAATGGCGTACACTACCCAAAGGACGACAGTCAAAAACTTAAAGCCGGAAGGAGACGGCCGATCAGCAACAGTCACAGTTGGGCAGGAGGTGATTGAGTCCTTGACAGCACATGGTCTTAGCAAACTAAGGAGAGGGCCGAGAGGTGTTTGTTAATAGCCAAGAGGGAATAATCCTGGCACCATGGACTCCACTTGTTTCATTCGAACACGGAATCAAAAAAGATATTGAAAGGACATGCTACACTCTTTATGCTCAAGAGACTGCCGGGGCGGTGGGCCTAGAACAAGGCGCCTGCCAACATGCCCTTATCCTGAGCGACTTTGTTGTAGGGGGTTCTCAGGCCCCACAGCTCAGGTTTAGTTCTGTTACATGTGCCAAAGATTTCAGGGGGTGGTTACTACATAGGGGAGAGTGATGGAGCTACATAGGAAGCAGACAGTCCATATAACAATTCCACAATAGGAGGAGGAAAGGCGATGGGTCAAGGGTGGAAGACCCGAAAGGTGGGGGGAGAAGAGAATGGGCGACCAAAATAGGGAGGCCGGTTCTAAAGGAGGGGGCGAGACACAAGACAGGATGATTACTATAGCACTGTGGAACGTGAAAGGCCTGAACTCTCCTCTCAAATGCCACAAAGTCTGGAAGTACTTGGTTGACCCTCAATTCGATATTGTGGCATTCCAAGAAACACACTTATAGCGGTCTGAGGAGCTCAGGTTACGACACAAAAGCTATTCCCTTATGTATAGATCGTCCGCGGGAACACAACAGAAAGGGGTAGCGTTATTGTATAACAATACCACAAAATTCCAACCAGAAGGTATAAAGATGGACGGAGAGGGAAGAGTGATTGTGGTGAAGAGGAAATTGAGGGGGAGACTCTGTACATTTGTTTCGGCTTATATACCTAACATGGGTCAATTGGTCTTTATGACCTCTCTGTTAAATATGATGGGTGGATTCGTGGAAGGTCAGATAGTACATATGGGGGACTTCAATCTCCTGGCATTCTGAAGTAGACAGTACACACCCACAAAGATCCTCCACAGCTTTTCCAAAGACTTAAAACAGACCTTTCAGACTCTGGGTCTCAGTGATGCCTGGAGGTCCCTAAATCATTCCGCAGGGACCTATACTTTTTTCTCACATGTCCATCAAACATATTCACGCTTAGATTATGTATTCATTAGCCAATTCCTAACAAGTATTTAAAAAAAATGTCTTATGTCTTCCTGGAATATCCCAGGCTAAAATAGGTCTGTATACTAGACAATTTGTATCCGTTGATTGTCATCCAGGCGTGGCTTCTTAGCGCAAAGACAGCTTTAACGTCAAAAATAGGACCTCTTAGGTTAGCTTTCAGCTGCTCCTGTGTTGTTGCAATTGTCATCCCTTTCCGACCGATAGTCTCATGCTGGCTGGCGAATTGACCACCTTCATCGATGATTACCCCTAGATATTTGTAGTTCTGGGTGCTCGCGATTGGCATGTTTTGCAAGTGCCAGGTGTATTTGCGTTGTTTCTCGCTTTTTATTGACAGTTTTCATTTTCTCATAGTTCACTCCAAGGGAGTTTTCCACAGCGTCTTCTTGCATTTTATTGAGGAGGAGTTGCATGCCCACTTGAGTGTGGCTTGTCAAGACCACATCATCAGCATATAGAATGCAGGAAATGGCCTTACCGCCAAGTCAAGGAGCGTGCGCGTTGCATGCATCCAGGATTTGTGTCATGTCTGCCATGTAGAGGTTAAATAAGGTTGGGGCAAACACACATCCTTGTTTGAGCCCTTGGGGGTTAAGATGTGCTTTGAAAGATGTGTGCAGTTACCTATTTTGACCTGCATCCATGTGTCTGTGTGGAGGTGTATTAGCAGGTTCCACATTACTGGCGGGATTCCCCAGTTTGCCAGTGTCCTCCACAGTCTTGTTCGGTCTACGTTGTCGAATGCTACCTTGAAGTCGATGAAGCAGAAATTGAGCACCTGTTTTGTTGTCTTTGCCAGGTCTATGAGCAGTGATATGGTTAATATTTTGGTTGATGTGCCTGTGTCTTTGTAAAATTCAGTTTGGTTTGAGGGGATTAATTCATTCCCGTTTGCCCAGTCCTGGACGTCTGTCATTAAGGTTCCTGCAAACTATTTGGCCTCAATATCGAGCAGTGCAATCAGGCGGTAGTTTTTCGGGGAGGATTTTCTCCGGACTTGTGAATCAGAGAGATTATAGAACCCCTCCAGGAGGCTGGCAAATGCCCGAGCTCTCTGATCATCCAGAAGAGAGGGTCTAGGGTACCGGATCAGAACTCTGGGTCTTGTTTGAAGAGGGCCGGTGAAATCCCGCCAAGATGGTTTTTCTCCGTCTCCTTAACACGGGATAGATTACTTCGAGATGAGCTGCGTTCAGCAATTAAAGAAATCTTTCAACTAAACCAGCCGGACGCAATTACACCCTTGAACAATTGGGATGCTTTTAAGGCGGTGCTGAGGGGTACATGCATCGAACTCCATGCCGCATTGAACAAGCAAAGAGCAAAGGAGCGCGCAGCCCTGGAAACAGAACTGGGGGAAATAGAAATGGGACATAAAAAGACACCCAGACGGGCCCTACAGCGTAAGTTAAGTGTACTAATGGGGAAAATCATTGTGATCTATACCAATAGAGCAAAATACACCCTCCTGCGGTTGCATCGTATCACTTATGCTCAATGGAATAAAGTGGGCTACCAATTGGCTAGACAGCTCCGACGAAAAAGGAATACATAGGAGGGATCTGTGGTGGAGAGGGGCATATAGGTCATTCAGATGCGGGTAAAGGTAACATATTTGGGACCTTCTATAAAGAGCTCTATCAGGCATTATCCACAGATCCTACTGCCCAGCTAAAATACTTGGACTTTTTCACGCTACCCCAGGTATCACCTGCCTGAAACGAGCAGCTGAATGCCCCAATCATTGACAAAGAGGTAGAGCAAGCAATCGTGGTGCTAAAGCCGCATAAATCTCCAGAGCCAGATGGGCGGATGGCACACTTTTACAGAACGTATGCATCAGAGATCATCCCTCATCTAACCTCCCTCTTTAATATGATAGCGAAGGGCCCAATAGTGACAGCCTCAATGGCAGAAGCCATGATAACGGTGATCACGAAGGCGGGGAAGAACTCACAGAATTGTGCCTCTTATAGGCCAATTGCACTTTTAAATCTGGATGCCAAACTATACTCTGCAATATTGGCGACTAGATTGGAGAGCCTGATGCCAGATCTAATTCACCCCAACCAATCAGGCTTTATAATGTGGAGGAAAACCCATGACAACATTTGTAGGACTCTACACCTAATTGAAAAGGTCTCTAAACAAAAAACTCTGGCAATCATGGTGGGGTTAGACGCGGAAAAAGCTTTTGACAGAGTGGACTGGCCATTTCTTTTTCGCACATTAGAAGGCTTTGGTTTTGGGGGACCCTTTATTAATATGATCAATGCTAACTACGCACAACACATATCAAGAGTGCAAATTAATAGGGTAAGTTCACTGCCGTTCGCACTCAGCAGGGAGACGAGGCAAGGGTGCCCGCTGTCGCCCCTTTTATTTGCTCTACGTATAGAACCCCTAGAAAGCACGAATCCAAGCAACTCTAGAGATCGAGGGGGTTAGATTCAGGGCGAGAAACATATGCTGTCACTGTTCGCGGACGACATTCTGATGACACTTACTTCTCCCAGATCCTCGCTGTAGGCTCTTTAGGATGAGCTGAAGCAGTTTGAAAATGTTGCAGGGTTCAGAGTAAACCTGGGCAAATCATCCATATTAAATCTCACCATGCCAGAAAGGGAGATGGCTCTTTTACATGGGGGGGGTCTCCATTCTAATGGGCTAAGCACAATCTCACATATCTGGGGATCCAGATCATACCTCAACTGGAGGGGTTATTCAGGGCAAACTACCCAACCCTACTGCTTCAGTTACAACAGGACCCCAAATGCTGGAAACCACTATATATATCTCATGGTTGGGGCGCATACATGCAATAAAAATGAGTACTACCAACACTTCCCTATCTGTTTCAGGCACTTCCGATTGACAGAGAGAGAGACTTCCTCCCCAGACTACGCTCACTCATCACACGCTATATATTGCAAAACGGTAGGGCAAGACTGCCCTTTCACATGTCAAGGCGCACAAAGGGTGAGGGAGGGGTGGCTCTCCCTGACTTTGGCCTTTAATATAAGGCAGTGCAACTGCGGGCAATTGCGGAATGTTCCATGAGGGAATCGGACAAACACTGCTCCACATGGACCGTGCAATAGTGGGGAGGATGATTTGGAAACCCAGGAAGGATAGACCTCTCAATGCCTACCTGAGTACTCCCACACAGACCACCCTTAAGGTATGGGATGACGTCACTAAAGGGCTGCGCTGGGCGACATTTCCCTCTCCATATTCTCCGATTTATTTCAACCCGAAGTTCCCCCCAGCAATGAGGACTGGACCGTTTGACGCCTGAAGGGAGGGGGGCTGTCTGGTACTCTTGGATCTTTTCCATAATTACGATATGCTCACATTGGAAAACTGCCAACGGGAGTTCCACCTCTCACCCAGTGAGCACTTCCATTACCTCCAGCTTAAACATTGGGCCCTACACCCACAAGTTAGGGTGTCTGCTACACAAGACTTGACACCGATAGAGACCTTCATGCAGAGGGTGGATTCCATGAAAGGGGTGATCTCCTTCCTGTATGGCCTCCTGCCATCTACGCTACACGCCCGAGGCCTTGATACAACAGCTTTTGGGCACACATATTAGGGAGGGGAGGGAAGTCTCAGAGGGAGAATGGAAACACCTATGGTCAGACATTGCTAAGAATAATCACTCATTAGATCTAAGGGAAGCCCACTACAAGACTCTTCGTTTGCTATCTTTATCCCACGAAACTCAAAAATATATTTCCCGAGACATCCAACCAATGCTGGAGGGGATGTGGCATACTCGGGGAGTTCCGCCACATCTGGTGGGATTGCTCAATGATTAAACCATTTTGGGAGGAGATACTAGCCCAAATGAAAGATATGTTGGGATACCCCATCCCGACTACAGCGGAGGCAGTGCTTCTGGGCTTCAGAGATCCTGATCTGGAACACCAATCAAAGGCAGACAGGGCTATAATGTGGGCATGTCTGGGGGTGGCTAAAACAGCAATCACAGCTGTCTGGCAGAAAAAAGCAGCTCCAGTGCCGTCACAGTGGCACTCCCGTCTATGAAAAATACTCTCTATGGAGAGCCTTGCAGACATCTTTAGAGATGATTACAAGAATTTTGAAATCAGATGGGGTCCGTCAGTGACATATCTCACACAGGGCCCTCCACTGGCGCTGTGTCCCCCCATGATGAGAGACATGCACCTGTTCCAGTTTTACATCACACTCTTGTCCACTCACAAGCCTCTCCATAGTGCCTGACGCTTGACGACCTATCATCACACCTACCTACTTCCTAGAACCTATGCCTAATTTCCTAAGCCGCACAATACACAAAAATAGCCATGGCAGTTTCTAGCGCTTCTCCACCACCGTTGTTAGGGGGAGGGAAAAAGGGGGAAGTTGGGATAGTTGGGAAGGGGTTATAAAAATGGGCAAAGTAGACGATTGAACAGGAGGGATTGGAATTGACAAGTTGTCTAATGCTAGATGTACCTGCGCATTGAGATACTGTGTCCTCTTTAGATTTGGAGGGGATTGGATTAACGATGTAATGCCTTTCCTCTTTATGTTGGTTATCGATAAACAGAACTTTGACAGAAAAAAACAAGAAAAAAATACAAATAATTCCAATTCAAAATAAACCTTTGTACCTACAATATTATATTTAAAAATGACAAGACACAATTAATACTACACATTATCATACTTAAATTATACATTTTTCTAATATAACACACTAATTTAAACTATTATTCATATAAAAAAGTACATTTAACATTTTTTTTTAATCTACTAACAAAAGTCACAAAATTTTTAGTAATATTGTCTACCATTCATAAAGTTTTAAAGGGTACCTCTACTTTTTTTGCAAATAAACACATTTTATAAATATTTTATCAACATTTTTAAAATATGTAACATTATAACAATTTCTGAAATATTTATCCATTCTAAATATATTTTTTTAACCTATATAACAATTTCATACCAAAGAAATAAAAATGTTTCATTGAAAGTTATAAATATTTATAAATATAATGTTTTTAAAATATTTTCTAAAATATTTTTAATGATGCTAAATATTTTTTTAAAACATTAACTAATCTTTTTTCACATTACCTTTCTAAAAATATCAAAAAATAAAAACATTTTAAAATTCATAAAACAATTTGCATAAATAAAATTAAAATACAATTAAAAATTATAATACACATTTTTACAAAATCTGCCTACCCTTATACCCTATTAACCCATGGACACATCACATTTTTCCCCTAAAAAATGAACTTATTTTTTGCAGTTTGCCAAGCTGTGGAATTTGGGATCTAGCTCAACCAGCACCTAGGGAAATCCAGCAAACCTGTACATTTTGAAAACTAGACAGCTAGGAAAATCCAGGGTGTGGTGATGTGTGTGGCTTCTACCAGGCTTTCCTACCCAGAATCCCTTGCAGACCTCAAACATTTTTTCAGTGATGGAGAGTTCTGGAATCTGCAGGAATCAACTACGTTCCTACCACCTATCATTCCATCAAGTCTTATAATAAAAATGGTACCTCAGGGGGTGTGGCCAAGATGGTGTCTTGCTTGGACGCACTTTCGGAGCTCTCCGCTCCCGCCGGCCTAACTATAGCATTCCCGGCGGCACGGGGATACAGACACTAACTGGGAGATCACCCGGGGGGTGCGCCGCTGGCCGGAGGAGCACTGTGGAGACAGCGACACCCTAGAGACGAGCCGATCTGGAGTGGCTGCAGCGCTCGTAACCTGCGGGGCGCTCCGGGCCTCCCAAATACTTGGCTGGCTCCCTCTTGCTGATTAAGGAGCTCACGGTTCCCGCTTTATCTTGCCTGCGGAGAGCCGGTGGGGGTCTGACTGGTGGAGGCGGCGGGCCATTCCTAAGAGGCCCGGAGGCCTGGCTTAATCAACTGCCTGGCCCTGAGGTGAGTGCACGCAGCGGGGCCCTCTGGTGGGGGCCACAATCTTTCAGCCTGGCAACGAAAGACAGCCGGGCCCCCATCGCACCGCACTTACCCCTCCCCTTCTTAAGGGGTCCCTACACTGCCTTGAGGCTGGAGTGCAGAACTCAGCACCCCTCCATGCGCCCTGATATGACTCTGGCGCCCTGCTCTTGGGTGTGCAGCCGCTCCTGGCCCAGACACGCGGTGGGCCCCTTCTGCGCCTCGCCCTGGCCACAAGAACCCTTGAGGACTCAGGTTGCTGCTACTTGGACCCCACACCAGCAGCAGAGGCCCTGGCGCAGAAAGGTGGCCTTGGAGACCCCAGCTGCAGGACTGCAGCTACCTCTGCAGCACGGAGGAGATAGGGCCCTTGCAGGTACCACGCTCCCGCTACTCTGTGGACCTGAGGCGCGTGCGAAGACTACCAGCTGCGCTCCCCCAGCCTGGCGCGGCCTCCTACCATCTCCTTACGGCCTTCTCCACGAGTGGACAACTGCGCTCTCTGCTCCCGCCCGGGCACTGTGCCCCACAAGTGCAGAGGCCATGGCTGCCCCCAAAGGCAGAAAGGACAGATCTGTGAAAGAACTATTGCTCAAGTCTGCCCAGCAGCCGGAGCGCCAGACGAGCCCAGGTGGCGCAGATGAAACTGAGGGGAACGAGGGCCCAGAGGCTCTGATTAGCCGTTCCTTCCTGGAGTCTCTCTTCTCCTCTCTCTGAGATGACTTGGCCACCCTGAAGCGCAACCTCCAGGCGGACCTGCGGGAGGTACGCCGCGACGTGGATACTGCGGGCAAAGTGCACACACTAGAAGAGCACGAAGCGGGAAGAGATGAGGCACTGGAGAACCTCCAACAAGAAGTCATCCGGCTGCAGGAGCAAAACCTAGACCTCCAGGCTCATATCGAGGTCTTAGAAAACAGGTCCCATCGGAACAAAATCTGCATCCGAGGCATGAGGCACGACGACAGCGATGGGGAGGTTGAGACCCTCATGGCAGGCCTTATCCGCGCTATTTTAGGGGAACCCCTAGACTTTGCGATCAAGCTGGACTGCACGCATAAGGTGGGCCCACGCAGGGCGGCCCCTGCACCCCCAGCAGATATCCTGACCTGTGTACACGACTACCAGCTGAAGGAGAGGATCCTCCGTGAGTCACACCGGAAACCCAACTTCACATACCAAGGTCAGACTCCCACCTTATTCCAGGACTTAGCTGCCTCCACACTGCTTAAACGCAAGTCCTTCCGCCCGATCACGCGTCACCTCAGAACCTCTGGCATAAGATATTCCTGGGGGCACCCATTCAGGCTGATCTTTTCCTACAAAGGGGAGCTGAGACAAATCAGTTCACTCCAAGTAGCCTACAAACTCCTGGGCATTGAGGAACCCGCACAGGATCCATTGAGCCAGAACAAGGGTCCCGCCAGTGCCGATGGACCACTAATAAACCCGAGCCCCGCGACGCGCCCTGACCCAGAAACTATGGCCAAGGAACGACAGGCATTGCTAATATCCCTCTCGGGAGCATCTACAGTATGGGGTGGACCCCTGCCATTTGCGTGATCCTTTGAGTGCGCACCCTCGCCTCAAGCCGAAGACATTGATAACCTACATTAGCATTCTGGTGGGAGCGGGGAGCTACGGGCCTAGAGTACCCCTTTCTCTCTTCTCTAAGAGCAGGACGCTCTGGACATTGACTTTGATCTCACATATTCTTCATGTTTTTGTTTCCTATGGGGTTTTTTGTTTTACACAATGTTGGGGTATCCTCCCCCTGGCCGAATCTCTATTGCACACACACAGGTTTGCCTGCCCATGCATATCATCAATACCTCGCCTAGACTACCTTGTCCCTACGATATTTACAGGCCGCCGGGCCTCTCGGTCTCTGCAGAGCACAGGCCCCCCCCACTTAACGTAGATGAGTATTAAGATTCTTACTCTGAACGTGAAAGGGCTTAACAATCCCATTAAGCGTAGAGCTATCCTGTCCTATCTGGAGAACTCTGGAGCCCATATTTGCCTGCTACAAGAGACCCATTTGAAGTCCAGCGATACCTACAGAATGCGCTCCAAGGCTTTCCCACACCCATATTACTCTTCCCTCCCCACTAAAAAGGCCGGAGTAGCCATCCTAGTCGCACGCACATTTCCTGGGAGGGCAGGGACCAAGTTGACGAAGGTCAAATGACAACTCCTGGTGCACTCAGTGATTATTGGGGGGCATAGCTTCACACTGGCTGCTATCTACGCTCCTAACGATGGCCAAGAAGCCTTCTTACACAAAACGATAGGCGACCTGA
This sequence comes from Triturus cristatus, assembly GCF_964204655.1. Taxonomy (NCBI): domain Eukaryota; kingdom Metazoa; phylum Chordata; class Amphibia; order Caudata; family Salamandridae; genus Triturus; species Triturus cristatus. The sequence continues at coordinate 300,013,667 of NC_140590.1, read as the reverse complement.
CCTCCACACAGGACCGACAAATCCTCCTTGGGGTTGATTTGAATATAGTGTTCGACGGTCAGCTCGATCGCTCTGCACAGCGGCAGGGGATAACAGGGGCTCTTTCAGAAACCCTCCAAATGGTGCAATCATCAGTCATTGAATCTCAAACGTTTTCGGACCACGCGGCCCTGACCGTGACCATACTGTTCCCCCCTGTCATTAGACCGCCATATTCATGGCACTCCTACATCGCCCTGAAGTAGTGGCATGCCTCACAAAAACGTTAGAAGACTTTTTAGTTATAAATGACTCGCCCAACACTTCCATCATCTCCCTTTGGGAAACGCTTAAATAAGTGGCCCAGGAGGGCCTCATGGTCACCTCTGCTGCAGAAAATAAGGCCCGTAAAGAAAAGAGGGATGAGCTTACTGAACAATTGCTAGAACTGGAAGGGATCCATAAAAGGACAGGAGCCCCCCCGAGTTTGGTGGCAACTAAAAGCGGCCAGGAGACAACTGGCCGGTTTTGACCTCGACAGGGTGGAATATGCTGCGCTTCGGTTGAAGCATGCATTTTATACTCGAGGGGACAGATGTGGCCGCTTATTAGCCCATAAACTGCGAGCGCAGAGACAAGCAGCAACAGTTCCCCTCATCCTGACTGCCGAAGGTGCGGAGCATACACGTGGAGCCGACATAGCTGACACATTTCAAGACTTCTACGCCACCCAGCTGCTGCCCGACCAAGACCCTTCTAGGTACTGCCAGGACGTAACACTTACCAAGCAGACGGAACATCAGGCAGCCACCCTGGATAACCCCATTAGGCCTGAAGAGGTTATCTTGGCTATATCCCGACTTAAACTTCTTAAATCTCCCAGACAGGATGGGTTTCCCGCCCTTTTCCATACAACTTTTTGCCCTCTTGTGGCCCCAATATTAACGTGACTTTTCAATTCCATTGACGACTCCGGGGAACTGCTGCCTACCATGCTTCTAGCGTCAGTAGCAGTGATACCCAAGCCTGGGAAAGACAATAGATATTGCGCCTCGTACAGGCCGATCTCTCCTAAACATCGACTTCAAGATTTTCACGGGGATCCTCGCGGAAAGACTAGGGCCTTGATTCCGGGCCTGATAGACCCAGACCAGGCGGGCTTTGTCGCAACCATGCAGTGCAGCGATAATACCAGACGGTTATCACACCTCCTAGACAAGTCCCACTGGCAGTCCAAGGAACGAGTCTTCCTCTCAATAGACGCTGAGAAGGCGTTTGATAGGGTTGACTGGCCCTTTTTGGAGACTGTTCTGGAGAAATTCGGGTTTGGCCGTCGCTTTCGACGGTGGGTCTTCATGTGGCTACAGTCACCGATCACCTACTGTTATGGTGAATGGTTTTACCTCTGCACCTTTTAATATCACCAGGGGTATGCAGCACGGCTGCCCAGTTTCCCCTTTACTAGTCACTCTCTATATGAAGCTGCTGGCCCAACAGATACGGGAGAACCGGTTGATCCAGGGAATCCTCTTCGGAGGAGAGTGTCACACCGTTAGCCTGTATGCGGGCGATGTGGTTGCAATGCTCGAGTCCCCTCGCACATCCGTCCCAGTATTTCTGGCCGAACTGGAGGAATTCTCAGTGGCCTCTGGCTTCAAGGTCAATGTAGCCAAGTCCCAAGCATTGAGCTTCTCACTGAAGCAGACCACCATTACCGCCCTGGCCCATACATCCCCTATTCAATGGGATCAAAAAGCTATGCCCTACCTGGGCATTCTGTTGTCCTTATCCATAGCTGAGACAAACTCCCTCAACTATACTCGGCTATTGCGCCAAACTAGACAGGAGCTCCAGAGGTGGCGACCTTTCAACCTTTCATGGCTGTGTAGGATAGCGGCCCTTAAAATGAGCATACGCCCCAAAATCCTATATCTTTTCCAAACTCTCCCGGTGCAACCCCCTCCGGGTGTATTAAAGCAACTGCAGTCTGAATTTGTCTAATTTGTTTGGGCGGACAAGAGACCATGACTGAACAGGGAGTTGAGCTACAGGCCCCATGAAAAAGGGGTGTTGGGTATCCCTGACCTCGACCGCTATTACAAGGCAACACAACTGAGGGCCCTCCTAGAGTGGGCCCAGCCGGAATCTGAGAAGCACTGGCTATTCATGGAGCGAGCACTCACGAAGATGGCTCTCTGGAAGATTCCCTTCCTCCGCAAGTTCAGTAGACCTCCGGGGTTCTATGACTCTCCGGTGGCCCGCGCCACACAGACAGCCTGGGACGCGACAGCAACCCGCAATGGTTTGACGACCTACCCCTTGGGTAGGATTTCTCTCCGGGCCTTAATCGTGACGCGTTCCGCCATTGGGATACTGCGGGACACAGGTCTGTAGGGGATCTTTTTTACGTTGAAGGCCCCCGTTCCTTTGAGGATTTCAAGACCGACTTCCGTGTGCCAGAAACAGAGCGCTACCATTACCTGCAAATACGACACTGGGTCATACAACCCCAGGTCCGCCTGTGAGCGGGGAGGTTAATCACCAAGTATGAGCGATGGCTGCTTTCCAAAACATCCACCAAGCGATTCATCACAGAACTCTACCACATTCTGCACCCTGCTGAACAGTTGGTCAAGTCAGCCGGCCAAAGACTTTAGGAGGCTGAACTAGGTCGGACGCTGACCCCCAAAGAATTGACGGATATTTATTACTGAGCCCGACACTCAGCGCGTAATATAAATAGCATTGAAACAGCCACTAAGATCATGACATACTGGTACCCTACACCCTCCCGACTTCACAAGAGCGACCCTGATCGCTCTCCCACTTGCTGGAGGTGGTGTGACTCTGAACGCACACTCTTACACCTGCTGTGGGAATGCCCTATGCTCACTACTTATTGGACACAGATGCTGGATGAGATCGACAGCCACTTTGACACTATGCTCCTCCGCTTCCCTGCGCATGTGGTCCTGGGGGTATCTAAAAGACTTACTTATCCCCTTAAGTCTCGCAAAGGCAACAAATAGGTATAGCCTTGGGGGCAGCCTTACCAAATATTCTATCACAATTGGGCACGGACAATATGCCAAATATACAAGGATGGCTGCACCGACAGTGGTATGTTCTGGGCATGGAGCGTATCACCTCCTCGCTCCAGGGGGATGGGGCCTCCTTCGCTGATGTGTGGCGCCCCTTTCTTTCCCTATTGTGCACCTAATTCCGTGAGCTGTCCAGCCCTAAATACCTGCTGCTGCTTCGCCTTCCCGACCTAGGTCAAAACGCAAATCATACACTATCCCCAGGTACTGTGGAGAGCTGGGTCTGTTTCTCATATTGTAACTCAGATGTCTGGAACCAGGAAGGTGGGGGAGGGAGGCGACAGGGAGAGGGGTGGGAAAGTTTCTATTTTTCCTATTTTTGTTTTCGTGTTTGTTACCTTGATGCTCAGCGAAGCAAAATGATAGCTATTGGCCTACGACTCCAACCATATATCACACTGCATCTTGTTGTTGAAACTCAATAAAAAATATTTCAAACTAAAAATGGTACCTCACTTGTATGGGTAGAGCTGGTACCCGCAACATGAAAGGCCCCAACACGCAACATGGTCACATCACATTTTTCCACTGAGAACTGATCCTTTTTTTTTTTTTAATGTGTGCCTTGCTGTGGGTTCTGGGCTCTAGCACAGCTGGCACCTAGGGTAACTTAGCAAACCTGTACATTTTTCGAAACTAGACACCTATGAGAATATAGGTGGGGTGACTTGTGTAGCTCCCTATCAGGTTTTCTTACCCATAAGCCCATGCAAACCTCAAACATTGACACAAAAAACTAATTTTATTCACATTTTTGTGAAGGGAAGTTCTGGATTATGTAGGGAGCAATTACTTTCCTACTACCTATCATTCCCCCAAGTCACCCGATAAAAATGGTTTACCGAATTGTGTGATGCACAAACATATAGTCATTGACAGTTTCTTAAATATATACACAATTTCTACATAATTTGTTGCTTGATAAAACAATGATAAAACTTGCTAGTGATGTCAGTCTCTTGGAAAATAACTCAAAAGTGAATTTCCAGTGTTCTACCCTATTTACTGTTTAGGTCTCGGCTAGCGAAGGCTGCACTTCCGTAGTCTCGCTCGCGCGATTTAATGACTTTGAGAAGTGGGGCTTGAACCCGCCCCTCTTCTCCCCTCTTCTCCATTGGCAGGCCTCTTACATGCTGGTCAGCCATTGGAGAAGAGCTTTGTCTCTCCAAACAAGCCCCGTCTTTTTCGGATTCGTGGGCGTGTTTTTTCGATTCTTTCTCTTTTTTGAAGCCCGCCCCTTTTACACTGGTGGTGGGCGTTTTTTTTTTGTTTTTTTTACAGGGACGTTTTCGTGTTTATTCGTGTCTCCGCTACCGAAGGCTGCGCTTGTTTAAATGATACATACCATAGAAACTCCCTATCATTTAAAACCGTTGAAGTTCAGAAGTCAGTGATATCTTTAATCATCCATCTGTACTCTTTTTAAATAAAAAGTATTTTATTTGAAAATACAGGTATGAAAGAGCTTCATGTACATTCGCTCTTGGTGAACATAATGCATCCCGATATGAAATGGCAGTGCCGCCATCTTGCCTGTTGTCGTCGTTGCTGTCGTTGCTGCCGCTGCTGCATTTGCTGCTGGTGTGCGCGCGCCTCACTGTCCGGCACTCGGCGTAGGACTGATCCCAAGGTCTGCTGGGCCCGCAATCTTCGATCAAACCGGGAGGATCATGGAGGAGAAGGAGGCGGGGCAGGGCTAGGGCACGTCACTCGAGCAACTGCAAAGCCCGGGGCAGTGTGGAGCCTCAACAGTGACATACACCACAACACCCCTGTCCCCGTGCTGATTTCGCAGCGGCCCCAACTCAAAGAGCAACATGGAGGCCGTCAAAGTATTCAACAACGAGGTGAGCATCCGAGGAGCATTACTCTCCGCACAGATTTATATTCCTGCACAGGGACTGGGACCTAGTATACAGTGGACTGGGCCTGTTGCCTGGAGTATGAATGAGAGCTCTAGGTATCTCGTAGAGCCCTCTTTTCGACCCCTGCCTCGTCTTGCACTGGCGGTTTTCACAATAGCGATCCGATCAGCACATCTGTGATGCAGACCGCATTATATTCCCCCGATCAGGTCCAACTTCCCCCGTAGCAGCCCACTCCTAAAAAAAATGCATATGGATTTAAACGCTACTCAAACCGCAGCGGGCTCTTCCACTTCTTGGGTGCCTGATCTTGCAGATGGGGTGCTCATTGTCAGATTTGTGACTGTGCTGCGCCAAATTCACAATTTAATCAGTGTTCATACAGCGGTATGTAAGAGTGCACCACGCGTTGTGACCCATCTATGGACAGTGTCTTTGGGTTATAGGTCTTACTGAAAGCCATTTTATATTTCCCTGCCCCCTTTTCTCCGACTCAATCAGTACAACAACAACGTTACACCCTGTGGTATTGATTATTCTACAACCCCTCCCCTACGGCCCTGGCTCATTCTTCGCTTAGCCACGACGTTGAATCTCGTGTGAGGACTTATAGATAGATACGTGTCAGGCAAACTGTCATGTCTTAAGGGCCCAAAAGAAAACAATATTTTTGGCTTCAGGACTTTTTTCAAGCAGATTTGTTTTGTCATTATTGGCCTATCTATATACATTATGTCTGTTCATTTTTAACCCATCTTTATAGATGATCTCTGTTCAAATGTAGAAAGTTTTGCTTCACTTTCCGTTCATCGTTACAACAAACAAATGATGGACGGAATGCTGACAATGCAGACATTCTCCCCCAGTCAAGAGATCTGGGTTAAATCCATCGTTTTTTTGCCCACTACGCCACCCCAGTTTAGACATGGCCATATGCAAATCAGTCTTGACCCTGTGCCTCATGGGAACAGTCCAGCCCAAACTGCCAAGCCATGTCTTCCCTGGACCGGAATCAAGCATCCTAGGACCGGTTTCTGGCTATCAACCGTCATCAGCCAGGATAGCTTGACTCCAGTGGCGCAGTGAGCACGGGTCCCACGTCTGGGAATACCCATCCCACTTAGGGCGAAAAGCGTTACAACAAACAAATGATGGACGGAATGCTGACAATGCAGACATTCTCCCCCAGTCAAGAGATCTGGGTTAAATCCATCGTTTTTTTGCCCACTACGCCACCCCAGTTTAGACATGGCCATATGCAAATCAGTCTTGACCCTGTGCCTCATGGGAACAGTCCAGCCCGAACTGCCAAGCCATGTCTTCCCTGGACCGGAATCAAACATCCTAGGACCGGTTTCTGGCTATCAGCCGTCATCAGCCAGGATAGCTTGACTCCAGTGGCGTAGTGAGCACGGGTCCCACGTCTGGGAATACCCATCCCACTTAGGGCGAAAAGCGTTACAACAAACAAATGATGGACGGAATGCTGACAATGCAGACATTCTCCCCCAGTCAAGAGATCTGGGTTAAATCCATCATTTTTTTGCCCACTACGCCACCCCAGTTTAGACATGGCCATATGCAAATGAGTCTTGACCCTGTGCCTCATGGGAACAGTCCAGCCCGAACTGCCAAGCCATGTCTTCCCTGGACCGGAATCAAGCATCCTAGGACCGGTTTCTGGCTATCAGCCAGGATAGCTTGACTCCAGTGGCGTAGTGAGCACGGGTCCCACGTCTGGGAATACCCATCCCACTTAGGGCGAAAAGCGTTACAACAAACAAATGATGGACGGAATGCTGACAATGCAGACATTCTCCCCCAGTCAAGAGATCTGGGTTAAATCCATCGTTTTTTTGCCCACTACGCCACCCCAGTTTAGACATGGCCATATGCAAATCAGTCTTGACCCTGTGCCTCATGGGAACAGTCCAGCCCGAACTGCCAAGCCATGTCTTCCCTGGACCGGAATCAAGCATCCTAGGACCGGTTTCTGGCAATCAGCCGTCATCAGCCAGGATAGCTTGACTCCAGTGGTGTAGTGAGCACGGGTCCCACGTCTGGGAATACCCATCCCACTTAGGGCGAAAAGCGTTACAACAAACAAATGATGGACGGAATGCTGACAATGCAGACATTCTCCCCCAGTCAAGAGATCTGGGTTAAATCCATCGTTTTTTTGCCCACTACGCCACCCCAGTTTAGACATGGCCATATGCAAATCAGTCTTGACCCTGTGCCTCATGGGAACAGTCCAGCCCGAACTGCCAAGCCATGTCTTCCCTGGACCGGAATCAAGCTTCCTAGGACCGGTTTCTGGCTATCAGCCGTCATCAGCCAGGATAGCTTAACTCCAGTGGCGTAGTGAGCATGGATCCCACGTCTGGGAATACCCATCCCACTTAGGGCGAAAAGCGTTACAACAAACAAATGATGGACGGAATGCTGACAATGCAGACATTCTCCCCCAGTCAAGAGATCTGGGTTAAATCCATCGTTTTTTTGCCCACTACGCCACCCCAGTTTAGACATGGCCATATGCAAATGAGTCTTGACCCTGTGCCTCATGGGAACAGTCCAGCCCGAACTGCCAAGCCATGTCTTCTCTGGACCGGAATCAAGCATCCTAGGACCGGTTTCTGGCTATCAGCCGTCATCAGCCAGGATAGCTTGACTCCAGTGGCGTAGTGAGCACGGGTCCCACGTCTGGGAATACCCATCCCACTTAGGGCGAAAAGCGTTACAACAAACAAATGATGGACGGAATGCTGACAATGCAGACATTCTCCCCCAGTCAAGAGATCTGGGTTAAAACCATCGTTTTTTTGCCCACTACGCCACCCCAGTTTAGACATGGCCATATGCAAATCAGTCTTGACCCTGTGCCTCATGGGAACAGTCCAGCCCGAACTGCCAAGCCATGTCTTCCCTGGACCGGAATCAAGCATCCTAGGACCGGTTTCTGGCTATCAGCCGTCATCAGCCAGGATAGCTTAACTCCAGTGGCGTAGTGAGCACGGATCCCACGTCTGGGAATACCCATCCCACTTAGGGCGAAAAGCGTTACAACAAACAAATGATGGACGGAATGCTGACAATGCAGACATTCTCCCCCAGTCAAGAGATCTGGGTTAAATCCATCGTTTTTTTGCCCACTACGCCACCCCAGTTTAGACATGGCCATATGCAAATCAGTCTTGACCCTGTGCCTCATGGGAACAGTCCAGCCCGAACTGCCAAGCCAGGTCTTCCCTGGACCGTAATCAAGCATCCTAGGACTGGTTTCTGGCTATCAGCCGTCATCAGCCAGGATAGCTTGACTCCAGTGGCGTAGTGAGCACGGGTCCCACGTCTGGGAATACCCATCCCACTTAGGGCGAAAAGCGTTACAACAAACAAATGATGGACGGAATGCTGACAATGCAGACACTCTCCCCCAGTCAAGAGATCTGGGTTAAAACCATCCTTTTTTTGCCCACTACGCCACCCCAGTTTAGACATGGCCATATGCAAATCAGTCTTGACCCTGTACCTCATGGGAACAGTCCAGCCCGAACTGCCAAGCCATGTCTTCCCTGGACCGGAATCAAGCATCCTAGGACCGGTTTCTGGCTATCAGCCGTCATCAGCCAGGATAGCTTAACTCCAGTGGCGTAGTGAGCACGGATCCCACGTCTGGGAATACCCATCCCACTTAGGGCGAAAAGCGTTACAACAAACAAATGATGGACGGAATGCTGACAATGCAGACATTCTCCCCCAGTCAAGAGATCTGGGTTAAATCCATCGTTTTTTTGCCCACTACGCCACCCCAGTTTAGACATGGCCATATGCAAATCAGTCTTGACCCTGTGCCTCATGGGAACAGTCCAGCCCGAACTGCCAAGCCATATCTTCCCTGGACCGGAATCAAGCATCCTAGGACTGGTTTCTGGCTATCAGCCGTCATCAGCCAGGATAGCTTGACTCCAGTGGCGTAGTGAGCACGGGTCCCACGTCTGGGAATACCCATCCCACTTAGGGCGAAAAGCGTTACAACAAACAAATGATGGACGGAATGCTGACAATGCAGACATTCTCCCCCTGTCAAGAGATCTGAGTTAAATCCATCGTTTTTTTGCCCACTACGCCACCCCAGTTTAGACATGGCCATATGCAAATCAGTCTTGACCCTGTGCCTCATGGGAACAGTCCAGCCCGAACTGCCAAGCCATGTCTTCCCTGGACCGGAATCAAGCATCCTAGGACCGGTTTCTGGCTATCAGCCGTCATCAGCCAGGATAGCTTGACTCCAGTGGCGTAGTGAGCACGGGTCCCACGTCTGGGAATACCCATCCCACTTAGGGCGAAAAGCGTTACAACAAACAAATGTCCGTTCATGTCAAGCGTTTAAGGTGAAGTGTCCTTGGTGCAAAAGGATTTTCAGTCGTTAACATAACTATTTATCAGTGTGTCCATCAGACATTTGTTTTGTTGATGTGCAGCTAGCTCTTTTTGGTAGAGTGCCAGAGGCACGTGCCGGGATTAAATACTCCTATGAGCTTGATCTACATATGCTGAGTGTGTGTGTGTGGGAGAGTGTGTGTGTGTGTGGGAGAGTGTGAGTGTGTGTATGTGTGTGTGTGGGAGAGTGTGTGTGTGGCTTTTTTTGTAGGTGGCTCTATGCGTGGGTGGCTCTGTCTGTGTGGGTAACTCTGTGTGTGTGTGTGTGTGTGTGTGTGTGTAGGTGGCTCTGTGTAGGTGGCTCTATTTGTGTGTGGGTTGCTCTATGTGAATAGCTCTGTGTAGGTGGCTCTGTGTGGGTGGCTCTGTGTGGGTGGGTGGCTTTGTGTGTGTAGCTCTGTGTGTGGGTGCAAATGCAATAGGTCTCGCATTTAAGAGAGATTAAGCTATTGACATTGTAAATAACAATGCCGTTTCTTTAAATGTTTTACAAACAAAAACATAAACAAAAATAATGTCATGAGCAATGCCAATAGCTCTAACCTTAACAATGCCAAGACCATTGCATTGTAAATGCTTTTTTTTTTTTACCATGATAGCAACTTGACACGTATCTTCAACTGAGGGTGCAAACTAACCGGTGGACGGAACAGAAGTATACAATTACATGTCAAAAAGTCATAAAGGGCACACCATTTTATTACAATAGTCTGTGAAAAGTTTTGTGATGCTCAAGGCAATGTTTACGCATGCAACCCTGGAAAGCCCTACGTCCATGTGCGTGAATGAATTAGTGCTAAAGCTGGAGCCTGCAGGACTGCCATATGAAAAAATTAAAATGTTGATTTCATGAGGAATCCCTCTGAGACTCTCTCCCACTCCTTCCCCCAACAAGGCAGAAGGGCCGGAGTATCCCTACCCTGACCCCTTTAATGCTTTTTAAAATACATTTCCAGGACAGGGAACCACCCTCAGCTAATCAAAAGGCTTGAATTTTTACATTTCAGCCAACTATCAATATATGTATACATTTTGTACCTTAATTTCTCAAAACCTACTGAACATATTTATAACAAATCTCAAACTTTCTGGATAAAGGTCTCGCTTCCTGCCAAATTTGGTGTAATTCTTTTGAGCCGTTTTGGCTGTATTGTTCTCTAATGTTTCCTATGGAAAATACATGGGGGTGCGTGTAGGAAGGTGGATATCTGACTATGGTTACCCCCAACTTTTTGCCTAGTGTCTAGCTGGTTTTTCGACTTAGTTGGCCTGAGATCCTGCCATTCAGGGTCTCAGGCTGTCTGCTCTCTCTGTAAAATGGACTCCATGTACCCTAGTTACATAACCAATTGGTAAGGATCACCTTATTGGACCCTGTACAGTGTACCCTAGGTACCCAGGGCATAGGTGTACCCTAGGCCTCCCAGGGGCTGCAGCATGTATTATGCCACCCCTGGTCTGGCCTTCCAATCAGACACAACTGGCTGATCACTCAGCTGGGGCAAGGTCGTGTAATCACCCCTTGCTTAGGTGTAGTATTCCTATACCTACCTTATATATAGACACATGTGTACCTATCAGTCACTCCTATGGCAGGCCTTAACAATCCTGGAGGCAGAGTGCTTGGTAACATGTGAGATGGTGCTCTAGCATGAGCTGAGCCTGTCTGCAGCTTTCGGAACCATGTCCTTATAGCTGTTCTATGATATAGCCTACCATATACTCTTAAAGGGCCTTATAATCTTAAACGGTTATGGTAACTATGGTTGGGCTGTATCAAAACATGTCGTGTAAGGTGTCTAACACTTTGGAATAATACCCCCATACCATTTCTGGTAATGAGGATATTATTCCCCCCTTCTAGAGGGAGAGACATGTTAAAATCCTACTTTGCTGTGTAACCTCTGACCAAAGCCTCAGCATCACAAAATGGATGCTGCTGCCACGACACAAGTCTGACCTCCTGCAGCTGGGAGTGATCCCAGCCAGGGAGGCCTGGACAATAGGTTTCCTGCTTGGGGAGGTGCTAGCACCTCCCCAGACAGCCTTTAGTGTATTGGGGCAGGGTGGGCTGAAAGGAACGAGACATGCCTGGGGCACACAAGGTGTTCCTTGCATAGTCCAGTTCAAACCGGCGCTGGGGCACTCCAGCCCCAGCTCTGGCGCGAAACTGGACAAAGGGAAGTGGGTGTAACCACCCCCTCCCAGGTCCCACCCATAAGGCGTGACCTAGCAGGTATCCCAGCCCCCCAGATTAGTATAAGAGTGGGAGTTGGGCCTCAAGACTTTAGATTATCCTGAACCTGCAAAACTGAACAGAAACTCTGGACCTTCGACATTCGACGAAAGAAGAAGACTGAAGAATCTCCCTTGTAGCCAAGGAGTGGCTACCCTGTGCAAACAGGCACCATCAAGAGACTACCCTTTGCTTTGCGACCGTTCTACGAGGAACCGACTGCAGAGCCCGACCAGAGCCTTGACTTCCAGACTTCTCCGACCCTCATCCACATCTGCAGCAGAGCTGAGATCCGTGGAGGCGACGAGCGACGTGGGACCGGCTACCTGGGAAAAGTGGCTAGTAACTTACAGCGCAGCTTCTGAGGTACCCTCGAAGTTGTGCACCGGGGATTGAGAAGCCCCAACCCCAAGCACCATCTGCACCGAAGATCAGCCCCCCACACTCCACGAGTCCTGCGTGGGGCCCTTCAGCATTTTCCTGCTTGCCGCGTCTGTCCGGTTGCTTGCCCGCTGGCTAGTGGCCTCTGTGACGACGCTCCCTGAAATCTTCTGCGCTGGTTTGGCTCCTCCAGACTGGCTCCCGCTTCTCTGCAAAGAAGAAGCACCCCAGACCTTCCTGGTCTGCACCAGAAGCAAGTCCCTTGTTCTTCGTGGGTTCCGCTTGCCAAGGCTTGGTGAGTCCTAGTCCAACTTCGACGCCGCCGACAGCAAGAGCCTTCGTGGGACAGCTCACCTCCTGGTCCTGGTCGTCCTCGACGCCTCCTGGTCCTCCTGGCTGCAGCGACAAGCTTCACCTTCACCTGCAACTCTTCACGACATCGCCTGGTTCCTTCCTGGTTCCACGTGGTCACTGGCTAGTGACCTTGACTCTGTCCCTTCTGCTTGCAGGTTTCTTCTCTTCTTGATCCCAGCCTTGGGATCCACCGGACACTCTTCACTGACTGCCTGTCAGCATCTTTCTTCAGGCATCCATAGGAGTCGACGACGAAAACGACGCATCTTCACCCCTATGCACCCGCAGCCTGTGGGCTAGGTAACTTGGGTACTCCGGTGCTCATCAGGATAGTGACTATCCTAGTGTCTAGTTTTCAAGTCTCAACTTCCTAGCTACTCCGGAAGTGTCCTAAATCTATCTATTTCTAAACTGTAACATTGCTATTGACTTTTACGCATTACGCGTGAGTGTTTCCACTCTGCACACGAATCCCGTGGGCCTCCCACTTCCTAACTAACGCTAGTGTAGTGTAGCCCCAGCGATTCCCTAGGCCTAGGCCTATTCTATTTCCGTGACAGTGGTTCTTATACCACTTATTTAGTATATGGTTTGCGTGGCCCCTAGGGCCTAACTGTATTACTTACCTGTGTGACTTACTGTATGCATTAATAAGACTGTGTTGTACTTACCTCTAAACTCATAAAGAGTGCTGAGGGTTTGCTTAGAATAAATACACTTTATTTTATATATATATCTGTTGTGGTGTCCTTTCATTTGGTATTCAAGGGATTATATATGGTATCACAGCTGGCTTCACATGCCATTCAGAGTTTAGCCTAAGACTGCTCTTGTCCATGCTACCACTAGGATAGCTGGTCTATAAGGTTGACTTTACAACCAATCACCATAAGGGTATTTGGACTGATATAAGGTGTACACTAGAACTAGTGACATCATACATCAGGCCAACTTCTCACATTGGTGAGCAGCGGTTGGGATCTGAGCTTGCTGTTGTAATACCATTGTAATCTTGAGATACTAAATTGGAAAATCACACAAATATTATCTAGGTACATATAACATAGTTTATAATACTTAAGTCCTACTGGACTTAGTAGTTGTAGGTTGAAGGGAGTAACACACCCTGACTACAACTACTAGAGAGGTTTAGTAGATACAACTAGTGTAGGTAGGTGCACACACCACACCCTCACTAGAATCATGCCCCTGGATAGAGATCACACTGATGCTCCCTCAGGAGAGGAGAATCCTAGACAGGTTCCCTCTAGGTATGATGCATTCACATTCCAGGAGATGAGACAATTGTGTACCTCCAGAGGAATAAAACAGGGTGCAAACCCTACCCTTAGACAGCTAGTGGAGCTTCTGGAGGCCTATGATGCTGAAAGAGCTGCCAGGGATGGTGCCATAGCTGTAGATAAGGGTCTACCCACCACAGATGAGTCAGATGGGACTTCAGAGGAAGAGGTAGACAGCCAGGGCCAAGTAGGAAGACTTAGCCAGGCTAACCTAAGTTTACATGGGAGTTTGCATGGGGTCCCCCCATACAGACCCACAAGTAGGCTTACACAGAGGAACAGGAGGGACAGATCCCCTTCAAGGGAATCCATCCACTCCCATGTTTCTAGCATCTCTAATGCTTCCTCTCACAGGGGAATGACTTCACCTGAGAGAAAGGAGCATAAAGCCAGAATGAGGGAAGCTAATCTGAGGATTCAGAGGGAAGAAATTGCCCTTGCCAAGGAGAAGCTTGCTCTGGCTAGAGAGCAAAAATTGTGTGGGTCAGAACCCACTGGTGGCAGCAACATTCCTAGAGATAGGGATAGGTCTTATGACCATAGAAACCTAAGCAAGATAGTCCCCCCATATCAGAATGGGGATGACATCCACAAATGGATGACTGCTTTGGAGAGGGCCTGCAAAGTACAGCAGGTACCCCAAAGTCAGTGGGCAGCTATCTTGTGGCTCTCCTTTTCTGACAAAGGTAGAGACAAGCTCCTCACAGTCAGTGATGAGGATGCAAACAATTACAAAGTCCTGAAGAGTGCTCTGATAGATGGGTTTGGCTTAACCACTGAGCAATATAGGTTGTTGTTCAGAGACACCCAGAAGACACAGACACAGGACTGGTCTGATTTTGTGGATTGTGCCACTAAGGCTTTGGAAGGTTGGTTAACTGGCAGCAAGGTGCAGGACTATACAGGATTGTACAACTTGATTATGAGGGAGCAGATCCTTAGTAATTGTCAGAACCAGCTTCTCCATCAACACCTGGTAGACTCAGATTTGACCTCTCCCCAAGAATTGGGAAAGAGGGCAGATAAATGGGTCAGGACCAGGATTAGGCCTAAAAATCAGGGTGGTGACCAAAAGAAAGATACCACCAAGCCTCAAGAGAAGGGGGGGGATAAAGCAAAAGAGAAATCTTCCTCAGGGCCCCAAAACTCCACACAGGGTGGTGGGTCCCAAGCTCCCTCCTCTACCACAGTTAAAAAGCCTTACTGCCATGTGTGTAAAACACCTGGGCATTGGAAAACTGACAGCAGTTGTCCACAGGCTAAAACAAAACTGTTCCTCCAACTACTCCTGTCACACCACCTATTACTGTCAGCAGTAATCCCCCAGGTGGTGGGAGTGCCCCCAAAAATTTGGTTGGGTTTTCTTGGGGAACACAGGGGGATCCTGGCTTAGCCAATTCCCCTGCAGCAGCTACTCTTGTCTGTGATGGTGGCATGGGGTTTGCCAACTTCACTGCCTGTCCCAACACTTTGGGTAGGTACAGACAGGAACCCTACATCAATGGTAGAAAAGCTGAGGCCTACAGAGACACTGGAGCTAGCATCACTATGGTGGCCCATAGGCTAGTTCCCTCTGAGCAGCTTTTGCCTGGTTTCTCATACCAGGTAACTAACATTGATGGCAACCAGAACAGTCATCCCATGGCAGAGGTATGTCTCAGCTGGGGAGGTGTCACTGGCCCTAAAAGGGTGGCAGTGTCTCCAACCTTGCCTGTGGACTGCTTGCTGGGGAATGACTTAGAACTCTCAGCTTGGGCTGGAGTTGAACAAGACACCCATTCTAAAATGGTAGGCCTTTCCAAAAAGGGTAGTGGGGTTGTGCCAGTCACAACCCCTGTCCAAGTAGCTTTCCTCCCTGAAAAGGTTGGAAGGGCAGTGGTAGCCACAGCCCAGGCACAGACAGACTTCCCTGTAGAAATTGGCAGAGCTGTGACAGTCACAGCTCAAACACAAACTGAGTGCCTTCCTGAAAAGGTTGGCAAGGCTGTAATGGTCTCAGCCCACACTCAGACTGATATAGGTGTAGTGAAGCCTGAAACTATGGATCACTACACACAAACAGAGAGTAGTGGGGAGGAAGAAAAGTCGCCCTCTCCCCAGACATTAGGAAAAGGTCAGCCTCCTCAGGGATCTGACCTCACCCCTTGTGAAGGAACTGCCCCAGAGGTAGCCAGGCCTGGCCTGGCAGAGCCTCTGATGTCAGTGGCCCCTTCCAAGGTGGGACCCAGTCTGGTGCAGGTAGCCTGCCTCTCTCTACCCTGCCTCAGTCAGCCCAGGGCTGCAGAGGTCAGGGAGGCCAGTGGACCCCAAGAGGGCCCCTGTCCACAAGAACCCCCCCATCAAAAGAATGAGGATTGCCTGGCTAGTAGCCCTAGCCAGGTGATGGGTAAAAACATTCCTGAGGGATCCCCTTCACAGGTAGTTAGGGACCTCCCCCAGAGGGATTCTGTTGGGCACAGGCAAACATGGGACCTTAGGGCCCCAAACCTGACCTGTCCCTCCAGTAAGCCCACAAAAGGGACCCGGCCTCCAGCTTTAGGTAGCCAGAGGCTGACCCTGAGAGCACAGTGCAACTCAGTTAGAGAAAGAAAGGCATCCATGGTGGAGGATGATTGGAGGAAGCTGAGGCCTCACTTTGGGGACACTCACTTCAGTACTCCATCTCAACACCAGCCTTTTACTTTGCAAAGACACACCAAAGGTAGAGATTCCCTATGGTGGAGACCCTATGATATCTTTAGGATGAGGGATTGCTTAGTGGACCATGAGACAGGGGGTAACCATGCCATTGCTGGTTCTTCCTTATATGGCCACTCAGGCAATAGAGGCTTACCTTGTCAAGGCCAGCCTTATCTCCTTTCGTTTGGGGGGGGGGTTGTGTAGGAAGGTGGATATCTGACTATGGTTACCCCCAACTTTTTGCCTAGTGTCTAGCTGGTTTTTCGACTTAGTTGGCCTGAGATCCTGCCATTCAGGGTCTCAGGCTGTCTGCTCTCTCTGTAAAATGGACTCCATGTACCCTAGGTACATAACCAATTGGTAAGGATCACCTTATTGGACCCTGTACAGTGTACCCTAGGTACCCAGGGCATAGGTGTACCCTAGGCCTCCCAGGGGCTGCAGCATGTATTATGCCACCCCTGGTCTGGCCTTCCAATCAGACACAACTGGCTGATCACTCAGCTGGGGCAAGGTCGTGTAATCACCCCTTGCTTAGGTGTAGTATTCCTATACCTACCTTATATATAGACACATGTGTACCTATCAGTCACTCCTATGGCAGGCCTTAACAATCCTGGAGGCAGAGTGCTTGGTAACATGTGAGATGGTGCTCTAGCATGAGCTGAGCCTGTCTGCAGCTTTCGGAACCATGTCCTTATAGCTGTTCTATGATATAGCCTACCATATACTCTTAAAGGGCCTTATAATCTTAAACGGTTATGGTAACTATGGTTGGGCTGTATCAAAACATGTCGTGTAAGGTGTCTAACACTTTGGAATAATACCCCCATACCATTTCTGGTGATGAGGATATTATTCCCCCCTTCTAGAGGGAGAGACATGTTAAAATCCTACTTTGCTGTGTAACCTCTGACCAAAGCCTCAGCATCACAAAATGGATGCTGCTGCCACGACACAAGTCTGACCTCCTGCAGCTGGGAGTGATCCCAGCCAGGGAGGCCTGGACAATAGGTTTCCTGCTTGGGGAGGTGCTAGCACCTCCCCAGACAGCCTTTAGTGTATTGGGGCAGGGTGGGCTGAAAGGAATGAGACATGCCTGGGGCACACAAGGTGTTCCTTGCATAGTCCAGTTCAAACCGGCGCTGGGGCACTCCAGCCCCAGCTCTGGCGCGAAACTGGACAAAGGGAAGTGGGTGTAACCACCCCCTCCCAGGTCCCACCCATAAGGCGTGACCTAGCAGGTATCCCAGCCCCCCAGATTAGTATAAGAGTGGGAGTTGGGCCTCAAGACTTTAGATTATCCTGAACCTGCAAAACTGAACAGAAACTCTGGACCTTCGACATTCGACGAAAGAAGAAGACTGAAGAATCTCCCTTGTAGCCAAGGAGTGGCTACCCTGTGCAAACAGGCACCATCAAGAGACTACCCTTTGCTTTGCGACCGTTCTACGAGGAACCGACTGCAGAGCCCGACCAGAGCCTTGACTTCCAGACTTCTCCGACCCTCATCCACATCTGCAGCAGAGCTGAGATCCGTGGAGGCGACGAGCGACGTGGGACCGGCTACCTGGGAAAAGTGGCTAGTAACTTACAGCGCAGCTTCTGAGGTACCCTCGAAGTTGTGCACCGGGGATTGAGAAGCCCCAACCCCAAGCACCATCTGCACCGAAGATCAGCCCCCCACACTCCACGAGTCCTGCGTGGGGCCCTTCAGCATTTTCCTGCTTGCCGCGTCTGTCCGGTTGCTTGCCCGCTGGCTAGTGGCCTCTGTGACGACGCTCCCTGAAATCTTCTGCGCTGGTTTGGCTCCTCCAGACTGGCTCCCGCTTCTCTGCAAAGAAGAAGCACCCCAGACCTTCCTGGTCTGCACCAGAAGCAAGTCCCTTGTTCTTCGTGGGTTCCGCTTGCCAAGGCTTGGTGAGTCCTAGTCCAACTTCGACGCCGCCGACAGCAAGAGCCTTCGTGGGACAGCTCGCCTCCTGGTCCTGGTCGTCCTCGACGCCTCCTGGTCCTCCTGGCTGCAGCGACAAGCTTCACCTTCACCTGCAACTCTTCACGACATCGCCTGGTTCCTTCCTGGTTCCACGTGGTCACTGGCTAGTGACCTTGACTCTGTCCCTTCTGCTTGCAGGTTTCTTCTCTTCTTGATCCCAGCCTTGGGATCCACCGGACACTCTTCACTGACTGCCTGTCAGCATCTTTCTTCAGGCATCCATAGGAGTCGACGACGAAAACGACGCATCTTCACCCCTATGCACCCGCAGCCTGTGGGCTAGGTAACTTGGGTACTCCGGTGCTCATCAGGATAGTGACTATCCTAGTGTCTAGTTTTCAAGTCTCAACTTCCTAGCTACTCCGGAAGTGTCCTAAATCTATCTATTTCTAAACTGTAACATTGCTATTGACTTTTACGCATTACGCGTGAGTGTTTCCACTCTGCACACGAATCCCGTGGGCCTCCCACTTCCTAACTAACGCTAGTGTAGTGTAGCCCCAGCGATTCCCTAGGCCTAGGCCTATTCTATTTCCGTGACAGTGGTTCTTATACCACTTATTTAGTATATGGTTTGCGTGGCCCCTAGGGCCTAACTGTATTACTTACCTGTGTGACTTACTGTATGCATTAATAAGACTGTGTTGTACTTACCTCTAAACTCATAAAGAGTGCTGAGGGTTTGCTTAGAATAAATACACTTTATTTTATATATATATCTGTTGTGGTGTCCTTTCATTTGGTATTCAAGGGATTATATATGGTATCACAGCTGGCTTCACATGCCATTCAGAGTTTAGCATAAGACTGCTCTTGCCCATGCTACCACTAGGATAGCTGGTCTATAAGGTTGACTTTACAACCAATCACCATAAGGGTATTTGGACTGATATAAGGTGTACACTAGAACTAGTGACATCATACATCAGGCCAACTTCTCACATTGGGGATTTGGGACCCACTCCCTTTTCTCGGCTCATGCTTGGCAAGGGATCACCCAAAAACTTTCCAGGAATGCTCATCCTCAAGTATAACTACACACTGTGTAATATCTATCTATCTATCTATCTATCTATACCTATATATATATATATTCACTTAAAAAACCATAGGTTTCACACAGGTTATAGTTAGGTGGACATTTCCCTCGTAAAAAACCAATGCAATTCCCCCGTTATAGTTAGATCAGATAACTATAACCCGCGCGACCGCAATCCACTGCTGATGACGTCACATATTACATCACTCATGACATGGTCAGTGGCATCACTCATGACATCACTGATGACATCATCCTTGTGATAGAGTGGCGGCCGCGCGAGTTATAGTTATCTGATCTAACTATAACGGGGGAATTGCATTGTTTTTTTACGAGGGAAATGCCCACCTAACTATAACCTGTGTGAAACCTATGGTTTTTTCACACTTCTGAGTTCTTTTTAGACCCCCTGACAAAGGCTACGGGGTCTGCGACTCTCTACCTTGCCCCCTTTTCACGTTCTCCACCTTTGTTTTTTAGTGTGAGACACACAAAATGGCGGCCGACACATCCTGATTTCGACCGACTGGAATGTTTACTGTCATGTAACCACCAATCAGAATTACGCTCGCGCACGGCAGCGTGCGCGTACGGTATGCTTACCGTACGCGCACGGTGCGCGCTTATAGATATATATGTACTTTTAACTGAAATATTCCCAGGAACAACAGAACAGATTTACTTCAGATATTCAAAAGGCACATCCCTGACCCGAGGACTACCTCTCTGCCAAATTTCAAATAATTCTGTTCAGCCGTTCGGGCTGTACCTTGGACTAAAGGTCCCTATGGAAAAATGCATGGGGAAAACGCGTTTTGGGACCCCCCTTTTTTCTCGGCCCCTGCTTGACTAATCACCCCGAGACTTTCAGGGTAGGAGCGGAGCGGAGCGCCCCACCTATTTTGAAAAATTCGCGAGGATTCGTCAACCGGCGCAAAAGTTATTCAAAATAGAATTTTCAGATTTCCTATGGAAACACGGTCCTAACTATAACTATCTACTGGCGACCGCCAGTAGATAATATGTATATATATATATATATATATATATATATATATATATATATATATATATATATATATATATATATATATATATATATATACATATATATATCGGAAAGTTCAAATTCCTGCTACTTCCACTCGACGGCGGCGAAGAAGGAAACTCAGACCCCGCTGGACTTCAGGTAGGATGTTTATTTATTGCAGTTCACAACCCACGCACGACGCGTTTCGGGCCTCAAGAGCCCTTGATCACATGCAAATTCACCTTTGCCTTTCCACTTTTAAGTGTATTTTAAGTGTACCACCCACTTCCCCTGTTCTGTGTCACATGGTAATGAACAAGGTAGAAAGACTTACAATATATGCTTAGATAAGCTGAATCCATTGTAGGAATATGTTGCTTGTAAGTCTTAATACAAATATATGTTTTTTACATTTTTTTGCATATTTGCATTGTGCAATCAATAAAATTTAAGGATAAATCCATAAAACTATAAAATTTAGCAGCAATTCAAGATAAAAAACGAACTCCTTAGCTGGATGAATCCAGTACCATGGCAGAAAAAGAAAGTGCATAAGTGCAATAGCAGCAAGATAAAATTTAGAAAAGTGCTGATGTGCAAATGTGCAAAATGGTGCAAAATGTGCAAAATATTTCATTATATAGTGCAATAGGCAAAATACCTCATAAAAACCAGTTACAATGTAATAAATATGTAAACAATCATGAATATTGATAACAGTAAAATTACATTTTTTTAAAAAAAATGTGTATATGTACTGTTAAAAAGCATATACTATGAGATTGCACATACTCAAAAAAACATATATTCTTTTGTTTTTTATTCTAGAAACTATTTTGTCATAGTTTTTTCGATTCCTTTTATGTGTGAGTGGCGACAGGTTGCATTCTTTTTATTTCTCTTTCTACAACGCACATCTTTTTGTAAATATTGTCGTTAGATAATCTATAGTGTTATTTTTGGTAATTTGAAAGTTAAAACATGGATCATGACCAGATTGTGTTGTCATATGTTCCCATTCCCTCTCCCATTTAGTCTTATGGGGTGGCTCTGTGTTACGCATGCCGGGTATCATTTTGTATCATTACTAAATCTTTTTTAATGTACCCATTCATAGGAAGTTGTGCATATCCTCTGTGTTATTCAACCCATTCGGCCATTTACTGTCGAATTCCAAAATGATCCTAGTTTCCAACTGTCTTAATTTGCGCTCCCTATTCCCACCCCTTCGTGACTTGGGGACAGCGTTAATAACAAAGTATGTTAGACAGTTGATATCGTTAGCATGGGTTCGCTTAAAATGCTGTGCCACCGGATAAGCTGGATCACTATGTAGAATGGCCCTGATATGCTGCAATATCCTGACGTGCACCTGTAGCTTCGTACTCCCAATGTAGTTAAGGCCACAAGTGCACGACAGGACATATACAGCATACTCGGTTTTGCAGTTGTAATGGCCACGTATTGGTGTTGGAGATTCACTGAATGGAGTTGAGTAGTGTGTCTTGTTGCAGCCAAACTTGCAGGCTCTGCAAGTTGCACATTTTCTAAAACCGTTGCTGGGTTGTAACCAGCCAGCCGTTTTCCTGGTCTCTGGGGAACTTTTATCTAAGATAGATCCCATGGTTTTACCTCTTCTGAATGTGATCATCGGAGTTTCTGTTAATCTGTTGCACAGCACATTATCAGTCATCACTATAGGCCAATGCTTTTTAACTATAGCTCTAATTTTGCGTTCTTCATTGCTATAGGTTGTAATTAATCTTGGACTGTCAACCTTGAACGTTCTTGCATCTGATACACATTGAATCTCAGTGTTGGTGTTTTTAAAGAGACTCTGCCTCGGACGTGTGCTTGCTTTTCTGATGGCGTCGCCAATGATCTTATCACTGTACCCTCTAGCTTTCAATCTTCCCACCATTTCATTAGTGCACACATCGAAATCTGACTCATTGTTGCAGATCCGCTTAAGTCTCAGAATTTCTCCATAAGGGATGCTTGCAATTAGATGCCTGGGATGTGAACTCTTTGCATGTAACATGATATTGCCCGATGTTGGCTTCCTATATAATGTGGTAGCAAGTTTCCCTTCCTTAATGTGCACTAATACATCTAAAAATTCAATTTGTGTCTTATGTATGTGGGATGTAAAAACAAGGTTCATGGTATTTTTGTTGATGTCTTCAATAAAAGCATGGGCTTCTGCCTCGTTCCCTTTCCATAATATAAAAACATCATCTATGTATCTCAAGTATGAAACTATGTGTGTCTCAACCACTGCCTGGTGTGCCTTGTTGAGAACCTGTTCCTCCCACCAGCCTACATGCAAGCATGCGTAGCTGGGGGAGAAACAGGCTCCCATCGCCACGCCTCGTTGCTGTTTGAAAATATCTTTATCAAAAAGAAAAAAATTGTTGTTGAGGCACCATGAGATGAGCTCCAGAATGGCTTTGTTGTGTTCATAGAATTCACTCGATCTTCGATCTAAAAAATGTTTTACCGCTTTTAGTCCCTGGGTGTGATCTATACTGGTATATAATGATTCTATGTCTAGTGTGATAAGACATAGATCATCAGTCCAGGTGAGATTTTCAATTTTTTGTAGAAAATCGCCCGTATCTTTGACATAGCTGGGTAAATCTTTAACTCTGTTCTGTAAGAAATGATCAATATATTGGCCAACTTTTTCACTTACGCTGTTAATGGCCGATATAATGGGCCTACCGGGGACAGGCATGACATTTTTATGTATTTTGGGAATTAAATATAACACCGGTAATACTGGAAACTCATTATACATAAACTTGTACTCCTCAGTGGAAATGAGACCTTCACGTCTCCAATGTGCCAGCTTTTTATATAAAACTGTCTTGGCTGTGTTGTATTCTTTAATGCTAGATTTAATGTAGCAACTTTCATTGTTTAACTGTCTGTGTGCTTCCATAATATAATCTTTTTTCGTCCACAAAACCAAATTCCCACCTTTGTCCGATTTCTTTATAACCACATTATGATTTTCCCTTAGTTTTTTCATTAATTTCTCATATTCTCTTTTTTTAAAATCATATTTCTTTGTTTTCTAGTTTTATTGATTTTGTGGTTCAACTTTTTTAGATCATTGCTGATCATATCATGATATATGTCAACAGCATCTTTCGGCATTAGTGGTATAAAACATGATTTAGATTTAAAAGGACTATATATATATATATATTTTTTTTTTTTTTTGTGTGTGTGTGAACTACGACCCTTTCTCCTAGAATTCCTCACAGGAAGCAGGTATGGACTTCAAGACTGGTGCAAATAATTTTTATTGCTCCTCCATTTTCATTCACAATTCCATCATCAATAAAGTGCAAGTGCAATGTCCATGTTATATATATATATCATACACAACAGATTTCCCCACTGGAGATATCACTCATGATGCGGTTTGCAGCACACACACCACCGGAAACAGCAATAACAGCCTGCCCTCCTGCCTCCTCGTTTACTGCCAAACACGTTTCGGAGCCGAGTTGCTCCTTGATCACTGGCTTTGCAAAAAATGGAGGAACAATGGACTTGAGTAGACCTTGAAATGTAATTAGTTACACAGTCCCGCCCATGTGGGCAACAGCAATGCCTCCTGGATATAGTAGTGCATTAAATGGATGCCTGGACTTGTAGTTTCCATTAATTAACCTCAGTGGGTGCCATAGTTCCATTTAAAAAACTACCATGCCTCAGTGGGAAAAGGAAAAAATGTTTCAACCCCAATGGGTAGAAGCAGGGAAGCAGGAAGGGAAATGCTGTTATGCTGTCATGTATATATATATATATATATATATATATATATATATATATATATATATATATATATATATATATATATATTCCACCTCCAAACAGGGATCGCTTCCATATATATATATATATATATATATATATATATATATATATATATATATATATTCCACCTCACCTCCAAACCGGGATCGCTTCACCTGAGCCACTTTGAACTTTAAGACGCGGCGAGGTAGTAAGCCCCTGTAAATCCATTCGACGTGTTAAGTAAATCCAAGCATAACATACCGTGGCTTATCTGGTTCCACAAGCGTCATTTAATACATTGCAACAGTTACGAGACTCAACACGTTTGAGCTACCGGCTCCTTGCTCCCGAGAAGATAAGCCACGTGTGTTTTGTTTGGATAATTTATGCATTACTCAATGCCTGAAAGGGTATTGTTTTGACTTATGCTGGGTGCTCCCTTGTGTCTGGACAAAGCTATACCTCTCTGGAGAACTCTAATGAAAGCGAAACACGTGTCAGGGGTTGCTTTTATTTATTTCAGGTTGGCTTGGTTGGTATTTTACCAATTCTAAGCATAAAGAGTAAAGCTGTAAAGAGTCCCATCTACCTCAACTCCTTCCTGAAAAGGTTTGATCTGCTAAGCAGGGACCAAGAAAAGGGGGAGTTTCCAAAACACATTTTCCCCATTAATTTTTCTACAGGAAAATTGAACAGTGATACTGCAAGTATTGCTGAATGGAATTACCCCACATTTGTCAGAAAGTTAGATCTTGGTCCAGCAAGCATGCTTTTTGTGATTTGGTGAAAATATATTCAGTAGATTTTGAGAAATTAAGGCTCAAAAACTTTGTACATATCTCTCTGCGAAGGAACTACTGAGCTGACAGATCTGAAGATAAGATCTGATTGGCTGGTACATCAACAGTTGTGGCACCAGCCATTTTAGGTCTCAGGACTATAGTCCTAAAATATAAAGGACATAGATATACCCTACCCCCCCTAGGCCTGGTTGGGTGGGTCAATAATGATTTATCTTCAGTTCACGGTAAAGTTGAAAAAATGTGTGTTATAAACCCCAGGCTGTGCCGTGGGGCAGGAGTGGCAGCAGTGAAATTGGTTTATTAGGGGATGGGGCATGTGCCCCCCTCTCCAAATCCTCCTTAAAGCCCACGGGCAACCAATTTAATAAAACGGGGGGCACGTGGCTAGCTAGGACTATCTCTGTTGCAGTGTCCCAGGGAACCCAACCCCCTGGACTACATATATTCCCTGCCCGCAAGAGGGTGGGCAGGAAACTATTATGTTCTTCTACCTGACAGGAGAAGAGATCTGCTTCTGCCCGGTGGGAGCACATCAGTTTCCCTGCCCTCTTGCTCGTGGTACTGGAAACAGAATCGCTCCTGCGTGGCGGGAGCAAAAGTAAACTGATCCAGCGGGATAGGAGGAATGCCAGCTCCCACTGCAGCCGAGATTGTTGCAGGCAGGAGGGCCAGTGGGGCTGCAGGGCCTTGGGGCTCCCCCAGAAGCCCCCAGTGTAAAAAAGGCTGGGGGTACCCCCTGGTGGGCACCAGGGCACCCAGTATTATTTTTTTTATTAAATCGACGGCTCCTGTGCTTACAGAGAACTGGTTGGGCTGTGAGGATTCTGGGGCTTCCCTTACGGCCCAAAATAGTCATAAAATGTGGTGGGGTGCACTGGGGCACCTCAGTTTACATTTAAAAAAAAAAGAAAAAAATGGTTGCTGGCTCTTTCGCAGCTGATTGGGATGCTTGCAGAGAGCGGCTGGGCCACCGGATTCCTGGGGTTCCTCCTGCGATCCCCAACAAATATTAAACATGTGAATGTTCTGGGTGGGCATCGGGTCAGCCAAAAAACGAAAAAACAAAATAAATATATGATTAATACATGAGTGGCAGGAGCTGCTCATTTATTATTCACTGCTCCTTGCAGGGAGCCCCCAATAATGCACTGAAGGTTTTTTTTAATGTATTTTCTGGAGCCTGGTGGTGTCTGTAGAAGGG
Organism: Triturus cristatus; assembly: GCF_964204655.1. NCBI lineage: Eukaryota > Metazoa > Chordata > Amphibia > Caudata > Salamandridae > Triturus > Triturus cristatus. Next base: position 299,987,446 of record NC_140590.1, on the reverse strand, counting down.
GTAGGGGCACCAGCAAGCATACTTTTTTATTGTGTAATGGGCTACAGTGAGTAGAGCAGCCCCCAGCAACATTTAAACAAAAACTGTAAGTCTTTTGAGTCATTAAATCCATGACCGCATAGGAGCTTACTATAATTTTTTAATCATTTCTAGCTGGAGCTCTATGCGCTTCAACTGGTGTGCAGGCACACTTGTGGCTTAAAAAATGTTGAAAGACATAAAAGACATTTTGACAGTGGCGGCTTGCCGAGAGTGCGCTGTGAGGCGGTGAGGCAGGGGAAGGGCAGGGTGGGGGGTAGTAAACTCCAGCATACGGCGAAACGGAGTTAGGTAAATGAATAAATAAATAAATAAAACAATTTACATTGCGCGCACTGCATCGCCGAGTTGGCGTTGCAGCGCGCCCATTCCGTGATGCATCTTTATTAGACAACTTTAGTTTTTAAAGTTACATCAGAAACCACATAAAAGCTGTACGAAATGTAGGTTTTGGAAAAGAGTTTGACCATTTTCGCATTAGTTACAATAATACCCAATTACATTGTAAAACCTATCATAATGGAGAAGCAGAATCATTCATTTCGTAGATACAGGTGTCAGTCATTTGCACTTTGTTCCCTGCTCTTTGAAACACCATTATCAAACAGAGAGACCAGCATGAAGGGTGGTCCTTCAGACAAACTAAAGTCCCCTCTGACAACCATTCCTGAATTTGGATTTCCCACGATCAGGGTCAAGAGAGATGGACAACCCATGGCTTAGCGTGTTCTGACTGCTTTAGACTCATTGGTCAGCGTGGTCTTGGTAGCAAGTAACAAAGAACCCAGCATCTGATAGGATCTGAGGTGTCACAACAGTAGATCATATAACAGCACTTTGCAGGCGTCCTGCTCTAGTCAACTCCAAAGTTTGTGTTGGGTCAGGCAGCACCAGTGAGGTACTTTTCCAGTTTTCAGGGACAGCCAGTCCACCTTTGTGGGAGGTCTTTTATAACGCTGATTTAGCAACTTGAGGGGACTTGTTATCTAAATTAAATGCCAGAGTTTCTATCGATAGCTTTCATAGTATCAACTGGAATTGTAAAGGGAGAGCCCATACTGCATATAGCAGCCTGGACATTAAGTTTATTTTCATACACTTTATCCTGTCTATCCATGAAATTTAAATCTGAAAACGACCTTGTACAGTTCTTCCATTAGGGATGGAATATTACAGTTTAGACATCAGTGGTCGAGGGGATAGTAACCTCCACATAGTCTAAGCCCTATGTGTCCCGCTTGAATCCATATTCTTGTATACATATTTACTGTCACTATGTGGCATTGCCAGTCCTGCACCTCTTAAATTCTAATTAATTCTGAAGAAAGAAATTGCTTGGAAACTTGGACGCGCCGGAGGAGCAAAAGAGTGCTTTGACTTGCCTTTTTCCTTTTTGCCGTGAGGGGAACGGCTTGCCACGTGGGGGAAACCTGCAACCTGCTTCCTGCCTATCACTTTGAACTCCCGTGCCGTGAGGGGAACGGCGGTGTATACTACTACAATTCCCAGCACCCCCAGACACCGGCGCAGCGCGTGATGTCATCTTAGCGCGCCGGTGTCCTACATAAGGCACTGAAAGCTCCCGCAGCGCGGGACGCGCCGGAGGAGCAAAAGAGTGCTTTGACTTGCCTTTTTCCTTTTTGCCGTGAGGGTAACGGCTTGCCACGTGGGGGAAACCTGCAACCTGCTTCCTGCCTATCACTTTGAACTCCCGTGCCGTGAGGGGAACGGCGGTGTATACTACTACAATTCCCAGCACCCCCAGACACCGGCGCAGCGCGTGATGTCATCTTAGCGCGCCGGTGTCCTACATAAGGCACTGAAAGCTCCCGCAGCGCGGGACGCGCCGGAGGAGCAAAAGAGTGCTTTGACTTGCCTTTTTCCTTTTTGCCGTGAGGGGAACGGCTTGCCACGTGGGGGAAACCTGCAACCTGCTTCCTGCCTATCACTTTGAACTCCCGTGCCGTGAGGGGAACGGCGGTGTATACTACTACAATTCCCAGCACCCCCAGACACCGGCGCAGCGCGTGATGTCATCTTAGCGCGCCGGTGTCCTACATAAGGCACTGAAAGCTCCCGCAGCGCGGGACGCGTGCGGGCGGCGCCGGGAGAAGCCCGGGACAAGGGCGGGACCGTCTGTGGCCGTCCGGGGCCGGAGGAGGCCGGGCTGGGCCGCTCCTCTTAGCACTGCTTTTTGGGACAGTTTTGAACTAATCCCCACTGGCTAATGCCATTTTAACCACTATTTGTCAGTCTTTCGCTCTGTTTAGAGTGTGTTCCTTTTATCTTACATTGTTTGGATTTTAGGTATTTGTGTCAGAGGTTCCTTATTGCTTTACATTCGCTGTTGGTTTTATTGGAATTATGGGGAAGCACTCTAAACCTACAGCTAGTCGCCCTATGACCAGACAGCTAGCCAACTCCAATCCGCAGATCCCCAGTCTCACAGCGATAGACAAAATGTTACAGAAGACAATTGGGGTGGTGGCTACAGCCATCGAAAATACCGAAAGACGGTTGTCGATTACCCCGGCATTTAATATGGCCCCTCCTTCTGATGGATTGGCTGACTTATCTTCATACCAGGTGGATCCTGATGCGATGTCTTCCATGTTGCCCTCGTTTACACAATTACCGTGCGCTCAGGCACAAATAGATGAGCCAGTTCAAGAGGAAGCTGGGCCATCATCATCCTCCTTTGTTTCTATTGTGGCCCCCACAAAGCAGGTAAAGCCAAGAAAAAAAAAACAGAAACTCAGAAAAAGGAGTTTTCTACCAGCCCCCCCTGCAGACAGCCCTGCCCTCTCGGCCCCGACCTATCACCCTCCTACCACTATCCCTCCGACCTGGGTGACTACTTTATTAACTGACCTACAGACACATATAGATCAGTCCCTAAACCTCTTTTTAAAAACCCTGTCATCTAAAATAGACAGGTTGGTATCTCTTGTTAATACCAAAGGTTTCGGGAAGAAGCAGTCAAACCTTGATCTAAAGCACAACATGGGTAGTACGGAGGGTGCCGGTATTCAAGTAACGCTTAACAACCCTACCCCCCTAAGCCAGACACTTTCACCCTCGAACCATTCAGCTACGGATCCAGGCCAGCCTCCATCGGTGCACCCAACTGCCCCTTCCCCTCCTGCTGGTTCCCGTATGCCCCCGACTGTGCCCCGAGCCCCTATTGTTGTTTCATCACGTGAGCAGTTCTCCAGCTGTAGGGATTTAGCTCTTCGGAGCTCGGACGGGGATAGGACCCTTCCTCTTGGGGGGGGGGGACCGAGCCCTACGGAGCCCGGAAGGTTCCCTTCCTCTAGTACAGCTTCCCCCGGAGGCAGCACCTTATGTGATCGTGCTCACTGGAGTACCACCGCTAATGAATGGAAGGGGGGAATCTTACTCTGAATTGAAAAATAAAGTCATCCACTGGCTGTCCAAAAATAGACCATTGGAGGGAGCAGGGAGAGGGGAGATTCTCTTTGTTCGGAGGGTTAACTGGCTGGGGACCCGCTCAAAGGACATTGGTGGGGATTGTGTCCTGATCAACTTCAGGGATCCTAGAGTAGTAGGACACATACTGGAGCAGGGTGGGCTCTACAAAAGGGGAGCCATTGATACATCGCATTTGGGGTATTTTTATTCCATCTCCAATACTCCGAATCCAGTGGATTTACCGTATTTCCATCAGGCCCCTCATAATTCCTACTTTAATATCCCGGTCGAAAACCGTTTCGGCGTGCTTAACGCTGTGGACTGACCATCACCCCTGAGTCTTAGTAAGGGAGGGTTTATGCCTTTGGGGGGGAACCAGGCTGGGGATGTTTCTGGTGTGGCGATGGCTTTTCCCTCGGCTGCTCTTGGCACGGAGAGTGGCCCCGGGTCCCCTTCTCCCTCATTCTTGATCCCCACCGCCATGGAGGGATGCCCCGTGTTGGTCCCCCTTGAGCATTCTGCTTCCCACAGCCCCCCCCCCTTCCCCCCCTCTGGCTGACAGCCCTCCCCGAACACCTATCCGAAGACCTTTAGTTGGGTCTTGGAATGTGGCCGGATTGGAGTCCAAGCTCTCTGACCCCGAGTGGGGAGAGCTAATGGACAATTACGATATCTGCATATTCCAAGAAACTTGGCTTCGGTCCATACCATGGAGGGTGGGTTATGCATCGTTTTCGGCCCCAGCAGTGCAAGGGGCGAGAGGAAGACCTTCGGGGGGGTTAGTAGTATGGGTTGCAACACACCTGGGGTGCTCAGTAAAGTTACTAGATTCAAAGTCCCCCGACATTTTATGCCTGCTACTCACTTTCCCCACTAGTTATTCGCTGGTAGTAATAAATGTCTACCTGCGCCCCCAGCCGGTACAGTTGGGTCTGTCGATTTTGGGCGCCCTGGAAGATGTTTTACTTTCTCTTCCACCCGCGTCCCACAAATTAATTGGTGCAGATCTTAATTGCCACTTCGAACCCCTCTTTGGGATCCCCTCCCCCACCTGCGATGAGGATGAAAGTTATCTAATCCCAGACCTCATCTCCTATCCTGCCAAACGCCTTTCCCCTCTAGCTCTTGAGATCAATAAGCTTACCATTGCACACTCCTTGCGGGCCTGCAATGGTAGACTCTGCCCGGACGTGCCGGGGTCTTTCACCTTTAATAGATCCGGGAGCTGTTCGACTATCGACTATGTTCTGGTGAACGTGGAATTTTGGGGCCACCTGGCCTCCTTTTCTGTTATTCCACGGGTCGATAGCGATCACAACCTACTGTCACTGGAATTGGTTAACAAGATAGGTGGCAGTGGACTTTCTAAGCTCCAATTACCATCATATAGTGAGAATCTGGTATTAGTGGCAGGTGGTAGACGGATTAGGTGGGAAAGGGTAGCGTCTGACGACCTAAAGCTTGCTGATATATATAGCAGTGTGACCTGCTCTTTGGAAGCAGTCTCCCACCTCTTGAGCCCCACCGGGGATATCCCGCAGTCCCGCCTCCCCGATCTCCAGACCACTCACGAGGATCTCCTTGGCAGTCTGGCTGGCTTCTTCTATAGCCCTACTGCCTCAAAACCAAGGCCCCCTAGGCCCGAGCATTGGTTTAATGGTTCCTGTAGGCGGGCTAAGTCTGCCCTGATAAAAGAAGTAAAAGAGGGTACCCTGTCTAGTATCCGGGCGGCGAGGGCCACCTACAAAAATCTGATCAAGGAAGCAAAAGCCGAGTGGGAGGATCTAAGGTGGCAAAACTTACTGCAAGCTTTAGTAGACCGTGACTCGAGGGCGTTCTGGAACATTGTTCGAACGGGCACGGTAGCCAGTAGCCCTGCAATTATTCCCAATCTTAGCGAGGAGGTCTGGCTTGCCTATTTCCAACCCCTCTTTTCGGTCAGTAATTCCTCGGGTGGCACTGATCCAGGCACCTCACGGATTGATATTGCAACGGACCGGTTGTGCCAGGAAGAACTTGAGAGTCGTTCCTTTTCTCTTTTAGAAATAGAATTGGCCCTCAACTCCCTATCAGTAGGGAAAGCCCCGGGGCTTGACAGGATCCCTGGTGACCTGTACAGAAGTGATGTAAAAATTTGGGCCCCTTACATTTGTGTGTATTTTAATGCCATTTTGCAGGGCCTCAGAATCCCGGACACCTGGTTGGGTGCAGAAATTATACCCATTTATAAAAAATCTTCCCCGTTGGACCCAGCCAATTACCGCCCCATAAGCTTGATTGATGTTTTACAGAAGCTGTTCGCCCGAGTCCTCTTATCCAGATTGCAGTCCTGGATGGAGGATCAACAAATTCTAACCTCCCTCCAGGCGGGGTTCCGTGCTAAGGTTTCCACTATCGATCAATTATTTAGATTATTATTGATCTATTGGAAGTCAGTCAGCATGGGTGCTGGTAATTTGTATTTGATTTTTGTGGACCTTCGGTCCGCTTTTGATATGGTCCAAAGGGATAAACTATGGGCCCTTTTGCTAGAGATGGGTGCTCCCCCCTACCTTTGCCATTTATTCAAACGCCTCCACTCAGGCACCTATGCAAGGGTGAGATACGGGAGATGTGGGGAAATCTCTGGGCCATTTCCGGTTGAGAAGGGTGTGAGGCAGGGCTGTGTCCTGGCCCCCACCCTTTTCTCCCTTTTCATCAATGGGTTGATCGAGTATCTTTTGCGCACCGTTAATCTGGACTCCCCTGTACTGGCGGGGCGAAAGGTCCCGGCCCTAATGTTCGCTGATGATACGCTCTTGTTATCTCAATCTTACATGGGCATCCAGCGTACATTAGAGGCCTTCTGCTCCTTTTGTAAAATCAGGGATCTGGAACTGAATCTTTCCAAAACCAAATTTATGGTTTTCGGTTCTAATTCATTTAATTGCCCCCATCCTAAACTGGGAGATGTTGAGTTGGATAGGGTTGCCACTTTTGAGTATTTGGGGGTGACCCTTAATGATAAAATGAATTGGGGGTCCCATTTGGCGAAGGCAAATTTGAGACTAGCCCAATCAGTGGGGGGTATCTTGAAGGTGTTTAACAACACCTCGTCTAAACCTTTGGGCCCCCCTATGGAAATCTATAAATCTCAAGCCAGAGGAGGAGCGCTTTATGGCGCTGAACTATGGGGATATTCCATCCCTGCTTCCCTCACATCTATTGAGAACTCCTTTATTAGGAGATTGCTGAAACTACCTGTCAGCACCCCATTAACTCCTTTGAGATGGGATTTGGGTCTGGTTCCCATAGAAGAGATTGCCCTGAACCGTCCTCTCCAGTTCTGGAGGCGTCTTTGGTCAACACCTGAGTTGGTAAGCTATAGGTATGATCTTGGTGATATATTGGCAAGGGGAAAATCGGATAAGATCCCTTGGCTTGCCTACATAAAGAACCTCTGCAACTTAATTGGGATGGGGAACCTATGGTCTGCCCCGGAAGAGACCTGCCGTGCACTCTCGAAGAATTCACTGCGGGAGGTCTTGAAATCTTATAGGAAGGGAATTCTATTCCACTCCTCCCTGGGTAGGCTTACTGACACTTTTCTGGATATTAAGTTTAGCCCCCAGTTTGAAGTTTTCCTGGACGTTATCCAACCACCTTTGGCAAAGAAACTTCACATCCAGTTCAGACACGGCTCGCTACCGCTGAGGGATCTCACACATAGATGGTCCAACGTTGTGGATCCCGTTAGCTCGTGTCCTCTATGTACTGCTACCTGTGAAACAGAGCTGCATGTCGTTCTCTTCTGCCCTCTATATATTATTGCAAGAAAAAAGTGGATCGTCCAGTTATGCAAGTCTAGGGGTCTCAGGGACCATAAGGAGGTGTTTAGAATTTTGAAATATGATACTACTCCTTTGATAGTGTTTGCAATGGTCAAATTTCTTCTCTCAATGTGGTTTACAAGGTCCAAATGTATGTCTTCCGCCACTCATCTCTCCTGATTTTAGTATTACCTATATTACCATTACAGTACTTTGAGGTGTAACGTGTATATCTTTGGCCCTGGATCAATTTTTATTAATTCGTTTTTGTGGATAAAATCACGTTTTTTTACTGTGTATGTTTTATGAAACTATTTTAATGTTTTAATGGATTACACTCTACACAATGTTATTTAATCATGTTTAAATGTATATATGTATTTATGTCTTTTTATGGTATTTTACCGAAATAAAAGCTTTGACTGACTGCTTGGAAACTTTCCAATTCTCCTACCAAAGCAGATAACAATGTTGTGAGGTTTAGTTGAAAAACACAGTACATCATCAGTGAATAACACCATTTTCACTTGCCTCTGCTTGTACATACGCCTGTATTGTTGGTTTCAGTCTTTTGTCGAGAGGTTCCATGGACAAGGCAAAAATAACAGGAGGTGGAGGACAACCCTATGTTGTTCCTGTAGATAAGACATCAGGCTCAGATAACGATACTGGACTCTTAACTGAGGAGAGAGCTAATATAATTGGCTTTGATAAAGGAGACTATTTTAGCACTAAAGTCGAATGTATTAAGAGTCTCGCAAAAAATAGAACCGGTCAATAAGGGGATAATTTGTAACACAATAAGTGTCAGGGCCCTCATCAGGGGAACACGGCAGTGCGAGGTACATCTGGTTTAGTGAATAATTTAGTAGCTGGCGACATGCTTGGGTGGTTGGTTGGGGGGGATATTGTTGGGGATGTTTTTGAGTAAGAAAGGGGAGAGGGTGGGGGGACTGATGTTCCACTATGTTGTATTGGAGGGTACATGTATGGTGGGCGGCAGGGTAATGTGGATATCTTATGGAATGTAAGATATGGGTCTAGGCTGCGATTGTTTGACTGCTGATGGTATTTATTTTTTTGATCCTTGTTATCGCCCAGCCATTGGGCGGCGGGGATGTGATTGATTTTACATGAAAATTAATAAAAGTCTGTTTTAAAAAAAATAAAAATCAGGGGAACATGGCAGCTTGCACCTTCCATTGCCCCTATCAGTGCTGCCAATTACAGTATCAACACAACAACTAACCATCAAACTCCTACAAGTGTGACAACTCATACTATTCAAGGACCCCAAAGCTATAATAATGGCGTGGGTGGCACGTATTAACGATTGTTAATGGATATTAAATTAATAAACAACAGTTTATCTGACAAAAATCTTCTCCAACGAAGAGCAGCTACAATTAAATAAAACCAACAAAGCCCCTGAGACACCTATAACAAACAGTATCAAAACATTGCCTCGTTTTGAGTATGTAATCGTCTCAGATAATACATCTTGTACTCTTTCAAGAGTTGAAAACCTGATTAAAGCTGGCAGAAGCGACAGTGCCCCAGGTCCAAATGGCATTCCGCAAGCAATATACAAATAGGATCCAAAATATTGGATAAACCCGATAATGGCATTGTTTAAAGAGATGGAAAACACAGGCATGGTCCCAGATAGTTGGAGGGGATGAATAATAACCTCAGTTTTTTAGAATAGGGCGACAGAACAAAGCCAGCAAATTATAGACTTATAGCTCTTATTGATCCAGAAGCAAAATATTATACATCACTAATATTGGAAGATTTAATTGATTGGTCAAATTCCAAGAATTTGATTCCAGCCCAACAAAAAGGTTTTCGTAAAGGGTACGTACCGTACCCTCAATTAACATGACAACTGTTGCAATAATTTCAGAAAAAAGTAAACGTCTAAATAATAAATTACAACTCTGAAAGCTGCTTTCAGATCGATAAAGCAATCGGGTGAACCGACCTCTCCTATGGGCAAATCTAAGACGATGGGGTATTCAAGAAAAAAATCTTAAGAGCAATTGAAATGCTATATACGGACACATGGATTCAAATTAAGGTGGGAGATGGTACGAGAATATCCTGGAAAAGACCAACTGCAAAGGGCCTTAAGCAAGGGTGCGTGTTTGCACCACATCTGTTTAACCTCTTTACTGCTGATTTATCTATCCACCTGGACCAAGTAAACTTGCACTCTCCAAGTCTAGGCCCATTAATGATATCCCATCTGTCATACGCCGATGATATTGTGCCGCTGAGTCACACAGAAGTGGGACTACAAAGATTAATTAAAGAAACTGCGGTATATACAAAACTTAACAAATCGGAAATTAATATCGCAAAGACTAAAATCATGTCTATAAGAAACAATCCCAATGCCTCATTAAAAATCAAGCTGGGTAATACAAACATAGAAGAAGTCAGCACTTACAAATACTTGGGCTTAAATTTTGATAAAAATTTTAATTTTCAGTTTCACCAGCAGTATATGGTTAGAAAAAATAATACTTTAATACATACATTTTGTGCACTTGTAAAAAAAAAACGTACGGTCCTTCTTTTCAACCACTGCTTGCTGTTATTAAAGCAAAACTGCTTCCAACGCTAACTTAAGCAAGTATAGTGATGCATGGTAAGGATTCTAAAATGCTGGATAGATTACAAATCAAAACATACAAACTGGTTTTTGGTCTTCCTCGTAACGCTTCTCCTGCTCAAATCCATTTAGAATTTGGACTGACTCAGCAAAATATAGCAAGAAGATACCATTCCATCAAATCCTTGCATAAAATACTAAATAATCAGTCCAGCCCCTAATTCAGTGCTTTATGGCAATCTCAGATTAACGATGAGAAATCAAGCGACAACAAATATTTGCTAGCATCATTACAAATAACTAATATGGGTGATTTATGGGACCTAAATCTGACGCATTCCACTTTTTGTCATGCAATGAATAAAGCAGTAAAAATTCACTCGCTAGTCGAAGATAAAAATATATTCTCACGGCGATCCCATGCATGGATGACAATTCAAACATATGTCACATTTCAACCTGCAGCATATTTACATCTAATCTATCCGGCGTCTCTCAAGAAAAAGTTATTTGCTATACGCTTAGGAGAACTGCCATCCTTAGCAGATAAACCGCCGTGCAGGTTATGTGGTGCCCTTAAAGAGGATTTCTTGCATTTGGTCTGCATATGTCCAATACTGAATAATGTACGCCTTATACTCCTAAAGCGCCTATTTAACGAGAGGGGGATTTGTACATGAAGAGCAGCTATCATGAGAAGCCATGACTCCACAGATACCCAGCTAAATTGCAAACTTTTCAAGCAATCAAACAGAATTCCAAGGAGCCTACATCAGTATAAGGAACTTGGCCTAGACTGTGAACAAAAGACATTAATATGACATCAACACAAGTATGGGACTCTGACACTCAGATCCGCTGATACTCTTATACGTAAAACAAGTATTTCATTTTATACCGATGCACATGCCACTTTACAATAATCGAGAATATTATGAATGGTTAAAAATAAAAGGAAATGTTACAATATTATGCTGCAAAGAAGAACAATATATTATCCTGTATTCATGCAATATCAACTAGTGCAGAAAACTTATCATTTGAAAAAGATATGAATTTTAAACATGTCTTATTAATCTATATTAATCATAAAAAATGTGCTGGGATCATAAACAAAGGCGATGTATTTTAAAGCAAACAAATGTATTTTGTATTAATAGTAAAATATTGTGACGCTTTTTATCTGATAAACAACTGTTGGTGTGCTCATATCCAACTTTGATAGACAGCGCCCCCATGTTGCAGACTGTCATAAGTGCCGGTGCTAATAATTAAGGGCCCGCTTAGGATGGCGGGCGGACCCTATGGGAAACGGGACCCACCCACTAGCCGTCGGCGTTCCCGCCATAGGGATTACGATGCAACCGCCTGCAAGGCATTCGCATCATGTATTCTTTGTGTGGCGAACGTGTGCTGCTGGCTGCAGCACCCGCCGCAATGCAAAAAATGCACCCTCTACATATCCCTGCACTACATAGCAGTGGATACAGTGCCCACATCAGGGGAAAGGGGAGCCCGCTACGGGTTAACCGCCATGAACAGGTGGACAGAAAGGGACATCGTAATCCCTACGCTGGTGCCTGGTAGGCACTGCCATCATTATAGGGAATACGGCCCCCTCCGCTGTTAACGACGGGGACGGCAGCATCGACGAGGGCATCGGTGACAACGGTTTCGTCGGCGATTCCGACGGCAATCTCGTCGACGGGCTCGTCGACGAGAGAAAACCCCCCAGAAAAACTGGATTTTACCAGGAAGAGGAGGATTACCCCAGATATTACATCTCCAAGCAAGGTAACACCTCTAGTACCATCCCACCTGTTAGAGGAAGAAGACTCACAGGAGGAGGATAATGATGGTCCTTTTGGCTACGCCAGTAGCCCCTCACAATTACATGTTAAATGTCAGGAAGATGACTGGGAAGATGAATATGGGGGGTTTCAAGATCATCCCCAGCAACACTATCAGGAAGAAATGGTTAGCGTTCCATCTTCACTGCTGACTGATTTGCAGTTTATGTTGGATGACTATAAAAGGAGGCATCCTTTACCTCATTCTTCCCAAAGGGTACCAGTGACTACATCACACTCTATTCCATGTACGCCTGTGCGAAGGCAAAAGGTTTTACCGGAGTCCCTGCCTATATCACCATTACCACAACCAGCTCCAGAGACCTCTGATGATGATGAACAGGAAAAGGGGGAGATAACGGACCCTAGTAAAGAATGGGATGATTATCTCATTCCATCCCCTTCATCTCCTTCACCGAGACCTGTTGACTCACCTCCGGAGGACATCAAGGGGTTCCATAATCTTATGGAGAGAGCTACGCAGAGATTTGCGCTCACCATGTCATCGGATAAAACAGAGTGCTTCTTGTATGATTTCAAGGAGCCATTTCGTAAGACAGTTCGATCCCTCCCGATTGTCAGTCATTTATGGGAAGGTGGTCTCAAGGTCATGGAGACACCGGCAACGGTTACTCCAGTACTCGCCAGACTGGACAAGAAATATAAAGAGCCCTCGGATGCTCCAGCTTCTCCAGTACTCGCCAGACTGGACAAGAAATATAAAGAGCCCTCGGATGCTCCAGCTTGTCTACTTGGCCACCCCAAGCCGGACTCAGTTATAACCCAGGCGGCTCGGCAAAAATCAAGGAATCCTTCAGCTCCAATCTCAACATGTCCCGACAGAGAGGGTAGGCGTCTGGACAACGCAGGGAAGAGGTTTTCTTCCATGTCTGCCCTTCTTTTTTTTGGGATAAATCTGTTTATTGTTTTGCAAGTTTTACAGCTTATAGATAAGCACCAGGACTCAATTAACAGTGACCAAATCATAAAGTAATAGGCTGAACCAGAAGAGCCGTATCATGGGGCATGAGGAGCTCTCGCTCAACAGTCAATGGTTTTAACGACCAGGTGATAACGATACGAACCCCAGTAAGATACACAATGTCATGCTTTGGTATGAGAGGACCAGTGGTATAATGCACATAGCCTACACAAATCCACCAGGATACTTGCAGGCACAGATAATGAGATATAACATGAACAGGAGGCGGAACGTCCAAAACCCCCATCAACCAAGAAGCAGCAGCAGAGTCCGACCTACAAAGGAATATTTCACAATATTTCACATTAGCCCCCCCTCCCCCCCTCCCAAGCACCCCCCAAACGAACAGTCCCACATTGGATCCTGATACCGACTACCCTGAGCATCAGTCATTGCGCTGCTGACTAATTGGCAAATTAACTGACCACATGTACACGCTCAACCATTTCCGGGGACACCCCTCCCTCTTGGGCAGTGGTACTCTCCGCAGTATCCCCCTCAATCCGCACCAAGGCCTGTAGGAGACCGTCCCATTGTGTTGTGATAGGTGTCCTCCTAAGCCCCAGTGTTTCCTCCCTCAGGAGAGCTGTGCCCTCCGCCTTAGCCCATGCCTGGAGTGAGAGCCACCACGCCGTATGTGTGGCGGATCCGGTGCCTTCCAGTGTTTTGTGAGCAGCCGTTTAGCCACCACCAGTCCCAAGTCAAGGAAACGGGAGGTAACTTTCACGGCTGGTGTTCTACGGAATAGGTGTAGTAGGTAGACGGGCCACTCAAAAGGTATGGTGCGGCCTGTGCATATATGTAGCATCTCATGAACTGACTCCCAATATGAGCGCAGCTTATGACAACTCCACAGCACGTGCACCAGCCCAACTCCCAGCTCCGCACAGCGGGGACAAGCTGAATCTATGCGGAGGAAATATCTATTAATCATTTTGGGCGTGAGGTACGCCCAGTGAAGTATAAACAGCTGTATCTGGCGGAATCGCATGTTGCGCGGTACGCGTGTTGGGCTCTGTAGTATCTTGCCCCATTCCCTATCGTCCAGTGGCCTCCCCAGGTCTATCTCCCATTTGCGGCGAAGCGGTTCCAGGCTGATTGCCGCGTGCGTGCGCAAGGAGGCCGCAAACCACTGTATCAAGTGTCTGCCCCGCCCCATCACATGTAGATACTGTATGGTGAGGTGTTGGCATGGTTCCACCGTCATGTCCCCCCATTTAGCCGCCAATGTCGCGATCAGGGAACGGTGTGTGAGGAATTGCCCTGGTGGCAGGCCCGTCTCGTCGACCAAGGATTCGTAGCCCAAGAGAGTACCGTCCCGATAGAGATCACCTAAGGTCTGTATGTCCGCTGTATGCCACTCCGTCAGTTCCGTGGCGGTGAGTACCCCCAGCCCGCTCGGGGAGCCCTCCAGCAGAATGGCCGGAGCATAAGGAACCAGGGCTCTAGTGAGATATAGGCTGCGGCAGTAGCATTTGTAGGCCACTACCATAAGGAGTGGTGTCGGCATTGGGGCTTTCGCGGCTGGATGGAAGAGCTTAGTAACGTCCGCTAGAGACAGGGGAGACGCTGTTGTTGCAGTGTCATCTGGCCCCTACCTGCCAACCAACGGGCTATCCACTGAAGCTGTGCTGCCAATTAATAATGTTCAAAGCACGGCGCAGCCAGGCCTCCCTGGTCGGTAGGCAGGTAGAGCTTGGGCAAAGCCATCCTATGGCGCGAGCTACCCCAAATAAAATCCCGGAGTGACCTTGTGAGTGCAGCAAAGAAGGCCGATGGGATATATGTTGGCAGATAATACAGAAGACGGGGAAGTATCACCATCTTGGCCAGGGCCACCCTGCCGGTGACCGTGAGTGGGAGCGTGTTCCAAAAACGCATCTGGGACCTAATCGCTGACACAGCCCTGCCCAGATTGCCCTCGATAAGGTCCCCGGCTGGCGATATATCTGGACTCCCAGATAACGGAAAGTGTCTGCCTTCCACTGCACGCGCACACCATCCAGGATATAGCCTGGGTCCAGGGTATCTCCTCCAAACGCATACAAACAGGACTTAGCGGCGTTCACCTTAAGCCCCGAGAGAGCAGCGAAGTTAATCAATATGCGTTCCAGAGCGACCGGAATATTGCTGACGTCTCTGACGAATATCAGAAGGTCGTCGGCGTATAGTGACACCTGATGCGTCGCGTCTCCTAGAGGAATTCTGTCACCTAGTGAGGTGCGCAGTGCTGAGGCTAGGGGCTCCATTGCCAGTGCGAACAGGAGGGGTGAGAGCGGGCACCCCTGCCTGGTGCCCCTGTAGATTGGTATTGCAGCTGAGATGTAGGGCCCCATTTTTATCCCTCACTGTTGGGTTCCTGTATAGGAGAAACCCCGGGCCCAATTCGTATCTCGTCAGCACTGTCGCAAGATAGCCCCACTCCAGGCAGTCAAAGGCTTTTTCGAGATCTAGTGTGAGACAACCCGCCCCAGGCCACACCCGCCCACTATCCGAGGCCACTCGGAAAAAACACCTCAGGTTCAGTGAGGTACTCCGTTTAGGCACAAACGGACCAATAGGGGCACCACCGGCGCTAGGCGTTCCGCCAGTACCTTGGCTAAAATTTTATAATCTACATTAAGTAGAGCCAGGGGTCTATATGATCCTAAACTCACGGGATCCCTATTCGGTTTAAGCAGGGACACCAGGTAGGCCTCGCGCATTGAGGGGGGCAGAACGCGCTCCTCAAGAGCTGCGGAATAAAGGGCGTGCTGATTCGGTACCAAGGACTCCCTGTAGGCCTTAGAGTATTCCACCGGGAGGCCATCCGGGTCCGGCGCCTTCCCAGTAGCCATGGAGCTGATCGCCCCATCAATCTCCTCCAGTGTAAGGGGCCCGTCAAGCGACTCCAAGAAACAGTCGAGCTCGAGCCCAGAGCAGCGCCCCAGGGAGCGATACAGCTGCGCATAGTGGTCGGTCATCACCTGGTGTATTTCGCGCTGCGTGTAGACCAGGGGGCCTTCATGGCGTACGTATGGCCCCGATCGGGGCGTGGGCGGTTTCCTGCTTGAGCAACCAAGCCAGCAAACGACCTGTCCTGTCAGCCTTGGCATGAGTGCGTGCGGTATGGGCCGTGTAATTGTGACAGCGCAGACACTCCAGAAGGTCAGCATGTTGCGCTCGGAGGCGTGCCAGTTGTGCTGAGTGGCGATTCCCTCCTTCACCCTTCATGCTCATACTTGAGTAACTGCGTTTCAATGCGGGTGAGCGACGCCGCCAATCGTTTGCGTATATTCCACGTTGCGCCCAGGCAGTGGCCCCTGATAGCCGTTTTATGGGCATCCCACTCCACCAGCGCATTGCTCGCCGTCCCTTCGTTTAATTCAAAATACTCTAGGATAGCCGTTCCCAGAGAGGCGTGAAATTCCGGGTGTTCCAACACGGTGGGTTGGAGACGCCATGTGGGTACTGGGGGGCGACCCGGGTCCCAGTTCAATCGCAGCTTTAGGGGGTTGTGGTCTGAATGGGTACGCCCCAAATACTCAGCTTCCTCAATCAGCGAGTATAGCGTTTGGGAGCCCACCACCCTGTCTAATCGTACGTGAAGATCGTGTACCGCAGAGTAGAAGGAGTATGTATGAGTGTCCGGATGCAGGCAATGCCACACATCCAGCAATGCCCAATGCGAAAGCCATCCGGCGAGAGCCCGGGCATTCGAACCGGCCTGCGTGGTGCGGAGGGGTGGAAAACACCTGTCCAGATGCGTATCTAGCACTGAATTGAAATCCCCACCCAGTAACCACGGAATTCCAGCGTAAGGGGCCAAGGACTGGGACAACTGCGCCCAGAACGTTGACTGGTCAATGTTCGGAGCATAAATGGAGCCTAATAGTATTTGCTGGCCGTTTAGCGTTCCCCGAGCCAGATTGTACCTGCCTGCGGGGTCTATTACCGTGTCTGCGCACACAAAGGGGGGCACCCAGATCAGTGTACCCCGAGCACGCGCTGAACAAGTTGTGCCATATAGCTGGCCTCTCCAGCGCCTGCGCAACCTGTCCAGTTCCGGCTGCGTCATATGTGTCTCCTGCAGAAGGGCAATGGCTACCGAATGTCTCCGGAGATATGCAAAGATGGAATACCGGCGCGAGGGCGTGTACATGCCACGGATGTTCCACTTGATTATGTCAGTGCGCGCCATCGTGAGAAAACCAGCAGGATAGGGGCGCCGGGGCCACGGCGGGCGCAGGTGGGGCAAGGGGCAAGGTCCAGTAATAGCATGTCGGAGTGCTGCAACAAGAAGCATAACAAAGAAAACAAGAACAGCGTAACTATAGGGGCAGACATTGCGTGGTGTCCGTCCATACTACTATAACAATGGGATAGTGTAAACCAGGGCAGAAGGGTACCTGCGAGGGTGCGTGCGCCAGCTATGACGTGCCGTAACCTTCCCCCTCATTCCTACTTATGTTTGTCAGCTTGTGGAAACTCTGACGCCAACATGTGGGGCCAGCCGCCCCAGGCCCAGTTGACGGGTAAGAGAAGCGCAACACCTTCCGGGTCCACCCCCCCTCCCCCCGTCCCTCCCAGCCCCCCGAGTGGGCCCGCGTGTCACGGCCAACAACAGGCAAGTCACCACCACTCCAACATCAGCAGGGCCAGACAGCATCGGAAGTACAATAGAGCCATCCCCGCTCCCAGACACATTCAGGGTTCAGCAAGGACTGTCAATGGGTTACTTGCGTGCGTTGTCCACGATGGTGAAGATCACCAGAAAGGCTTATTCAGATAAGATCGTCAGCTGTTTGCGGAGTCACCGCCGGTAGAATAATGTCATCTGAAGCGATAGTGGAGGGCGAGGATGAGCCACGCTGCACTAGCGTCGTCTGCATGTGGGGCTCCAAGTGGTCCTGGGCCCGCGGGGAGCTGAGGGTGGTAACCGCTTCAAGTGCCTCCAATCTCTCCCTGCGCATGCTCTCCGGGGTCGGGGCAATGATCCCAGGCTGGATGGGCCTCCTGGCTCCGCGACGGCAGCGACGACAGGCTCCACAAACCACCGCTGCACCAGTGTTTGAGGTTGCCGGCCTCACACCCGACCACAGCCCCGACTCCTCGAGCCAGTCCCATGCCTCCTCTGGGGAATCAAAAAAGTGTGTCTTCTCCTTGGCTGTGACGCGCAGGCGTGCCGGAAATAACAGTGAATATGGTATGCCAAGGGCACGAAGTTGTTGTTTCACTGCAATGTAATTGCTCCTGCGTTTTTGCACCCGAGCAGTATAGTCAGGAAAAAACATGACCGGGCTACCGGCCACCGTGAGAGCATCCATCTTGCGCGTTTCCCGGAGAACCACGTCACGGTCCCTATAGTTGAGCATCTTAAAGAGAAATGGCCGTGGTCTGGCCCCCGGCGGAGGCCTCCGAGCCGGGATGCGGTGGGCTCTCTCAATGACGAACTGCTGCGACAAGAGAGCCTGAGGTATGAGCTCACGAAGCCACCGCTCCATAAACTGTTCTAGGTGACCACCTTCCTCACCTTCCGGCAGGTCCACCACGCGGATATTGCTGCGACGTGAACGGCCCTCCGCATCGTCCGCCTTTTCCTCCAGCTCGTGAACCCGATCCAGTAGGTCCTGTAGCGCTGCAGTGTGGTTTTGGGTAATAGGCTGGAGTTCCTTGATTGTTTGGCCCTGCACAGCGACTTTATCGGCCAACTTACGATGATCCGCGAGTAGGAGGGTAAAATCCGAGGCGATCTTATCCATTCTGGTTTCCAGGGAGGTTCTGGTATGTTCCACCGCGGCACCTATCCGTTCCATTGCTGCAAGGACGGAATCCATTTTAGCTGCTAGGGCCATGGGCGTAGATTCCGGCGAGCCACCAGTGCACAGAGACGGAGGGTCCAAGTCATTTCCACGTGGGGGTCCCTGTTGTAGCTTAGCTTTCATACGCCCCATCACGAGCTGCTGCGCCGTGGGCATTCGCAGGCGGCCACCAGCCAGGGCGGCGTGACAGCGAGGGGGCCGCTACACTAAGGATTGGACTCCAGGCACACAAGTCACCAGGTACCTGTGGACTCCGACATGCGCCAAGACAGCCCCCGTCCGCTCCAACCAGGCTCCGCACAAACTGTCGCACTACTGTTGGGTGTAGCTCTAGCGCGGGACTTGGCGTCACCCACCCGGTCACCAGTGTGAAGTGGCCCACCACTCCCCACGTCTCATCCGGGGTATGTCCGGCCTACGTAGTCTCACGCCGCAAGGGCGCGGGAGGAATCTCCGCCGGTAGCACCACAGGTTGCAAGCGCTCCAGGAGGAGTGGTTAGGTCAGGTGGCAAAGGACAACTCCAGCCGCAGTAGGAACAAACGTGGCCACCTCTCCAGGCCCACAACAAGCGCCGTGCAACAATCTCAGCCCCCGCACGGGTGAGGGCCCCTAGGCCCGACCGACCCCCGTGGACCCCAACCGCACGGGCGCCGCACCGCAAGGACAATCGCGGGGTCCACCACTCACTCCCAGGTAGCAGTCCACACCGGGCCCCTAGGCCCAACCGATCTCCGCGTCACAGCCCAGCAGGGGGCCCTAGGCCCGACCGACCCCCGTGGCCCCCAACCGCCTCCAGAAAGCACTCAGCCGCGCTCCTCACGGGCCTGCCCCGGCCTGAGGATTTCGCCGGTCCATCTCAGCGTGAGGTTAGTGATCCTCCCAGCTGTAGCCTGAGTCGCCGGATCCGGGTACTGCCTGTTATCCGCTCCCGGGTAGAGAACGTCGACTCGAGGGAGTCACAGGGCGTCCCCCACCTCCCACGGCACCATCAGAGCAGGACCCAGCCGCTGCAGGGAGGCACGGCAGCGCCGCGCAGCCCTTCCCCACACAGGGCAGCCTCAGTAACACAGCCCGGCAGAGGGCCAATCACCGGGTCCGCCGCTCGCTCCCAGATGACAGACGACGTAGGGCCCCAGGTCCAGCCGGCCTCCACACCACAGTCCAGCAGGGGGCCCTAGGCCCGAATGACCTCCATGGCCCCCCCCCGCTGCCAGCAAGCACTCCGCTGCGCCCCTCACGGGCCTACCTGGGCCGAAGGCCTCGTCGACCAGCTGCAGCGCCAGGCCAGTGATCCCCACAGCCGCAGCACAGGCCGCCAGGTCCGGGGTCCTCTCGCCGTCGGGTCCCAGGCAGCGGTCTCCAACGCGGGGGAGCCACAGAGTGTCCCTCTCCTCTTGCGGTGTCACCAGGGTTGGACGCGGCAGCCCCAGGCAGGCATGAGAGCGCCGCGGGACCACCACTCACTCGGATGCAGCAGGGACGGCCCGCGCGAGCGAGCCACGCGGCCGGCCCAGGCTCCCGCAGCTCAGCAGGCCGCAGCTCACAGGAGCACCACGGGGCGAGCACAGAACCCCGGGAACCCTCCGCAGGTGTCGCGCCTCAAGGTATGTAGAGCAGGCAGGCACCGGGGCCGGAGGGAGCGCCACGTCAGCAGGATGTTTCAGGATAAACCGGGGATCAGGCACGGAGCACTAGCAGAACGCGTCTGCCATCTTCGGCGCCTGGCCACGCCCCCTCCATGTCTGCCCTTCTTGTTAAGTTGGCGAATGCCCTGGCCATCCTGGGCAGGTATGATAGGCAAATGTGGTGCGACCTATCGCCTTACATAGACAGCAGTCCTGAGGCTGACAGACAGGAAGCCAGAAAAATCCTCCAAGAAGGTGAAAGGACTTTGGCTGAAGTCATAGATTGCACAATGGACATTGCGACCACGGCCTTCAGATCTTTGGGGGGAGCAGCAATCTTACGCCGACAAGGATGGCTGAGAGCAACATCTTTTAGGCCTGAAGTCCAGAATAAAATCTTGGACCTTCCCTTCAATGGAGAAGATTTGTTCGGGAAGCACATTGACGAGGCCTTGCAGAGTATCAAAAAGGATAAAACGGCGAAATCACTAGGACCATTGCAGTATAGGAAAGTTCCTTTTCGAGGCTCAAGAGGTAGGGGCCACTCCTCCTATAGAGGGGCTTACCGACAAGGCCGGTATACTTCTTACTCCACCTCATCTCAGCCATACCGTCAACAATATTCACAGAGACAAACAGGAGGTTTCACAAACTCTACTCCTAGCGGTCGAGGAGGTCGTCAGGTGAAAGACAGTACCTGTCGACAATGACGATGTTCTGAATCCGGCTACGCCTATCCCTCTAATGTCGTATGTTCCCCTGGGTGGAAGAATTTCTAGTCATCTTCAAGATTGTCAGCAAATAACTACGGACCAATGGGTCCTCAACATAATACAATTCGGACACACTCTAGAGTTTCTGCAAATCCCCCCTTGTACACTACCAAGAGGTCAAATACTTGCATCAGATGCGTCGAGAAATTCGTACAAAGCTCCGAAAGGGAGCAATATAACCGTACCGAATTCCCAGAGAGGAAGGGGATTTTATTACCGGTTTTTCCTAGTCAAGAAAAACGTTTTCCAATGGCGCCCTATTTTGGCCCTCAGATCTCTAAATACTTACCTCAAGGAGCAATCCTTCAGAATGATTTCCCTCCAAGGTATCCTGCTGCTATTAAACCAAGGAGATCATATGACCAAATTGAACTTATGGGACGCGTACTTTCATATTCCCATCTATCCTTCCCACAGGCAGTACCTTCGTTTCATGGTGACCGGAGAACACTACCAATTCAAGGTACTGCCTTTTGGCCTGAAGTCAGCCCCCAGAATTTTTACGAAATGCCTGGCTCCTGTGGCAGCGGTTCTAAGGAAGCAGAAACACCAAGTATTTCCTTACCTCAATGACTGGTTAGTCTAAGCACCATCAGCAGCGTCGGCCGGGTCGTCAACAAGGGCTTGCGTGGAACTGTTTGCCAGATTGGGTCTGACTTTAAACAAAGAAAAGTCATCTCTTCAGCCGACAAGAAACATCACCTTCTTGGGAGCAATTCTAGATACAGAGGTAAACAAAGCGTTCCCCTCCAAGGAAAGAGAGCTGGGAATAATATCTCTATCCCAGGCTTTTATAAAAAGAAAGTCTCTTTCAGTACGCAAGTACAAATCATTGCTGGGAACGATGTCATCTTGCATTCCCCTCATACCTTTTTGCAGGCTAAGGATGCGTCCGTTGCAAGAGCAGCTGGATCTTCAATGGCCTCAGGCAAAAAGGATCCTTCGATATAATCAGGGTAATGCCGATCATGGTCCACGCAGCAACATGGTGGACCCGAAAACGGACCATCTCGCAGGGTCTTTCTTTCCTTACTCAACCAGCTCCGCTAGTGGTAACGACAGATGCGCCCTTCGAAGGCTGGGGAGCGTTCCTTCAGGACCTACAAGTCAGCGGTCGCTTGAAGTTGAACGAACAGCAAATGCATATCAACCTCTTGGAACTCAGGGCCGTCCGCTTAGCATTGTTAGCGTTCCTACCAAGGATTCAAGGATCAGCCGTGTTGATAAGAACAGACAACACAACAGCAATGCACTATTTGAACAAACATAGAGGAACGTGATCACTCTCCCTGTCTCGAGAATTCCAGTTAATATGGGAATGGGATCTACAAAATATCCATTACAGCGGAAAATCTTGCAGGGGATCAGAACACCAAGGCGGATACTTTCAGAAAATCCAAAATTCATTCCAAAAGTTCCAACTGATTTTCATTTAAATGAGCCACTAATTCTCAAACGATTTTTTCCTCAACCAACTACAGCGGCGGAAAGAGCTCTCCACTCACTGGATGTCCAACGCTGTCTAAAGTTCTATTTGCAAAAAACTAAGCCTTTCCGCAAGTCTTCACAACTTTTTGTTGCCTTCAGCGCACCCAGGAAGGGTTTCCCTTTGTAATAAAGGGGAATTGCCAGATGGATTTCCAGTGCGATAGAGTATTGTCATCGTGTAGCTGGGCGACCTCTGAATGCACGAGTCCGTGCCCATTCGGCAAGAGCAGTGTCCACCTCTACTGCTTTATTTGCGGGAGTGCCGATCCAGGATATCTGCAGGGCGGCGACCTGGACGAGTACGCACACCTTCACCAGGCATTACTGCTTGGATGCAGCAACAGGAAGAGATGTGGCGGTGGGAGAAGCGGTGCTGAGGAACCTTATCCAGTAACGGTGAGCCCTCTTTGCCATCCCTCCTTCCTTTTTTATCTGCATTTGCACATTTTATTGTTGGTTATTGTATTGAAGGCAGTTTGCGAAGTATTCTTAATATGTGTTTTTTGGATTCGAGATACAGCTTTTATTTCACTACATATGTTTCCTTGTTCCAGGTCTTCGGTAACAAAAAATTTTCATTTATTTACTGCTCGCTATTCTGATTCAGGCATGTGAATCTATGAAATCTCCAATACTGGAGTAAGAAAACAAGTTACTTACCTGTAACTGTAGTTCTCCAGGATTGGAGTTTTCATAGATTCACATGCAACCCACCCTCCTTCCCTGAGAGGCTCACCTCGGAATTAGCACACAGAGCGTTATTGCACAAGTGCACGAAAATCTGAGGGGCAGAAGGTTCTCTCAGGAGGGTTCTAGAGGGTGAGAGGCTCTGATTGGTTCAGAGACAAGTTTAGTCCTTTTTTACATAACGAAGGTTATGAGTTGCAAAGGAAAATGGGCCTAGGCCTTTTTTCAGTTTGTTATACTACTAAGCAATGCTTATTCATTTACTGGAGACTCCCGTCTCGACGACGGGGAATGATTCAGGCATGTGAATCTATGAAAGCTCCAATACTGGAGAACTACAGTTACAGGTAAGTAACTTGTTTTCATTTATATATTACCTACTGGCGGTCGCCAGTAGGTAGTTATAGGTAGGACCTATTATCCATAGGAAATCCGCAACATTCTATTTGGAATAACTTTGGCGCCGGTTGACGAATCTTCGTGAAATTTTGAAAACTCGTGCCCCGCTCCGGTCCGCTCTTATCCTGAAAGTCTCGGGGTGATTCGTCAAGCAGGGGCCGAGAAAAAAGGGGGGTCCCAAAACGTGTTTTCCCCATGCAATTTTCCATAGGGACCGTTAGTCGCAGCTACAGCCCGAACTGCTGAACAGAATTACACCAAATTTGGCAAAAAGGTAGCCCTTGGTTCACATTCGTGCCTTTTGCTTAAATGGTGTAAATCCGTTCAGTAGTTCCTGAGAAAAACAAAGCTAAAATCATAGATATATCTATGGGTGCGGTGAATCCGCGCACACTGCTGAGCACGAGAAAAAACGTGCAGAATGCAAAAAGGGGTAGGGTAGAAACACCCTGACCCCCTAGGCCTGCTTAAAATTGGCAAAATCCGCACTGGGTGCGTGGATCCTGCCGATCCCAAAATAAAACGAAGCTTCAATGAATATTAGCCCCCGGGGGGGGGCCAAATCCCGGAGGCATGTTATAAATAAAGTGTGGGGGGGCCCAATCCCCTCACACTGTCCCTGGGCAAAGTATGAATAAATGCGGGGGCACACGGCCCCCCCGCTGCCCCGGGGACCGCCACCCCTGGGGCTTAATAGTTTAATGTGGGGGGGCCTCTAAGACCCCCCCGAGCCCTGGGGACTGCCACCCCCGGGGCTCGACTTTATTAGCATTGCAGGGGGGCCCACAGCCCCCCGCAGCCCCGGGGACCGCCACCCCTGGAGCTTAATAGTTTAATGTGGGGGCGCCTCTAAGACCCCCCGAGCCCCGGGGACTGCCACCCCCGGGGCTCGACTTTATTAGCATTGCGGGGGGGCCCACAGCCCCCCGCAGCCCCGGGGACTGCCACCCCCGGGGCTTTTATTAAATATAAATACATACCCTGTGTGGGGTGGCTCAAGCCCCCCCACACGCCCCAGGGACCGCCACCTCTCCGGGGTACTAAAGATTCAAAATGGGGGGTCTGTGACGGACCCCCAAGCCCCGGGGACCACCACCCCCCGGGGCTTTCTAAAATATGGGAGGGGGGCCGCGCGGCCCCCCTCCTTGTGCCTTGTTGTGGCCCTGGGGACCGCCACCCCCCAGGGCCGGCTCCTGCAGTGTCCCGGGGTGCCCACCCCCGGGACACTGTAGTTTGCTATGGCAGGGCGGGAGCCTCGTGGCCCTGCCAACTAGCCCACCAGGTACCTCCAGTAAGCGCCACGGAGCTGCGTTGCAGAGTGTTGTAAAAAGGGTCATGGCCTCTGAACACCTCTCTGCAACGCGCATACTGGAGGTACCTGGTGGGCTAGTTGACCCCCAGGGACCCACAGGATTGAGGAGGAATTAATTCTCTAACTTAAAAAGCGCCACAGGGCGTGTTTGCAGACATGTCACCTCAGGACACGCCCCCTTCCTTCACCACTGTGTAAACATGCCCTGTGGCGCGTTTTAATTCTCTTTCAATACTGAGGGTCCCTGAGTGCCAAATAGCCTAACAGGTATCTCCAGGATGCGCCAGGGAGCTGCGTTGCAGACAGGTGTTCAGAGGGCACGCCCCTTTTTACACCTCTCTGCAACGCAGCTTTGTGGTGCTTACTGGATGTACCTAGTGGGCTAGTTGGACTCTAGGGACCCTCAGGATTGAAGGGGAATCATTTCCCCAACTTAAAACGCGCCACAGGGCGTGTTTGCACAGTGGTGAAGGGAGGCGATGGTGTAGTAAAGTGGCTCTATATATACTGCACCGAAGTAAAATCAGCCGAACTATGTATTCCGATTTACTCACCTGTTATCAGGAGAGACATCAGTGCTGCATCTTTGAACCCAGTACTGATCCTGAAAAGTAATTCTAACCGTACTTACCAGTAACTTGAATTTCCTTCCATAGACTAACATTGACTGGTTTCACTTGGAAATTCTTCTAAGTGTGGAGTTTTGGAACTTTAAAATATTCACCTAAAATCATCCGAACAACGAATTCCGATTTACTCACCTGTTATCAGGAGAGAACCCAGTGCTGCATCTTTTAGCCCAGCACTGACCCTGCAAAGTAATTCTATCTGTACTTACCAGTAACTTGTATTTCCTTCCATAGGAATCCATTGTCTGGTTTTCACCAGAAAAGTTTCTAAGTGTCAACTTTTAAAATACAATAATATTCCTTAAAAATCACTAGTGTAACCAAAACGCTTTTACTCAAGTTTTTACAGGAGATGTCCCAGGACTGAATCTAGGATCTAGTCCTGTGGTTAGAAAAGTAATCCATAAAGTAACTAATTGCCTTTAACTAGAAATTCCCATTGAGCTCAATGTTGCATTGGGTTTCAAATTGTTTTGCCCATTGCAACAACTAACTACTCTACTTAAAAGTCTATTGCCTATTTGCAAAGTATTTAAACTAAAGTAATTCATTCTGAGAAAGTATATTTTGTAATGTAATAGTTCCTGTAGGAAGGTGGATATCTGACTATGGTTACCCCCAACTTTTTGCCTAGTGTCTAGCTGGTTTTTCGACATAGGTGTAGTGAAGCCTGAAACTATGGATCACTCCACACAAACAGAGAGCAGTGGAGAGGAAGAAAAGTCTCCCTCTCCCCAGACATTAGGAAAAGGTCAGCCTCCTCAGGGATCTGACCTCACCCCTTGTGAAGGAACTGCCCCACAAGTAGCCAGGCCTGCCCTGGCAGAGCCTCTGATGTCAGTGGACTCTTCCAAGGTGGGACCCAGTCTGGTGCAGGTAGCCTGCCTCTCTCTACCCTGCCTCAGTCAGCCCAGGGCTGCAGAGGACAGGGAGGCCAGTGGACCCCAAGAGGGCCCCTGTCCACAAGAACCCCCCCATCAAAAGGATGAGGATTGCCTGGCTAGTAGCCCTAGCCAGGTGATGGTTAAAAACATTCCTGAGGGATCTCCTTTACAGGTAGTTAGGGACCTCCCACAGAGGGATTCTGTTGGGCACACGCAAACATGGGACCTTAGGGCCCAAACCTGACCTGTCCCTCCAGTAGGCCCACAAAAGGGACCCAGCCTCCAGCTTTAGGTAGCCAGAGGCTGACCCTAAGAGCACAGTGCAACTCAGTTAAAGAAAGAAAGGCATCCATGGTGGAGGATTATTGGAGGAAGCTGAGGCCTCACTTTGAGGACACTCACTTCAGTACTCCATCTCAACACCAGCCTTTTACTTTGCAAAGACACACCAAAGGTAGAGATTCCCTATGGTGGAGACCCTCTGATACCTTTAGGGTGAGAGATTGCTTAGTGGACCATGAGACAGGGGAAACCATGCCAGTGCTGGTTCTTCCTCATATGGCCACTTAGGCAATATAGGCTTACCTGGTCAAGGACAGCCTTATCTCCTTTCGTTTGGGGGGGGGGGTTGTGTAGGAAGGTGGATATCTGACTATGGTTACCCCCAACTTTTTGCCTAGTGTCTAGCTGGTTTTTCGACTTAGTTGGCCTGAGATCCTGCCATTCAGGGTCTCAGTCTGTCTGCTCTCTCTTTAAAATGGACTCCATGTACCCTAGGTACATACACAATTGGTAAGGATCACCTTATTGGACCCTGTACAGTGTACCCTAGGTACCCAGGGCATAGGTGTACCCTAGGCCTCCCAGGGGCTGCAGCATGTACTATGCCACCCCTGGTCTGGCCTTCCAATCAGACTCAACTGGCTGATCACTCAGCTGGGGCAAGGTCGTGTAATCACCCCTTGCTTAGATATAGTATACCTATATCTACCCTTATATATAGACACATGTGTACCTATCAGCCACTCCTATGGCAGGCCTTAACAATCCTGGAGGCAGAGTGCTTGGTAACATGTGAGATGGTGCTCTAGCATGAGCTGAGCCTGTCTGCAGCTTTCGGAACCATGTCCTTATAGCTGTTCTATGATATAGCCTACCATATACTCTTAAAGTGCCTTATAATCTTAAACGGTTATGGTAACTATGGTTTGGCTTTATCAAAACATGTTGTGTAAGGTGTCTAACACTTTGGAATAATACCCCCATACCATTTCTGGTAATGAGGATATTATTCCTCCCTTCTAGAGGGAGAGACATGTTAAAATCCTACTTTGCTGTTTAACTCTCACCAAAGCCTCAGCATCACAAAATGGATGCTGCTGCCACTGACACAAGTCTGACCTCCTGCTGCTGGGAGCCCTCCCAGCCAGGGAGGCCTGGACAATAGGTTTCCTGCTTGGGGAGGTGCTAGCACCTCCCCAGACATACTTTAGTGTATTGGGGCAGGGAGGACTGAAAGGAATGAGACATGCCTGGGGCACACAAGGTGCTCCATGCATAGTCCAGTTCAAACCGGTGCTGGGGCACTCCAGCCCCAGCTCTGGCGCGAAACTGGACAAAGGAAAGGGGGTGTAGCCACTCCCCTTCCTGGTCCCACCCATAGGAGGGACCTTGCAGGTAGCCCAGCCCACTAGCCCAGTATATTAGTAGCTAGTTGGGCCCTGCTAGATTAGATTAACCTGAATCTGCAACTTGAACAGAAACTCTGGACCTTCGACATTCGACCTCAGGAAGAAGACTGAAGAAATCTCCCTTGTGGCCAAGGAGTGACCACCCTGGGCAACCAGGCACCATCCAGCGACCGCTGCTTGCTTTGCGACTGAATCCTAGGAGGGACGACTGCAGAGACAGACCAGCGCCGAGACTTCCAGATACCTCTGAACCAGATCCACATCTCCAGCGAAGCTGAGACCCGTGGAGGCGACGAGGGACGTGAGACCGGCGACTTGGGAAAAGTGGCTAGTAAATGACTAGCGCGACTTCTGAGGCTTCCTCGAGGCTGTGCTTGGGGAATTGAGAAGCCCCACTCCCGAGCACCATCTGCAAAGAAGACCAGCTCCCCACACTTCACGTGTTCTGCGTGGGGCCCTTCTGCACCTGTGTTGCTCAACGTGTTGTCCGGTTGCTGGCCCGTTGGCTAGTAGCCTCTGCGACGACGAACCTTTACTTTCAACTTGCTGGTCCGGCTCCTCCAGACTGGCACCCGCTCCTCTGTGAAAGAGAAGCACCCCAGACCTTCCTGGTCTGCACCAGAAGCAAGTCCTCCATCCTGCGTGGATTCCGCTTGCCAAGGCTTGTTGGGTCCTGACTCGACTTCGACGCCGCCGACAGCAAGAGCCTTCGTGGGACAGCTCACCTCCTGGTCCTGGTCATCCTCGACGTCTCCTGGTACCCGTGGCTGCTGTGACAGCTTCACCTCTTCACCTGCATCTTCACGACATCGCCTGGTTCCTTCCTGGTTCCTTCCCGGCTCCTGGCTGGTGACCTAGACTCTGTCCCTTCTGCTTGCAGGTTCCTTCCTTCTTGATCCCCACCTTGGGATCCACCGGACACTCTTCACTGACTGCCTGTCAGCAACTTTCCTTCAGGCATCCATAGAAGTCCACGACGAAACCCGACGCAAGTTCACACCTATGAACCCGCAGCCCGTGGGCTAGGTAACTTGGGTACTTCGGTGCTCACAAGGGTATTGACTATCCTAGGGTCTAGTTTCCGAGTCTCGACTTTCTAGCTATACCAGAAGTGTCCTAAAACTGCTTATTTCTAACTGCTAGTGATTCTATCGACTTTTACGCATTACGCGTGAGTGTTTCCACTCTGCAACTGAATCCCGTGGGCCTCCCACTTCCTAACTGTTGGTAGTATAGTGTAGCCCCAGCGATTCCCTAGGCCTATCCTGTGTTCGAGAAAGTGGTCCTTATACCACTTACTTAGTATATGGTTTGCGTGGCCCCTAGGGCCTAACTGTATTTCTTACCTGTGTGACTTAATGTATGCTTAAATAAGACTGTTTTGTACTTACCTCGAATCTCATAAAGAGTGCTGAGGGTTTGACTAGAATAAATACATTCTATTTTTATATATATCTGTTGTGGTGTCCTTTCATTTGGTATTCAAGGGATTACATATGGTAGAACAGCTGGCTTCACATGCCATTCAGAGTTTAGCCTAAGACTGCTCTTGTCCATGCTACCACTAGGATAGCTGGTCTATAAGGTTGACTTTACAACCAATCACCATAAGGGTTGTTTGGACTGATACAAGGTGTACACTAGAATTAGTGACATCATATATCAGGCCAACTTCTCACATTGGTGAGCAGCGGTTGGGATCTGAGCTTGCTGTTGTAATACCATTGTAATCTTGAGATACTAAATTGAAAGATCACACAGATATTGTTTATGTACATATAACATAGATTATAAATACTTAAGTCCTACTGGACTTAGTTGTTGTAGGTTGAAGGGCCTAGCACACCCTGACTACAACTACTAGAGAGGTTTAGTAGATACAACTAGTGTAGGTAGGTGCACACACCACACCCTCACTAGAATCATGTCCCTGAATGGAGATCACACTGATACTCCCTCAGGAGAGGAGAATCCTAGACAGATTCCCTCTAGATATGATGCATTCACTTTCCAGGAGATGAGACAACTGTGTACCTCCAGGACATTAAAACAGGGTTCCAACCCTACCCTTAGACAGCTAGTGGAGCTTCTGGAGGCCTATGATGCTGAAAGAGCTGCCAAGTATGGTGCCATAGATGTAGATAAGGGCCTCCCCTCCACAGAAGAGACCCCTGACTTAACTGATACAGATGAGTTAGAAGAGACCTCAGAGGAAGAGGGAGGTAGCAAGACCCCAGTCAGAAGACTTAGTCAGGCTAACTTAAGCTTGCATGGGAGCTTGCATGGGAGCTTCCCTTACAGGCCCCCAAGTAATCTTAAAAAGAGAGATAGGAGGGGTAGATCTCCCTCAGGGGACTCTCTCCACTCCTAGCACTCAAGAAGCTCCAATGCTTCATCCCACAGGGGGATGACTTAACCCCAGAGGAGAGAGCATGAGGCCAGAATGAAGGAAGCTAAACTGAGGATTGAAAGGGAAGAACTTGCCCTTGCCAAAGAGAAGCTTGCTCTGGCCAGAGAGCAAAAATTGTGTGGGTCAGAACCCACCGGTGGCAGCAACATTCCTAGAGATAGGATAGGTCTTATGACCATAGAAACCTAAGCAAGATAGTCCCCCCATATCAGAATGGGGATGACATCCACAAGTGGATGACTGCTTTGGAGAGGGCCTGCACAGTACAGCAGGTACCCCAGAGTCAGTGGGCAGCTATCTTGTGGCTCTCCTTTTCTGACAAAAGTAGAGACAAGCTCCTCACAGTCAGTGATGAGGATGCTAACAATTACAAAGTCCTGAAGAGTGCTCTGATAGATGGGTTTGGCTTAACCACTGAGCAATATAGGTTGTTGTTCAGAGACACACAGAAGACACAGGACTGGTCTGATTTTGTGGATTGTGCCACTAAGGCTTTGGAGGATTGGTTAACTGGCAGCAAGGTCAGGACTATACAGGATTGTACAACTTGATTATGAGGGAGCATATCCTTAGTAATTGTCAGAACCAGCTTCTCCATCAACACCTGGTAGACTCAGATTTGACCTCTCCCCAAGAATTGGGAAAGAGGGCAGATAAATGGGTCAGGACCAGGATTAGGCCTAAAAATCAGGGTGGTGACCAAAATAAAGATACCACCAAGCCTCAAGAGAAGGGTGGGGATAAAACAAAAGAGAAATCTTCCTCAGGGCCCCAAAACTCCACACAGGGTGGTGGGTCCCAAGCTCCCTCCTCTACCACAGTTAAAAAGCCTTACTGCCATGAATGCAAAGTTCCTGGGCATTGGAAAACTGACAGCAGTTGCCCAAAGGCTAAAAACAAAACTGTTCCTCCAACTACTCCTGTCACACCACCTATTACTGTCAGCAGTAATCCCCCAGGTGGTGGGAGTGCCCCCAAAAATTTGGTTGGGTTTTCTTGGGGAACACAGGGGGACCCTGGCTTAGCCAATTCCCCTACAGCAGCTACTCTTGTCTGTGATGGTGGCATGGGGTTTGCCAACTTCACTGCCTGTCCCAACACTTTGGGTAGGTACAGACAGGAGCCCTACATCAATGGTAGAAAAGCTGAGGCCTACAGAGACACTGGAGCTAGCATCACTATGGTGGCCCATAGGCTAGTTCCCTCTGAGCAGCTTTTGCCTGGTTTCTCATACCAGGTAACTAACATTGATGCCAAACAGAACAGTCATCCCATGGCAGAGGTATGTCTCAGCTGGGGAGGTGTCACTGGCCCTAAAAGGGTGGCAGTGTCTCCAACCTTGCCTGTGGACTGCTTACTGGGGAATGACTTAGAACTCTCCGCTTGGGCTGGAGTTGAACAAGACACCCATTCTAAAATGGTAGGCCTTTCACAAAAGGGTAGTGTGGTTGTGCCAGCCACAACCCCTGTCCAAGTAGATTTCCTCCCTGAAAAGGTTGGAAGGGCAGTGGTAGCCACAGCCAGGCAAAGACAGACTTCCCTGTAGAGATTGGCAGAGCTGTGACAGTCACAGCTCAAACCCAAACTGAGTGCCTCCCTGAAAAGGTTGGCAGGACTGTAATGGTCTCAGTCCATACTCAGACTGACATAGGTGTAGTGAAGCCTGAAACTATGGATCACTCCACACAAACAGAGAGTAGTGGAGTGGAAGAAAAGTCTCCCTCTCCCCAGACATTAGGAAAAGGTCAGCCTCCTCAGGGATCTGACCTCACCCCTTGTGAAAGAACTGCCCCACAGGTAGCCAGGCCTGGCCTGGCAGAGCCTCTGATGTCAGTGGACTCTTCCAAGGTGGGACCCAGTCTGGTGCAGGTAGCCTGCCTCTCTCTACCCTGCCTCAGTCAGCCCAGGGCTGCAGAGGACAGGGAGGCCAGTGGACCCCAAGAGGGCCCCTGTCCACAAGAACCACCCCATCAAAAGGATGAGGATTGCCTGGCTAGTAGCCCTAGCCAGGTGATGGTTAAAAACATTCCTGAGGGATCTCCTTTCCAGGTAGTTAGGGACCTCCCACAGAGGGATTCTGTTGGGCACACGCAAACATGGGACCTTAGGGCCCCAAACCTGACCTGTCCCTCCAGTAAGCCCACAAAAGGGACCCAGCCTCCAGCTTTAGGTAGCCAGAGGCTGACCCTGAGAGCACAGTGCAACTCAGTTAAAGAAAGAAAGGCATCCATGGTGGAGGATGATTGGAGGAAGCTGAGGCCTCACTTTGAGGACACTCACTTCAGTACTCCATCTCAACACCAGCCTTTTACTTTGCAAAGACACACCAAAGGTAGAGATTCCCTATGGTGGAGACCCTATGATACCTTTAGGGTGAGGGATTGCTTAGTGGACCATGAGACAGGGGAAACCATGCCAGTGCTGGTTCTTCCTCATATGGCCACTTAGGCAATATAGGCTTACCTGGTCAAGGGCTGCCTTATCTCCTTTCGTTTGGGGGGGGGGGTTGTGTAGGAAGGTGGATATCTGACTATGGTTACCCCCAACTTTTTGCCTAGTGTCTAGCTGGTTTTTCGACTTAGTTGGCCTGAGATCCTGCCATTCAGGGTCTCGGGCTGTCTGCTCTCTCTTTAAAATGGACTCCATGTACCCTAGGTACATACACAATTGGTAAGGATCACCTTATTGGACCCTGTACAGTGTACCCTAGGTACCCAGGGCATAGGTGTACCCTAGGCCTCCCAGGGGCTGCAGCATGTATTATGCCACCCCTGGTCTGGCCTTCCAATCAGACACAACTGGCTGATCACTCAGCTGGGGCAAGGTCGTGTAATCACCCCTTGCTTAGATATAGTATACCTATATCTACCCTTATATATAGACACATGTGTACCTATCAGCCACTCCTATGGCAGGCCTTAACAATCCTGGAGGCAGAGTGCTTGGTAACATGTGAGATGGTGCTCTAGCATGAGCTGAGCCTGTCTGCAGCTTTCGGAACCATGTCCTTATAGCTGTTCTATGATATAGCCTACCATATACTCTTAAAGTACCTTATAATCTTAAACGGTTATGGTAACTATGGTTTGGCTTTATCGAAACATGTCGTGTAAGGTGTCTAACACTTTGGAATAATGACCCCATACCATTTCTGGTAATGAGGATATTATTCCCCCCTTCTAGAGGGAGAGACATGTTAAAATCCTACTTTGCTGTTTAACTCTCACCAAAGCCTCAGCATCACAAAATGGATGCTGCTGCCACAGACACGAGTCTGACCTCCTTCTGCTGGGAGCCCTCCCAGGCAGGGAGGCCTGGACAATAGGTTTCCTAGCACCTCCACAGACAGACTTTAGTGTATTGGGGCAGGGAGGGCTGAAAGGAATGAGACATGTCTGGGGCACACAAGGTGCTCCATGCATAGTCCAGTTCAAACCGGTGCTGGGGCACTCCAGCCCCAGCTCTGGCGCGAAACTGGACAAAGGAAAGGGGGTGTAGCCACTCCCCTTCCTAGTCCCACCCATAGGAGGGATCTTGCAGGTAGCCCAGCCCACTAGCCCAGTATATTAGTAGCTAGTTGGGCCCTGCTAGATTAGATTAACCTGAATCTGCAACTTGAACAGAAACTCTGGACCTTCGACATTCGACATCAGGAAGAAGACTGAAGAAATCTCCCTTGTGGCCAAGGAGTGACCACCCTGGGCAACCAGGCACCATCCAGCGACCGCTGCTTGCTTTGCGACTGGATCCTACGAGGGACGACTGCAGAGACTGACCAGCGCCGAGACTTCCAGACACCTCTGAACCAGATCCACATCTCCAGCGAAGCTGAGACCCATGGAGGCGACGAGGGACGTGGGACCGACGACTTGGGAAAAGTGGCTAGTAACTGACTAGCGCGACTTCTGAGGCTTCCTCAAGGCTGTGCTTGGGGAATTGAGAAGCCCCAATCCCGAGCACCATCTGCAAAGAAGACCAGCTCCCCACACTTCACGTGTTCTGCGTGGGGCCCTTCTGCACCTGTGTTGCTCGACGTGTTGTCCGGTTGCTGGCCCATTGGCTAGTAGCCTCTGCGACGACGAACCTTTACTTTCAGCTTGCTGGTCCGGCTCCTCCAGACTGGCACCCGCTCCTCTGTGAAAGAGAAGCACCCCAGACCTTCCTGGTCTGCACCAGAAGCAAGTCCTCCATCCTGCGTGGATTCCGCTTGCCAATGCTTGTTGGGTCCTGACTCGACTTCGACGCCGCCGACAGCAAGAGCCTTCGTGGGACAGCTCACCTCCTGGTCCTGGTTGTCCTCGACGTCTCCTGGTACCCGTGGCTGCTGCGACAAGCTTGACCTCTTCACCTGCATCTTCACGACATCGCCTGGTTCCTTCCTGGTTCCTTCCCGGCTCCTGGCTGGTGACCTAGACTCTGTCCCTTCTGCTTGCAGGTTCCTTCCTTCTTGATCCCCACCTTGGGATCCACCGGACACTCTTCACTGACTGCCTGTCAGCAACTTTCCTTCAGGCATCCATAGAAGTCCACGACGAAACCTGACGCAAGTTCACACCTATGCACCTGCAGCCCGTGGGCTAGGTAACTTGGGTACTTCGGTGCTCACAAGGGTATTGACTATCCTAGGGTCTAGTTTCCGAGTCTCGACTTTCTAGCTATACCAGAAGTGTCCTAAAACTGCTTATTTCTAACTGCTAGTGATTCTATCGACTTTTACGCATTATGCAAGAGTGTTTCCACTCTGCACCTGAATCCCGTGGGCCTCCCACTTCCTAACTGTTGGTAATATAGTGTAGCCTGTCAGTGATGAGGATGCTAACAATTACAAAGTCCTGAAGAGTGCTCTGATAGATGGGTTTGGCTTAACCACTGAGCAATATAGGTTGTTGTTCAGAGACACACAGAAGACACAGGACTGGTCTGATTTTGTAGATTGTGCCACTAAGGCTTTGGAGGATTGGTTAACTGGCAGCAAGGTGCAGGACTATACAGGATTGTACAACTTGATTATGAGGGAGCATATCCTTAGTAATTGTCAGAACCAGCTTCTCCATCAACACCTGGTAGACTCAGATTTGACCTCTCCCCAAGAATTGGGAAAGAGGGCAGATAAATGGGTCAGGGCCAGGATTAGGCCTAAAAATCAGGGTGGTGACCAAAATAAAGATACCACCAAGCCTCAAGAGAAGGGTGGAGATAAAACAAAAGAGAAATCTTCCTCAGGGCCCCAAAACTCCACACAGGGTGGTGGGTCCCAAGCTCCCTCCTTTACCACAGTTAAAAAGCCTTACTGCCATGAATGCAAAGTTCCTGGGCATTGGAAAACTGACAGCAGTTGCCCAAAGGCTAAAAACAAAACTGTTCCTCCAACTACTCCTGTCACACCACCTATTACTGTCAGCAGTAATCCCCCAGGTGGTGGGAGTGCCCCCAAAAATTTGGTTGGGTTTTCTTGGGGAACACAGGGGGACCCTGGCTTAGCCAATTCCCCTACAGCAGCTACTCTTGTCTGTGATGGTGGCATGGGGTTTGCCAACTTCACTACCTGTCCCAACACTTTGGGTAGGTACAGACAGGAGCCCTACATCAATGGTAGAAAAGCTGAGGCCTACAGAGACACTGGAGCTAGCATCACTATGGTGGCCCATAGGCTAGTTCCCTCTGAGCAGCTTTTGCCTGGTTTCTCATACCAGGTAACTAACATTGATGCCAAACAGAACAGTCATCCCATGGCAGAGGTATGTCTCAGCTGGGGAGGTGTCACTGGCCCTAAAAGGGTGGCAGTGTCTCCAACCTTGCCTGTGGACTGCTTACTGGGGAATGACTTAGAACTCTCCGCTTGGGCTGGAGTTGAACAAGACACCCATTCTAAAATGGTAGGCCTTTCACAAAAGGGTAGTGTGGTTGTGCCAGCCACAACCCCTGTCCAAGTAGATTTCCTCCCTGAAAAGGTTGGAAGGGCAGTGGTAGCCACAGCCCAGGCAAAGACAGACTTCCCTGTAGAGATTGGCAGAGCTGTGACAGTCACAGCTCAAACCCAAACTGAGTGCCTCCCTGAAAAGGTTGGCAGGACTGTAATGGTCTCAGTCCATACTCAGACTGACATAGGTGTAGTGAAGCCTGAAACTATGGATCACTCCACACAAACAGAGAGTAGTGGAGTGGAAGAAAAGTCTCCCTCTCCCCAGACATTAGGAAAAGGTCAGCCTCCTCAGGGATCTGACCTCAATCCCCTTGTGAAAGAACTGCCCCACAGGTAGCCAGGCCTGGCCTGGCAGAGCCTCTGATGTCAGTGGACTCTTCCAAGGTGGGACCCAGTCTGGTGCAGGTAGCCTGCCTCTCTCTACCCTGCCTCAGTCAGCCCAGGGCTGCAGAGGACAGGGAGGCCAGTGGACCCCAAGAGGGCCCCTGTCCACAAGAACCACCCCATCAAAAGGATGAGGATTGCCTGGCTAGTAGCCCTAGCCAGGTGATGGTTAAAAACATTCCTGAGGGATCTCCTTTACAGGTAGTTAGGGACCTCCCACAGAGGGATTCTGTTGGGCACACGCAAACATGGGACCTTAGGGCCCCAAACCTGACCTGTCCCTCCAGTAAGCCCACAAAAGGGACCCAGCCTCCAGCTTTAGGTAGCCAGAGGCTGACCCTGAGAGCACAGTGCAACTCAGTTAAAGAAAGAAAGGCATCCATGGTGGAGGATGATTGGAGGAAGCTGAGGCCTCACTTTGAGGACACTCACTTCAGTACTCCATCTCAACACCAGCCTTTTACTTTGCAAAGACACACCAAAGGTAGAGATTCCCTATGGTGGAGACCCTATGATACCTTTAGGGTGAGGGATTGCTTAGTGGACCATGAGACAGGGGAAACCATGCCAGTGCTGGTTCTTCCTCATATGGCCACTTAGGCAATATAGGCTTACCTGGTCAAGGACTGCCTTATCTCCTTTCGTTTGGTGGGGGGGGGGGGTTGTGTAGGAAGGTGGATATCTGACTATGGTTACCCCCAACTTTTTGCCTAGTGTCTAGCTGGTTTTTCGACTTAGTTGGCCTGAGATCCTGCCATTCAGGGTCTCAGGCTGTCTGCTCTCTCTTTAAAATGGACTCCATGTACCCTAGGTACATACACAATTGGTAAGGATCACCTTATTGGACCCTGTACAGTGTACCCTAGGTACCCAGGGCATAGGTGTACCCTAGGCCTCCCAGGGGCTGCAGCATGTATTATGCCACCCCTGGTCTGGCCTTCCAATCAGACACAACTGGCTGATCACTCAGCTGGGGCAAGGTCGTGTAATCACCCCTTGCTTAGATATAGTATACCTATATCTACCCTTATATATAGACACATGTGTACCTATCAGCCACTCCTATGGCAGGCCTTAACAATCCTGGAGGCAGAGTGCTTGGTAACATGTGAGATGGTGCTCTAGCATGAGCTGAGCCTGTCTGCAGCTTTCGGAACCATGTCCTTATAGCTGTTCTATGATATAGCCTACCATATACTCTTAAAGTACCTTATAATCTTAAACGGTTATGGTAACTATGGTTTGGCTTTATCGAAACATGTCGTGTAAGGTGTCTAACACTTTGGAATAATGACCCCATACCATTTCTGGTAATGAGGATATTATTCCCCCCTTCTAGAGGGAGAGACATGTTAAAATCCTACTTTGCTGTTTAACTCTCACCAAAGCCTCAGCATCACAAAATGGATGCTGCTGCCACAGACACGAGTCTGACCTCCTTCTGCTGGGAGCCCTCCCAGGCAGGGAGGCCTGGACAATAGGTTTCCTAGCACCTCCACAGACAGACTTTAGTGTATTGGGGCAGGGAGGGCTGAAAGGAATGAGACATGCCTGGGGCACACAAGGTGCTCCATGCATAGTCCAGTTCAAACCGGTGCTGGGGCACTCCAGCCCCAGCTCTGGCGCGAAACTGGACAAAGGAAAGGGGGTGTAGCCACTCCCCTTCCTAGTCCCACCCATAGGAGGGATCTTGCAGGTAGCCCAGCCCACTAGCCCAGTATATTAGTAGCTAGTTGGGCCCTGCTAGATTAGATTAACCTGAATCTGCAACTTGAACAGAAACTCTGGACCTTCGACATTCGACATCAGGAAGAAGACTGAAGAAATCTCCCTTGTGGCCAAGGAGTGACCACCCTGGGCAACCAGGCACCATCCAGCGACCGCTGCTTGCTTTGCGACTGGATCCTACGAGGGACGACTGCAGAGACTGACCAGCGCCGAGACTTCCAGACACCTCTGAACCAGATCCACATCTCCAGCGAAGCTGAGACCCATGGAGGCGACGAGGGACGTGGGACCGACGACTTGGGAAAAGTGGCTAGTAACTGACTAGCGCGACTTCTGAGGCTTCCTCAAGGCTGTGCTTGGGGAATTGAGAAGCCCCAATCCCGAGCACCATCTGCAAAGAAGACCAGCTCCCTACACTTCACGTGTTCTGCGTGGGGCCCTTCTGCACCTGTGTTGCTCGACGTGTTGTCCGGTTGCTGGCCCATTGGCTAGTAGCCTCTGCGACGACGAACCTTTACTTTCAGCTTGCTGGTCCGGCTCCTCCAGACTGGCACCCGCTCCTCTGTGAAAGAGAA
Organism: Triturus cristatus; assembly: GCF_964204655.1. NCBI lineage: Eukaryota > Metazoa > Chordata > Amphibia > Caudata > Salamandridae > Triturus > Triturus cristatus. The sequence goes on along the minus strand of NC_140590.1, from coordinate 299,948,407 downwards.
GCACCCCAGACCTTCCTGGTCTGCACCAGAAGCAAGTCCTCCATCCTGCGTGCATTCCGCTTGCCAATGCTTGTTGGGTCCTGACTCGACTTCGACGCCGCCGACAGCAAGAGCCTTCGTGGGACAGCTCACCTCCTGGTCCTGGTTGTCCTCGACGTCTCCTGGTACCCGTGGCTGCTGCGACAAGCTTGACCTCTTCACCTGCATCTTCACGACATCGCCTGGTTCCTTCCTGGTTCCTTCCCGGCTCCTGGCTGGTGACCTAGACTCTGTCCCTTCTGCTTGCAGGTTCCTTCCTTCTTGATCCCCACCTTGGGATCCACCGGACACTCTTCACTGACTGCCTGTCAGCAACTTTCCTTCAGGCATCCATAGAAGTCCACGACGAAACCTGACGCAAGTTCACACCTATGCACCTGCAGCCCGTGGGCTAGGTAACTTGGGTACTTCGGTGCTCACAAGGGTATTGACTATCCTAGGGTCTAGTTTCCGAGTCTCGACTTTCTAGCTATACCAGAAGTGTCCTAAAACTTCTTATTTCTAACTGCTAGTGATTCTATCGACTTTTACGCATTATGCAAGAGTGTTTCCACTCTGCACCTGAATCCCGTGGGCCTCCCACTTCCTAACTGTTGGTAATATAGTGTAGCCCCAGCGATTCCCTAGGCCTAGGCCTATCCTGTGTTCGAGAAAGTGGTCCTTATACCACTTACTTAGTATATGGTTTGCGTGGCCCCTAGGGCCTAACTGTATTACTTACCTGTGTGACTTAATGTATGCTTAAATAAGACTGTGTTGTACTTACCTCGAATCTCATAATGTGTGCTGAGGGTTTGACTAGAATAAATACATTCTATTTTTATATATATCTGTTGTGGTGTCCTTTCATTTGGTATTCAAGGGATTACATATGGTATAACAGCTGGCTTCACATGCCATTCAGAGTTTGGCCTAAGACTGCTCTTGTCCATGCTACCACTAGGATAGCTGGTCTATAAGGTTGACTTTACAACCAATCACCATAAGGGTTGTTTGGACTGATACAAGGTGTACACTAGAATTAGTGACATCATATATCAGGCCAACTTCTCACAGTTCCGCTAACTATAACTCGCGCGCCCGCAATGCACTGCTGATGACGTCACATATTACATCACTCATGACATGGTCAGTGACATCACTCATGATATCACGGATGACATCTCAAATGACATCATTGATGACATCATCCTTGTGATAGAGTGGCAGACCTCCTCTCACCCTAATGTAACCTTTGATACACACACTCAAAAATAGAAACTAACATTTTCTAAACAATGGTCATACCAATACCAGTTACAACAACCTATTCAGTAATTCTAAGATCTACATATACATCCACTCATACACCAACAGTCCTATATAGTCACTCATACATGTACTCACTCATCATATGTACTCATACACCTATACATCCTGTTACGCACCGCCACTCATCCATAGAGTTACTCGCACACATAGTCACTCATGCTAATAAAGAATCAAACATCCATTTACTTGCATATACAGTTATACACACACCAGCACACTTACTTCTACAGAAAGTTACACATACTTACTCTTTTAAAAAAATCACTTGAAGAAACACATACTTCTCCAGTATTTGGGGTGTCTTTCATAGATTCACATGCCTGAATCATTCCCCGTCGTCGGAGTGGGAGTCTCATGGTACATAGAAAAGCAATAATCGTGCATATAATAACCAAAAAACCTTGGTAACCTGAAACCAGGAAGTAAAGTAGCCTAAGCTACAAGGAAGAAAACTACTACACCTATGACTATCACAGTCATTATGTGCAGTCCAAACTGTAGCCAATCAGGCGACAGCACCCACCAGAATGTTCTCCTCAGAGGCTCAGGCTCTCAGATTTTCTACCGCACGTCGTGTGAAGGGAGTCTCCCTGAGCTCTGCTCAGTACTTCACAGATTTTTGAATATTTCAAGATGTCAACTTCTAAGAGATCTCTCTTTAGGCCTTGCGAGTCCTGTGGAAAGCTCTGACTCTTCTCTGAAGATCCTCACAAGAGTGTATCTACTGCATCTATCCGGAACATGAGGTGAGGGATTGTAAGATCTGCAGGACTTTTCCTCAGAAAACCCTCAGGGATAGAGAAGGGTGCCTACTTCTGTGGCTACAGAAGATTAAGGACAAAGACAACCCTTTATCTGAGGTAGAAAGTGCAGCCTCTGGATCCTCTGATTCCTCCAGAAAGAGGATGGCTGAAGAAGAATTATCTTCTCCTGGGGCGAAGGTGTTGAGGAAAGTGCAGCCTGCTAAGGTCTCTGGCCAGTCTTCTTCAACTTCTTCAAAGAAGACTTCTGCACCTTCAAAATCCAAGCCTGCTACGCCCCCGAGGAAATCAGGAAAGTCTCTGCCAACTAAAAGATTTCCTGACAAAGATTTACCTCAGGTAAAAATGCCGTCGTCGACGGCGTCATCAACGGCTCCTTGGTCGTCGATTATCATCGTCGACGCTACATCTACGTCAACGGTTACATTCTCGTCTCCGAGACCAAAAATGCTTATGACGTCGGCTTCGTCTCTGTCGACACTGGTCTCTGTGAGTGTCAGACCCATCTCGTCGACCAAGGAAGTGTCACCTCTCGTCTCCGCCCTGTCGACGGTAAGGACAAAAAAGACTTCATCGACTGCTGCGTTGACGCCCACCTCGTCCGCGAAGACTTCCTCGTTGTCGACATCCTCGTCGATAAAGATTGCATTGTCGTCGACCTCTTCGTCGACGAAGATTGCCTCGCCGACGGCTAACATCTCGTCGACGAAAATGGCCTCGTCGTCGAAGACTGCTTCCGTATCAGATGTATTATTGCCTCTACCACCATAGTCGATGGTCCCGTCGACTGCATTCTCATCGACGCCTCTATTATCTAACTGCATATGGATATGCAGGTTTGTACTGCAACTTCGGCGTCTGCCTTATCTATCCAACCGTCGATGGCGGCTTCTCTTCTTCAACGCCGTGGATCCTCTTTGGAAGCCTTATCACCATTAAAAATGCCGGAACAGCTTTTAGATTCTGAGGAGGAGGACGAATCTGGGGATGATGACAGATTTCGCACGGCGAGGAGTCCATCAGAACTATTTATCAAGTACCAGGATGACGACCAGGAGGGAGGAAGATCCAGGTACTGAACCACAACCTCCACCCCCTGTCTCAGTTCCTTCTGCACAAATGCCTTTAGACCTGCTGAACAACTTACAATATATGTTACAGGACTATTATCGGCGCTTTCCTCCTTCGGAATCGGCGGAGTCTCTTCCGTCTACGCCTATGCCAAGGGTTCCCATACCCTCTTTTCAATCTCCAAGACCACCATCTCCACTGCCGTCTCGTCATTCACATGATGTGAATACTACTGATGAGGACAGAGAAGAGGGAGAGGTGGATGACCATTCAGTGCTGTCGGAGTGGGACGAATATCAAATCCAAACACCATCGCCAACCGCTCCGGCCCCCGTGGACTCTCCTCCGGTGGATATCGGGAGTTTTCATCTCCTGAGGGAGAGAGCAACTAAAAGATTTCTTAGTCCAATGGAAGCAAAAAAGGATGACTGCTTCCTTTATGATTTTAAGGACCAACCAAGAAAACAGATTAGGACAATTCCGATTATAGATTTTATTTGGAAAGAGGGCTTAAAGATCATGGCTACACCAAATTCTCTCCCAGCAGTCTTACCACGGTTAGACAAAAAATATAAAGCACCAAATGACTCACCGGCTTTTCTAAGCGGCCAGCCTAAAGCTGACCCCGTCATAGCCCAGGCGGCGCAGAGACGGGCCAGGAACCCCTAGTCTCCTATATCAGCTGTGTAGGAAGGTGGATATCTGACTATGGTTACCCCCAACTTTTTGCCTAGTGTCTAGCTGGTTTTTCGACTTAGTTGGCCTGAGATCCTGCCATTCAGGGTCTCAGGCTGTCTGCTCTCTCTGTAAAATGGACTCCATGTACCCTAGGTACATACCCAATTGGTAAGGATCACCTTATTGGACCCTGTATAGTGTACCCTAGGTACCCAGGGCATAGGTGTACCCTAGGCCTCCCAGGGGCTGCAGCATGTATTATGCCACCCCTGGTCTGGCCTTCCAATCAGACACAACTGGCTGATCACTCAGCTGGGGCAAGGTCGTGTAATCACCCTTTGCTTAGATATAGTATGCCTATATCTGCCCTTATATATAGACACATGTGTACCTATCAGTCACTCCTATGGCAGGCCTTAACAATCCTGGAGGCAGAGTGCTTGGTAACATGTGAGATGGTGCTCTAGCATGAGCTGAGCCTGTCTGCAGCTTTCGGAACCATGTCCTTATAGCTGTTCTATGATATAGCCTACCATATACTCTTAAAGTGCCTTATAATCTTAAAAGGTTATGGTAACTATGGTTTGGCTGTATCAAAACATGTCGTGTAAGGTGTCTAACACTTTGGAATAATACCCCCATACCATTTCTGGTGATGAGGATATTATTCCTCCCTTCTAGAGGGAGAGACATGTTAAAATCCTACTTTGCTGTTTATCTCTAACCAAAGCCTCAGCATCACAAAATGGATGCTGCTGCCACAGACACAAGTCTGACCTCCTGCTGCTGGGAGTGATCCCAGCCAGGGAGGCCTGGACAATAGGTTTCCTGCTTGGGGAGGTGCTAGCACCTCCCCAGACAGCCTTTAGTGTATTGGGGCAGGGTGGGCTGAAAGGAATGAGACATGCCTGGGGCACACAAGGTGTTCCTTGCATAGTCCAGTTCAAACCGGCGCTGGGGCACTCCAGCCCCAGCTCTGGCGCGAAACTGGACAAAGGGAAGTGGGTGTAACCACCCCCTCCCAGGTCCCACCCATAAGGCGTGACCTAGCAGGTATCCCAGCCCCCCAGATTAGTATAAGAGTGGGAGTTGGGCCTCAAGACTTTAGATTATCCTGAACCTGCAAAACTGAACAGAAACTCTGGACCTTCGACATTCGACGAAAGAAGAAGACTGAAGAATCTCCCTTGTAGCCAAGGAGTGGCTACCCTGTGCAAACAGGCACCATCAAGAGACTACCCTTTGCTTTGCGACCGTTCTACGAGGAACCGACTGCAGAGCCCGACCAGAGCCTTGACTTCCAGACTTCTCCGACCCTCATCCACATCTGCAGCGGAGCTGAGATCCGTGGAGGCGACGAGCGACGTGGGACCGGCTACCTGGGAAAAGTGGCTAGTAACTTACAGCGCAGCTTCTGAGGTACCCTCGAAGTTGTGCACCGGGGATTGAGAAGCCCCAACCCCAAGCACCATCTGCACCGAAGATCAGCCCCCCACACTCCACGAGTCCTGCGTGGGGCCCTTCAGCATTTTCCTGCTTGCCGCGTCTGTCCGGTTGCTTGCCCGCTGGCTAGTGGCCTTTGTGACGACGCTCCCTGAAATCTTCTGCACTGGTTTGGCTCCTCCAGACTGGCTCCCGCTTCTCTGCAAAGAAGAAGCACCCCAGACCTTCCTGGTCTGCACCAGAAGCAAGTCCTTTGTTCTTCGTGGGTTCCGCTTGCCAAGGCTTGGTGAGTCCTAGTCCAACTTCGACACCGCCGACAGCAAGAGCCTTCGTGGGACAGCTCGCCTCCTGGTCCTGGTCGTCCTCGACGCTTCCTGGTCCTCCTGGCTGCAGCGACAAGCTTCACCTTCACCTGCAACTCTTCACGACATCGCCTGGTTCCTTCCTGGTTCCACGTGGTCACTGGCTAGTGACCTTGACTCTGTCCCCTCTGCTTGCAGGTTTCTTCTCTTCTTGATCCCAGCCTTGGGATCCACCGGACACTCTTCACTGACTGCTTGCCAGCATCTTTCTTCAGGCATCCATAGGAGTCGACGACGAAAACGACGCATCTTCACCCCTATGCACCCGCAGCCTGTGGGCTAGGTAACTTGGGTACTCCGGTGCTCATCAGGATAGTGACTATCCTAGTGTCTAGTTTTCAAGTCTCAACTTCCTAGCTACTCCGGAAGTGTCCTAAATCTATCTATTTCTAAACTGTAACATTGCTATTGACTTTTACGCATTACGCGTGAGTGTTTCCACTCTGCACACGAATCCCGTGGGCCTCCCACTTCCTAACTAACGCTAGTGTAGTGTAGCCCCAGCGATTCCCTAGGCCTAGGCCTATTCTATTTCCGTGACAGTGGTTCTTATACCACTTACTTAGTATATGGTTTGCGTGGCCCCTAGGGCCTAACTGTATTACTTACCTGTGTGACTTACTGTATGCATTAATAAGACTGTGTTGTACTTACCTCTAATCTCATAAAGAGTGCTGAGGGTTTGCTTAGAATAAATACACTTTATTTTATATATATATCTGTTGTGGTGTCCTTTCATTTGGTATTCAAGGGATTATATATGGTATCACAGCTGGCTTCACATGCCATTCAGAGTTTAGCCTAAGACTGCTCTTGTCCATGCTACCACTAGGATAGCTGGTCTATAAGGTTGACTTTACAACCAATCACCATAAGGGTATTTGGACTGATATAAGGTGTACACTATAACTAGTGACATCATACATCAGGCCAACTTCTCACAAGCTCCACCTGACAGAGATGGCAGACGATTGGACGCAATTGGGAAAAAGGTCTCCACGATGGCGGCGACCACGGTTCAGGCTGCAAACTCCCTAGCCATATTAGGGAGATACGATCGTCAAACGTGGTCCGACATCTCCCTCTACATTAATATGCTGCCGGAGCCTTCAAAGTCCGAGGCCTTGAAAATCTTGCAAGAGGGGGAATATACCTCGGCGGAGATCATCGATGCAGCCGTGGATGTGGCATCTACTGGGTTTAGGCAATTGGCGGGTGCAGCAGTATTGAGGAGGCAAGGTTGGCTGTAGTCAACATCTTTCCGTCAAGAAGTTCAGACGAAAATCATCGATATGCCGTTCGATGGAGAGTCTCTGTTCGGACAGCATGTTGATGAAGCCCTTCAGGCTATTAAAAAAGATACAGAGACGGCAAGGTCTCTTGGCAGCCTGCAGTTCCGAAGATCTTCCTTCCGTGGTGCCAAAGGACGTGGATCCTTCTCCAACAGGGGAGGTTATAATCAGCAGCGTTCTTATCAATCCTCCCAGACTGGTCAAAGATTCCTAAACTACAGACAGCAATCCTATGGACAGCGAAGTCAATCTTATTCACAGTCAAGAAAAAAGCAATCCTTTTGTGGACGAGAGTCCAATAAAAAACAATGAGGTCAGCCACTTGCCACCATTTCTGCCGTTGCCCCAGATAAAAATTGGAGGAAAAATATCCCACTTCTATTCGAACTGGTCCAAAATTACTACAGACAAGTGGGTTTTGGATATAGTAGTGCTCTGGAATTCACAAAGATTCCACCAAATTCTCCTCCCAGGGGTCCACCCCCTGCTCATCTCAAGGAGCTCTTTTCCCAAATAAATCAGATGATCCGGAAGGGGGCAATCGAAAGAGTCCCTCTGTTACAAAGAGGAACTGGTTTCTATTCAAGATTTTTCCTCATCCTGAAAAAGTCGGGGGACTGGCGTCCTATTCTCGACCTTCGCGCTCTCAACAAATTCTTAAAGAAGCTGTCCTTCCGAATGTTAACACTTCAAGAAATTCTGCAGTTACTTTCGGCGGGGATCACATGGCCACCCTCGACCTTCAGGACGCTTATTTTCATGTGCCGATCCTTCCCAGACACAGAAAATTTCTACGGTTCAGAGTGGCTGGCAGAGACTTTCAATTCAGAGTCCTTCCATTTGGACTGTGAACAACATCCGAACATGTTCAGAAGTGCCTCTTACTTTTCCAGTCTCTGGGTCTTTCCTTAAATTTAGAAAAGTCTCATCTGACTCCATCGCATAGAAGGACTTTTCTAGGAGCAACACTGGACACAAAACTGGCTAACGCTTTTATCTCAAAAGAAAGACAAATCAAGATATGCAACCTTGCACGCTCACTGCTGTCAAAAGAGTGCGTTTCAGTCCGTTTGTGAAAATCCTTCCTAGGAATTATTTCGTCCTGCATTTATCTGATTCCCAACTGCCGTTACAGAATGAGGACACTACAGGAAGAGCTCAACCATCAATGGCTCCAGATTTCGGGATCGTTCGAGGACATCATTCGCATCACCCTACGGATGCAGGAAGCCTTTCATTGGTGGAGCCAGATGTAGAACTTGAAAGAAGGGTGTGCATTTCTAGTCGAAATGCCGGATTTCACCATAACCACAGATGCTTCCCTCGAGGGATGGGTGGGGGGGCGCACCTTCAAGGGATGACAGTCAACGGCAAGTGGACTTTGGAGCAAAAAAGGTGGCATATCAACCTTCTAGAGCTGCGAGCCATATTCTTGGCTCTAAAATCCTTTCAAACCATCATCAGTGGCGCATGCATATTAATACGAATGGACAATACGACAAGTATGCATTACTTGAACAAGCAAGGCGGGACAAGGTCAGCCCTATTATCTCAGCAAGCACAAGAGATTTGGAATTGGGCGATTCGTCACAAAATCAGCCTCAAAGCCATTCATATCCCAGGAGTCACCAATGTTTTGGCGGATTCCCTCAGCAGATCCACAACATCAAACCACGAATGGGAATTGCATCAACCATCCCTAGACAGGGTGTTTCAAATATGGGGGCATCCTGATCTAGACCTCTTTGCAACCAGCCAGAACCGCAAAAGTGCATTTTTGATGATTTGGTCACAAATATATGCCTACGCTTTTCCACCGATTCCGTTGGTTCCACGAGTTCTGAGCAAGATCAAGATCAAGAAACAACCTTGTCGCATGATACTAATTGCTCCCAGGTGGCCTCGCCAGTACTGGTTTACGAAACTTCTCCTCCTCGGAGTGCGAGCCCATCCAGTTCTGGCCAATTTCGAATCTTCTGACCCTCCAGAACGGACAAATTTGTCATCCGGACCCAGCATCGCTGAGATTAGCGGCATGGCTCCTCAACACCTTGAATTTGCTCACCTAGATATTCCTCCAGACTGTCAGGAGGTTTTGGCTAATGCTCGGGATCTGCTACAATTAAAACTTACAAATTAAAATGGAAGAGATTTTGCATGTGGTGTCAGTCTGCCAATTTCGACCCTATTCAGGCAAGACCAGAGCAAATTCTGCCATTCTTTCTACAATTGGCAAGGTCCGGCCTCTCCCATTCTACTCTGAAGGTGTTCTTGGCTACAATTTCAAGGTTTCGGCAGGATGGTGTTAACTCTCTTTATTCGAATAGAGTCATTCAACAATTTTTCAAGGGATTGTTCCGGATGTTCCCACCTATACGACATCCACCTCATTCTTGGCACCTTAATATAGTGCTTACTCAATTAATGCGGCACCCTTTCGAACCCATTCACAAGGTGGATTTAAAGATCCTTTCTTGGAAAGTTTCCTTGTTACTAGCTTTAACATCAACCAGAAGAGTTAGTGACCTCCAAGCTTTCACAATCTGTAGTGCTGCACACTAACCCAAAATTCATGCCAAAGGTCCTGGCGGATTTCCACCTTAATGAACCTATAATTTTAAGAACTTTCTTCCCAAATCCGCTCACGGCTGCAGAAAGAGCTTTGCATTCCCTTGACATCAAAAGATGTCTCAAATTCTATTTACAACAAACAGCAACAATACGCAAATTAGACCAACTCTTTGTGGCATATGGCAAACCACGCCAAGGATATTCGGTCTCAAAACCAACCATTGCTCGATGGATCTCTGCTGCAATTTGCTTATGCCATGATCAAGCGGGAAGACCATTGCAAGCAACCCCAAGAGTGCACTCTACAAGAGCAATCTCTTGATCCACAGCTCTTTTTGCCGGTGTGCCTCTTCACCAGATCTGTAAAGCGGCGACATGGTCCAACAGGCACACTTTTACCAAACACTACTGTTTGGAAGCTGCAAGTGATACAGATGCATCAGTGGGACAAGCTGTTCTGCGCAATCTTTTCAAATAAGGTGAGCCTCTGTTCTCCCTCCTCCACTATGCTTTTCTATAAGACGCTTTCCCTTACTATTTCTATCTTGAAATTATTCTGCATATGTTAAAGCACACATGTATTTCTCTCTGGTTATACTGTTTGATAAAGTATATTGTCTACGATACAAAAACAGCGTCTTATGAGCATGATGTTACGTACTGCTATCTACTCTGATTCAGGCATGTGAATCTATGAAAGACACCCCAAATACTGGAGAAGAACAATAGTTACTTACCTGTAATCTGTGGTTCTCCAGTATTGGTGTCTTTCATAGATTCACATGCAACCCGCCCACCTCCCCTCAGAGGCTTTTCGGCTATTATGTATTGGTTCACTCCTGTGCGAGAAATTCTGAGAGCCTCTGAGGAGAACATTCTGGTGGGTGCTGCCGCCTGATTGGCTACAGTTTGGACTGTACATAATGACTGATAGTCATAGGTGTAGAAGTTTTCTTCCTTGTAGCTTAGGCTACTTTACTTCCTGGTTTCAGGTTACCAAGGTTTTTTGGTTATTATATGCATGATTATTGCTTTTCTATGTACCGTGGGACTCCCACTCTGATGACGGGGAATGATTCAGGCATGTGAAGCTATGAAAGACACCAATACTTGAGAACCACAAATTACAGGTAAGTAACTATTGTTATTATTCATACAGGAACTCTTCCAATCTCTCACTCTCACATATACTCACTTATATACAGCAATACTCACATATACTAGTTTAAAACATATGTAGTTACTTATAAAGACACTATTGAGACAGTCATTCACTCACTAACACACCCATACACACTCATCCACCCATACAGTCCTAAACACATACTGTCTTCAACACATACAAACAGTGACGTACTCATTCATGCTTCTATGCACTAAGTAATACCCTCCACTGAACCATACAGACACTCACACGGATACTCGAAAAACCAAGCAATAACCCATATAGACACTCATTTAGCTATTCACCAACCCATGCAGTCACTTATACACAAAGTGAGAGACTGATACAGATATTTACATATTTAAACATTACTCAGTAACCCATGTATTCACTAGGATACACTTAATCAGTTCGTTATACAATCAATAAAAAAAAAAAAAAATCATCCATTTAAACACATATATACCCATTTATTCTTCCATCGACTTTGAGATCTACGTATATAAAAAATGTTTAATTTTGAGAAAGGCACACATTCACTGGATGATGTCATCAGTGATGTCATTTGAGATGTCATCAGTGATGTCACTGACCATGTCATGAGGGATGTAATATGTGACGTCATCAGCAGTGCATTGCGGGCGCGCAAGTTAAAGTTAGCTGAATTAACTATAACGGGGGAATTTCAATGGTTTTGTACGAGTGAAATGTCCAGCTAACTATAACGCCCCGGAAACCTATGGTTTTTTCAGTGACTATATATATATATATATATATATATATATATGTTCCATCAAATTGCCGAAGCCTTGGAAGTGCACACTCGTTGAACTCAACCATCCGGCTTTCTCTCAAGGGCATAATCTTGCGCTGCTGCTCCGTAGTAAAATACATTGACCGTTTCTAGGCACTTGCCTTTCATCAGAGGTCGCTCAAAATGAATGAGAAGGGAGTGTCTGGTTTTGTTATTGATTTAATTACATGCCCCGCCCTCGTGGAATCAGCTGAGTGCTTGCGGTGCATGTTGGGAATAGAAGTCCATCCAGACAAGTAATCACCTTGGTAGGTCCCTTTCAAAATTACATTTTGGAATTCTTTCACCCATCGTGGGCCCCAGAGTGGAGTGCAAGTTTCTTTAGCCCTAGTTCATCGAGCCGCATCCGGGTCCGGACACAGTTCCAACCCACGGCTTCCTTGAAGTGAAAAGGACGGTGCTACTTCCCGCGGTACGGCGACCGCGTTGAATTTGTTCCATCAAATTGCCGAAGCCTTGGAAGTGCACACTCGTTGAACTCAACCATCCGGCTTTCTCTCAAGGGCATAATCTTGCGCTGCTGCTCCGTAGTAAAATACATTGACCTGACGCGTTTCTAGGCACTTGCCTTTCATCAGAGGTCGCTCAAAATGAATGAGAAATGAGTGTCTGGTTTTGTTATTGATTTAATTACATGCCCCGCCCTCGTGGAATCAGCTGAGTGCTTGCGGTGCATGTTGGGAATAGAAGTCCATCCAGACAAGTAATCACCTTGGTAGGTCCCTTTCAAAATTACATTTTGGAATTCTTTCACCCATCGTGGGCCCCAGAGTGGAGTGCAAGTTTCTTTAGCCCTAGTTCATCGAGCCGCATCCGGGTCCGGACACAGTTCCAACCCACGGCTTCCTTGAAGTGAAAAGGACGGTGCTACTTCCCGCGGTACGGCGACCGCGTTGAATTTGTTCCATCAAATTGCCGAAGCCTTGGAAGTGCACACTCGTTGAACTCAACCATCCGGATTTCTCTCAAGGGCATAATCTTGCGCTGCTGCTCCGTAGTAAAATACATTGACCTGACGCGTTTCTAGGCACTTGCCTTTCATCAGAGGTCGCTCAAAATGAATGAGAAGGGAGTGTCTGGTTTTGTTATTGATTTAATTACATGCCCCGCCCTCGTGGAATCAGCTGAGTGCTTGCGGTGCATGTTGGGAATAGAAGTCCATCCAGACAAGTAATCACCTTGGTAGGTCCCTTTCAAAATTACATTTTGGAATTCTTTCACCCATCGTGGGCCCCAGAGTGGAGTGCAAGTTTCTTTAGCCCTAGTTCATCGAGCCGCATCCGGGTCCGGACACAGTTCCAACCCACGGCTTCCTTGAAGTGAAAAGGACGGTGCTACTTCCCGCGGTACGGCGACCGCGTTGAATTTGTTCCATCAAATTGCCGAAGCCTTGGAAGTGCACACTCGTTGAACTCAACCATCCGGCTTTCTCTCAAGGGCATAATCTTGCGCTGCTGCTCCGTAGTAAAATACATTGACCTGACGCGTTTCTAGGCACTTGCCTTTCATCAGAGGTCGCTCAAAATGAATGAGAAGGGAGTGTCTGGTTTTGTTATTGATTTAATTACATGCCCCGCCCTCGTGGAATCAGCTGAGTGCTTGCGGTGCATGTTGGGAATAGAAGTCCATCCAGACAAGTAATCACCTTGGTAGGTCCCTTTCAAAATTACATTTTGGAATTCTTTCACCCATCGTGGGCCCCAGAGTGGAGTGCAAGTTTCTTTAGCCCTAGTTCATCGAGCCGCATCCGGGTCCGGACACAGTTCCAACCCACGGCTTCCTTGAAGTGAAAAGGACGGTGCTACTTCCCGCGGTACGGCGACCGCGTTGAATTTGTTCCATCAAATTGCCGAAGCCTTGGAAGTGCACACTCGTTGAACTCAACCATCCGGATTTCTCTCAAGGGCATAATCTTGCGCTGCTGCTCCGTAGTAAAATACATTGACCTGACGTGTTTCTAGGCACTTGCCTTTCATCAGAGGTCGCTCAAAATGAATGAGAAGGGAGTGTCTGGTTTTGTTATTGATTTAATTACATGCCCCGCCCTCGTGGAATCAGCTGAGTGCTTGCGGTGCATGTTGGGAATAGAAGTCCATCCAGACAAGTAATCACCTTGGTAGGTCCCTTTCAAAATTACATTTTGGAATTCTTTCACCCATCGTGGGCCCCAGAGTGGAGTGCAAGTTTCTTTAGCCCTAGTTCATCGAGCCGCATCCGGGTCCGGACACAGTTCCAACTCACGGCTTCCTTGAAGTGAAAAGGACGGTGCTACTTCCCGCGGTACGGCGACCGCGTTGAATTTGTTCCATCAAATTGCCGAAGCCTTGGAAGTGCACACTCGTTGAACTCAACCATCCGGCTTTCTCTCAAGGGCATAATCTTGCGCTGCTGCTCCGTAGTAAAATACATTGACCTGACGCGTTTCTAGGCACTTGCCTTTCATCAGAGGTCGCTCAAAATGAATGAGAAGGGAGTGTCTGGTTTTGTTATTGATTTAATTACATGCCCCGCCCTCGTGGAATCAGCTGAGTGCTTGCGGTGCATGTTGGGAATAGAAGTCCATCCAGACAAGTAATCACCTTGGTAGGTCCCTTTCAAAATTACATTTTGGAATTCTTTCACCCATCGTGGGCCCCAGAGTGGAGTGCAAGTTTCTTTAGCCCTAGTTCATCGAGCCGCATCCGGGTCCGGACACAGTTCCAACCCACGGCTTCCTTGAAGTGAAAAGGACGGTGCTACTTCCCGCGGTACGGCGACCGCGTTGAATTTGTTCCATCAAATTGCCGAAGCCTTGGAAGTGCACACTCGTTGAACTCAACCATCCGGCTTTCTCTCAAGGGCATAATCTTGCGCTGCTGCTCCGTAGTAAAATACATTGACCTGACGCGTTTCTAGGCACTTGCCTTTCATCAGAGGTCGCTCAAAATGAATGAGAAGGGAGTGTCTGGTTTTGTTATTGATTTAATTACATGCCCCGCCCTCGTGGAATCAGCTGAGTGCTTGCGGTGCATGTTGGGAATAGAAGTCCATCCAGACAAGTAATCACCTTGGTAGGTCCCTTTCAAAATTACATTTTGGAATTCTTTCACCCATCGTGGGCCCCAGAGTGGAGTGCAAGTTTCTTTAGCCCTAGTTCATCGAGCCGCATCCGGGTCCGGACACAGTTCCAACCCACGGCTTCCTTGAAGTGAAAAGGACGGTGCTACTTCCCGCGGTACGGCGACCGCGTTGAATTTGTTCCATCAAATTGCCGAAGCCTTGGAAGTGCACACTCGTTGAACTCAACCATCCGGCTTTCTCTCAAGGGCATAATCTTGCGCTGCTGCTCCGTAGTAAAATACATTGACCTGACGCGTTTCTAGGCACTTGCCTTTCATCAGAGGTCGCTCAAAATGAATGAGAAGGGAGTGTCTGGTTTTGTTATTGATTTAATTACATGCCCCGGCCTCGTGGAATCAGCTGAGTGCTTGCGGTGCATGTTGGGAATAGAAGTCCATCCAGACAAGTAATCACCTTGGTAGGTCCCTTTCAAAATTACATTTTGGAATTCTTTCACCCATCGTGGGCCCCAGAGTGGAGTGCAAGTTTCTTTAGCCCTAGTTCATCGAGCCGCATCCGGGTCCGGACACAGTTCCAACCCACGGCTTCCTTGAAGTGAAAAGGACGGTGCTACTTCCCGCGGTACGGCGCCCGCGTTGAATTTGTTCCATCAAATTGCCGAAGCCTTGGAAGTGCACACTCGTTGAACTCAACCATCCGGCTTTCTCTCAAGGGCATAATCTTGCGCTGCTGCTCCGTAGTAAAATACATTGACCTGACGCGTTTCTAGGCACTTGCCTTTCATCAGAGGTCGCTCAAAATGAATGAGAAGGGAGTGTCTGGTTTTGTTATTGATTTAATTACATGCCCCGCCCTCGTGGAATCAGCTGAGTGCTTGCAGTGCATGTTGGGAATAGAAGTCCATCCAGACAAGTAATCACCTTGGTAGGTCCCTTTCAAAATTACATTTTGGAATTCTTTCACCCATCGTGGGCCCCAGAGTGGAGTGCAAGTTTCTTTAGCCCTAGTTCATCGAGCCGCATCCGGGTCCGGACACAGTTCCAACCCACGGCTTCCTTGAAGTGAAAAGGACAGTGCTACTTCCCGCGATACGGCGACCGCGTTGAATTTGTTCCATCAAATTGCCGAAGCCTTGGAAGTGCACACTCGTTGAACTCAACCATCCGGCTTTCTCTCAAGGGCATAATCTTGCGCTGCTGCTCCGTAGTAAAATACATTGACCTGACGCGTTTCTAGGCACTTGCCTTTCATCAGAGGTCGCTCAAAATGAATGAGAAGGGAGTGTCTGGTTTTGTTATTGATTTAATTACATGCCCCGCCCTCGTGGAATCAGCTGAGTGCTTGCGGTGCATGTTGGGAATAGAAGTCCATCCAGACAAGTAATCACCTTGGTAGGTCCCTTTCAAAATTACATTTTGGAATTCTTTCACCCATCGCGGGCCCCAGAGTGGAGTGCAAGTTTCTTTAGCCCTAGTTCATCGAGCCGCATCCGGGTCCGGACACAGTTCCAACCCACGGCTTCCTTGAAGTGAAAAGGACGGTGCTACTTCCCGCGGTACGGCGACCGCGTTGAATTTGTTCCATCAAATTGCCGAAGCCTTGGAAGTGCACACTCGTTGAACTCAACCATCCGGCTTTCTCTCAAGGGCATAATCTTGCGCTGCTGCTCCGTAGTAAAATACATTGACCTGACGCGTTTCTAGGCACTTGCCTTTCATCAGAGGTCGCTCAAAATGAATGAGAAGGGAGTGTCTGGTTTTGTTATTGATTTAATTACATGCCCCGCCCTCGTGGAATCAGCTGAGTGCTTGAGGTGCATGTTGGGAATAGAAGTCCATCCAGACAAGTAATCACCTTGGTAGGTCCCTTTCAAAATTACATTTTGGAATTCTTTCACCCATCGTGGGCCCCAGAGTGGAGTGCAAGTTTCTTTAGCCCTAGTTCATCGAGCCGCATCCGGGTCCGGACACAGTTCCAACCCACGGCTTCCTTGAAGTGAAAAGGACGGTGCTACTTCCCGCGGTACGGCGACCGCGTTGAATTTGTTCCATCAAAATGCCGAAGCCTTGGAAGTGCACACTCGTTGAACTCAACCATCCGGCTTTCTCTCAAGGGCATAATCTTGCGCTGCTGCTCCGTAGTAAAATACGTTGACCTGACGCGTTTCTAGGCATTTGCCTTTCATCAGAGGTCGCTCAAAATGAATGAGAAGGGAGTGTCTGGTTTTGTTATTGATTTAATTACATGCCCCGCCCTCGTGGAATCAGCTGAGTGCTTGCGGTGCATGTTGGGAATAGAAGTCCATCCAGACAAGTAATCACCTTGGTAGGTCCCTTTCAAAATTACATTTTGGAATTCTTTCACCCATCGTGGGCCCCAGAGTGGAGTGCAAGTTTCTTTAGCCCTAGTTCATCGAGCCGCATCCGGGTCCGGACACAGTTCCAACCCACGGCTTCCTTGAAGTGAAAAGGACGGTGCTACTTCCCGCGGTACGGCGACCGCGTTGAATTTGTTCCATCAAATTGCCGAAGCCTTGAAGTGCACACTCGTTGAACTCAACCATCCGGCTTTCTCTCAAGGGCATAATCTTGCGCTGCTGCTCCGCAGTAAAATACATTGACCTGACGCGTTTCTAGGCACTTGCCTTTCATCAGAGGTCGCTCAAAATGAATGAGAAGGGAGTGTCTGGTTTTGTTATTGATTTAATTACATGCCCCGCCCTCGTGGAATCAGCTGAGTGCTTGCGGTGCATGTTGGGAATAGAAGTCCATCCAGACAAGTAATCACCTTGGTAGGTCCCTTTCAAAATTACATTTTGGAATTCTTTCACCCATCGTGGGCCCCAGAGTGGAGTGCAAGTTTCTTTAGCCCTAGTTCATCGAGCCGCATCCGGGTCCGGACACAGTTCCAACCCACGGCTTCCTTGAAGTGAAAAGGACGGTGCTACTTCCCGCGGTACGGCGACCGCGTTGAATTTGTTCCATCAAATTGCCGAAGCCTTGGAAGTGCACACTCGTTGAACTCAACCATCCGGCTTTCTCTCAAGGGCATAATCTTGCGCTGCTGCTCCGTAGTAAAATACATTGACCTGACGCGTTTCTAGGCACTTGCCTTTCATCAGAGGTCGCTCAAAATGAATGAGAAGGGAGTGTCTGGTTTTGTTATTGATTTAATTACATGCCCCGCCCTCGTGGAATCAGCTGAGTGCTTGCGGTGCATGTTGGGAATAGAAGTCCATCCAGACAAGTAATCACCGTGGTAGGTTCCTTTCAAAATTACATTTTGGAATTCTTTCACCCATCGTGGGCCCCAGAGTGGAGTGCAAGTTTCTTTAGCCCTAGTTCATCGAGCCGCATCCGGGTCCGGACACAGTTCCAACCCACGGCTTCCTTGAAGTGAAAAGGACGGTGCTACTTCCCGCGGTACGGCGACCGCGTTGAATTTGTTCCATCAAATTGCCGAAGCCTTGGAAGTGCACACTCGTTGAACTCAACCATCCGGCTTTCTCTCAAGGGCATAATCTTGCGCTGCTGCTCCGTAGTAAAATACATTGACCTGACGCGTTTCTAGGCACTTGCCTTTCATCAGAGGTCGCTCAAAATGAATGAGAAGGGAGTGTCTGGTTTTGTTATTGATTTAATTACATGCCCCGCCCTCGTGGAATCAGCTGAGTGCTTGCGGTGCATGTTGGGAATAGAAGTCCATCCAGACAAGTAATCACCTTGGTAGGTCCCTTTCAAAATTACATTTTGGAATTCTTTCACCCATCGTGGGCCCCAGAGTGGAGTGCAAGTTTCTTTAGCCCTAGTTCATCGAGCCGCATCCGGGTCCGGACACAGTTCCAACCCACGGCTTCCTTGAAGTGAAAAGGACGGTGCTACTTCCCGCGGTACGGCGACCGCGTTGAATTTGTTCCATCAAATTGCCGAAGCCTTGGAAGTGCACACTCGTTTAACTCAACCATCCGGCTTTCTCTCAAGGGCATAATCTTGCGCTGCTGCTCCGTAGTAAAATACATTGACCTGACGCGTTTCTAGGCACTTGCCTTTCATCAGAGGTCGCTCAAAATGAATGAGAAGGGAGAGTCTGGTTTTGTTATTGATTTAATTACATGCCCCGCCCTCGTGGAATCAGCTGAGTGCTTGCGGTGCATGTTGGGAATAGAAGTCCATCCAGACAAGTAATCACCTTGGTAGGTCCCTTTCAAAATTACATTTTGGAATTCTTTCACCCATCGTGGGCCCCAGAGTGGAGTGCAAGTTTCTTTAGCCCTAGTTCATCGAACCGCATCCGGGTCCGGACACAGTTCCAACCCACGGCTTCCTTGAAGTGAAAAGGACGGTGCTACTTCCCGCGGTACGGCGACCGCGTTGAATTTGTTCCATCAAATTGCCGAAGCCTTGGAAGTGCACACTCGTTGAACTCAACCATCCGGCTTTCTCTCAAGGGCATAATCTGCCGCTGCTGCTCCGTAGTAAAATACATTGACCTGACGCGTTTCTAGGCACTTGCCTTTCATCAGAGGTCGCTCAAAATGAATGAGAAGGGAGTGTCTGGTTTTGTTATTGATTTAATTACATGCCCCGCCCTCGTGGAATCAGCTGAGTGCTTGCGGTGCATGTTGGGAATAGAAGTCCATCCAGACAAGTAATCACCTTGGTAGGTCCCTTTCAAAATTACATTTTGGAATTCTTTCACCCATCGTGGGCCCCAGAGTGGAGTGCAAGTTTCTTTAGCCCTAGTTCATCGAGCCGCATCCGGGTCCGGACACAGTTCCAACCCACGGCTTCCTTGAAGTGAAAAGGACGGTGCTACTTCCCGCGGTACGGCGACCGCGTTGAATTTGTTCCATCAAATTGCCGAAGCCTTGGAAGTGCACACTCGTTGAACTCAACCATCCGGCTTTCTCTCAAGGGCATAATCTTGCGCTGCTGCTCCGTAGTAAAATACATTGACCTGACGCGTTTCTAGGCACTTGCCTTTCATCAGAGGTCGCTCAAAATGAATGAGAAGGGAGTGTCTGGTTTTGTTATTGATTTAATTACATGCCCCGCCCTCGTGGAATCAGCTGAGTGCTTGCGGTGCATGTTGGGAATAGAAGTCCATCCAGACAAGTAATCACCTTGGTAGGTCCCTTTCAAAATTACATTTTGGAATTCTTTCACCCATCGTGGGCCCCAGAGTGGAGTGCAAGTTTCTTTAGCCCTAGTTCATCGAGCCGCATCCGGGTCCGGACACAGTTCCAACCCACGGCTTCCTTGAAGTGAAAAGGACGGTGCTACTTCCCGCGGTACGGCGACCGCGTTGAATTTGTTCCATCAAATTGCCGAAGCCTTGGAAGTGCACACTCGTTGAACTCAACCATCCGGCTTTCTCTCAAGGGCATAATCTTGCGCTGCTGCTCCGTAGTAAAATACATTGACCTGACGCGTTTCTAGGCACTTGCCTTTCATCAGAGGTCGCTCAAAATGAATGAGAAGGGAGTGTCTGGTTTTGTTATTGATTTAATTACATGCCCCGCCCTCGTGGAATCAGCTGAGTGCTTGCGGTGCATGTTGGGAATAGAAGTCCATCCAGACAAGTAATCACCTTGGTAGGTCCCTTTCAAAATTACATTTTGGAATTCTTTCACCCATCGTGGGCCCCAGAGTGGAGTGCAAGTTTCTTTAGCCCTAGTTCATCGAGCCGCATCCGGGTCCGGACACAGTTCCAACCCACGGCTTCCTTGAAGTGAAAAGGACGGTGCTACTTCCCGCGGTACGGCGACCGCGTTGAATTTGTTCCATCAAATTGCCGAAGCCTTGGAAGTGCACACTCGTTTAACTCAACCATCCGGCTTTCTCTCAAGGGCATAATCTTGCGCTGCTGCTCCGTAGTAAAATACATTGACCTGACGCGTTTCTAGGCACTTGCCTTTCATCAGAGGTCGCTCAAAATGAATGAGAAGGGAGAGTCTGGTTTTGTTATTGATTTAATTACATGCCCCGCCCTCGTGGAATCAGCTAAGTGCTTGCGGTGCATGTTGGGAATAGAAGTCCATCCAGACAAGTAATCACCTTGGTAGGTCCCTTTCAAAATTACATTTTGGAATTCTTTCACCCATCGTGGGCCCGAGAGTGGAGTGCAAGTTTCTTTAGCCCTAGTTCATCGAACCGCATCCGGGTCCGGACACAGTTCCAACCCACGGCTTCCTTGAAGTGAAAAGGACGGTGCTACTTCCCGCGGTACGGCGACCGCGTTGAATTTGTTCCATCAAATTGCCGAAGCCTTGGAAGTGCACACTCGTTGAACTCAACCATCCGGCTTTCTCTCAAGGGCATAATCTGCCGCTGCTGCTCCGTAGTAAAATACATTGACCTGACGCGTTTCTAGGCACTTGCCTTTCATCAGAGGTCGCTCAAAATGAATGAGAAGGGAGTGTCTGGTTTTGTTATTGATTTAATTACATGCCCCGCCCTCGTGGAATCAGCTGAGTGCTTGCGGTGCATGTTGGGAATAGAAGTCCATCCAGACAAGTAATCACCTTGGTAGGTCCCTTTCAAAATTACATTTTGGAATTCTTTCACCCATCGTGGGCCCCAGAGTGGAGTGCAAGTTTCTTTAGCCCTAGTTCATCGAGCCGCATCCGGGTCCGGACACAGTTCCAACCCACGGCTTCCTTGAAGTGAAAAGGACGGTGCTACTTCCCGCGGTACGGCGACCGCGTTGAATTTGTTCCATCAAATTGCCGAAGCCTTGGAAGTGCACACTCGTTGAACTCAACCATCCGGCTTTCTCTCAAGGGCATAATCTTGCGCTGCTGCTCCGTAGTAAAATACATTGACCTGACGCGTTTCTAGGCACTTGCCTTTCATCAGAGGTCGCTCAAAATGAATGAGAAGGGAGTGTCTGGTTTTGTTATTGATTTAATTACATGCCCCGCCCTCGTGGAATCAGCTGAGTGCTTGCGGTGCATGTTGGGAATAGAAGTCCATCCAGACAAGTAATCACCTTGGTAGGTCCCTTTCAAAATTACATTTTGGAATTCTTTCACCCATCGTGGGCCCCAGAGTGGAGTGCAAGTTTCTTTAGCCCTAGTTCATCGAGCCGCATCCGGGTCCGGACACAGTTCCAACCCACGGCTTCCTTGAAGTGAAAAGGACGGTGCTACTTCCCGCGGTACGGCGACCGCGTTGAATTTGTTCCATCAAATTGCCGAAGCCTTGGAAGTGCACACTCGTTGAACTCAACCATCCGGCTTTCTCTCAAGGGCATAATCTTGCGCTGCTGCTCCGTAGTAAAATACATTGACCTGACGCGTTTCTAGGCACTTGCCTTTCATCAGAGGTCGCTCAAAATGAATGAGAAGGGAGTGTCTGGTTTTGTTATTGATTTAATTACATGCCCCGCCCTCGTGGAATCAGCTGAGTGCTTGCGGTGCATGTTGGGAATAGAAGTCCATCCAGACAAGTAATCACCTTGGTAGGTCCCTTTCAAAATTACATTTTGGAATTCTTTCACCCATCGTGGGCCCCAGAGTGGAGTGCAAGTTTCTTTAGCCCTAGTTCATCGAGCCGCATCCGGGTCCGGACACAGTTCCAACCCACGGCTTCCTTGAAGTGAAAAGGACGGTGCTACTTCCCGCGGTACGGCGACCGCGTTGAATTTGTTCCATCAAATTGCCGAAGCCTTGGAAGTGCACACTCGTTGAACTCAACCATCCGGCTTTCTCTCAAGGGCATAATCTTGCGCTGCTGCTCCATAGTAAAATACATTGACCTGACGCGTTTCTAGGCACTTGCCTTTCATCAGAGGTCGCTCAAAATGAATGAGAAGGGAGTGTCTGGTTTTGTTATTGATTTAATTACATGCCCCGCCCTCGTGGAATCAGCTGAGTGCTTGCGGTGCATGTTGGGAATAGAAGTCCATCCAGACAAGTAATCACCTTGGTAGGTCCCTTTCAAAATTACATTTTGGAATTCTTTCACCCATCGTGGGCCCCAGAGTGGAGTGCAAGTTTCTTTAGCCCTAGTTCATCGAGCCGCATCCGGGTCCGGACACAGTTCCAACCCACGGCTTCCTTGAAGTGAAAAGGACGGTGCTACTTCCCGCGGTACGGCGACCGCGTTGAATTTGTTCCATCAAATTGCCGAAGCCTTGGAAGTGCACACTCGTTGAACTCAACCATCCGGCTTTCTCTCAAGGGCATAATCTTGCGCTGCTGCTCCGTAGTAAAATACATTGACCTGACGCGTTTCTAGGCACTTGCCTTTCATCAGAGGTCGCTCAAAATGAATGAGAAGGGAGTGTCTGGTTTTGTTATTGATTTAATTACATGCCCCGCCCTCGTGGAATCAGCTGAGTGCTTGCGGTGCATGTTGGGAATAGAAGTCCATCCAGACAAGTAATCACCTTGGTAGGTCCCTTTCAAAATTACATTTTGGAATTCTTTCACCCATCGTGGGCCCCAGAGTGGAGTGCAAGTTTCTTTAGCCCTAGTTCATCGAGCCGCATCCGGGTCCGGACACAGTTCCAACCCACGGCTTCCTTGAAGTGAAAAGGACGGTGCTACTTCCCGCGGTACGGCGACCGCGTTGAATTTGTTCCATCAAATTGCCGAAGCCTTGGAAGTGCACACTCGTTGAACTCAACCATCCGGCTTTCTCTCAAGGGCATAATCTTGCGCTGCTGCTCCGTAGTAAAATACATTGACCTGACGCGTTTCTAGGCACTTGCCTTTCATCAGAGGTCGCTCAAAATGAATGAGAAGGGAGTGTCTGGTTTTGTTATTGATTTAATTACATGCCCCGCCCTCGTGGAATCAGCTGAGTGCTTGCGGTGCATGTTGGGAATAGAAGTCCATCCAGACAAGTAATCACCTTGGTAGGTCCCTTTCAAAATTACATTTTGGAATTCTTTCACCCATCGTGGGCCCCAGAGTGGAGTGCAAGTTTCTTTAGCCCTAGTTCATCGAGCCGCATCCGGGTCCGGACACAGTTCCAACCCACGGCTTCCTTGAAGTGAAAAGGACGGTGCTACTTCCCGCGGTACGGCGACCGCGTTGAATTTGTTCCATCAAATTGCCGAAGCCTTGGAAGTGCACACTCGTTGAACTCAACCATCCGGCTTTCTCTCAAGGGCATAATCTTGCGCTGCTGCTCCATAGTAAAATACATTGACCTGACGCGTTTCTAGGCACTTGCCTTTCATCAGAGGTCGCTCAAAATGAATGAGAAGGGAGTGTCTGGTTTTGTTATTGATTTAATTACATGCCCCGCCCTCGTGGAATCAGCTGAGTGCTTGCGGTGCATGTTGGGAATAGAAGTCCATCCAGACAAGTAATCACCTTGGTAGGTCCCTTTCAAAATTACATTTTGGAATTCTTTCACCCATCGTGGGCCCCAGAGTGGAGTGAAAGTTTCTTTAGCCCTAGTTCATCGAGCCGCATCCGGGTCCGGACACAGTTCCAACCCACGGCTTCCTTGAAGTGAAAAGGACGGTGCTACTTCCCGCGGTACGGCGACCGCGTTGAATTTGTTCCATCAAATTGCCGAAGCCTTGGAAGTGCACACTCGTTGAACTCAACCATCCGGCTTTCTCTCAAGGGCATAATCTTGCGCTGCTGCTCCGTAGTAAAATACATTGACCTGACGCGTTTCTAGGCACTTGCCTTTCATCAGAGGTCGCTCAAAATGAATGAGAAGGGAGTGTCTGGTTTTGTTATTGATTTAATTACATGCCCCGCCCTCGTGGAATCAGCTGAGTGCTTGCGGTGCATGTTGGGAATAGAAGTCCATCCAGACAAGTAATCACCTTGGTAGGTCCCTTTCAAAATTACATTTTGTAATTCTTTCACCCATCGTGGGCCCCAGAGTGGAGTGCAAGTTTCTTTAGCCCTAGTTCATCGAGCCGCATCCGGGTCCGGACACAGTTCCAACCCACGGCTTCCTTGAAGTGAAAAGGACGGTGCTACTTCCCGCGGTACGGCGACCGCGTTGAATTTGTTCCATCAAATTGCCGAAGCCTTGGAAGTGCACACTCGTTGAACTCAACCATCCGGCTTTCTCTCAAGGGCATAATCTTGCGCTGCTGCTCCGTAGTAAAATACATTGACCTGACGCGTTTCTAGGCACTTGCCTTTCATCAGAGGTCGCTCAAAATGAATGAGAAGGGAGTGTCTGGTTTTGTTATTGATTTAATTACATGCCCCGCCCTCGTGGAATCAGCTGAGTGCTTGCAGTGCATGTTGGGAATAGAAGTCCATCCAGACAAGTAATCACCTTGGTAGGTCCCTTTCAAAATTACATTTTGGAATTCTTTCACCCATCGTGGGCCCCAGAGTGGAGTGCAAGTTTCTTTAGCCCTAGTTCATCGAGCCGCATCCGGGTCCGGACACAGTTCCAACCCACGGCTTCCTTGAAGTGAAAAGGACAGTGCTACTTCCCGCGATACGGCGACCGCGTTGAATTTGTTCCATCAAATTGCCGAAGCCTTGGAAGTGCACACTCGTTGAACTCAACCATCCGGCTTTCTCTCAAGGGCATAATCTTGCGCTGCTGCTCCGTAGTAAAATACATTGACCTGACGCGTTTCTAGGCACTTGCCTTTCATCAGAGGTCGCTCAAAATGAATGAGAAGGGAGTGTCTGGTTTTGTTATTGATTTAATTACATGCCCCGCCCTCGTGGAATCAGCTGAGTGCTTGCGGTGCATGTTGGGAATAGAAGTCCATCCAGACAAGTAATCACCTTGGTAGGTCCCTTTCAAAATTACATTTTGGAATTCTTTCACCCATCGCGGGCCCCAGAGTGGAGTGCAAGTTTCTTTAGCCCTAGTTCATCGAGCCGCATCCGGGTCCGGACACAGTTCCAACCCACGGCTTCCTTGAAGTGAAAAGGACGGTGCTACTTCCCGCGGTACGGCGACCGCGTTGAATTTGTTCCATCAAATTGCCGAAGCCTTGGAAGTGCACACTCGTTGAACTCAACCATCCGGCTTTCTCTCAAGGGCATAATCTTGCGCTGCTGCTCCGTAGTAAAATACATTGATCTGACGCGTTTCTAGGCACTTGCCTTTCATCAGAGGTCGCTCAAAATGAATGAGAAGGGAGTGTCTGGTTTTGTTATTGATTTAATTACATGCCCCGCCCTCGTGGAATCAGCTGAGTGCTTGCGGTGCATGTTGGGAATAGAAGTCCATCCAGACAAGTAATCACCTTGGTAGGTCCCTTTCAAAATTACATTTTGGAATTCTTTCACCCATCGTGGGCCCCAGAGTGGAGTGCAAGTTTCTTTAGCCCTAGTTCATCGAGCCGCATCCGGGTCCGGACACAGTTCCAACCCACGGCTTCCTTGAAGTGAAAAGGACGGTGCTACTTCCCGCGGTACGGCGACCGCGTTGAATTTGTTCCATCAAAATGCCGAAGCCTTGGAAGTGCACACTCGTTGAACTCAACCATCCGGCTTTCTCTCAAGGGCATAATCTTGCGCTGCTGCTCCGTAGTAAAATACGTTGACCTGACGCGTTTCTAGGCACTTGCCTTTCATCAGAGGTCGCTCAAAATGAATGAGAAGGGAGTGTCTGGTTTTGTTATTGATTTAATTACATGCCCCGCCCTCGTGGAATCAGCTGAGTGCTTGCGGTGCATGTTGGGAATAGAAGTCCATCCAGACAAGTAATCACCTTGGTAGGTCCCTTTCAAAATTACATTTTGGAATTCTTTCACCCATCGTGGGCCCCAGAGTGGAGTGCAAGTTTCTTTAGCCCTAGTTCATCGAGCCGCATCCGGGTCCGGACACAGTTCCAACCCACGGCTTCCTTGAAGTGAAAAGGACGGTGCTACTTCCCGCGGTACGGCGACCGCGTTGAATTTGTTCCATCAAATTGCCGAAGCCTTGAAGTGCACACTCGTTGAACTCAACCATCCGGCTTTCTCTCAAGGGCATAATCTTGCGCTGCTGCTCCGTAGTAAAATACATTGACCTGACGCGTTTCTAGGCACTTGCCTTTCATCAGAGGTCGCTCAAAATGAATGAGAAGGGAGTGTCTGGTTTTGTTATTGATTTAATTACATGCCCCGCCCTCGTGGAATCAGCTGAGTGCTTGCGGTGCATGTTGGGAATAGAAGTCCATCCAGACAAGTAATCACCTTGGTAGGTCCCTTTCAAAATTACATTTTGGAATTCTTTCACCCATCGTGGGCCCCAGAGTGGAGTGCAAGTTTCTTTAGCCCTAGTTCATCGAGCCGCATCCGGGTCCGGACACAGTTCCAACCCACGGCTTCCTTGAAGTGAAAAGGACGGTGCTACTTCCCGCGGTACGGCGACCGCGTTGAATTTGTTCCATCAAATTGCCGAAGCCTTGAAGTGCACACTCGTTGAACTCAACCATCCGGCTTTCTCTCAAGGGCATAATCTTGCGCTGCTGCTCCGTAGTAAAATACATTGACCTGACGCGTTTCTAGGCACTTGCCTTTCATCAGAGGTCGCTCAAAATGAATGAGAAGGGAGTGTCTGGTTTTGTTATTGATTTAATTACATGCCCCGCCCTCGTGGAATCAGCTGAGTGCTTGCGGTGCATGTTGGGAATAGAAGTCCATCCAGACAAGTAATCACCTTGGTAGGTCCCTTTCAAAATTACATTTTGGAATTCTTTCACCCATCGTGGGCCCCAGAGTGGAGTGCAAGTTTCTTTAGCCCTAGTTCATCGAGCCGCATCCGGGTCCGGACACAGTTCCAACCCACGGCTTCCTTGAAGTGAAAAGGACGGTGCTACTTCCCGCGGTACGGCGACCGCGTTGAATTTGTTCCATCAAATTGCCGAAGCCTTGGAAGTGCACACTCGTTGAACTCAACCATCCGGCTTTCTCTCAAGGGCATAATCTTGCGCTGCTGCTCCGTAGTAAAATACATTGACCTGACGCGTTTCTAGGCACTTGCCTTTCATCAGAGGTCGCTCAAAATGAATGAGAAGGGAGTGTCTGGTTTTGTTATTGATTTAATTACATGCCCCGCCCTCGTGGAATCAGCTGAGTGCTTGCGGTGCATGTTGGGAATAGAAGTCCATCCAGACAAGTAATCACCTTGGTAGGTCCCTTTCAAAATTACATTTTGGAATTCTTTCACCCATCGTGGGCCCCAGAGTGGAGTGCAAGTTTCTTTAGCCCTAGTTCATCGAGCCGCATCCGGGTCCGGACACAGTTCCAACCCACGGCTTCCTTGAAGTGAAAAGGACGGTGCTACTTTCCGCGGTACGGCGACCGCGTTGAATTTGTTCCATCAAATTGCCGAAGCCTTGGAAGTGCACACTCGTTTAACTCAACCATCCGGCTTTCTCTCAAGGGCATAATCTTGCGCTGCTGCTCCGTAGTAAAATACATTGACCTGACGCGTTTCTAGGCACTTGCCTTTCATCAGAGGTCGCTCAAAATGAATGAGAAGGGAGAGTCTGGTTTTGTTATTGATTTAATTACATGCCCCGCCCTCGTGGAATCAGCTGAGTGCTTGCGGTGCATGTTGGGAATAGAAGTCCATCCAGACAAGTAATCACCTTGGTAGGTCCCTTTCAAAATTACATTTTGGAATTCTTTCACCCATCGTGGGCCCCAGAGTGGAGTGCAAGTTTCTTTAGCCCTAGTTCATCGAACCGCATCCGGGTCCGGACACAGTTCCAACCCACGGCTTCCTTGAAGTGAAAAGGACGGTGCTACTTCCCGCGGTACGGCGACCGCGTTGAATTTGTTCCATCAAATTGCCGAAGCCTTGGAAGTGCACACTCGTTGAACTCAACCATCCGGCTTTCTCTCAAGGGCATAATCTGCCGCTGCTGCTCCGTAGTAAAATACATTGACCTGACGCGTTTCTAGGCACTTGCCTTTCATCAGAGGTCGCTCAAAATGAATGAGAAGGGAGTGTCTGGTTTTGTTATTGATTTAATTACATGCCCCGCCCTCGTGGAATCAGCTGAGTGCTTGCGGTGCATGTTGGGAATAGAAGTCCATCCAGACAAGTAATCACCTTGGTAGGTCCCTTTCAAAATTACATTTTGGAATTCTTTCACCCATCGTGGGCCCCAGAGTGGAGTGCAAGTTTCTTTAGCCCTAGTTCATCGAGCCGCATCCGGGTCCGGACACAGTTCCAACCCACGGCTTCCTTGAAGTGAAAAGGACGGTGCTACTTCCCGCGGTACGGCGACCGCGTTGAATTTGTTCCATCAAATTGCCGAAGCCTTGGAAGTGCACACTCGTTGAACTCAACCATCCGGCTTTCTCTCAAGGGCATAATCTTGCGCTGCTGCTCCGTAGTAAAATACATTGACCTGACGCGTTTCTAGGCACTTGCCTTTCATCAGAGGTCGCTCAAAATGAATGAGAAGGGAGTGTCTGGTTTTGTTATTGATTTAATTACATGCCCCGCCCTCGTGGAATCAGCTGAGTGCTTGCGGTGCATGTTGGGAATAGAAGTCCATCCAGACAAGTAATCACCTTGGTAGGTCCCTTTCAAAATTACATTTTGGAATTCTTTCACCCATCGTGGGCCCCAGAGTGGAGTGCAAGTTTCTTTAGCCCTAGTTCATCGAGCCGCATCCGGGTCCGGACACAGTTCCAACCCACGGCTTCCTTGAAGTGAAAAGGACGGTGCTACTTCCCGCGGTACGGCGACCGCGTTGAATTTGTTCCATCAAATTGCCGAAGCCTTGGAAGTGCACACTCGTTGAACTCAACCATCCGGCTTTCTCTCAAGGGCATAATCTTGCGCTGCTGCTCCGTAGTAAAATACATTGACCTGACGCGTTTCTAGGCACTTGCCTTTCATCAGAGGTCGCTCAAAATGAATGAGAAGGGAGTGTCTGGTTTTGTTATTGATTTAATTACATGCCCCGCCCTCGTGGAATCAGCTGAGTGCTTGCGGTGCATGTTGGGAATAGAAGTCCATCCAGACAAGTAATCACCTTGGTAGGTCCCTTTCAAAATTACATTTTGGAATTCTTTCACCCATCGTGGGCCCCAGAGTGGAGTGCAAGTTTCTTTAGCCCTAGTTCATCGAGCCGCATCCGGGTCCGGACACAGTTCCAACCCACGGCTTCCTTGAAGTGAAAAGGACGGTGCTACTTCCCGCGGTACGGCGACCGCGTTGAATTTGTTC
Organism: Triturus cristatus; assembly: GCF_964204655.1. Classification (NCBI taxonomy): domain Eukaryota; kingdom Metazoa; phylum Chordata; class Amphibia; order Caudata; family Salamandridae; genus Triturus; species Triturus cristatus. The sequence goes on along the minus strand of NC_140590.1, from coordinate 299,918,719 downwards.
CATCAAATTGCCGAAGCCTTGGAAGTGCACACTCGTTTAACTCAACCATCCGGCTTTCTCTCAAGGGCATAATCTTGCGCTGCTGCTCCGTAGTAAAATACATTGACCTGACGCGTTTCTAGGCACTTGCCTTTCATCAGAGGTCGCTCAAAATGAATGAGAAGGGAGAGTCTGGTTTTGTTATTGATTTAATTACATGCCCCGCCCTCGTGGAATCAGCTAAGTGCTTGCGGTGCATGTTGGGAATAGAAGTCCATCCAGACAAGTAATCACCTTGGTAGGTCCCTTTCAAAATTACATTTTGGAATTCTTTCACCCATCGTGGGCCCCAGAGTGGAGTGCAAGTTTCTTTAGCCCTAGTTCATCGAACCGCATCCGGGTCCGGACACAGTTCCAACCCACGGCTTCCTTGAAGTGAAAAGGACGGTGCTACTTCCCGCGGTACGGCGACCGCGTTGAATTTGTTCCATCAAATTGCCGAAGCCTTGGAAGTGCACACTCGTTGAACTCAACCATCCGGCTTTCTCTCAAGGGCATAATCTGCCGCTGCTGCTCCGTAGTAAAATACATTGACCTGACGCGTTTCTAGGCACTTGCCTTTCATCAGAGGTCGCTCAAAATGAATGAGAAGGGAGTGTCTGGTTTTGTTATTGATTTAATTACATGCCCCGCCCTCGTGGAATCAGCTGAGTGCTTGCGGTGCATGTTGGGAATAGAAGTCCATCCAGACAAGTAATCACCTTGGTAGGTCCCTTTCAAAATTACATTTTGGAATTCTTTCACCCATCGTGGGCCCCAGAGTGGAGTGCAAGTTTCTTTAGCCCTAGTTCATCGAGCCGCATCCGGGTCCGGACACAGTTCCAACCCACGGCTTCCTTGAAGTGAAAAGGACGGTGCTACTTCCCGCGGTACGGCGACCGCGTTGAATTTGTTCCATCAAATTGCCGAAGCCTTGGAAGTGCACACTCGTTGAACTCAACCATCCGGCTTTCTCTCAAGGGCATAATCTTGCGCTGCTGCTCCGTAGTAAAATACATTGATCTGACGCGTTTCTAGGCACTTGCCTTTCATCAGAGGTCGCTCAAAATGAATGAGAAGGGAGTGTCTGGTTTTGTTATTGATTTAATTACATGCCCCGCCCTCGTGGAATCAGCTGAGTGCTTGCGGTGCATGTTGGGAATAGAAGTCCATCCAGACAAGTAATCACCTTGGTAGGTCCCTTTCAAAATTACATTTTGGAATTCTTTCACCCATCGTGGGCCCCAGAGTGGAGTGCAAGTTTCTTTAGCCCTAGTTCATCGAGCCGCATCCGGGTCCGGACACAGTTCCAACCCACGGCTTCCTTGAAGTGAAAAGGACGGTGCTACTTCCCGCGGTACGGCGACCGCGTTGAATTTGTTCCATCAAATTGCCGAAGCCTTGGAAGTGCACACTCGTTGAACTCAACCATCCGGCTTTCTCTCAAGGGCATAATCTTGCGCTGCTGCTCCGTAGTAAAATACATTGACCTGACGCGTTTCTAGGCACTTGCCTTTCATCAGAGGTCGCTCAAAATGAATGAGAAGGGAGTGTCTGGTTTTGTTATTGATTTAATTACATGCCCCGCCCTCGTGGAATCAGCTGAGTGCTTGCGGTGCATGTTGGGAATAGAAGTCCATCCAGACAAGTAATCACCTTGGTAGGTCCCTTTCAAAATTACATTTTGGAATTCTTTCACCCATCGTGGGCCCCAGAGTGGAGTGCAAGTTTCTTTAGCCCTAGTTCATCGAGCCGCATCCGGGTCCGGACACAGTTCCAACCCACGGCTTCCTTGAAGTGAAAAGGACGGTGCTACTTCCCGCGGTACGGCGACCGCGTTGAATTTGTTCCATCAAATTGCCGAAGCCTTGGAAGTGCACACTCGTTGAACTCAACCATCCGGCTTTCTCTCAAGGGCATAATCTTGCGCTGCTGCTCCATAGTAAAATACATTGACCTGACGCGTTTCTAGGCACTTGCCTTTCATCAGAGGTCGCTCAAAATGAATGAGAAGGGAGTGTCTGGTTTTGTTATTGATTTAATTACATGCCCCGCCCTCGTGGAATCAGCTGAGTGCTTGCGGTGCATGTTGGGAATAGAAGTCCATCCAGACAAGTAATCACCTTGGTAGGTCCCTTTCAAAATTACATTTTGGAATTCTTTCACCCATCGTGGGCCCCAGAGTGGAGTGAAAGTTTCTTTAGCCCTAGTTCATCGAGCCGCATCCGGGTCCGGACACAGTTCCAACCCACGGCTTCCTTGAAGTGAAAAGGACGGTGCTACTTCCCGCGGTACGGCGACCGCGTTGAATTTGTTCCATCAAATTGCCGAAGCCTTGGAAGTGCACACTCGTTGAACTCAACCATCCGGCTTTCTCTCAAGGGCATAATCTTGCGCTGCTGCTCCGTAGTAAAATACATTGACCTGACGCGTTTCTAGGCACTTGCCTTTCATCAGAGGTCGCTCAAAATGAATGAGAAGGGAGTGTCTGGTTTTGTTATTGATTTAATTACATGCCCCGCCCTCGTGGAATCAGCTGAGTGCTTGCGGTGCATGTTGGGAATAGAAGTCCATCCAGACAAGTAATCACCTTGGTAGGTCCCTTTCAAAATTACATTTTGGAATTCTTTCACCCATCGTGGGCCCCAGAGTGGAGTGCAAGTTTCTTTAGCCCTAGTTCATCGAGCCGCATCCGGGTCCGGACACAGTTCCAACCCACGGCTTCCTTGAAGTGAAAAGGACGGTGCTACTTCCCGCGGTACGGCGACCGCGTTGAATTTGTTTCATCAAATTGCCGAAGCCTTGGAAGTGCACACTCGTTGAACTCAACCATCCGGCTTTCTCTCAAGGGCATAATCTTGCGCTGCTGCTCCGTGGTAAAATACATTGACCTGACGCGTTTCTAGGCACTTGCCTTTCATCAGAGGTCGCTCAAAATGAATGAGAAGGGAGTGTCTGGTTTTGTTATTGATTTAATTACATGCCCCGCCCTCGTGGAATCAGCTGAGTGCTTGCGGTGCATGTTGGGAATAGAAGTCCATCCAGACAAGTAATCACCTTGGTAGGTCCCTTTCAAAATTACATTTTGGAATTCTTTCACCCATCGTGGGCCCCAGAGTGGAGTGCAAGTTTCTTTAGCCCTAGTTCATCGAGCCGCATCCGGGTCCGGACACAGTTCCAACCCACGGCTTCCTTGAAGTGAAAAGGACGGTGCTACTTCCCGCGGTACGGCGACCGCGTTGAATTTGTTCCATCAAATTGCCGAAGCCTTGGAAGTGCACACTCGTTGAACTCAACCATCCGGCTTTCTCTCAAGGGCATAATCTTGCGCTGCTGCTCCGTAGTAAAATACATTGACCTGACGCGTTTCTAGGCACTTGCCTTTCATCAGAGGTCGCTCAAAATGAATGAGAAGGGAGTGTCTGGTTTTGTTATTGATTTAATTACATGCCCCGCCCTCGTGGAATCAGCTGAGTGCTTGCGGTGCATGTTGGGAATAGAAGTCCATCCAGACAAGTAATCACCTTGGCAGGTCCCTTTCAAAATTACATTTTGTAATTCTTTCACCCATCGTGGGCCCCAGAGTGGAGTGCAAGTTTCTTTAGCCCTAGTTCATCGAGCCGCATCCGGGTCCGGACACAGTTCCAACCCACGGCTTCCTTGAAGTGAAAAGGACAGTGCTACTTCCCGCGATACGGCGACCGCGTTGAATTTGTTCCATCAAATTGCCGAAGCCTTGGAAGTGCACACTCGTTGAACTCAACCATCCGGCTTTCTCTCAAGGGCATAATCTTGCGCTGCTGCTCCGTAGTAAAATACATTGACCTGACGCGTTTCTAGGCACTTGCCTTTCATCAGAGGTCGCTCAAAATGAATGAGAAGGGAGTGTCTGGTTTTGTTATTGATTTAATTACATGCCCCGCCCTCGTGGAATCAGCTGAGTGCTTGCGGTGCATGTTGGGAATAGAAGTCCATCCAGACAAGTAATCACCTTGGTAGGTCCCTTTCAAAATTACATTTTGGAATTCTTTCACCCATCGTGGGCCCCAGAGTGGAGTGCAAGTTTCTTTAGCCCTAGTTCATCGAGCCGCATCCGGGTCCGGACACAGTTCCAACCCACGGCTTCCTTGAAGTGAAAAGGACAGTGCTACTTCCCGCGATACGGCGACCGCGTTGAATTTGTTCCATCAAATTGCCGAAGCCTTGGAAGTGCACACTCGTTGAACTCAACCATCCGGCTTTCTCTCAAGGGCATAATCTTGCGCTGCTGCTCCGTAGTAAAATACATTGACCTGACGCGTTTCTAGGCACTTGCCTTTCATCAGAGGTCGCTCAAAATGAATGAGAAGGGAGTGTCTGGTTTTGTTATTGATTTAATTACATGCCCCGCCCTCGTGGAATCAGCTGAGTGCTTGCGGTGCATGTTGGGAATAGAAGTCCATCCAGACAAGTAATCACCTTGGTAGGTCCCTTTCAAAATTACATTTTGGAATTCTTTCACCCATCGCGGGCCCCAGAGTGGAGTGCAAGTTTCTTTAGCCCTAGTTCATCGAGCCGCATCCGGGTCCGGACACAGTTCCAACCCACGGCTTCCTTGAAGTGAAAAGGACGGTGCTACTTCCCGCGGTACGGCGACCGCGTTGAATTTGTTCCATCAAATTGCCGAAGCCTTGGAAGTGCACACTCGTTGAACTCAACCATCCGGCTTTCTCTCAAGGGCATAATCTTGCGCTGCTGCTCCGTAGTAAAATACATTGACCTGACGCGTTTCTAGGCACTTGCCTTTCATCAGAGGTCGCTCAAAATGAATGAGAAGGGAGTGTCTGGTTTTGTTATTGATTTAATTACATGCCCCGCCCTCGTGGAATCAGCTGAGTGCTTGCGGTGCATGTTGGGAATAGAAGTCCATCCAGACAAGTAATCACCTTGGTAGGTCCCTTTCAAAATTACATTTTGGAATTCTTTCACCCATCGTGGGCCCCAGAGTGGAGTGCAAGTTTCTTTAGCCCTAGTTCATCGAGCCGCATCCGGGTCCGGACACAGTTCCAACCCACGGCTTCCTTGAAGTGAAAAGGACGGTGCTACTTCCCGCGGTACGGCGACCGCGTTGAATTTGTTCCATCAAAATGCCGAAGCCTTGGAAGTGCACACTCGTTGAACTCAACCATCCGGCTTTCTCTCAAGGGCATAATCTTGCGCTGCTGCTCCGTAGTAAAATACGTTGACCTGACGCGTTTCTAGGCACTTGCCTTTCATCAGAGGTCGCTCAAAATGAATGAGAAGGGAGTGTCTGGTTTTGTTATTGATTTAATTACATGCCCCGCCCTCGTGGAATCAGCTGAGTGCTTGCGGTGCATGTTGGGAATAGAAGTCCATCCAGACAAGTAATCACCTTGGTAGGTCCCTTTCAAAATTACATTTTGGAATTCTTTCACCCATCGTGGGCCCCAGAGTGGAGTGCAAGTTTCTTTAGCCCTAGTTCATCGAGCCGCATCCGGGTCCGGACACAGTTCCAACCCACGGCTTCCTTGAAGTGAAAAGGACGGTGCTACTTCCCGCGGTACGGCGACCGCGTTGAATTTGTTCCATCAAATTGCCGAAGCCTTGAAGTGCACACTCGTTGAACTCAACCATCCGGCTTTCTCTCAAGGGCATAATCTTGCGCTGCTGCTCCGTAGTAAAATACATTGACCTGACGCGTTTCTAGGCACTTGCCTTTCATCAGAGGTCGCTCAAAATGAATGAGAAGGGAGTGTCTGGTTTTGTTATTGATTTAATTACATGCCCCGCCCTCGTGGAATCAGCTGAGTGCTTGCGGTGCATGTTGGGAATAGAAGTCCATCCAGACAAGTAATCACCTTGGTAGGTCCCTTTCAAAATTACATTTTGGAATTCTTTCACCCATCGTGGGCCCCAGAGTGGAGTGCAAGTTTCTTTAGCCCTAGTTCATCGAGCCGCATCCGGGTCCGGACACAGTTCCAACCCACGGCTTCCTTGAAGTGAAAAGGACGGTGCTACTTCCCGCGGTACGGCGACCGCGTTGAATTTGTTCCATCAAATTGCCGAAGCCTTGGAAGTGCACACTCGTTGAACTCAACCATCCGGCTTTCTCTCAAGGGCATAATCTTGCGCTGCTGCTCCGTAGTAAAATACATTGACCTGACGCGTTTCTAGGCACTTGCCTTTCATCAGAGGTCGCTCAAAATGAATGAGAAGGGAGTGTCTGGTTTTGTTATTGATTTAATTACATGCCCCGCCCTCGTGGAATCAGCTGAGTGCTTGCGGTGCATGTTGGGAATAGAAGTCCATCCAGACAAGTAATCACCGTGGTAGGTTCCTTTCAAAATTACATTTTGGAATTCTTTCACCCATCGTGGGCCCCAGAGTGGAGTGCAAGTTTCTTTAGCCCTAGTTCATCGAGCCGCATCCGGGTCCGGACACAGTTCCAACCCACGGCTTCCTTGAAGTGAAAAGGACGGTGCTACTTCCCGCGGTACGGCGACCGCGTTGAATTTGTTCCATCAAATTGCCGAAGCCTTGGAAGTGCACACTCGTTGAACTCAACCATCCGGCTTTCTCTCAAGGGCATAATCTTGCGCTGCTGCTCCGTAGTAAAATACATTGACCTGACGCGTTTCTAGGCACTTGCCTTTCATCAGAGGTCGCTCAAAATGAATGAGAAGGGAGTGTCTGGTTTTGTTATTGATTTAATTACATGCCCCGCCCTCGTGGAATCAGCTGAGTGCTTGCGGTGCATGTTGGGAATAGAAGTCCATCCAGACAAGTAATCACCTTGGTAGGTCCCTTTCAAAATTACATTTTGGAATTCTTTCACCCATCGTGGGCCCCAGAGTGGAGTGCAAGTTTCTTTAGCCCTAGTTCATCGAGCCGCATCCGGGTCCGGACACAGTTCCAACCCACGGCTTCCTTGAAGTGAAAAGGACGGTGCTACTTCCCGCGGTACGGCGACCGCGTTGAATTTGTTCCATCAAATTGCCGAAGCCTTGGAAGTGCACACTCGTTTAACTCAACCATCCGGCTTTCTCTCAAGGGCATAATCTTGCGCTGCTGCTCCGTAGTAAAATACATTGACCTGACGCGTTTCTAGGCACTTGCCTTTCATCAGAGGTCGCTCAAAATGAATGAGAAGGGAGAGTCTGGTTTTGTTATTGATTTAATTACATGCCCCGCCCTCGTGGAATCAGCTGAGTGCTTGCGGTGCATGTTGGGAATAGAAGTCCATCCAGACAAGTAATCACCTTGGTAGGTCCCTTTCAAAATTACATTTTGGAATTCTTTCACCCATCGTGGGCCCCAGAGTGGAGTGCAAGTTTCTTTAGCCCTAGTTCATCGAACCGCATCCGGGTCCGGACACAGTTCCAACCCACGGCTTCCTTGAAGTGAAAAGGACGGTGCTACTTCCCGCGGTACGGCGACCGCGTTGAATTTGTTCCATCAAATTGCCGAAGCCTTGGAAGTGCACACTCGTTGAACTCAACCATCCGGCTTTCTCTCAAGGGCATAATCTGCCGCTGCTGCTCCGTAGTAAAATACATTGACCTGACGCGTTTCTAGGCACTTGCCTTTCATCAGAGGTCGCTCAAAATGAATGAGAAGGGAGTGTCTGGTTTTGTTATTGATTTAATTACATGCCCCGCCCTCGTGGAATCAGCTGAGTGCTTGCGGTGCATGTTGGGAATAGAAGTCCATCCAGACAAGTAATCACCTTGGTAGGTCCCTTTCAAAATTACATTTTGGAATTCTTTCACCCATCGTGGGCCCCAGAGTGGAGTGCAAGTTTCTTTAGCCCTAGTTCATCGAGCCGCATCCGGGTCCGGACACAGTTCCAACCCACGGCTTCCTTGAAGTGAAAAGGACGGTGCTACTTCCCGCGGTACGGCGACCGCGTTGAATTTGTTCCATCAAATTGCCGAAGCCTTGGAAGTGCACACTCGTTGAACTCAACCATCCGGCTTTCTCTCAAGGGCATAATCTTGCGCTGCTGCTCCGTAGTAAAATACATTGACCTGACGCGTTTCTAGGCACTTGCCTTTCATCAGAGGTCGCTCAAAATGAATGAGAAGGGAGTGTCTGGTTTTGTTATTGATTTAATTACATGCCCCGCCCTCGTGGAATCAGCTGAGTGCTTGCGGTGCATGTTGGGAATAGAAGTCCATCCAGACAAGTAATCACCTTGGTAGGTCCCTTTCAAAATTACATTTTGGAATTCTTTCACCCATCGTGGGCCCCAGAGTGGAGTGCAAGTTTCTTTAGCCCTAGTTCATCGAGCCGCATCCGGGTCCGGACACAGTTCCAACCCACGGCTTCCTTGAAGTGAAAAGGACGGTGCTACTTCCCGCGGTACGGCGACCGCGTTGAATTTGTTCCATCAAATTGCCGAAGCCTTGGAAGTGCACACTCGTTGAACTCAACCATCCGGCTTTCTCTCAAGGGCATAATCTTGCGCTGCTGCTCCGTAGTAAAATACATTGACCTGACGCGTTTCTAGGCACTTGCCTTTCATCAGAGGTCGCTCAAAATGAATGAGAAGGGAGTGTCTGGTTTTGTTATTGATTTAATTACATGCCCCGCCCTCGTGGAATCAGCTGAGTGCTTGCGGTGCATGTTGGGAATAGAAGTCCATCCAGACAAGTAATCACCTTGGTAGGTCCCTTTCAAAATTACATTTTGGAATTCTTTCACCCATCGTGGGCCCCAGAGTGGAGTGCAAGTTTCTTTAGCCCTAGTTCATCGAGCCGCTTCCGGGTCCGGACACAGTTCCAACCCACGGCTTCCTTGAAGTGAAAAGGACGGTGCTACTTCCCGCGGTACGGCGACCGCGTTGAATTTGTTCCATCAAATTGCCGAAGCCTTGGAAGTGCACACTCGTTTAACTCAACCATCCGGCTTTCTCTCAAGGGCATAATCTTGCGCTGCTGCTCCGTAGTAAAATACATTGACCTGACGCGTTTCTAGGCACTTGCCTTTCATCAGAGGTCGCTCAAAATGAATGAGAAGGGAGAGTCTGGTTTTGTTATTGATTTAATTACATGCCCCGCCCTCGTGGAATCAGCTAAGTGCTTGCGGTGCATGTTGGGAATAGAAGTCCATCCAGACAAGTAATCACCTTGGTAGGTCCCTTTCAAAATTACATTTTGGAATTCTTTCACCCATCGTGGGCCCCAGAGTGGAGTGCAAGTTTCTTTAGCCCTAGTTCATCGAACCGCATCCGGGTCCGGACACAGTTCCAACCCACGGCTTCCTTGAAGTGAAAAGGACGGTGCTACTTCCCGCGGTACGGCGACCGCGTTGAATTTGTTCCATCAAATTGCCGAAGCCTTGGAAGTGCACACTCGTTGAACTCAACCATCCGGCTTTCTCTCAAGGGCATAATCTGCCGCTGCTGCTCCGTAGTAAAATACATTGACCTGACGCGTTTCTAGGCACTTGCCTTTCATCAGAGGTCGCTCAAAATGAATGAGAAGGGAGTGTCTGGTTTTGTTATTGATTTAATTACATGCCCCGCCCTCGTGGAATCAGCTGAGTGCTTGCGGTGCATGTTGGGAATAGAAGTCCATCCAGACAAGTAATCACCTTGGTAGGTCCCTTTCAAAATTACATTTTGGAATTCTTTCACCCATCGTGGGCCCCAGAGTGGAGTGCAAGTTTCTTTAGCCCTAGTTCATCGAGCCGCATCCGGGTCCGGACACAGTTCCAACCCACGGCTTCCTTGAAGTGAAAAGGACGGTGCTACTTCCCGCGGTACGGCGACCGCGTTGAATTTGTTCCATCAAATTGCCGAAGCCTTGGAAGTGCACACTCGTTGAACTCAACCATCCGGCTTTCTCTCAAGGGCATAATCTTGCGCTGCTGCTCCGTAGTAAAATACATTGACCTGACGCGTTTCTAGGCACTTGCCTTTCATCAGAGGTCGCTCAAAATGAATGAGAAGGGAGTGTCTGGTTTTGTTATTGATTTAATTACATGCCCCGCCCTCGTGGAATCAGCTGAGTGCTTGCGGTGCATGTTGGGAATAGAAGTCCATCCAGACAAGTAATCACCTTGGTAGGTCCCTTTCAAAATTACATTTTGGAATTCTTTCACCCATCGTGGGCCCCAGAGTGGAGTGCAAGTTTCTTTAGCCCTAGTTCATCGAGCCGCATCCGGGTCCGGACACAGTTCCAACCCACGGCTTCCTTGAAGTGAAAAGGACGGTGCTACTTCCCGCGGTACGGCGACCGCGTTGAATTTGTTCCATCAAATTGCCGAAGCCTTGGAAGTGCACACTCGTTGAACTCAACCATCCGGCTTTCTCTCAAGGGCATAATCTTGCGCTGCTGCTCCGTAGTAAAATACATTGACCTGACGCGTTTCTAGGCACTTGCCTTTCATCAGAGGTCGCTCAAAATGAATGAGAAGGGAGTGTCTGGTTTTGTTATTGATTTAATTACATGCCCCGCCCTCGTGGAATCAGCTGAGTGCTTGCGGTGCATGTTGGGAATAGAAGTCCATCCAGACAAGTAATCACCTTGGTAGGTCCCTTTCAAAATTACATTTTGGAATTCTTTCACCCATCGTGGGCCCCAGAGTGGAGTGCAAGTTTCTTTAGCCCTAGTTCATCGAGCCGCATCCGGGTCCGGACACAGTTCCAACCCACGGCTTCCTTGAAGTGAAAAGGACGGTGCTACTTCCCGCGGTACGGCGACCGCGTTGAATTTGTTCCATCAAATTGCCGAAGCCTTGGAAGTGCACACTCGTTGAACTCAACCATCCGGCTTTCTCTCAAGGGCATAATCTTGCGCTGCTGCTCACGATGGGTGAAAGAATTCCAAAATGTAATTTTGAAAGGGACCTACTAAGGTGATTACTTGTCTGGATGGACTTCTATTCCCAACATGCACCGCAAGCACTCAGCTGATTCCACGAGGGCGGGGCATGTAATTAAATCAATAACAAAACCAGACACTCCCTTCTCATTCATTTTGAGCGACCTCTGATGAAAGGCAAGTGCCTAGAAACGCGTCAGGTCAATGTATTTTACTACGGAGCAGCAGCGCAAGATTATGCCCTTGAGAGAAAGCCGGATGGTTGAGTTCAACGAGTGTGCACTTCCAAGGCTTCGGCAATTTGATGGAACAAATTCAACGCGGTCGCCGTACCGCGGGAAGTAGCACCGTCCTTTTCACTTCAAGGAAGCCGTGGGTTGGAACTGTGTCCGGACCCGGATGCGGCTCGATGAACTAGGGCTAAAGAAACTTGCACTCCACTCTGGGGCCCACGATGGGTGAAAGAATTCCAAAATGTAATGTTGAAAGGGACCTACCAAGGTGATTACTTGTCTGGATGGACTTCTATTCCCAACATGCACCGCAAGCACTCAGCTGATTCCACGAGGGCGGGGCATGTAATTAAATCAATAACAAAACCAGACACTCCCTTCTCATTCATTTTGAGCGACCTCTGATGAAAGGCAAGTGCCTAGAAACGCGTCAGGTCAATGTATTTTACTACGGAGCAGCAGCGCAATATTATGCCCTTGAGAGAAAGCCGGATGGTTGAGTTCAACGAGTGTGCACTTCCAAGGCTTCGGCAATTTGATGGAACAAATTCAACGCGGTCGCCGTACCGCGGGAAGTAGCACCGTCCTTTTCACTTCAAGGAAGCCGTGGGTTGGAACTGTGTCCGGACCCGGATGCGGCTCGATGAACTAGGGCTAAAGAAACTTGCACTCCACTCTGGGGCCCACGATGGGTGAAAGAATTCCAAAATGTAATGTTGAAAGGGACCTACCAAGGTGATTACTTGTCTGGATGGACTTCTATTCCCAACATGCACCGCAAGCACTCAGCTGATTCCACGAGGGCGGGGAATGTAATTAAATCAATAACAAAACCAGACACTCCCTTCTCATTCATTTTGAGCGACCTCTGATGAAAGGCAAGTGCCTAGAAACGCGTCAGGTCAATGTATTTTACTACGGAGCAGCAGCGCAAGATTATGCCCTTGAGAGAAAGCCGGATGGTTGAGTTCAACGAGTGTGCACTTCCAAGGCTTCGGCAATTTGATGGAACAAATTCAACGCGTCGCCGTACCGCGGGAAGTAGCACCGTCCTTTTCACTTCAAGGAAGCCGTGGGTTGGAACTGTGTCCGGACCCGGATGCGGCTCGAACTAGGGCTAAAGAAACTTGCACTCCACTCTGGGGCCCACGATGGGTGAAAGAATTCCAAAATGTAATGTTGAAAGGGACCTACCAAGGTGATTACTTGTCTGGATGGACTTCTGTGAGAAGTTGGCCTGATGTATGATGTCACTAGTTCTAGTGTACACCTTATATCAGTCCAAATACCCTTATGGTGATTGGTTGTAAAGTCAACCTTATAGACCAGCTATCCTAGTGGTAGCATGGACAAGAGCAGTCTTAGGCTAAACTCTGAATGGCATGTGAAGCCATCTGTGATACCATATATAATCCCTTGAATACCAAATGAAAGGACACCACAACAGATATATATATAAAATAAAGTGTATTTATTCTAAGCAAACCCTCAGCACTCTTTATGAGATTAGAGTTAAGTACAACACAGTCTTATTTAAGCATACATTAAGTCACACAGGTAAGTAATACAGTTAGGCCCTAGGGGCCACGCAAACCATATACTAAGTAAGTGGTATAAGAACCACTGTCACGGAAATAGGATAGGCCTAGGCCTAGGGAATCGCTGGGGCTACACTACACTAGCGTTAGTTAGGAAGTGGGAGGCCCACGGGATTCGTGTGCAGAGTGGAAACACTCACGCGTAATGCGTAAAAGTCAATAGCAATAGTACAGTTTAGAAAACGGTAGATTTAGGACACTTCCGGAGTAGCTAGGAAGTTGAGACTTGAAAACTAGACACTAGGATAGTCACTATCCTGATGAGCACCGGAGTACCCAAGTTACCTAGCCCACAGGCTGCGGGTGCATAGGGGTGAAGATGCGTCGTTTTCGTCGTCGACTCCTATGGATGCCTGAAGAAAGATGCTGACAGGCAGTCAGTGAAGAGTGTCCGGTGGATCCCAAGGCTGGGATCAAGAAGAGAAGAAACCTGCAAGCAGAAGGGACAGAGTCAAGGTCACTAGCCAGTGACCACGTGGAACCAGGAAGGAACCAGGCGATGTCGTGAAGATTGCAGGTGAAGGTGAAGCTTGTCGCTGCAGCCAGGAGGACCAGGAAGCGTCGAGGACGACCAGGACCAGGAGGCGAGCTGTCCCACGAAGGCTCTTGCTGTCGGCGGCGTCGAAGTTGGACTAGGACTCACCAAGCCTTGGCAAGCGGAACCCACGAAGAACGAAGGACTTGCTTCTGGTGCAGACTAGGAAGGTCTGGGGTGCTTCTTCTTTGCAGAGAAGCGGGAGCCAGTCTGGAGGAGCCAAACCAGCGCAGAAGATTTCAGGGTGCGTCGTCACAAAGGCCACTAGCCAGCGGGCAAGCAACCGGACAGACGCGGCAAGCAGAAAAATGCTGAAGGGCCCCACGCAGGACTCGTGGAGTGTGGGGGGCTGATCTTCGGTGCAGATGGTGCTTGGGGTTGGGGCTTCTCAATCCCCGGTGCACAACTTCGAGGGTACCTCAGAAGCTGCGCTGTAAGTTACTAGCCACTTTTTCCAGGTAGCCGGTCCCACGTCGCTCGTCGCCTCCACGGATCTCAGCTTTGCTGTCGATGTGGATCAGGGTCGGAGAAGTCTGGAAGTCAAGGCTCTGGTCAGGCTCTGCAGTCGGTTCCTCGTAGAACGTGGGCAAAGCAAAGGGTAGTCTCTTGATGGTGCCTGTTTGCACAGGGTAGCCACTCCTTGGCTACAAGGGAGATTCTTCAGTTTTCTTCTTTCGTCGAATGTCGAAGGTCCAGAGTTTCTGTTCAGTTTTGCAGGTTCAGGATAATCTAAAGTCTTGAGGCCCAACTCCCACTCTTATACTAATCTGGGGGGCTGGGATACCTGCTAGGTCACGCCTTATGGGTGGGACCTGGGAGGGGGTGGTTACACCTACTTCCCTTTGTCCAGTTTCGCGCCAGAGCTGGGGCTGGAGTGCCCCAGCGCCGGTTTGAACTGGACTATGCAAGGAACACCTTGTGTGCCCCAGGCATGTCTCATTCCTTTCAGCCCACCCTGCCCCAATACACTAAAGGCTGTCTGGGGAGGTGCTAGCACCTCCCCAAGCAGGAAACCTATTGTCCAGGCCTCCCTGGCTGGTATCACTCCCAGCTGCAGGAGGTCAGACTTGTGTCGTGGCAGCAGCATCCATTTTGTGATGCTGAGGCTTTGGTCAGAGGCTAACAGTTGAAGTATGATTTTAACATGTCTTTCCCTCTAGAAGGGGGGAATAATATTCTCATGTCCAGAAATGGCATGGGGGTATTATTCCACAGTGTTAGACACCTTACACGACATGTTTCGATAAAGCCAAACCATAGTTACCATAACCGTCTAAGATTATAAGGCACTTTAAGAGTATATGGTAGGCTATATCATAGAACAGCTATAAGGACAAGGTTCCGAAAGCTGCAGACAGGCTCAGCTCATGCTAGAGCACCATCTCACATGTTACCAAGCACTCTGCCTCCAGGATTGTCAAGGCCTGCCATAGGAGTGACTGATAGGTACACATGTGTCTATATGTAAGTTAGGTATAGGAATACTACACCTAAGCAAGGGGTGATTACACGACCTTGCCCCAGCTGAGTGATCAGCCAGTTGTGTCAAAATGGAAGGCCAGGCCAGGGGTGGCATAATACATGCTGCAGCCCCTGGTAGGCCTAGGGTACACCTATGCCCTGGGTACCTAGGGTACACTATACAGGGGCCAATAAGGTGATCCTTTCCAAATGGGTTATGCACCTAAAGTACATAGTATTAATTTAGAGAGAGAACAGCAGGGCTGTGGGTCTGATTAGCAGGCCCACAGCCACATCTAAGTCGAAAACCAGTAAAGCAAAAGCAAAAAGTGGGGGTGAACATAGAAAGCAGACCCTACTCTCCTACAACTTCTATTCCCAACATGCACCGCAAACACTCAGCTGATTCCACGAGGGCGGGGCATGTAATTAAATCAATAACAAAACCAGACACTCCCTTCTCATTCATTTTGAGCGACCTCTGATGAAAGGCAAGTGCCTAGAAACGCGTCAGGTCAATGTATTTTA
Organism: Triturus cristatus; assembly: GCF_964204655.1. Lineage (NCBI taxonomy): Eukaryota > Metazoa > Chordata > Amphibia > Caudata > Salamandridae > Triturus > Triturus cristatus. The sequence continues at coordinate 299,903,520 of NC_140590.1, read as the reverse complement.
CTACGGAGCAGCAGCGCAAGATTATGCCCTTGAGAGAAAGCCGGATGGTTGAGTTCAACGAGTGTGCACTTCCAAGGCTTCGGCAATTTGATGGAACAAATTCAACGCGGTCGCCGTACCGCGGGAAGTAGCACCGTCCTTTTCACTTCAAGGAAGCCGTGGGTTGGAACTGTGTCCGGACCCGGATGCGGCTCGATGAACTAGGGCTAAAGAAACTTGCACTCCACTCTGGGGCCCACGATGGGTGAAAGAATTCCAAAATGTAATGTTGAAAGGGACCTACCAAGGTGATTACTTGTCTGGATGGACTTCTATTCCCAACATGCACCGCAAGCACTCAGCTGATTCCACGAGGGCGGGGCATGTAATTAAATCAATAAAAAATCCAGACACTCCCTTCTCATTCATTTTGAGCGACCTCTGATGAAAGGCAAGTGCCTAGAAACGCGTCAGGTCAATGTATTTCACTACGGAGCAGCAGCGCAAGATTATGCCCTTGAGAGAAAGCCGGATGGTTGAGTTCAACGAGTGTGCACTTCCAAGGCTTCGGCAATTTGATGGAACATATATATATATATATATATATATATATATATATATTTCGCACATGATAAACATCACCTAAAAAGGGAACGAGCGTTCCTCTGGCAGGTATACAATGCATATCTGTCCGTATAGACAATAAGTGACTTCAGAGAGATTGGCAACAAAGTGCTACAAGGTGTTTACTTATTAGAAAAGCACACGACTGAAAATCTATTAGCAGAGTACAGATAGATCTAAAAGTTTGAATATCCTTAGAAAAGCAGAATATATCAAGTTAAGTCTAGCTGTTTGAAAAAGTCATAATTTAGACGTAGCGCGCTTGGGCAAACAGAGCTCGCTGTGAAAGTTCTACACTTTCCCGCATTGTACCAGAACTTTGTGCTGATGAGACAATAGTTTTTAAACATTCATGTCCCCTTCGCCCTCACAACAATATCGTTGCTGAACTTTGGGGCGATTCATTTGTCATGTATCACGTTATGATATATTAAATAAATGAAAAACCAGGGCTGCAAGCGTGGGGTCCTGTCAGCGGGAGCAGCTCGGCTGAGCGGGTTTAGCTGCAGGCACTGACCGGAAAAAACAGGTGCTGCAGGACACAGAGAGCTCCCGCACCTCGCCCGGCTTAAAAAGCAAGCATCGATCTCTTAGCTTTATTGGGCCATGTGTTTCTAATTAGCGTGAATTAGGAACACATGGCCCGATAAAGATAAGAAAGTGCTTTGCGACATCAGCAAAGCAGGTGACCCAGTCGGATCGGGGGAGAAAGGGCATCCACAAAAACCCCTCATTTCCAATGGCAGGCCACCGTTTAGCATAAACGGTGAAGCCAGCCAATGGAAATGAGGGGCGGGGCTTAAAGCCCTTTTCTGAAATCCCTCTCTCACAAAATTTCTCGCCATCGAGCAGCGCATGCGCTGCAACGCAGGCGAGACCTAAAAAGGCATTTGAGTCGAACCACGAGTGGCTTTATCTGACAGATCAAAGGCCAATCTACTTTTACCCTCAGTTTGCTGATCTTTAGTAAAGTTCACGTGAAAAGGAAATACTAAAGTTGGCAATATATTTTTTGAATGGTTGTAATGATTTTAGAACAAAAATTATTTCACTATTTAAGAAGGAAGTCAAACTGCATGATATGCAAGGCTAGGGATCTTTATTGGATTTTAACAATAGTGAATTCTGCCACCCCTAACATCACTTCCCATGTATCTTCAAAAGAATTAAAAACATTGGTCAGATTCGGGGCTAGTAGAATGCCAAATGCTTTATAAAACAGGTGGGGAACCCATCTGGGACCGGTGCCTTATTATTCAGCAATAGTTTAATGGCCGGGAGAACTTTCACCTCGAAGGTCAGGTTAACAGGTTCTTCCAGCATTTCGGGAGGAATTGTGAAAAACACTAGATATGTCAATCAAAAACTCATCATGTAATGATGGGTCACATGGCTCCATATGGTATAGGAGGGAGTAGTACTGAAACAAGGTTGATGACAACACTTAGCCACACCCTGCTTAGTGCATCATATAGGACTGACTGCCCCTCCCAGAATATACTGGATGTAGAAATACAAAGCTGACCAGCGAAAGCAATTCTGTGGCAGCTGAGAAATCACACCCATTATTCCAGCTTTTCTAGGCACTTTCCTTTGGTGACGTCATCCAAAGAAACTCATCCAACAGGTCGGTTCCATCAAGACTCATGTTTAGGCCCAAGTAAGAGACACCTCTCTGGTGGCGCTCATATGGGTCATTTAAAGATATGGAGTGCCTAGTCTCATAATCTTACAAGAGTTATGCACCGTTCATTTAGTACCCAAATCATCTCTTCAAGCAATAAAGACAAATACATTTATGATCCAAACAGACAACACAACTAGGATTCATTACCCAAATAAACTGGGAGGATTGAGAGACCTCTAAGTATAGTCTCATTCTGTTTGGATCTGTCGACAGGCAAAGCCTACAAAAAAACTGAAGTTTACCTGTCATATGTGGATATTGTTAATGCAGTTGCTCTCAGTAGGTTGTTTCAAGAAAACCTTAAATACATTTTATCAATAAAAAAAATTAAAAATATAAAAATAAAAAATAAATGGTTTTGCAGAATCTAATTTCCCAACTGCTGTTCCACAGTTAATTTAGTTGAACAAGCAAATGGCATTATTTTGAGTCCAGATTTGATCATAAAGTAAGGAAGGGGGTTCATTTTGAAACAGTCAGGGAGGTTTCTCTATGCTGTTCTCCCAGTCCTGTTGATCTCAACGTCTCTTATAAAGCTAGAACAGTTGATAAGGACCCCCTCTCTGACCAAGCTGAACAGATTATTGGACAATCAATTCTCAATTTTTCAGTAAATAATTTCTAGTAAAGGTCATAAGAAACTTAAAGGTATTTTGAAGCAACTGAGTTATTCAGAATACCAAATGTATTGATTTTAGGCTTTTTCAAGGTATGTTGCACCCAGGAGTTCTTGTAGACCAAATGTACAATAAAGCCAAATAATTGAAAAGACTTGACAATAACTGATCTCTGCAAAACATTCATCTCTATTATGGTATTGTTAACCAAAAATGGATACATTATGAAAAGTTCAGTGCATATTTCCAGTGCTTAATTTGTAATAGAACAAGTGCGGGTGCTCAAAGCTCTGCTTAGAAGCCTGTGGCCGGTGCAATTATATGTCAGTGTGCTGAATACCAAGGCTGCGTAGTCCCAAATTTACCTCATGCCTCTTTAATCCTCTACCAGACAAGCCTTGCCATTGATATTACTCCTGTAGGTTACTGCTTTCATTCTTTGTGATGGTTTTTAGGTTGAGCCTATAGCGGCAGCGCGCAGGCACTGTTCGCTCTGCGAGGCATGCAGTAATGGAGTATGGAGTGGAAGCTCCGCCCACTCCCACGCCCATCTTTTTCATTGGCTTGTGTCTTTGTCCTTTCTAAATGCTGCCTTCCGATTGGTTTATAGGCTGTTGGTCCCTCCTTTTGACGGCCATGTCGTAATTTGTATCCTTCCATGGATACTAGCCCCTTTACTTTGAGTGTTGCATGTATGTGTTATTTAGATTCTGAGCACTATTTTTATTCCATGCCTTTCTGATCCCCCACTGCCCCGCACTCCCGTTCATGCCTTCTCGCCCTCCTGCCCCCCCGCACGCACTCCCGTTTGCAATGCGAGTCCTATTGCATTGCAAATGCTTTTTTATAGTGCTTGTCTGCTTCAAAGCACTCCTGGTTGGTGCACAGTGACCAATATGACGGTGTGCAGCCTCCACCTTCTCTGTGAGGTATCGGACCTCGCCAACTGAGGACCCCTCCCAATCCTGGGTCAGACTTCCACCTGCCTGCCTAGTGAGCTAGCACTCGGAAGTGGCACTTTACAAAGCACTAAAAGGTGTGAATGTTTATGTAGACACACATATTTCTAGGCCTCGTTACTTTTGGTGCAGACCTGCAAAAGGTTGCGCCCAGAGGCGGAGAGCAGATCTCGTCTGTGCGGTTACTAGAGTGAGCGCTCGGTTGCACAAGTCTGGGAAGTTTTGATAAGCAAATGCCGCCAACTCCGCGCCTCGCCATTGGTCTCTAGATTTTGTCACAAGTACTCAGATTGAAAAATCAACGGTGGGTAGAAAAACATAAGTGCCTGTAGCGGCCCATGCACAGCCGAAGGGAGACAAAGATATCCTGTCAGGTGGAGCAGAAGGCTCAAGGGTTGCTCACTTCACCCCATGACTGCGCACTTCACGACTGCGCACTTCGGCCAGGGGTTGCTCACTTCGACGAACGACTGTGCACTTCATCCAGCAACTGTGCACGGCGCTGTAACAAGTGCGCACTTCAGTCCGGGAATTGCGCTTCACCACACTCCAGTCAATGATTATGCATCTCACCAATCTGCTGTACACTTAATCCCGTGACCGCATGCTTCATGACTGCCAAGGCTGCCCGGGGGGCTGCGCAGCGGCCCCTCAATAGGGCGGCCGCCTTAGTGCCACAGGAAGGCACTGGAGTCGGCCTTCTAGTTTCCCTGGGCCAGGGAAGACTTCCGGCCGACCCCACTTCCGGGGAGGGGGGGGAGGGGGGGACAGTGGTACATATACAGTCCCCCGCCCAACATGCAGCCTCTTGGTTCCTGCCGTCTCGCCTTGTCGCTTCGCACGCCGCAGGGTCCCAATTCGTCGTTTCGCCTTGAGAACGGTGAGTCCGCTTGCTGTCCTTCCCATGCCCCGGCCCTGTCCCTGGGCAGCATCAGGTTGACGGGGCCCTGTTGTACGGACTACCACGGGCGGGGGGAGGCGCTAGCATCGAGCGTGCACCCAGGGCCTTTGGACTGGCGTGCCGGTTGGGCGGCGCGAGGGGGGGCCTTTATTGCATTGGCGGGCCGTGGAACAAGGGCGGGGGAGGTGCTGCCCGCGAGCGTGCCGTTGGCGGCCTTCGGGCGGCTCGATTTGCGTGGCGCAAGGGTGGGCTTGGTGGACTAGAGGCCGTCGGCCCTTGCCCCCCCCCCCCACTACCCCGAGGGAAGCGCAGCATGGGCCTACAGGCGGCAGGACGTAAGGGCGGTGTGCCTTGGCGTCGCGGTGGCCGCTCGGTTGGTCCTGAACCATTGGCCGCTTGGTTTAGGCTCTATGCCCAGGGTTTCTGGCCGGTGCCAAGGCCGCCAGCGCCCCACCCGCAGAGCGGGCCGACTTTGGCCCTTGGGTCCCGAGCCCCCGCGACCTCCCCCGGCTCCGGGGAAAGTGCAGAAGACATTCTGGGGCAATTCGTTAAATACAGGCATGCCCCCCCCCCCCCTCCCGGCACATGCCAGACTTCGCACCGCACTAGGCGAACGGAGTCGCTTCATCGAATTGCTGGGAGCCGACCCGTGTCCTCCAAGCAACTCGCAGCCGTACTATTATCGTGGTTGTTTCTAGTGAATCCGGTGTAGTGCAGCAGCCAGGGCAGCTAACTTCGAAGCACAGGGTTTAAGCTTCGATCCCCGGCTCCAGCGGCAGGTCAGCACCATGTGCCTCTGGGCTGGGCTTAATTTCCACGACGGCCCCTAGCGCCTTGAGAGCCGTGAGGGTGAGGAGCTCGCGCTTTACAAATACGGATTTATTGAGAACTTTGCCCTGGCTTTGACTATTACTCCTACTCCCAGACAATTTTGAATTGCATTATTTGATTAGCTGATATGGCCACAATTTTATGGAGTGACCCCCCCTCGGGCCCCGTGCTCTGCGCTACGGCGCGCCCGCCCCACCCCTCTTGCCCGGTGAGTGATCGCACGCCATGATCCCATTGAGCTGGGGCGCCGTTCTCCCCGCACAGCTGTGGGCTGGGTGGCGGCGCGCGTGGGGGGCGGGGAGCGGTTAAAAAATACTTGCCCACTTATAACTACCCCCCCGTCCAAGTCTGCACAGCCGTAGTCATGGGGGATTGCGTTTAGGGTGTGGGGTCAGGCCTAAGCTGCTGCCGCTGTAGCAGAGTATGTAGGTTCGAGCCTAATTGGGGCTCAACAGCTTGCCTTGCACAAACAGCGCCCTAGCCGGGACATTATATAAGAGTAATGTATCCTTCTGCGCGCCGAGGCGCAGGCAGCAGTCCCGGCCCAAGTCGTAGGTTCGAGCGTCGAGGTCGCATCCCACCTCCTATGCTGGGCATACCATTCACCCCCCGTGGCAGGACATGTGGGTCCGCTGGTGCGCTTTCCCAGCGCTCTCAAAGTCGCCCCGCTCCCGTGCCATGTTCTAGACAGGATTGGTAGACGTTGCATGGGACAGGCATCAGGCCCCTCCAGCGGGCCATGGCGCGACAGGCGAAGGTGACAGCACCGCGGCGCTGGGGGCCTGGAAGGTTGCTACCTTGTGACTGTGTAATAGGAAGAAGCCCCCCTGGGGCTATGCACGAACTTGACCAGGCATCAGAGTACAGCAAGGGGTGCCGCATTACAGGGTTGGCGGGGTCAGGGGTCCATCGCGGACCAGTGCATTGGCGGGCGCCTCCGGGTGGGTGCCACACGGATGCCACCGATGTTCCTAATGTTTCTGTCTCCCCAGCAGGTCACGATCTTTGGTTGTCTGGGACACCAGTTGTGCAGGCGGCTCTTCCCGGACACTGGTACCTCTCCCGCGTCTCGGCCAAGCACGGAGTATAGGTATGGTACCGTAATCCAAGCAGCGCAGTTGCCGGTGCGGGCATAGCCCGGGGGAGAGAGGTTTTTCTGGCACGAGCCAGGTGAATTCAGGGTGGGGGAGACTGTCCTCCCACGAGGCTTTCGGGAAGGGAAGGCGGATGATCAGGGCCCACTCAACGTGTGGGGTGTGAATAGTAATTACTCTTAGTTTGTCCCAACACAGATCGATGATCCATAGAGCCACCGGGACCATCCTGCTAGTGATATAGGAGTGTAAGTGTGTTGAGCCAGCAGGAACTGTAGGGACACCAAGAGCACTTGAGCGCGTCTATGGCCAAAAGAATAAGTATAAAGTGAGGGGGGGCGTTGCAATCTAATATTTGCTTCATTTTCACTACAGGTTTCTGGGAAACTCTCTGGACTGAAACCTTCAGGCGCACTAGCTCAGAGTCAAGCATAGTAAGTAAAGGTGCGGGTCTGTGCGTCGCAGAAGGGACATCTGAGGACTTTAGGTGTGCCTGTACAAGTTGGTCTAGGTTGCAGCTCATGACGGTTTCTCTTTCAGACTGAGGCGACCCAAGCTCGAGGGATGGATAGCCAGGGATCCCCTTCGCTCTTCACGATGACGTCCCAAGTAGAGGAAACACAGCAGGGCACCCCCCAGGACGTACAGCTAGCGGCCATCATTGAACTCGCCAAGTCTAAGGGTTTGGCCTGGGCTGCGGACCTATTGAAGGCCAGCAAACCCGATGATTCAGGGGTCATTTCTGGTGGCTCTCCCACTGAGCAGGAGCCTTTCGAGGAGGCTGGCCCGTCCCGGTCCAAGCCGATTCGCAGGGCCACAGTGAAAGACTTTCCGGCAGACGCACAGCCACCTAAGAACCGGCCTGCGCCTACTCCCAGAGGCGCACAGTTGCCCGTCCCCCAGCTCGTGACCCTAGGAACAGTTCCCCCCACGATCGGCGGCCCATCACATACGAATTTCGCTACCACGGAGGAATTGGGTAAGCTCAATGAAACTCTAAAGAGCTTCATGGAGGAGGTCAGATCTGGCCTCTTGAGGGCAGGAGCAACCGGGGGAGCCACACCTGCCAACTGTTTGGGGGGGGGGATTTGACTCCGGCAGCAAATGTATGGGCTCTCCAAGGGAGAGGCACTCAGGTACCAGAGTTGCCCAACCTTAGGGGTTTCTCCCGCAGGGGCACAGGCAAGAGCATAGACGTTGTAGCTACGGGGCCAGTTGAGGCCTCCGGGCCAGTGGCTGCGACTGTCGGGGCCCCAGGGTTAGGCCTGGCACTGGTGAGGGGGGAAAGGCAGCAGCTGGGTGGGGGGGAGACGCTGGCAGCGCAACCTACAGCCATCATCACCCAGTCGGCCCCCTTTCTCCCCCCAGTCGTCCCTCCCACCACACCTCAGCTAGGGACAACTACTACGGCAATGGCAGTTCAGTCGCCAACAGAAAAAAGGCGGTCACCCACGCACCACTACTGTCAGGTCATAGCTCGTTGTCATGGGAAGTGCCTTTGGCAGTGAAAGAATTTATTTGGAGGCGTGAATTCTTGGACATCTTTTCCTTACTCTTGTTGGGCCAACATGGCCAAGACGCCCGGAGGGTTGGGGGGAAAGAGGAGGACAAGAAAATCAGGTTTCAGCAATGGCCGGAGAAGTCCATTGACAAATGGCTATCCGCCTTCTCCATCTTTCAGTCCGTCATCCTTGAAAAATTCCCCGAGCAAGGTCAGGCGCTTGTACTTTACCAAAGGTTAATTCATACAGAGGCACAGAAGTGGGGGGGAACAGGGTGGCTCAATTACGACCGGGAATTTAGAAAAAAGATGGCGATATGCCCGGAGATGGAGTGGGATCAAAAAGAGGTCCAGCTGTGGATGGACCACTTGGGATCTCGTGGGGCGCAGAGCACAGTCACCCAGCCGAAGGCTCCAGGTGGAGGGGGTCACCTCCAGGGCCCATTCAGTCCAGCACAAAACCTTTTAAGCAGTCCTTTCGTGGGGCGGGTAGGGGGGGCAACAGGGGGGGGGGGGGTTCAAGAGGGTGTCGCCCGGGACGTGCAACCTCTTCAACGCAGGGGCATGCTCTTGGGGGAGCAAGTGCAGGTTCCAGCAGCGGTGCAGCAAATCCGGGGGCCGGCACGCCGTGACCACGTGTCAGTCCAAGCAGGACAAGAAACCCTCAGACACATGTAAACAGGCCAGCTGAGATAGCTCAGCCAGAATTAGTAGCTCTTCCCGCCCCCCCCCCCCTTGACCAACCTTCTTGCAGTTTGAAACCAACATCTCCATAGACAGCAAACTAACCAAAAAATCTACTTTCCTACCACAATTACCTGCAGGTAACAGTATAGATGCCTTTCATCTAGCAGTCACACGTGATCTGGAACATGAGAACACCAAATACCAACGCAAATCCAAATATCTCCCACATAACACTACACCAGAAGAGAGGAGGGCAATAAAACAACTTAAAGACAGAAAAGACCTGATTGTGAAAGAGGCAGACAAGGGAGGAAACCCAGTGACAATACACATAGATGATTACATACTAGAAGCAAATCGACAACTTGGGGATGACACCTGCTATGAACTCCTCACCAGCGACCTCTCCAAAGATATCCTCAAATCTATCAAAACCAGACTTGACAAGTGGTACACCCTGGGACTTATATCCCAATCAGAGAAATCATTCCTATACATCCCATAACCCACCATGTCCACCCTCTACCTCCTTCCCAAAATACATAAAGGCATCTACCCCTCACCTGGAAGACCTATCATAGCAGGTATCAACTCACCTTGCTCACGGATAGGGGAATACGTGGATAGGAAACTACAGGGACTTATGAAAGAAATACCGTCTTTCATCCAAGATACAAAAGACGTCCTTGAGAAACTCCAAGATATAACTTGGGAATCAGATTTTATACTAGTCTGCATTAACATTGTCAGCCTGTATACATCTATTGAACACCGCGACGGATTAACTGCAGCACAACTCTCATTATGGACACAATCAGCCAACCTATTGGAATGCAATAAAATGACTCTTGAAAAGCTGAAATTCTGTTTGGAAAACAACGTCTTTAGTTTCAATGGGAAGATATACAGACAGAGACGCGGTACCGCTATGGGAGCCAAACTCGCGCCGCCGTACGCATGCATCTTTATGAGCCATGTAGAAAAATTCTGGCTGTGGGACCATGACTTTGCTGATTTCACATCCCACATAATACTATGGCGACGATATATTGATGATATCTTGAGCATCTGGCAAGGAGATGAAACACTCCTAAAAAGATTCCTGGATAAACTTGACAAAAACCCATGGGGAATAAAAACGACTCATACCTTCTCTAAGAAGGAAGTCAATTTCCTTGATGTTACCCTCTATGTCAAGGATAACACCTTACAAAGCAAACTATACAGGAAAGATACAGCAGCTAATTCCATCTTGCGAGCTGATAGCTTCCACCCACGTCACAATATTAGGAATATCCCAAAAGGGGAATTCCTAAGGACTCGCAGGAACTGCAGCGAAGATGAAGTATTTGAAGCAAAAGGAAAAGAGATTATATCAAGACTATCCCAAAGCGGATATGAGCAATCTACACTCAAAAACACCATGACTACAGTGGCAAAAATAAAACGCAAATGGATGTTCCTACACAACGGAGGGGAAGAAAAAAAGAATAACTCAGCGATGTGATTCATCACAGACTACAACAATGGCCATCAGCAAATAAGACAAAGCCTGAGAAGACACTGGCACCTGTTACAACAAACACCGAACCTAGTTGAAGACATCAAAACATACCCTGAGATAACATTCAGACGTGCCCCCAACTTAAAAGACATCCTGTGCAAATCCGAATTTGAAGACAAACGCAACCAATCTACTACGTTTCTGGACAGACCACCAGGATACCACACATGCAAAAACTGCAGTGTTTGCAAATTGAGCCGCAACAAAACGAAGAAAATACCAATAACACAAGGGAAAGAATTCATCATAAAAGAATGGATTGATTGCAACAGTAAATTCTGTATTTACGTGATCCTCTGCCCATGCAACCTACCGTACATTGGCAGCACGATCCGACCTCTGCGTATCCGGATACAAGAACACTATCGCAATATCCACAAATACACCTCTGGCCACCCCTTGACAGAACACTTTGAGGACAAACATCAACACAAAAAGGATTTCCTCTTCTTTAGTCTAGAGATTGTACACCAAACCAAAAGAGGGGGTAACCGGGAACTAAGACTACGAAGATGCGAAAGTGAGCTGATCATGAACTTCAAAACAACTGAACTGGGACTTAACAAAGATGCAGAAATGCATGTATGGCTGTGAGAAGACTAACTCCATCATAATTGTCCTCTATTGTATCTCAATTTGTCTTCTCTGTGTCCCAGCAATGCATCCATTAATACATTCCTAACTCTTTGTTCATTCACCTTAGGAACCAGCAACTGCTGGCCCCCTTAAAAAACTATATTGCCATAACGCCAAGATTACATTCTTGGTTCGAACCTGCTGTGAAGTCCTCACTACTTTTTTGACCAACCAACGCACCTTTTTAATCATATTCCACTCCACACACTCCGACTAACTGCTCTCCTTTTATTATCCCATATCCCTAATCCCTCCACCACATATCAAGCTCCATCCTAATCGATACATAACCCTATTCGTCCCACATTTGATTTCATCCTTTGATATCCCGTACCTGACCCTCCCCTTGAATAGGGATATTCCAGGTTCCTTTCCCATTCCAAAATGGCGCCTATTCGCTCTAAACTGGCCTCTTCCGGGTCATAACCCGGATGTCCGTTCCCCTGAGCCCCTTTTTAAACTCTAGTCGCTCAGGACACACACCGAACTCCAAACCGAACAGAACACTCGCATTAGGCATTAGCCACGACCTGAGGTAAGCGCTGCTACGAACTCCACACTACCGTCCTGATTTACCCTCACCCATGCACTAAGGTAGTTTTTCTCTTTGATCCCCTTCCCCTTAGAATCCCTCGGTATTTTACCAGTTACTTCGTTGAGATCATTCATTACAGAAACACCCGGTGTTAGACGGCGACCTCAGAGGAGCCCGGAAGGGGGTCCTGACTTCCCTGAGTCCCACCCGTGTAGTATTGTAGCCGGGCACTGGCGGGAGATTCCCCAGGGGGGGGGATCTCGCAACTAGGATCGTACGTCTGGCACCACACGACACAGAGAGACCACACTGGGTATTCTCAGAACAAGCTTTATCAAATAGGTATCACTGCAAATATGTACAAGGTGAGCACGGGCTCAAGAGTCTCGGAAAGGTAGGGGGTAGCGGGACTGTCTCTGGTAACGGTTCAAAGCAGGGACGTATCCGGCGCACAGCTCACAATCCTCGAGCTGGGGGATACGTGGTCGGAGTTGGGGTCCGGCGGGACCGTGAGAGTCTGGGGGAGCCGCGAGTCACTCAGCAGGGCTCAGGTACCAGTTCGGAGGTCTTACGTTCTTCAGGGAGCCGCGAGTCACTCAGCAGGGCTCAGGTACAAGTTCGGAGGTCTTACGATCTTCAGGGAGCCGCGAGTCACTCAGCGGAGCTCAGGTACAAGTTCGGAGGTCTTACGATCTTCAGGGAGCCGCGAGTCACTCAGCAAGGCTCAGGTACAAGTTCGGAGGTCTTACGATCTTCAGGGAGCCGCGAGTCACTCAGCAGGGCTCAGGTGAGTTCCAGTTCCAGGAGCCGCGACCACGTCAGCAGGCTCTCGTTGTTCCAGCGTCGAATCTGCCGGACAGTCTCAGAGCACCCCTTGTTATAGGTCGACCCTGCTTTGATGTCCGGAGTCTGCGCAGGCAGGGGTCTTGTCACCTGGGGGCCGCTTGTCGGGGTTTCCTGCTATTGTCTTTTGATCCTTTCAGGGCCGGGTCGGGAGGAGTCCCAGACACCCAGCAGGCACGGAGCCAGCCCGCAGGGAGGCCGGAGGGCCGATCGAAACCCATCGTCCCAGGGGAGTTCAGAGGTGCGATAGAAACTGCTCCTCCCTCTCTCATCCCCTGGAAGCGTGATGTCCTCCAGCCGGAGTGGCGCCTCTAGGCCCGGGTCGCGCTGGGGCCGGGCGGCCATCTTGTTGCAGGGAGTGGGCACGCGGGCCCGGGGTGGCCGAAGGGAGAGAGGCCATGGACGGGGATGTCCGGAGTTGGCGCAGGTGTCCTGGTGGGAAAGGTCGGCTGGGCCGCGTGCTAGGGCTGCAGGCACCAGGTTTCGGTGGTGCGGGGGCACGGAGGGCCATCCTACGAGGCCGGGTCCAACACCCGGTAAGCCCCATTCTGACTACATTATGCTACTACTGAGAAAATGCTCTAATATTTCTGTACAGAGCACTGCTCGCTCCAACACTTTCTCTTAATTGCGCATTAACTGTCACGAGCACGTTCATTCTTTTTTCACTACCGCGCCACGCGTATAGCAACACGCCATTCTCTGTTTCGAGATCGTTTTGCCTTGATGCCGACCTCAGCTGGAATCACCACCACTGTAAATATTTTCACGCATGAAACGTTCATGAGCACTTTATCACCGATTATCATTATCGTCTTACACAAACCCGGACATCACTTTGTTGGATGCTAAAATAGAGATCACGCCTGCCATCTGATATACCGAAGTCTGAAACCACTACCACCATTCTTATCAAGCATGATACCGCTCATCAACTACGATAGTCGCCTCTACACGACCATAGGTCACCTCAACATGCCAAACAAGCTAGTCACTTAACTTTTCGACCACCAAGATATCGCCTGTTCTACACTGCGTGTTCGACAGCCAGATTAATACTAATTGTGACTTTTTCTCTCGTGGAAACAAATACAAACCCATCACCCTGCTGCCCCTGATACGGAAATACCTCTGTAAATATACATCTTCTTCTATTTTACATTCCTGTTGAAATGATAATTGCCTCACAAATACTGTTTTCTTGTACGCACTGCAATTACCGTTACCTTGTTCTTATCTTCCATTACTTGTCTAACTTCGTACTCTCTCCGTCTCGCTTACGTGGACTACAATCGAATCACCCTATATATCGTAATAACCACGCGCACAATTTCCTTTTATGGCCTGTTTTTGAAAATCATATTGTAAAAAACAATGTCTTTCTCCTTATTTTAAAAATTACCATGGCCTACGCACACCTTCATACTACCTGTATGGTCGGCTGTAATTCTGTATTGTGCATTATCCTGTTCTCTTTTCTTTTTGTACATATGATATAATCACTATTTTGCATTTAATAAATGATAAGTGCCTTATATATTTAAACTTGTATATACCATGCCCAACTGAATTTTCCTTAACTAAACCCCACTTGACGACTACTTTACAACTTTTCTCATCTTGCATGCACTGCTTATGTCCTCACTAACTCTCCGATATCAACTATATGCCCTCTGTCCTGTAACATCTATCACTCTTTCTCTCTTCTCCTCTCTTCCTTCCCTTTCCTCTCTCCTCCTGTCGCGATTCAAACCCCGACTCACTCTCTTTCCTCACTCTCTTGCTACATACTCACATATCTCACTGCATATTTTTTCAATTGCTCTATTTTACCATAACTGTACAGCCCTGAAGAAGCCCCATGCCGATATGCCATGTAGGGGGCGAAACACGTGTTGGCTGTGCCACCTCTTTCTTTATCCTTCATACCCACTCCTATGTAGAGAGTGCAAATAAATGATTACTCACCTTTGGATCAATCTGTATTGAATTGGAATTTTTTCCACCAAGAATAAGAAATATAAACCTTGCCCAGACAAACCTATAGAACGATCCCACTTGTCATCTCCCTCAGAGGTAGCCTGCCCCTGGTACCTCCTAGCACGTCAGTCTTCCCCGCGTGTAAAGGGCCGTCCCCAGTGAACCTGAGCAACATCCTCCCTCTCCTCAGGAAGTACCCCAACAAGGTAGACAGCACGCTTTTGCTGGGGGTTTCTCAGAACGTTCATTATCCCGTTCATAGGCCCATTCTCTTGCAGGGAGGCAGACAACCTCAAATCAGCTAGAGACCTCTCGGCGGTAGTGCAGGAGAAAGTCAGGAAGGAACTACTACTGGGGAGGGTAGCGGGACCTTTCAGGGAGCCTTCTCTGGAGAAGTTTGTGGTTTCCCCGCTGGGGCTGGTACCCAAGAAAGAACCAGGGACCTTCAGACTTATCCACCACTTATCCTACCCAGAGGGGGACTCAGTCAATCATAGGCTCCAAGAGGGTGTTTGCTCAGTGTCATACTGTACGCTGGATGTGGCTCTAGACCTTGTCAGGAGGGCGGGCAAGGGGGCCTGGCTAGCAAAGGCGGACATTGATTCGGCTTTCCGATTGCTACCAGTGGACCCAAGCAGCCAACACCTGCTGGGTTTCAAGCTAGACGGCCGGTACTTCTTTGACAAATGCATGCCCATGGGGTGCGCGGTGGCCTGTGCCTTCTTTGAAGCTTTTAGCTCCTTCCTGCAGTGGGCATTACAACATTCCTTCGGGGTGTCAGGAGTCTCCCACTACCTAGACGATTTCCTATTCATCGGGAGGGATGGCACTCAGGAATGCAAGGCGGCGCTATCAAATTTTCAGACCCTCGCGCAGCAGCTTGGCGTCCCCCTAGCTCCTAAAAAGACAGAAGGGCCAGCGCAGGTTCTCACCTTCCTAGATATAGAACTGGACACGGTTTTAGGCTAAGCCAGGTTGCCACCAGACAAAGTGCGTGACTTGGGCCATCAGATTAGACTAGCGGTGGGGAAGGATAAGGCCTCTCTGGCCTTCATTCAGAGCCTCCTGGGGAAACTCAACTTTGCTGCCAGAGTAATTCCAGCAGGAAGGGTATTTGCGCGCAGAATAGCCAGAGCCACAGCGTCAGTTAAGAAGAAGCATCACATGGTCAAGCTGAGCAGAGGCATGAGGGAAGACCTACTCATGTGGGCGGACTTCCTGGACAATTTCAACGGGTCTGTCATCTGGGGCGCTCCCTGGGCCAACAGCACAGAACTGGCGCTCTTCAAAGATGCATCTGGCGGGGAAGGGTTCGGCGTGATCATGGACAGGGAGTGGTGCGCCGAGAAGTGGCCGAACGCCTGGCACAAGAGAAAGATTACATCCAAGATCACGGTGTTGGAACTCTTCCCCATAGTCATCGCTTTTCACTTATGGCCTGGGGTGTTGGCAGCGAAGAGGGTTTTGTTTTGGTCCGACAACCTAGCCGTTGTACAGGCCATCAACACACAGTCAGCTAGTTGCCCCCTGGTGTTGTGCTTGCTGCGAGAGCTAGTGAGGGCATGCTTGAAGAACAATGTGGAATACAGGGCTAGGCATATTCAAGGGGTTCTGAACGTAGCCGCTGACGCTCTCTCGCTTTCAGTGGTGCCGCTTCCGGGAGGCCTGGCCAAGAGCGAGAGAAGGAATGACCCCTTTCCCGCAACACTTATGGCTTCTACTGAAGTGGAACAACGGATGAGGGGTTTGGGGGAGCGGTCCCTAGCTCCAAGGACAGCGAAGCGTTACAGGACTTGTGTTGAAAAATGTTGTGCAATCACTGTGGCATGGGAAGAGGATTTTGCTTCCTTGGAACTCGAAGAGTGCAACAATTCATACTGTGGGCGAAGGATGGGGGAAATCTCACCCGTGGATCTTGGGTCACCTGTCTGCCATCAGCCACCACGCTAGGTTACGAGGACAGTTCGACCCCACCAAAGCCTTTGTTATCAAAGCTGCACTGAAGGGGTGGGCAAGGAGTGAACCGAGATCGCCTGATAACAGGCCCCCCATTAGTTACACCATTCTACAAGGGATGCTCAACTGCATGACTAGGGCCACCCACTCGGGGTATGAGGAAACTCTATTCTCGGCTTGCTTCGCACTGGCTTTCTTTGGAGCCTCTAGGATTGGGGAACTGGTGGCGCGATCCAAGCTGGACACCTCCGGGGTAGCCTTGAACATCAAAGATATTGACTTTGACCCGTCCTGTCTCAGGATCGTAGTGAGGCAGTCCAAAACTGACCAATCCGGGCTAGGTAGGCTGGTCCTGCTACAGGGGTTTTGTGATGCCAGATACTGTCCTCTGCTATGGGTCAAGGCTTATTTAGCCCTCCGCCCGGAGGGGCCGGGATACCTCCTGGTGCACAAGGATGGGTTCCCGGTGACGAGGTTCCAAGTAGAATACATCATGCAGGCTTGCCTACGGTTGTCGGGGCAGACAGATGGGGCCAAAAAATTCAGTAGCCACTCCTTCAGGATTGGGGCAGCAACCACAGCATTCCTAGCGGGGATGCCACCTGAGAGTATTAAGCAAGTGGGGCGCTGGGAATCGCAGTGCTACAAACGGTACATCAGGCCTTAGGCTGGAAGGGGGCGAGAGGCAGCACAGGTTGCACCCCCATTGATCTGTTGTGTACTTTAAGTCGAGAGTGGGGCCTAGGCCACTCGGACGGTTGCAGTGTTGTGTTGTGATGTAATTTGTAGATTAGCTGTGTAGTGTTCTTCAATACAATAAATGTTTTCAAACACAGCATTTCTTTATTTACCAGGAACCAAGGTGTGGGTAATTGGCCATTCAAGCATCAGGAGACTGGCTCGGTGGGCGGAGGTCAGAAAATGGCGGCACGGCTTCACCGCCACGGACATTACGTGGCTGGGTTATCCGGGGATGCGTTGGAGTGAACTGACCAGGAAATTGAAGCAGAGACTCGGGGGAGGGTGGCCTACACCACAATTGTTGGTAATCCATTTGGAAGGGAATGACCTGACCACACTAGGGAGGAGAACACTGCTCCAAGATATGAGGGACACCTTGTGTCAATTGAGCAATACACTGGGGTCATGTGAACTCTGGTGGTCAGAAATCACTCCAAGGGCTGTTTGGAGAGGAGCGCGCTCTGGGGACGCCATTGAGGTATCGCGTAGGAAAGCCATGCGTAGTTTCACGGAGCACAGAGGTTTTGGCTTTGTCAGACATGGTTTACTTCATGCCAAATCCACGGGATGCTTGGAGGGGGATGGGGTGCACCTCTCAGGACTGGGCATGGACTTATTTCTGCAAGACCTAGGGGAGTCCTTGGTAGCAGCGGGGTGTAAATAGGAAGGTATGCCTTGGTGGGGGGCCCTGGTAGTGACGGTGGCCACTCCCAGAGCTGTGGAGGTGTTACAGGGTGATCCAGAGTCTGCAGATACCAAGGGGTACTTCATGCAGCAGCACAGCATGGTGCTAAACCAGGATACCCAGGGATGTCTTAGTGTTGTCCCCTGGAAGAACTACGGTGCCCCATAAGTCCTACGGGCGGTTGTGGGTCTGAGCAACCGGGGGCTGCCAGGAACGCTCCGCCCACCTCTTTGGGGGGGGCGTGAGTAAGGGAGTCGACTGGTGGTCCACGGATGGGAGGGGTGGCCCCTCCCAAGATTTTGTATGCACCAATTGGCGACGGCCACAGTGTAATTTGGCTTACCCCAGTATTGGAAATTTCATAGATTCTCATGCTTTGTATCATTCCCCATCGTCGGAATGGGAGCCTCGGTAAATAAAAAATATCATAACCATAGAAACAAAAGAGAAAATAGGCTTAGGCCTCATCTCATTTTGTAGCATATCACCCTCTTTGTGTAAAAGAGCCCAAACTTTTGCCAGGACCAATCAGCACAGCCTCACCCTTTGGAACCTTCCTGAGAGAGCTCAGAGCCTCAGATTTTTCTACCGCACGTTGTGCTAGGGAGTCTCCACTGAGCTCTGCTCAGTTTTTCTCAACTTTTCTTTCAGATATTTACATTTTAACATCTATAGTGACATTATGTCAGAAAAGGAAAAGAAAGCCTTATTCAGGCCCTGTGCTTCTTGTGGAAAGAAGAGACTTTTCATTGAGGATAAGCATGAGAGTTGTATTTACTGCTTATACCCTGAACACAAGGCCACAGACTGCAAGATTTGTCGGACTCTATCTACTAAGACTTTAGGGACAGAGAGGGTCGACTGCTGACATGGCTGCAAAAGCTGAAGACCAGGGAGGAGGTTCTCTCTTCAGATGAGGAAGATTCGATTTCTGGCACTTCCTCCAGGAGATCAAAGAAGAGGGGTAGGTCATCTCCCTCCATCTTTGCAGAACCCCCTGTCAAAGCCCCTCACGGGATCTCTGAAAGGTCTGAGGAGGGTGGTCCCATGAAATCTCCTCACGAAAGTGAAAAGGAGAGGTAGGGACAGGCTGCTGGTGTGGACACAGCCTCTAGGGACAAAAATGAGGTTTCTATATCTTCTCCCCCGTCCCAGAAGGAAAAGCCTGCTAAGAAACACTCTGCAGGAACTCCACAGATGGCTCCTGTGAAGAAACAGCGTCCGTCGACGGTGATTAAAGCAGGTACGTCGACGACGATTTCCACTGTAAAAACTGTTTCCTTGGTTTAGTCGACGGGACCGTCGGACGAAGACCACGACGACGATGACAACGACGGCGACGTCGTCGTCGATGCTGATGACGACGAGCTCGTCGACGAGACCATCGACAGTTGTCCCGTCAACGATGAAGAAAGCTCCGTCGACGAGCTTGCCGTCGACGAAGAAAAAGGCTCCGTCGACAATCCTACCGTCGACTACGATTTAAGCATCGTCGACGACCTTATTGACGACGACGATTCACACTCCGTCGACGAAGACTACTGTGCCGTCGACGATTTCATCGTCGATTTCGTCGACGCTTGGGATTCCTTCGACGACGATTCCGTCGACGTGACCGTCGACGGGACCGTCGATGGGACCGTCGACGGGTCAAATTTCTGGTTTTTCAATACAGAGGTTGAAAATTACACCTGAGATGACATCACCTAGGCGGGTTACGCCTTTACCACCATCTATGCTGCTAGATGAGTCGGAGGAGGAGGATGAGGTTGAGCAGTATGGGGATGCCTACGGTCCCTCAGATCTGCATGTAAAACAGCAAGAGACTAATACTGAGAATTATTATGAACAAGATGAGCAGGAGGAACAACAATATGTTCAGCAGGAAGTACGTCCTCGCACTTTGAGACAGGACATGATAGCTATGCCAGTTGCTCTGGTTACGGACTTGCAGATGATGTTGCAGGACTACAGAGCTCGATTTCCATCACACCCTGACATTCAACCAGTGCATCCATCTACATCAGTGGTTCCGCGAGGGCCGTCAGTGGACTTGCCACCTCCCCCTAAAAATATACCACATACCTCACCAGTGGTGGTACCAGTAGTGGTTCCTCAGACTTCGTATCCGGAACCTACCAATGAAGATACACAGGAGGTTGATACAGATGAAGAGGATGAGGTGCACGTGGTCCCACTAACTGATCCAGGGGATCCGGATGTGGATCTTGATGATACTGGAATGCAAGATCCGGATGCTACAGGGCGGGACACGAACGTGTCGCCTCTGGCAGATATTGGGGGGTTCCATAATCTTATGGAGCGTGCATCCAAAAGATTTGGTCTGCCTCTCACAGTGGAACAGTCGGACTGTTTTCTATATGATTTTAAGGCACAATACAAAAAGTCCGTCAGGTCTATTCCCATCATTGAGCATGTGTGGGATGAGGGAATCAAGATTATGCAGAACCCTGCCACTGTCATCCCGGTTCTTCCCCGGCTGGAGAAGAAATACAAAGCCCCTGAGGGCAGTCCTGCATGTCTTCTTGGACAACCAAAGCCTGACTCTGTGATATCTCAGGCCGCACAGAGCAAGTCCAAGAATCCTTCAACACCTTTGACTACGCCTCCGGATAAGGATGGCAGGCGGCTGGACAATGTAGGGAAGAGATTTTCCATCATGGCCAGTTTGTTGGTTCGGGCAGCAAATTCATTAGCCATTCTAGGCAGGTATGACCGCCAAATGTGGTGCGACATGGAGCCGTTTATTGATCTACTACCAGACTCTAATCAGGAGGAGGCCAAGCAAGTCCTCATGGAAGGAGAGAGATGTTCCTCTGAGATCATTGACTGTGCTATGGACATAGCCTCTACCGCTTTCAGGGCTTTGGCAGGGTCAGCGGTCTTGCGCCGTCAAGGCTGGTTAAGGGCAACCTGGTTCCGTCAGGAGGTCCAAAATAAGATCCTGGACCTTCCATTTGACGGGGAAATGCTTTTTGGAAAGCATGTCGATGAGGCCCTGCAGAGCATCAAGAAGGACACGGACACAGCAAAGTCCTTGGGATCCTTAAATTATCGGAAGGTTCCATTCAGAGGAGCTCGTGGAAGAGGGTTCACTTCTTACAGAGGCAACCAGCGTCAGTATTCAACGCAGTCAGGACAATCATACAAGGCTCAGTACTCGAACCAACGCCAAGGTCAATCGGCGTCTTTCTCTCGTCAGTCCCAGAGAGGACGTCAGGATCGTCAGGGACGGGGCAATGCCAAGAGGCAATAGCGGCCTCCTGGCTCTGACTACTGTTCCTCCCCTACCAAAGACACCGGTTGGGGGCAGGATTTCCTATTGTCTGGACAGCTGGGTCCTTATAACATCGGACCGGTGGGTTTTGAATATTGTTCAGAGTGGCCATACGTTGGAATTCCAAGATCTTCCTCCAACGAGAGCTCCGGACGCCCGTCCCTCAAAACATCTCCGACTGTTACATCTCGAAGCCCACCAACTATTCATCAAGGGGGCAATAGAACCGGTGCCTCTTTCACAGAGGGGCATGGGTTTCTATTCCAGGTTCTTCCTGGTTCGGAAGACGGCAGATACGTGGCGTCTTATACTAGACCTAAGGGAGCTCAACACCTATCTCATCAAGCTCTCCTTCAGGATGGTCACTCTCCAGGATATTCTCCGTCTACTGAATCCGGGCGATTTTTTGGCGTCCCTGGATTTAGAGGATGCGTACTTCCACGTTCCAATCCACCCAGCTCACAGACAATATCTACGCTTCACAGTAGGCAAGAGCCATTTCCAGTTCAAAGTGCTTCCGTTTGGCCTTCGGTCTGCACCTCGGATATTCACGAAGATGCTGGCACCAGTCGCTGCTTTTCTCAGAAAGCAATCCCTAGAAGTATTCCCATACTTGGACGACTGGCTCGTCAAGGCTCCATCGCTCAAGGCAACTTCTCAAGCCGTTTCAACTTGCATTCAGTTGTTCGCCCACTTGGGTCTTCAGCTCAACAGGTCCAAGTCGGTGCTGATACCCTCCAGGTCGCAAAGGTTCCTTGGAGCTATTCTGGACACAACACTATGCACCGCTCGTCCGTCGGAGGAGCGTCAACGCAAGCTGATCACCTCCGCTCGTCAAGTGCTGCAGAGGAAATATTTGTCGGTTCGCCTGTACAAGTCCTTACTCGGATCGATATCATCCTGCATACCATTAATACCGCATTGCAGGCTTCATATGCGTCCTCTGCAGGAGGAGTTAGACAAACAATGGCGCCAGGCAGAAGGGTCATTCAACGACAAGGTGTGGGTAACACCAGGTATGCGCAAGGCCTGCGAGTGGTGGCTGGTAAAGGAGAACATCGCAGTAGGATTAACATTCCGGACTCCACCGTCTCCTATGGTGGTGACCACAGATGCCTCCTTAGAAGGCTGGGGAGCGGTACTCCAGGAGCTTCAAATCAGCGGTCACTGGAGTCCAGCACAGAGCCTAAACCACATCAACCTCTTGGAGCTGATGGCCATTCGCTTAGCCTTGCTGGTGTTCCTTCCCAGAATTCAGAATCGTGCAGTGCTGGTCCGGACGGACAATACGACGGCCATGCACTACATCAACAAGCAAGGGGGAACAAGATCGCAAACTCTGTCCAAGGAAGCTCAGACGATCTGGGATTTTGCAATTTCTCACAAGATCAACCTACAAGCCGAGCACCTAGCAGGATGCCTCAACATCACGGAGGATGCTCTGAGTCGTCAGACGGAAGTGACTCACGAGTGGGAATTAGACCAAGCCACACTGGAGGGAGTGTTCGAGGTATGGGGTACTCCGACCATAGACCTCTTTGCGTCCCCGGAGAACGCCAAATGTCGGTTTTACGCAAGCAAGGTTCCCCATCGAGGATCTCTGGGGAATGCCCTTTCGATTGCTTGGTTCGGCGCATTTTGCTACGCTTTTCCTCCCATTCCCCTCATTCCTCGAGTTCTCAGGAAGGTCAAGGCGGAACCGTGCAAGATGATTCTCATTGCTCCAGCGTGGGCCCGGCAGTTCTGGTTCACGGAACTCCTACTTCTCTCCCAGGATCGCCCAATTCGCTTGCCGCTGATTCCATCTCTGTTGTCGCGGGATCAGGGACAGGTGCTCCATCCGGATCCGAAGTCACTACACTTGACAGCGTGGCTCCTGAATACAGAGAATTCCGTCATCTGAATCTCTCCAGGAAGTGCAGGGATGTTTTGTCTCAGGCGCGGGCGCCAAGCACTAATAAGACATACAGGGCAAAATGGAAGAGGTTTTGTCTGTGGTGCCAGAGGAATAAACTCCATCCTTATAAATCCCTGCCACATCAGGTTTTACCTTACATCCTGTCGCTGGCTAAATCAGGTCTGGCGCACTCTTCTGTCAAGGTACATCTGGCTGCCATATCGCGTTTTCGACGAAAGGCATCGGGGCCATCTCTATGGTCCGCGAGGATTGTAAAACAGTTCCTTAAAGGGTTGTTTCGGATGTATCCTCCGGTCCGAGCACCTCCACCGATCTGGCAACTCAACCTAGTACTGGCTCAGCTCATGAAAGCTCCCTTTGAGCCAATTCACAGGGCGGACTTGAAGTTCCTCTCTTGGAAGCTAGCCCTCCTCTTAGCGTTGACATCGGCTAGGAGGGTTAGTGAACTCCAGGCTCTGTCCATAGTGGAGCCATTTCTTCAGTTCAAAAAGGATGTGCTAATATTGAGAACCAACCCAAAATTCATCCCGAAGGTGCCTTCGGATTTTCATCTGAATGAACCCTTGATTTTGAATTCCTTTTTTCCACGTCCTTCTACCCAGGCGGAACGAACATTGCATTCTTTGGATGTCCAGAGATGTCTGAAATTCTATCTCGAGCGCACACAATCTTTCAGGAAGTCTACACAGTTATTTGTTTCCTACAGTGCACCACGGAAGGGATTGCCTCTCGCTAAGAGTGGCATTTCCCGCTGGATCTCCAGTGCAATTCAATTCTGTCATCAGGCTGCGGGCAAACCTTTGGACAGAAGGTCCCGTGCTCATTCTACAAGAGCGATGGCGTCTTCAGTGGCTCTTTTTGCTGGAGTTGCTATCAAAGACATTTGCAGGGCAGCAACGTGGAGCAGTGTACACACCTTCACGAAACACTACTGCCTGGAGTCGGTGGGACGAGATGACGCTGCTGTTGGTCAAGCAGTCCTCAGGAATCTTTTTCATTGAGAGGTGAGCTTTCCCTACAATCCCTCCATCCTAGTAAGCACATTTGGTTCAGTGATGATTGTTTTTTCTTTATTACCATGTACTAGTTTTTACTGTAAATTGAGATGGTTATGTAAGGCCAAGTGTCTACCAAAATGTGCTTTTGTGATTTACTGCTAGCTATTCTGATACAAAGCATGAGAATCTATGAAAGTTCCAATACTGGGGTAAGAAAACAAGTTACTTACCTGTAACTTTGGTTCCCCAGTATTGGTAACTTTCATAGATTCTCATGCGCCCACCCACCTCCCCTGGGAAAGCTCTGCCTGTTTACTGAGGTAGTGGCTGTTTGCACAACGGCTACGAAAATCTGAGGCTCTGAGCTCTCTCAGGAAGGTTCCAAAGGGTGAGGCTGTGCTGATTGGTCCTGGCAAAAGTTTGCGCTCTTTTACACAAAGAGGGTGATATGCTACAAAATGAGATGAGGCCTAAGCCTATTTTCTCTTTTGTTTCTATGGTTATGATATTTTTTATTTACCGAGGCTCCCATTCCGACGACGGGGAATGATACAAAGCATGAGAATCTATGAAAGTTACCAATACTGGGGAACCAAAGTTACAGGTAAGTAACTTGTTTTCTTATCAGACGGGCAGGCGGCATAGGGGTTGGCCTGCCCTGGGATCGCCCGTAAGATAACCCACCATGTTGGCATATTGGTTATGCTAATAAACCTGCAGCAAATTTCTCCACTAACAAGGTGTCGTGTGGTTTATTGATGTATTGTGCTGCATGATAAGTGACTACAGTTGCCGATATTAGTACTATGCCAAGGCTGCCCGGGGGGCTGCGCAGCGGCCCCTCAATAGGGCAGCCGCCTTAGTGCCACAGGAAGGCACTGGAGTCGGCCTTCTAGTTTCCCTGGTCCAGGGAAGACTTCCGGCCGACCCCACTTCCGGGGAGGGGGGAGACATGGGTACTGTGAGAAGTTGGCCTGATGTATGATGTCACTAGTTCTAGTGTACACCTTATATCAGTCCAAATACCCTTATGGTGATTGGTTGTAAAGTCAACCTTATAGACCAGCTATCCTAGTGGTAGCATGGACAAGAGCAGTCTTAGGCTAAACTCTGAATGGCATGTGAAGCCAGCTGTGATACCATATATAATCCCTTGAATACCAAATGAAAGGACACCACAACAGATATATATATAAAATAAAGTGTATTTATTCTAAGCAAACCCTCAGCACTCTTTATGAGATTAGAGGTAAGTACAACACAGTCTTATTTATGCATACATTAAGTCACACAGGTAAGTAATACAGTTAGGCCCTAGGGGCCACGCAAACCATATACTAAGTAAGTGGTATAAGAACCACTGTCACGGAAATAGAATAGGGAATCGCTGGGGCTACACTACACTAGCGTTAGTTAGGAAGTGGGAGGCCCACGGGATTCGTGTGCAGAGTGGAAACACTCACGCGTAATGCGTAAAAGTCAATAGCAATAGTACAGTTTAGGAAACGGTAGATTTAGGACACTTCCGGAGTAGCTAGGAAGTTGAGACTTGAAAACTAGACACTAGGATAGTCACTATCCTGATGAGCACCGGAGTACCCAAGTTACCTAGCCCACAGGCTGCGGGTGCATAGGGGTGAAGATGCGTCGTTTTCGTCGTCGACTCCTATGGATGCCTGAAGAAAGATGCTGACAGGCAGTCAGTGAAGAGTGTCCGGTGGATCCCAAGGCTGGGATCAAGAAGAGAAGAAACCTGCAAGCAGAAGGGACAGAGTCAAGGTCACTAGCCAGTGACCACGTGGAACCAGGAAGGAACCAGGCGATGTCGTGAAGACTTGCAGGTGAAGGTGAAGCTTGTCGCTGCAGCCAGGAGGACCAGGAAGCGTCGAGGACGACCAGGACCAGGAGGCGAGCTGTCCCACGAAGGCTCTTGCTGTCGGCGGCGTCGAAGTTGGACTAGGACTCACCAAGCCTTGGCAAGCGGAACCCACGAAGAACGAAGGACTTGCTTCTGGTGCAGACCAGGAAGGTCTGGGGTGCTTCTTCTTTGCAGAGAAGCGGGAGCCAGTCTGGAGGAGCCAAACCAGCGCAGAAGATTTCAGGGTGCGTCGTCACAGAGGCCACTAGCCAGTGGGCAAGCAACCGGACAGACGCGGCAAGCAGGAAAATGCTGAAGGGCCCCACGCAGGACTCGTGGAGTGTGGGGGGCTGATCTTCGGTGCAGATGGTGCTTGGGGTTGGGGCTTCTCAATCCCCGGTGCACAACTTCGAGGGTACCTCAGAAGCTGCGCTGTAAGTTACTAGCCACTTTTCCCAGGTAGCCGGTCCCACGTCGCTCGTCGCCTCCACGGATCTCAGCTCTGCTGCAGATGTGGATGAGGGTCGGAGAAGTCTGGAAGTCAAGGCTCTGGTCGGGCTCTGCAGTCGGTTCCTCGTGGAACGGTCGCAAAGCAAAGGGTAGTCTCTTGATGGTGCCTGTTTGCACAGGGTAGCCACTCCTTGGCTACAAGGGAGATTCTTCAGTCTTCTTCTTTCGTCGAATGTCGAAGGTCCAGAGTTTCTGTTCAGTTTTGCAGGTTCAGGATAATCTAAAGTCTTGAGGCCCAACTCCCACTCTTATACTAATCTGGGGGGCTGGGATACCTGCTAGGTCACGCCTTATGGGTGGGACCTGGGAGGGGGTGGTTACACCCACTTCCCTTTGTCCAGTTTCGCGCCAGAGCTGGGGCTGGAGTGCCCCAGCGCCGGTTTGAACTGGACTATGCAAGGAACACCTTGTGTGCCCCAGGCATGTCTCATTCCTTTCAGCCCACCCTGCCCCAATACACTAAAGGCTGTCTGGGGAGGTGCTAGCACCTCCCCAAGCAGGAAACCTATTGTCCAGGCCTCCCTGGCTGGGATCACTCCCAGCTGCAGGAGGTCAGACTTGTGTCTGTGGCAGCAGCATCCATTTTGTGATGCTGAGGCCTTGGTTAGAGATAAACAGCAAAGTAGGATTTTAACATGTCTCTCCCTCTAGAAGGGAGGAATAATATCCTCATCACCAGAAATGGTATGGGGGTATTATTCCAAAGTGTTAGACACCTTACACGACATGTTTTGATAAAGCCAAACCATAGTTACCATAACCGTTTAAGATTATAAGGCACTTTAAGAGTATATGGTAGGCTATATCATAGAACAGCTATAAGGACATGGTTCCGAAAGCTGCAGACAGGCTCAGCTCATGCTAAAGCACCATCTCACATGTTACCAAGCACTCTGCCTCCAGGATTGTTAAGGCCTGCCATAGGAGTGACTGATAGGTACACATGTGTCTATATATAAGGTAGGTATAGGAATACTACACCTAAGCAAGGGGTGATTACACGACCTTGCCCCAGCTGAGTGATCAGCCAGTTGTGTCTGATTGGAAGGCCAGACCAGGGGTGGCATAATACATGCTGCAGCCCCTGGGAGGCTTAGGGTACACCTATGCCCTGGGTACCTAGGGTACACTGTACAGGGTCCAATAAGGTGATCCTTACCAATTGGTTATGTACCTAGGGTACATGGAGTCCATTTTACAGAGAGAGCAGACAGCCTGAGACCCTGAATGGCAGGATCTCAGGCCAACTAAGTCGAAAAACCAGCTAGACACTAGGCAAAAAGTTGGGGGTAACCATAGTCAGATATCCACCTTCCTACAGGTACATATACTGTCCCCCGCCCAACGTGCAACCTCTTGGTTCCTGCCGTCTCACCTTGCGCGCCCCACCGCGTACCCGGCGGACGGCCAATATAGAGGATTTTTGGGGGGGGGGATAATTTCTAACCTATTGTTTTGTGTTGCAGGAGGAGTTACAGGGCGATCCAGAGACTGCAGATACCAAGGGGTACTTCATGCAGCAGCACAGCATAGTGCTAAGCCAGGATACCCAGGGATGTCTTAGCGTTGTCCCCTGGAAGAACTACGGCGCCCCGTTAGTCCTACGGGCGGTTGTGGGTCTGAGCAACCGGGGGCTGCCAGGAATGCTCCGCCCACCACTTTGGGGGGGCGTGAGTAAGGGAGTTGACTGGTGGTCCACGGATGGGAGGGGTGGCCCCTCCCAAGATTTGGTATGCACCAATTGGCGACGGCCACGGTGTAATTTGGCTTATCAGACGGGCAGGCGGCATAGGGGTTGGCCTGCCCTGGGATCGCCCGTAAGATAACCCACCATGTTGGCATATTGGTTATGCTAATAAACCTGCAGCAAATTTCTCCACTAACAAGGTGTCGTGTGGTTTATTGATGTATTGTGCTGCATGATAAGTGACTACAGTTGCCGATATTGGCACTATGCTCTCTTCAGTCCATGCCTGTCTACTTCACCCTACAGCTGCCCCGGACTTGTTCTTCACCCCAGGGCTTATGACCTTAAGCAGGGTCAGCGCACTTCATCTAATAACTGCGCACCACTACACCATCTCAGCTGCGCACTTCAGCCCGTGGCTTGTGCCCCGTCGCACTTTAGATGAGGATTGTGTTTTCACAGCACAACTGCACACTTCACAACTGCTCACTGTAACCCACGACTGAACCCTTAGCCCAGCAATTGTTTGTCATCCTAGG
Source organism: Triturus cristatus (assembly GCF_964204655.1). Taxonomy (NCBI): domain Eukaryota; kingdom Metazoa; phylum Chordata; class Amphibia; order Caudata; family Salamandridae; genus Triturus; species Triturus cristatus. The sequence goes on along the minus strand of NC_140590.1, from coordinate 299,874,892 downwards.
AGTGAGCACTTCGCCCACGGCCTGAGCACTTATCTCCACAACTGTGCAGCAAACCTCTAGTACTACGCAGTTCAAGACTGCGCACTTCAGTCCGGGCTGAGTCAGACCTGCAGTCCCACGCCTGGACTGCGCACTTTACTTCAATACCTGCAGCCTACCTCGGGACTGCGCACTTCAAGACTGCGTGCTTCATCCCAGGACTCAGACCTGCAGGCCACTCCGGGACTGCTTACTTTACTTCAATACCTGCAGCCCACCTCGGGACTGTGCACTTCAGGCCAGGACTGACTGCGCACTTCAGCCCAGGCCGAGTCAGATCTGCAGTCCACTCCGGGACTGCGCACTTTACATAAATACTTGCATGCCACCGTGGGACTGCTTACCACAGGCCAGGAACCTGTAGTCTCGCTAGGACTACGCACTTCTGCCCAGGACTGAGTGCGCACTTCAGTCCAGAACTGTACACTTCGCCCCAGAACTTGCACTCAACAACAGCATTGCACACTTCAGCCCAGGCCATGCACTCTATCAGGACCAAGCACTTCGGCTGAGGTCCGGAACTTCACTCCATGACAGGACACTTCATTCCACGAATGTGCACTTCACTCCAGGATTGCACACTTCACCCCTGGCCTTGTACCCCATCCCAGGACTGGCCACATAAGCCAGGTACTGCGCATTTCCCCCCTAGACTTGCACTTTCTCACTGGACTGCACATTTCGGCCCAAGTCTGCCCACCGCTTCCAGGACTGCACATAGCACGCAAGGACTGCTCTCTCCACCGAAGGGCAACGGCCCCGGGCTGTGCCTTTCAACCAGCTCTGTGCACACTCCGTTGAAACCCAACGCACTTCAGGCCCAGTCTGTGCACTTCGATCTAGAACTGCACATTCCACCGAAGGGCAACTTACTTATCCCCCGGATTGTGCACTTCAACCCAGGCCTGCACGCTCCATTTAAAGACATCTCACTTCGGCCCCGAAGTTTGCGCTTCATCCTAGGACTGTGCACTCAACCCTACGCCCCGCATTTCATCACAGGTGGTGCATTTCACACAAGGGCAGCTCCCTATGTTGTAAAATGACACATTTTTCCTCAGCACTGCACACTACCTCACCAGGACCACGAATTTCAACATAGGGCCGTGCATTTCACAGAAGGGCAGCTCACTTTGTTGTAAAACAACACATTTTACTCAGCACTGCAGACTTCACCTCGGGATGACACATTTCATCATAGGACTGTGCAGGGCCACGGAGTCCATTCTACAAGTTAAGTTCATTCAGGACTGAACACTTCCCCTCAGGACTGACTGCTTATTGCACCCCAGCCTGCGTGTCCACCACACGTGTGAGCACTGCGCCCCCGGACCGCTGGCCTCCTCGCCCAGCACTTGAAGTACAGAGTACTGGACAGGTGAGTGTTTATCACACCTTTATACCATTATATGCCTGTGCCCAGGGCTTTAAGTGGGAAAAAAACCTGGGAGGTGCTCTAAAAGGGGCGGGGCGAACATCAAAGGGGTGTGGCCTATCTGAGTTGGGGCGTGGTCTAAATAAAGATAACTAGTGTAGCAGTACCCCCTGTTCTGATAAGCCATCAGCTCTAAGACTCCTCAGAGTGTCATCAGATTTGGAATTCCCCGCTCAGGCTCGCTCTCTCCCCTCCTTATTCCAGCAAGGCTATGTATGGATAACACCATACACACTCCCCAGTACCCCAAGACCGATGTGGTCATCCCGGGAAATGTCCAGGCAGACACCTCCCGAATAGGGTGGCTTCACTTGAGGCTGAGTGTACTAGGAGCACTGCTCGCAGAAGGCAATACGGCTCCACAGGTGTGAGTTTTAACGATGCCACCACCCCGGCAAAACATGCCAAAGAGTCCTCCAGCAACGCGACTTACCTGGCATGACGTCATGGCTGTAGGGACCAGTGTCCCGCACAGGAACAGGCCGGGCAGGGACCGGGGAAGAACAGTGCGGGCCTCCATCTGGGTGGGAGAGAGGAGCAGCGATCACTGTCCCCAGCGAGGCCGTTCAGGCCCCCTTCGGGCCACGTAGGACAGCCAAATGATACGGAAAGACACCAAAAGGGCCAACATGGCATTTAACCTGCTCACAACTGGCCCTCAGTTACCGGCCCATCCCTCCCTGCCTGAGTGCCTGTCTTATCAATCCGACCTTGGCTGACAGTCATTCCAGACTCAATAAGCAGCTGGAAGCCGATCACTTCTAATCGCACTCAGTTTCCCGTTAGTCCACCTGCAGCGTGCACAGTACACTGAGGGATGGGGTCTATTTCAGCCTCTATATTAGCTGTCACCACCCCTGCTTACACATTGATGCAGTATATCCCCCTCCCACACCCCTGGTGACTGGACCAGCCAGATAGATTCCAAGTCCTTCAGAACAATCGACAAGCACCCCAAGAAGCCGGCCCCTCCTTACTAGACAGACTGTAGACATCCAGAGAGGATCGGGCGGGTGACTGGAAGAAACAGATATTTATTTATTCACTTTTTAAATAGGAAAGCGCATTAGATGGTAAAAGTTGTAAACCCTTTTATTCTGCTTTATAATGTAAGTGCAGGACGCAATCAGCACCTCAGGGGTTATGGCCGAGAATAATGTTCAGTGAATTTCATGCTCTGACTGGTTGAAAGCCGTGAATTGTGAGTGCATTGTGAGTGCAGCATCTGAAGATAAAACACTGGTTGAAAGCCGTGAATTGTGAGTGCATTGTGAGTGCAGCATCTGAAGATAAAACTCCTCCCCCCCCACCCCCCCCCGTCGTGTGTGTCAGCCCGGCTGAAATAGCTTCCTGGGCACACACACAGCCGAGTACTTCACAGGTCTTTAAAAAGACCATTTACTTGTTAATGAGGCTGTGTTGTTTTTTACCCCTTCTTAGAGCCCCTGCAGCTCCACTATGCATATTGCTGGAAGAGTCCGCCCCCCCCACAATATTTTTAGTAGCCCCTCTCCCCCGAAATGTGGCTCTAGTTGCGCCTCTGCATGGGGTCCTTGTGCCGTTAAAGAATACATTCCACTTGTCATCTTCACATGGCATCCGAGCATGCACACATCAATGTGCATGCTCTCACTGCAGTCCAAGAAAAACAAGCATTGGTATAGCCAATAGGTCTCGCCTTTGGGACCTTATAAGTGTTTGGCCATGCAACAGTTGATGTTGTTGCACCAAGGATATTGCGCTGCATAACTAAATACTTATAAGGTCCCAAAAGCGCAACCTATTGGCTATGCCAATGCTTGTTTTATCTGCCAGGGTGCCCTTAGACTAACGCATACACATGGTTGTTACCTTCCACAACTTTTTAACTATTACGAGGATGCCAAAAAAAGGCTTCATTGATACATCAAAGTGCTTCCTTCAACTGTGGGATCTAAAAGGATACGGTTCAGTTTTTAAGGCTAGAAAAGTGATAAAACGGTCCTGTTAGAATTGGTTGTCATCCCAGGAGAAGATGAGATAACCTACCTACGTAACCTTCTGTCCTCCTTATTTCAGTGAATATGCAATAACAATACAATAGTGTGATGAAGTGAAGTATGATGTAACATGTCGCATAATATGCTACACCAACAGCATAAGATGAGAGATTTGTACTTCTATGGGCAAAGCCAACGACCACTCAAAGTACATCCTAAAGAATTGGTAACGATACGTAATGCAGACAGCTGCACTGCCAAGCCACACCGGAAAACATGGACTCGACAATGAGGTTAAAAAAGCTTTAATTATCAAGAACCTACAAGCTATTATCTGCTCCACCCATTTGTTCCTGCACTTTAAGCCACTTAGTTATTCAATGTGTTGAACAGGCTACAAAAATGTACCCTACAGATCCCTAGGCCTTTGCTATATTATGTATGCCTGTCAGCTTCTGCATTTTACCCGAGAGCATCCCCATTTGAAAATCTCTTGGTTCTTCACATCAATCTAACTCACTTTCATTTCTGCTCATAAAACCTCTTTAAATCCTACCGGCACTGACGCACCAGCAAAAAACTCAAGAGTTCTCATGACAATCCAATCAGTACCCATAACACCACAGGGGACCCATCACAAGTGGTGCAAGAAAAAAAACACCAGTAATTCTGCACTATTGCAACTTTTCCCTCTGAGGGAAAGGAATTACCAAGGAAATTTGTGTTTTTGCTTCATGTTGGTTTGCTATCTACTGACAGGGCGGAACTAGCCGTAGCGGGCATTGGCAATCCCCCGGTCGGCCGCATGGGTGGGGGCCGGTTTTGGGCCCTTGGGGGCCGTTTTTGTTACAGGGCTGTTTTTGCAGCATAGCTGCAAAAACGGCCCTGTAAAAAATCGGCCGAAAACCGGCCCTGGCAAAGAGCTCGGCCGCACCCCCAAACCTCCAGGGGGGCGGCCGAGCACTTTACCAGGGCCGGTTTTCGTTCCCAGTCCGGCCCTGTCTACTGATATATTCCATCATGTTTTACTTGGCGAAATGTTTCCATTGGAATCTCATCACGTGCATTATCATCGCATTTGAGGTAATGCAAATTCACACAAACTCCTGTTTTCAGGCAAATAGTTACCACAACCAAGACTGCAATGAGTGCCACAAGCTTCATCTCAACACAGCCCATATCACGCCAGTATTGCACGAGACAACTTGAATGAGCATCAATGCATGAGGCTCTCAAACACTTCAGCTTTACAGCCTGCTTTAATAAGAAAACGAGGGCTCGTCTGTCCAAGGCAGGAGGCCCGTGGTTTGTGTTCCTGTATTCACAACTAAAAGATTTTACACTGAGACTTCTCTTTCGAAGAGACGCACAGCCAGGCTATTAATGGGAACGTTGGTGCACAAACGAGTGCAGCTTCCTCATGGTAGCCAGGAGCATCAAACAAAAATTCAAATTTTCAGATGGTAACCACCACCAGTGATGTTTACTGTCAAGCTCACCAATCATGAGAAACCCACCCGAGCCGCTGTTGTAGAAAACAATGCATTTGGGAGTAGAGTTCATAGGACAATCCCTGAAGACAGCCAGAAGTGAACTTGGCTGCCAGCACCAGAATCTCTTTTGGAACTCCTAGAAACCAGTAAACAAGGCCCAACCTTTGTCCACGATTATCCATCACCTACAGAACTTCCACAAAAAACAAATTTGAAAGCACTTGTCAAACAACCTCCGCTGCCTTAGGTTGGTAATGCGGTGTGATTATTCAAGTCAGCACCCTCGCGTCTTTAGAACGAGTCTTAATGGCCACCAGAAAACGCTGGAGTAAACAGCGCAGGCGTGAGATTAGAGTGCCAAGGGGCACATCTACATTTGGGTTTGGTAAAATTCTTCTCTCCTAAAATCTCCACAAAGAAAACGGAGAAACGATTTTTATTTATGCAAAATGCACAAGGCCAATATCTTGCCTGGAAACTGAAAGCAAGGGCATAACTTTCATATAAAATAAAGAGATACCAGCACGACTTGGAGGAAAATGTCTCAGTCGTGGCTGATATTAGTTTCGCTGCTCCACAAGATATTTTCTACTCAACCCAGTCTTCACAGAGAACAAGCATTAGCTGCGTGGTCGTGCAACTGACACGGTCGCGCGGCTGTGAAAGTGATCGCGATCACCAGCTGGTGCCGGGAGCAGCAGCAGCCAGCGGGAGGAGCGGGACGCGCTCTGTGGTGGGGGAGGAGCGTTAAAGCGCGTGCTTGGGAGAGTTAAAAAAAAAAAAAAGGAGGCAAGTCTGGCGAGTGGTGTGTGATGTGCGCGCACCATGATGAGAGAGGAAAGCCAGATGGCGCCTATGCTCGTCATTGTGCGCGTAACCGCACACTCTATGCCAGCCAAAAAGCTGTGGTCTGACTTTTTAAAGCCCGTTTACTAAATGTCTCGCAGAGCAGCGCATACGCTGGCTCAGGCGAGACCTAAAAAAAGAAAACGGACTACCTCTGCGAGGCCCGAAAATAGAGCCCGATAGAGACCCGTTTCGAGGCCCCCTGAAAATAACTGCTGGTGCTCAGACCCGGACAGACCTGCCCACTTAAAGCCCTGCCCGTGCCTTATTTCGTCTGTTTTACTTCCCCGTCTTATATTGGTTTTGGGTTTGGGCGTACCTGGCACAAAAGCTCGGTAAATATTCCACCCATAGTTCACTGATTCGAATAAGGATCGGGCTGACTCAGCCTTTCATCATCCATGACAGGTTGGGAGAGGATGTGGTCCGTCGGCTAGACTGTCCACTTTGGTGCTGGAAACTAGGATTTGAGACTCGGGGTCGCGTTCACATCCTTTGATTCTGGGCAAATCACTTAATATCCCCGTGCCTGAATGTGTAACGGAACCGGGTCGAGTTTGCGCTATATAAAATTTGCAAAAAAATAAATTAAAGTTGATACAACCCAGTAGGGTAATCGAAATACCAGTGTTTACAGAGCTACTAATCCGCCCGACAGTGGAAGCAAGTTTGTAGCGGTATACAAATGACTGTAAAACTAGGGTGTGTGTGTGTGTGTGTAGTGGTGGAGGGTTCGGCCTCCGGTTATATAACTCAGTCAACTGGTGTAAAAGAAGAAACATAGCGCTTACATGTTTACATTGAGCACTAGGATGTACTTTACAATTACTAACACAGCTCCTGCAGTGATCCTCAGTGCGCGGGGTTTTAGGAGTGGGCATCTACCCGGGTGTGGCATCCCTCGGGGGAACTAGACCGCATTTGTGTCACAGACTACAGAGAAAGAGCTGAAGGTACTTGCTCACCCCCAGGGCTTTAAGTGGGATGAAAAATCTGGGGGGGTGGGGGGGCATCCCTCAAAGAGGTGTGGTCAATGTGATTAAGGGCGTGGCTTAAAAACACAAGCTAAAAATATGTGTTTAGCACAGTGTGCCGCCCGACTTGTATTTTGCTGTTCCTGTCATTGCGTCCAGATATATGATACAAGTCACATCATACGTACAAGTCAGGACTATTGCATTTGTCAAAGGTTGCTAGTTGCATAAGATAGATAAGCAGCAACTATGGCTTGTATATAATATTGAAAAAACTTCCACTTAAAGCCCTGGTGACACCAGACAATGTTGCTGCTCCTGGGTTTCAAAAAGAAGAGAAATCCAGAGAGAAAATTACTCTTTAAAGGATTTCCCTTCTTCTACAACGCTCACCACGCGCACATCGATGTGCCTGCTGTCACTGCAGTCTGAAAAAAAAACGAACCGCCTGTGCCAGGGCAAAAAACAGAGCCCGATAGAGACCTGTTTCGAGGTCTCCTTTAAAAAACTGCTGGTGCTCAGACCCGGTGAGACCCGGCCATCTTAAAGCCTTGCTCGCCCCTCTTACAATGCCTCAAGCCTCCCCAAACTCCACCAATAACTGACTGGCGAGTCGATTCCATCACCCCAACAGGGGGTGAATAGTTGGCCCCTTCAGACACAGCTTCCATCACTTTGTACTTCCCTGAGTATGATGTGATGGCTTTGCATAGCTCTTTCAGTCCTTCCTTGATATATCATCAGTGCGCTGTCTTCATCTGGAAGTTCCTTTGTGCTTAACAGCCAGAGCCAACCTTTTACAGTGACTGTTTATTAGCGCGTGATTGTATGATTTTTGGCAGTCAAAAGTCTTTTTTCGGCTGTATACCAGCCATAAAAGAGTGCATCATGAAAAATATTTCAGACAAAATTAGAAATAAAAATACAGACATCTAATAATAAATCCATGACAGTAGCAGTTTCAGTTATTTAAATATCAATATCATAAGCAGTTAATTCCACAAAGAAACATCTTAATACCTGAGCACAAGATATAAATGAGATCATAAAATCAATTTCCAACAATGTCCTGTAGCTGAACAGCCGAGGAGATATACCTGTAGATCATTAGACAGGTAAATTAATCTTTTAAAAGCTGGAGGTGATATAATGCAGCCTAACACTTTCTTATATTTAACAATATTAAAAGGGGTATTAAAATAGAATGCCTTGGATTAGTATAAAGTGTACAAAAAACATAAAATGTAAGGTGCTCTGGACTGACTCTGAGTTACATGGGCATAGGTCCAGTTTGGCATTACAATATACATTGCATGGATATGAGACCAAAAAATATGAGATGCCAAACCTGAACCTTATGAGACAAAACAATTTGGCGTGTGTGAAGTAGAAAGAAAGGTAAGCCTCAATGCCTGGAGTACACACTAACAGTGAGTGTTCTAAAACCCTCTTTTTTGTCGTCTCCAGATTTCCTCTGGTCAAGTGAGAGTATTTTAAAAATCTCTTTTCAGGTTTACTTTTGCCTCCTTTTTGAAAAAATAGGAACTATTATCACAGTTCTCCAGGAATCAGGGGGGCCCTGGGACACGTAACAACTTAGAATGTTTGTTAACAATGGAAGCCACAGAGGTGGGTTGGCTAAAAACAGGTCCGCAGGCACATCATCGGGGCCGGAGGCCTTATTCTTCAGGGTCTGAATTAGGGCCCTTTCTACCTCATATAGTGTCGGGTGTGCCAAAGTTGAGACCCCATAATTAAGTTTGGCACTAAGGTGAGGCTCACTATTAAGTTTGTATAGACCAGAGAAGTGTTCTACCCAGGTTTCAGGCATTATTGTGGCATCAATATTACCATTGTTGGAAATTTTGAAATAATCCTGGTTGAGAATTTGCCAGAATAGTCTAGAATCTTTACTCTGGCACGCTGCATGAAGTTGTTCCCAAGCTTCTTGTCTAATTTCTAACTTGCGTCTCTCTAGTGCCTGTTTATATTCAATACGTGATTGGTTTACCTTCAATTTATCTTGAGGTCTTGCCTTTAATGTCTCAATTAATGTATTATGAAAATGTGTACAATCACTGTTGAACCCCTTTTTTTTACACCGGAGTCTTATATTATGGTTATAAGTTTGTAAGGTGTTAACAGTCTCAGTTATTGCCGCAAAAGATGTTAACATGGCTGGAGGGTTTATGCTATCTTCCAGAGAGTCTAAGACTTGTCCCAAATTAGATGTTATAATTTGTCGTAAGACAAGATCGGGGTTTGTAGCGGACCACTTACGTAGTAATCCCTTATTTTTAGGTCTCGCTTGACGTGGGCTGCGCACATGCGCAGTCTCGCTGGCGAGATTTAACGTTTTGTGGTATTTTCTGTAAAGGGCTTTAAGCCCCGTCTCTTTTCCATTGGCCGGCATCACCGTTTATGCTAAACGGTGGCCAGCCATTGGAAAAGAGCTGTTCATGATGTTTTTTCTTCGGCTTTTTGAGCTGTCCCATTTGGACGGGCTCGTCTGACTTCCGTGCGTCGTGAAAGCTTTCTTATCTTTATGGGGCCATGTGTTTCAAACACATGGCCCCATAAAGACAAGAAAGCTTTCACAACGGACGAAAGTGAAAGCGGGCCGTGCTTGTTTGGGAGTGAACTGAGTGCCCACGTTTTCTGTATTGCGATTGACTTGGTTTGTTTCTGTGTGTTCCTCTGATGTCTATCACTTAAACTATATGTGTGACAATACTGTGAGTGTTCTACTGAACATGAACCACAATCAGCCATGACTACTGTTTGTCTACATTGCTGCTCTCCCGGCGGGCTGGGATGAATCAGTGCCATAACTTGGCGAGTCGTTTTCTTCTGGTGTCAAATATGCTTGGCGAGTGTTATTTGGCCAGCGCGTCCCCCGTGGTTCTGCACATCTGGGTAGAGAGCCGTGCACCTGTGCAAAGCATGCATCAGACTTGCCTTGGAGGCTGCGCGCCTGAGTGCTTCAGTCAGCTCAGTTGGACTGGTGTCACCCAGCAGCCACCGCAGCTTTGGGGCATGCTACGCATCTCACAAACAGCAGTGCATAAATGAGGCCGATCCTAGAGAGCAGCGCGTGGGGTAACTGAGGCTCTCTCCCTGCCAAGGTCCTGTGTGGCCTTTCCGTGGTGCTGATGGGATGCGCGCACGCGATCCTTAACGGTGCAGTTGAGTGCGTGGCCCCGCCGACCGAAGCGCCTGCGCACCTGGCTTCCCGGACAATGTTTTCATGAATGAAATCCAATCACCAATCTATAAATAGACGCGATGCGGTGATGTCAGGAGGTGAGAGTCTGCTGCCTCTGTTCCACGAGAGCCGCCTCTCAGCTCCGGGAGCCGAGGGCCACAGGGGCAGCGCCCTGAGATACCGGACAGCGCTGCCGCCTAGCGGAGCCGGGACCATGGGAGCTCACTGGGCCTTCTTGCTAAGTTCTGCGGCCGCCACCTAGCACCGCAAGGGCCCTTCTTCAGAGCGCCGGGGCTGTGAGGACGGGCTGCCGCCAGCACGCACTTGGTAGGTTGTTTCTTCCTTGTCATGCAAAGCTGTCAAAGTTGCAAAGGAATGGGAGGGTCGCGGGGGTCCTTCAGATTTACAAAGGCGGGTCATTGCTTGTCTCTTTGAAATGCATTTGACTTGGTGATTTCAGAGACAGCACCAGTCATAACAAAATGAATCCAGAACCAATGTGCACAGTGAACCCCCTCCCCAATTTAGAGCCATTTGAGGACTGTGATTATTACCCCATAATGTAAAACGGGTGGCAGTCCTTCGTGCCCTCACTGACATCCACAGCCTGCTCTCAGCAGATGTGATGATGCCCCTGGTCCCCTGAGTATCATCATCCCTCCCTTCTTTTGCCTTCGGTCACAGAGCGCTGAGTGCTGCTGACTGAACGAGACGCTCTCGGCGCTAAGCGCCCTCCTTTGATGCTCTGAAGCTGGAAGTAATGCCAAAGCGCTTAGCAGGTGATCCGTTATCTTTCATGCTGGGGGAAAATAAACAGAGCCATCAAAGCTGCTGTAATGCGTCTTGTGTGGATGCGCTAGGCATAATTCGATGGTTTAATTAAACACTTGCCCGGAGATGATTTTCCAAACTTGCACAACAGAGTGTTTGTGTTTCTGGTGCGGGAAGGTGTAAACAACGGGCTCGTCTTTGGCTCTGAGAGTGGAGTTTACAAAGAAGCCTCGCGTTGGAGGGCTTGCTGGTGCTTCTGCGGGTTGCTGTGACAACAACTGCAGGCAGCCGTGAGGGTACGGCAATTGCGGCCCACATTTTGTAACAGGTTTGATTAAATTATGAGGTAAGAAAAGATACATTATTTGGTATAATTTGGCATATGCTGTAGCACTTTAGAAGGCGACCAATTTAACTTTATAAGTGTTTGCCACTGCGACGTACAACAAGCGGCCTATCTTAGTAACTTTTGTTCTGTTTAAGTTGGAAACATTTTTTGTTTAAATGTTCAAATTTTGCAGCAGCTGGGTTATATGTGGTGAGTGTGGTGAATGCATAATTGCACCCAAAGCAAAATGTAATTCCAGTACCCATAGGCATATGCAATATGTGTTTGTAGCTGCTTTTTCTGTCAACTTCTGCACACTGTGTGATTAAAGGCCTAGTGCTTACAATCAACACTGTGCACCTTTGGACAGGTGTGTATAGTAAGCACAGCATGGGCAGTGGGCACAGTGTGTATAGTGAGCACAGCATGGCCAACTGGGCACAGTGTGTATAGTGAGTACAGCATTGGCAGTGGGCACAGCGTGTATAGTGAGCAGAGTATGAACACTGGGCACTGATGCATATGATGAGCATAGTATGGGCAATGGGCACTGTGTGTATAGTGAGAACAGCATGGGCAGTGGGCACAGCGTGTATAGTGAGCAGAGTCTGGGCACTGGTGTATATGATGAGTATAGTATGGGCAATGGGCACAGCTTGTATAGTGAGTAGGCTTGGAAATGAAATTCCGCTCCGCCCGCAGAGTTTTTCCACTCCATGCTCCGCATAGCATTCAGAGTTCCTGAAAAATTCCACTCCCCATGGCGGAGTGAAGTTATTATTTATTTATTTAGAGGTTTATATAGCGCGAACTAGACCCGAAGATATCAGGTATCAGAGCGCTTTACATGAGCACCAGTTGCGTTACAGACAGACACATTAATTTTTGTTGGGCACGGGGAGATTAAGTGATTTGCCCAGAATCACAGGATGTCGAGTGTCATTGCCGAGACTCGAACACGGTTCCTCAGCTTCGCAGTTGACCGCTCTAACCAATGATAGTTGGCAAGCATGAGCGAGGAAAATCTTACTCCAGACCAACTCCCGGCGAGATTTCTCAACGCAGGCGGTCGCGGATGGCCGCGACCGCTCACATTGAGAAACGTTCCGTTCACATTGAAGAAGCTGCCGCTCGAGTAGAACATCTACTAGAGAAGCAGCACTCTCTTGCACATGGTGCCGTTCACGCTGATTTTACAGCGCAGGACAAACAGCTGGCGCAAAAAACAATCAGTACGAACAACACAACCTAATGCCCTCCACCACTTGCGGAACTCCGCGTAGCGTGGCAGAGTTTTTTGGTCACTTTGCGGAGTTCCGCAAGCAGAACTCCCGCAAACTCCGCCCAGGCCTAGTGAGCACAGTATGGACACTGGGCACTGGTGTATATAGTGAGCACAGTATGGGCAATGGGCTCAGTGTATATAGTGTGCACAGTTTAGAACAAGCATTAAAAATGCAATAGGTCTCGCCTTTCATTAAGTTAAAGCCATTTGCTTTGCTATACAATACCATTAGCAAAGCAAATGGCTTTAACTTAATGAAAGGCGAGACCTATTGCATTTTCAATGCTTGTTAACATAAGTTATTGGGCATGATTTAACAGGTGTAGTTTGGTTAATAGTTTGAGTCTCTAGCTCCAGTGATAAAGGGTAATGGTCACTAAAACAGACATTATGTATGATAAAAATCACAGTTTGTGGATTGGAAAAAGCAATAAAATCAATTCATGTATCTTTGCCTCTCCCAACATATGAGACTAGTACAATGCCATCTGTTTTGATAAGGTCAAGAGTAAGCGAAAGAGAGAATTGTGACAATAAAGAGTTACAAATATTCCCACAGGGTTGATAAAAATGGCAACCACCTTCACTGCCCCCTTGCACTAAATTATATGCAGACTGTTTTGATGGGGGGCATAATTTACAATTGAAGTCACCCCCCAAAGGACTACAACATCCATGTCTATCTCCTGAATGTGTTTACACAGTGTATTTTCCAGTTCTTGGGCAATATCTGTATTTTTAATATTAAAATTATTGTGATAAAAGTTAACAAGAATCAGGCTCAGCTCATGCTAGAGCACCATCTCACATGTTACCAAGCACTCTGCCTCCAGGATTGTTAAGGCCTGCCATAGGAGTGGCTGATAGGTACACATGTGTCTATAAATAAGGTAGATATAGGTATACTATACCTAAGCAAGGGGTGATTACACGACCATGCCCCAGCTGAGTAATCAGCCAGTTGTGTCTGATTGGAAGGCCAGACCAGGGGTGGCATAATACATGCTGCAGCCCCTGGGAGGCCTAGGGTCCACCTATGCCCTGGGTACCTAGGGTACACTGTACAGGGTCCAATAAGGTGATCCTTACCAATTGGTTATGTACCTAGGGTACATGGAGTCCATTTTAAAGAGAGAGCAGACAGCCTGAGACCCTGAATGGCAGGATCTCAGGCCAACTAAGTCGAAAAACCAGCTAGACACTAGGCAAAAAGTTGGGGGTAACCATAGTCAGATATCCACCTTCCTACACAGTGGGATCCTGGGAGGAAGGCGGGTCATCTCTAGAAAGCAGGGTACAATCTTTCATATAGTGGGCCAAGGACAATGGGAAGAGTCATTCTTGAATTTCAGGCCATCTGGCGGCAATCAGTCACCACACTAGACTAAGGGGCCAGTCCGACCCCACCAAATCCTTCTTGATTAGAGCAGCATTAAAAGGTTGGGACAGAAGTGAACCAAGGGCACCTGACAATCGTTCCCCCATAGACTTCAAGACCCTGCAGGGGATGCTAGACAGGGTGCACAAGGCTACCCACTCAGTGTTTGAGGCAGCATTATTTGCTGCCACCTTCAGCCTGGCTTTCTTCGGGCCCTCAGAATTTGTGAGCTAGTGGCTAGATCTAAGTACGTTAGATCAGGGGTGGCTTTGAAGATTCAGGATGCAGTGCTCTCGGGGGCTTCCCTCAAAATAACTCTAAGAAGATCGAAGACGACCAGTCCGGGGAGGGAAGGGTGTTCTGGCTACACAGTCTGGGTGATGCCAGGTATTGCCCAGTGGGCCTGTTGGCCGCCTATCTGGCCCAGTGCCCGGCAGTAGAAGGTTATCTTCTTTTGCATGCAGATTGCACGCCCCTTACAAAGTTCCAGGTGGAACACATAATGCACGCATGCCTGGCGTTGTCAGGCAACATTGATCCGGGCAAGCGCTCCTGCAGTCATTCTTTCTGCATAGGGGCAGCAACAACAGCATTTAAGGAAGGCTTGCCAGCAGAAGGTATCAAACAAGTGGGGCGATGGGAATCCCAATGTTTCAAGAGATACATACGGCCATGAGCCCACGAACATTAACTTTGTTTCACACCGGAGTCCCGGTGACTGGCAGAAGTGTGTTGTGGAGTGTAATTGTGCTGTGGTGTCAATAAACGTTTTTGCAACATCACAATTCTTTATTTGCCAGGAACAGAGGTCTGGGTGATTGGCCATTCTGGCGTCTTGAGACTGGCACAGTGGGCTGAAAGCAGGAAGTGGAGGCATGACTTTCCCAACACCGAGATAATCTGGCTGGGGCACCCAGGCATGCGATAGAATGGGTTGATGGGCAAACTTCAGCAGACACTGGGGGAAGGCACTCATCCTCCCAAAGTTCTAGTTATACATCTGGGGGGGAACGACCTGACTGCCTTGGGGAAAAGGACATTGCTTCTAAACATGAAGACCACAATGTGCAAATTAAGCAACCTGTTGGGTACATGTTAACTTTGGTGGTCCGAGATCACCCCCGGCTCCTGTGGCATGGAGTTAGTCAGGGGAGGCAATGGAGGCTGCGCGCAGGAGGGTCAATGGCACTATGCGTAAATTCACCAAGCGGATTTGGCTTCATTAGACATGGGTTGCTGCACGCCAAATCCACAGGGTGTTTCGAGGACGATGGGGTACATCTCTCCAGAATAGGCATGGACTTGTTCTTGCTGGATCTGGGGGAGGCCCTAAAAATAGCAGGATGTAAGTAGGAATGCCGGCCTTGGTGGGGGGCCCTGGCTGCGACAGTCGCCACACCCGAGGCTGTGGCGGAGTTACAGGGCGATCCAGAGGCGGAAAGGTACTCAAGGGTACCCTCTTCAGGAGCACAAAGGGTGCTGAGGCCTAATATCTCCCGGAAGTCTTCGCTGTGGACCCTGAGGTGCGACGCCGCCCCGTCTGTCCTACGGGCAGTTGGAAACCTGTACAACCGGGGGCACTTGAACGTTCCGCCCCTCGTAGGGAGGGGCGTGAGTAATGGGGTGGACCGACGGTTAACCGGAAGTGGGAGGGGCTATCCCCTCACCATAACCGCTAAGCACCGATTGGCTAAGGCCACGATGCAAGTTGGCCCATTAGGTGGTAGGCCGTGAGGGGTGGCTTGCCATTGGATCGCCTGTAAGATAACCCACCATGTTGGCATAGTTGGTATGCTAATAAACCTGCAGCAATTTTCTCCACGAAAACAGTGTCTTGTCTGTTTATTTATAGGGTATGATGCTGCATGAGGGGTGATGAGTGTTGCCAATATTGGCACTATGAACTAGTGACCTATTCCTAAAATTTACAACAATGCAATCGCCTGACTGTGTACCCACCCATGAAACCCGTTCAACATTATTTACATTGTAATACAACTCATCGGTTTTTGACCAGTCCGCTGCTTTCGCCAGCCAATGTATAGTTTTATTCTTTAACTTGTTCCAATCTTCTTCCTTATTGGGTGTCAGGGATGGCACATTCTTAAGGACAATTACATAAGGAGTAACTTTGGGGGGAGAAGGAGAGTTCTCAAATTTTTCCGGAAACCAGCTAAGCAATTATTACGTTGTCTGTCAACAAGTTTGGACCTGCCATTCTCCTTTTGCCCAGATGTTATATCTGTCTGACCACCAACCAACGCACGGGCTTCATTTATCTGCGACTTGGCCGAACGTGTTGAGGTATCAATAGTGTTGACAAGACAGTCTTTTGGAGGTGGTACCAAGGAAGGAGAGGCTCCGTAAGGTACATCAAGATTAGGGGTTGGATTACATACAGTACTCGGACCAGGGGTTAATTTGGAAAGACTTGAGCCAATTAATATTTTTAGTGACACATGAATGCTGTTCAACACCCCTAAGAATGGTTCCAAATCGACTTCAGAACTACCTCCAGTGAGCTAATGAGAGGTACAAGCAGCGGTGAATCCCCTGAAGGCTCGTTATCTTTAGACCCTGCAACAAGTTCTGGGTCTAAAGCCCTTGCTGTACTCCTTATAGTGGGTGCCAGAGTTTTTTTTCGAGTTACCAGGGGCAATGCATCTTTCTTGGGCTTGCTGTATGCCTTAGATTGTTTCAACGGTGGTGGGCAGAGGGTGTCTAAAAAAAAACCTTGTTGAGTGACACTTGTATTGTTTAAATTTCTGCTTGATTCAGGAAAATAAAGGGCCGTGGCTTGGTTAGTGTTCTTCTGGTGATCACCGTCACCTGTGCACTCCAGCACTTGATCAGGCTCTCTACCTCCAGTAATGTACCAGTGTGTAGTGCTCGTTTTGTGTCCCCCAGTCTCTCCTCCACAGACTCAATAGCTCCCATTGCAGTCGTCAAGAAACTGGTAATTGTTGTAGTTAATGGGCGTTCCTTAGCAGTGGGCATAGTGGTTTTACGTTTCCACATCTCCTTACCTTTAAACAGGTGTCACGTTCAAACTAGGCAAAGGCAACGAATCTGGAATCCAGCCAAGGAACCTGGCCCAGCCCAGCCACGTCCAGTCGCGGATGGGCATAGCAGGAGTCCGCTGCCGCGTTTATGCGCCACCTGGCGCAGACAAACCGCGTTGGCGCCTCTTGGCGTTTGTAATGCTGGGAGGGGTAGTCCCGATGGGCCTGCCGGTCTGAGGCAAAGGGACAAAGTGCGTTGTGCTCCTGCTACTGACGAGAAGGGCTTTTATTTGGGAGTGTGTTCCGTGTTTGGAGGTGATTCTGGAGAGTTAGTGTGGTGGGTTGTATGAGTCAGCGTGGAAGTAAAATGAGTTCGATTTAAAATGACGGCTGCGTCTATTAAAAAGAAAAAACAACACACTCCAAACCCGAGCGCATATTAGCTGCACACCAGGCTCAAACACTGGAATTCTGGGATCTGGAGTCGTTTATATATGCTTTTTAATAAATAAGGATATTTGCACGCCTCTTCATGCTTTACGGTCGCACAAATGAGAGAGATGACCCCAAGGCCCTACTACTGCCCAATAGTGCAACATTGACAGCTGATTTCATAGTGTGCGCCACACTGATATCATCACATAGTGCGTCCCCGTCAAGCGCAATATCTTATTTAAAGCCCCTCCGAGGCGGGCACATTAAAGACCCTCAAATAGGGCCGGAGATTGTGGGTCCCGGCACAGAGGCCTCTGAAATGCAACACCACAAGTGTTTACAGCAGTACACATGTGCAAATGAGCACGCAAATGCGGGTGCCCCGATCCCAAGCCTGGCGCCCCTGGAGGGGCATGAACTGCTGCTGCAAGAGAGGAGCTCCCTGGTCCACCTGAGGGTCAAAGTTTGCAAGTGTGAGCACAGTCCGTGTAGAGATGCTGTGCTCTTCCAAGAGGTGGGGGGTTATCTCTTTTCTGGAGTGCAGCAGCTCTGCCTGCTAGGGGGCTGCGGTGCCTCTGTGGGAGAGAAGGGGGAGCCTCCGTCCACATGCCAGGGCACTCGGACCCAGACAGCTATCCTGATGTCTGTGTAACTTTCTTCAAGGGAAAGTTGGTACCATTCTATATTGGATTGTTCTATTATAACCAGGGCCACTGGAATTATGCGATTGTGCGGCCGCATTTGCCTCATAATTCATCTTCTGCAGCATAAACTGCAGAGTTTAACAAAAAAAGTTTCTAGCTCAAACGGTTCAAAAGTTAATAATAATGCAGCACACGTGTTGCAGCGCAGTGGAAGGCCCTTTGCAAAGGTTGACTGGTCACCTTTCTGCTGCTTATTCCTATATGCGGGTATTAGACTGGTACCAATGAGGTGCACCCAATGCCCAGACAGTGTTAATGTGCAAAAAGTACAAAATAATGAAGTACTAGTATTAAAAAAATGCTGCATTACGTCGCATAATTTGCCTTTTCTCAACACATAATGTACTCAACCCTGCCGCATAATTTGACCCTCTCCTACAGCATAATTCAATTGACCCTGGCAATAACCTTCCCAAGGCGCTAGGCGTGTTCCTCTTACCCACTGGACTCCCTGCCTCCTAACAAATCGATCTCCAGAATGTCGTGGTCACTGGAGATTTTCATGTAGAACTGTGCAGGGTCACTACAAACACCTAGCGTATTTATAATAATTCAAAAGGGACCTCATACATACGCACTTGTTTTATTGTTGCTATTTTGCAAAGATAGAATTGTATGAAGAGGTCACAAATTCTGGACCATTCCTGTATCTCTGCGGCGCGCCCAGAAGCCTTGCTTTTAAGCACACAGTAACTACTACCTCTAAAGATGTATTCATGAGAAGCCGAAAGTTCGGAGTGCAAAACTCTGGACTGATCTCAAAATACGGATGCCACCAGGTCTTACAGCGACGTGATTGTATTGCTACTGATGGGGTGGTCTGTTATGTTGTGTTAGCTGGTTGTATTGGTGCTAATAATCTGGTGGTCTGTCATGATGTCTTCAAAGAAGTGAGCTGGTTGGATTGCTCCTGGATGGGTAGTCTGTCATGGAATGTGCAAAGATGTGAGCTGGTTGCATTGCTGTTGGTGGCCTAGTGTGTCATGGTAACTTCAATGACGTGATCTGCTTGGATTGCTGCTGCAGAGGTGGTCTGTCATGGTGTCTTCAAGGATGTGAGCTGGTTGGAGTTCTGCTGATGCAGTGATCTGGCCTGGTGTATTTTGGTATATGAGATGGCTGGATTGATGCTGTTGGCGTGGTCTTTCATGTTCTGTGCAATGTTGTGAGCTGGATGGGTTGCTGCTGGTGGGGTGGTGTGTCATGGTGCCTTGAAGGATATGACCTGGTTGGATTGCTGCTGGTTAAGTGATCTGTCATGGTGCCTTCAAGGATATGACCTGGTTGGATTGCTGCTGGTTAGGTGATCTGTCATGGTGCTTTCAATGATATGACCTAGTTAGATTGCTGCTGGTTAGGTGATATGTCATGGTGTCTTTAAGGATGTACACTGGTTGGATTGCTGCTGAGTGGGTGGTCTGTCATGGTGCCATCTTGGATGTGAGATGGTTGGATTGCTGCTACTGGGGCAGTGTGTCATTGTATGTTCCAGGATGTAATCTGGATTGATTGCTGCTAATGGGGTGGTATGTCATGGTGTCTTCAATGATGTGAAACTGTTGTAGGATTGCTGCTGCAGAAGGAGGTCTGTCATGGTGTATTCAAGGATGTGGGCTGGTATGATGGCTGCTGCAGATGTGGTCTGTCATGGTGTGTTCAAGGATGTGAACTGGTAGGATTGCTACTGCAGAGGTGGTCTGTCATGGAATGTGCAAGGATGACTGCTAATGGAGTGATCTGGCATGGCTTATTTGTGGATATATGTGGATATAAGCTGGTTGGATTGCTGCTGATGGGGTGGTCTATCCTGGTGTCTTCAAGGGTGTGAGCTGGTTGGATTGTTGCTGATGGGGTGATCTGTCATGGTGTCTTCAAGGGTGTGACCTGGGTGGATTGTTGATGGTGGGGTGATCTGTCAACGGTGTCTTCAGGCATGCACACTGGTTGGATTGCTGCTGAGTGGGTGGTCTATTATGGAATGTGCAATGATGTGAGTTGGCTGGATTGCTGGTGATGGGGTGGTATGTCATGGTGTCTTCAAGGATGTTAGTTGGTTGGATTCTTACTAATAGGGAAATGTGGTTTGGCATATTCATGTATGTGAGCTGGCTAAATTGCTGCAGAGTGGGTCGTTAGTCTTGGAATGTGTAAGGTTGTGAGCTGGTTGGATTTCTGCTGCTGATGTAGTGTGTCCTGGCGCCTTCAAGGATACGAGCTGGTTGGATTGCTGATGGTGGGGTGGTGTGACGTGCCTTCAGGGATGTGAGCTGGTTGGATTGCTGCTGCTGAGGTGATTTGTCATGGTGTCTTCAAGGGTGTAAGCTGGTTGGATTGCTGCTGAGCAGGTGGTCTCGCATGGTGTCTTTAAGGATGTGAGCCTGTTGGGTTGGTGCTGGTGTGGTGGTGTGTGATGGTGCTTGCAAGGAAGTGAGCTGATTGGATTGCTGCTGGTGGGGTAATCTGTCATGGTGTCTTCAATTATGTAAGCTAACCCGATTGCTGCTGAGTGGGGTGGTTTTTATGGTATACACACGGATGTGAGGTGTCTGGAATGCTGCTGATGGGGTGGTATGGTATGGAAGTTGCATGAATGGGGGTTCTCTCCCCGAGCACGACTGCTCATTACCCCAACAGATGCACGATTGGCAGACTTTTGCATGTAGACGTCACTGAGAACCCGTATTTTTTATGTCGAGCCTGAGCAGCGCATACGCTGCTCTGCGGCATGCTGTATTGGAGTATGGAATTAAAGCCCCATCCACCTTCCACCCATATTTGTCATTGGCTTGTGTCATTGCTCTTCGTAAATGCTGGCTTCTGATTTGTTAATAGGCCTGTTAGTCCCTCCTTAGTACCACCTTGTCTTCATTTGTAATCTCCCATGACGAGTTGCCCTTTTACTTCAGTTGTTACACGGTATGTCTTTTTTAGTCTGTAAGCACTATTTTCTTTAATGAGTTTCTCCTACTGCAGGCACAACATGCTTTCCTGCAACATTCAGCGCTCCATGTGCGCATTAACTTTCCGAGCAGCCCGGGACTATGGCGGCCGCTTCTCTGATTAGGTCTTGCATTTACAAAAGTTTGAACTATTGGCATTGTACATGACAATGCCTTTTATCTATGTGTTAATTATCAAACAGATATATAAAAGGCATTGTCATTTACAATGCCAATAGCTTAAACTCTCGAAAATGCGCGACTTATTGCATTGCAAATGCTTGTTCTATCTTTCTCTCCTTCCCCCTTTCAGCTTTGTGCGTTTTTCTCTCTCTTTCTCTTGGTACGTCTGATGCGGAAAAATAAGTGCCAGTCCCCAAAAATAAATGTCAGTGTCCCCCACCGGCTCAAAGTAAGCACTGTTTGTGATGCTTAAACAGTACAGCTTTGCAAGAACGCCAACATTCTCTTCTTTTGGCAATCATGGGTATCATATCCTGCCTATCAAAGGCAATAAATGTATTGAAAAACTCAAGCACATTTCCTCTACCTGAAAATGTTTCTTCTGTTTGTATTGTAGCTCAGTCGGATATTTCACATCTAACACATCTATCAAATGGTTTTCCAAATATTGAAGTGATTGAGTGTGAAAAATCGAGTATAAATTGAGATACAGTACTACTGCAGCGTGAAGCTTTGGGGCAGAAAATCTCAATATGGTAACACAGAAAGGTTTTTACGTTTGCCTTTATTCTGTGGATGTAACAACTCTGTTGTTATCAGACAAGATGTCACATGTGGTTCCATATTTCAGCTTGTTTCAGCCGGATTTCTTATACAGTGAGTCAAGCTCAGCCCCAGGTTAAGTAGTTTAATGCCTTTAACATGGGTATCTGCATCATGAGATAAGAGGATGTTTTGAGGTTTTTAGGTCTCGCCTGACCCAGCGCATGCGCTGGTCTGGCGAGACTTATTGAAAGGGCTCCAAAAAGTGCTACCAGGCCTGCCTGGAGCTACAGTGCATTTGCGCGGGCGCACGCGCCGCGCTTTACCGCGAATACTTTCACTTTCGGCCCCACGGCCGCTTTGATGTTTGATTGCGATCACTTTCGAGGCCGCACGGTCGCTTGGCATTGCCAATAGGTCTCGCTTTTGGGACCTTATAAGTATTTAGTTACGCAACTGTTGCATGGCTAAACACTTATATGGTCCCAAAGGCGAGACCTATTGGCTATGCCAATGCTTGTTGTAAAGAATGGCACCAAGAAGTTAAATAGTGGCTATCAAACTTCAACCTGATTTACAATTATTATCATGGTTACGGTGTCCGGGTAGCGTGCTCCTAATGAGGGGATACTTTAGATGTTATGGATGCGACAAACCCATTAATGAGAACTGCCATTACAAGTAAGCATCTTTATTTCTTTAAATATGACTGTATGAGAGTTACTTCTGCAATTCACTGTGCAGGAATGTGTACCGTGCTCTTCTTTTTGATATGTGATATGGCTAGAAGCCTGCTTGCAATTGCATTTACATTAAGGAATACGAGTGCGTCACAGTTTTTTTTTTTAAAAATTATTTGCAGTCTGGGACTGGCAAAGAACTTGGTGAGCTTGATAACGCACTGGACTACAACCTTCTCCCACCAAACTACCATAACGAAGAAGAAGATGAGCAAAAGATTGGCAATGGCACCATCCACAGCCGTCGCAAGATTGACAAGGTAAAACCAAGGCTTGTCTGAGAGCCTCAGTGTTCGTAATTCATGATCACATACTGTACGGTTTCTAAACACTCCACTGTCAGGCTTCTAAACTGCGTGCCTATTTAAGAGTTCAAACCACCAGCATTCAGAATTGCAACTTCTATGAGAGTCACAAGGATAGTATTCCACCATTAGTAAAAAACAGAAATCGAATTCAGGGTTTTTAACTTCTGAAAGCAACTTCTGTAAGCAATGCAGACAGTGTTTAACCTGTCAAGCTTTGATTAAAAAAAACCTCATATTTATGAAATCTACAAGACCCTTACGTAGGGCGAAAACCTAGGGTATTGCGAGCTATTAGCTCCCTGGCTAAATCACATGGGCTGACAGATGTATGGGGGAATAAAGAGCCCAATAATCCAGGCTTTACATATTTCTCATGTCCTTTCAAGAAATATTCAAAATTGGATTATTTTCTGGTATCAGCAACAGAATTGAACAAAGTTAATATTAACAAATTATCGAAAACTATGTCTGATCATAGCCCTCTGATTTTGGAATATGAATGTGAGACTTTTAAAAAAAAATTCTCAAGATGGACCTTTGAAAGGAAATTGCTAGCGGATACTAGCTATGTTGAACATTTAAGGAAATGGACTCAGGATTATTTTGATGTTAATCATTTTAGCGCCTCCAGAAACAATGTTTGGGACTCATTTAAGGCAGCATTGAGGGGTGAAACAATTAGTTTCTCTGCTAAGCGTAGGAAAGCAGATCAGCTAGAGAATGTGAGATTAATTAATCAGATAACAGAAGCAGAAGAACAGCATATGAGGGAAATTGGCCAGGGAAAAGATGGCGTGGGGACTCGGCAGAGGATCTCTATTATCCAAGCAGAGCTTCATCAGCAGATAGCCCAGAAAGCTGCAGGTGAATATCAGACTCATAGAGGCAAACTATATGAGACTGGAGAACAGGCAAGCAGATTATTGGCACTTCGGATCAGGCAAGGGAAAACCAAAAATATTATTTCAAACTTATGTGAAGATAACCAGAACTATTCGAACCAAGTGATATATTGAAAGTTTTTAGAAACTTTTTTCAGACATTGTATAAGGAAGAGATTGATCTAGAGACCGGAATTTGTGGATAGTGGTCCTCAGGTAAGCATGGCCGATAAAGGAGAGCTAGATAAGGATCTGGAAATGGGTGAGGTATTGGAAGCACAACAGGAGTTAGCAGTCGGAAAGGCGTCAGGACCGGATAGCATCCCGCTAGAAGTTTATAAAAGCATTCAGAAGGAAATTGCCTTAATATTGTTGGATTTATTTAATGGGATAATGTGCACGGGTGTAATACCGGAGTCCTGGCATGAAACAAATATTATTGTCTTTCACAAAAAAGGAAAACCTAAAGAGTACCCTGGATCCTACCGGCCAATATCCCTCATCAACGCGGATAATAAGATCTATGCTAAGATTTTAGCTAAAAGGTTGGGAAGGATTATTGGCGGTCTAGTCTCCCCGTGGCAGCATGGATTTATTCCAGGCAGAGGAACAACTGATCATATTAGGCGAGCTATCACTCTGTTTGATGTGCAGGCTGCCTTGGGGGGAAGGATGGCCATGATCCTTCTCGACGCAGAAAAGGCCTTTGACCGTGGTGCGTGGAAGTATTTATGGGGGATATTGGACCAAAGGGGCTTTGGCCCTAATATAATAAAAGCTATTAAGGCCATGTATTGTGACCCTAGGGCTAAAATTCAGCTAATGGGTGAAAGCTCAGAACTAATTCATATCTCCAGGGGGACGCGTCAGGGGTGCCCCTGCTCACCTATCCTTTTTGCTTTATATATAGACCCGTTGATATGCAGAATTATGGGTTGCAATGATATTAAACCAGTAGTGTGTAATAGGATGGAGACTAAATTATTGGCTTATGCGGACGATTTGGCAATAATTACATCTGAGCCAATTAGGGCATTAGTAGCTCTTAAAGGGATAGCGGAGGAATTTGGGTGCTTATCTGGCTATCGTTTAAATGAGGATAAGACTCAGATAATTTGTACAGCCAATATTAAAAAAGAGGATATAAGATATACTGAGTCAGCAGTCTATTTAGGGGTTATGGTTAGCTCAGCTATAGATTTGATTATAAAAGAAAACTTTGCCCCTCTTTTGAAATCAATAACAGCAGACCTTAAAAGAATAGATACTCTACATCTTTCTATAATAGGGAGAGTTAATGTGGCGAAAATGACTATGTTCCCTAAGATCTTATATCTTTTTTGCTCTATCCCATTTGCTATAGATGAGAGTCTATTAAGGTCAATAGAAGCAATTTTTGTGAATTTTATCTGGCAATACGGCAAAATAAGACGATCAATGAAGTACGTGTCCCTTCCACGGGAAAAAGGGGGGTTAGCAATGCCGAATATCAGGCTTTATTATTGGGCGTGTCTGCTGACTAAGATGGCAATCCTATTTGATCCTGCCACTAATCTTTCGGAATCATCATTTGGTACTCAAAATCCCCCCTCTATTTATGTACTTATGCTGGGCAGAGAAGCACTGGGGCTTTTGCTGCGGAAAACTGAGCGGAGATATTTAAAAAAATGAGACACAAGACTCTTGAAGGGATTTGGCAAGTATGGAAACAAGTTCGAAAATTATTATCAATACCAAAAGTTAATGGGTATTCACCATTGTGGAATTCTAAGGTTTTCCCGCAATTGAGCGGGGATAGTATGGGGAGATTATGGGAACATCACGGAATTAAAACATTAAGTGACATCTTTGAAAGGGAGGTCTTGATGGGATTCAAGAATATTCAGCCAAAATACAATATTCCAGGGAATAAAGGGTTTAAGTTTGTGCAAATTCATAGAACTATAATGGCTTTAAGACCAAGGATTGTTATAGGGAACAGAATTAAAGTGATGGATTATATATTAAAAGGAGGTAATAAGATTAAATTAGTATATAGATTTCTATTGTTAGTGATCCCAGATGATTTGGAAAAGATGGAAGCTGCCTGGGTATCGAGATTGGGAGACCCAGATGTTGATATCGAGAGAGCACTTCAGTTAGCTATGAGTCTGTTTCGCTCAACGAATTTGAGAGCCCAACAATATAAAACTCTTTTTAATTTGTATTTTACGCCAGCGAAATTGTTTATTTGGGGTAATAGGGAGAATGATAACTGTCCAGGGTGTCAGGAAGGGCCCGCAAATCTAGTACATATGTTTCAGCAATGCGTGAAATTAAATGTAATTCGTGGGGAAATTGAGAAATTTTTGGAGATGCTGTTAGGAGTTAAGATTAATTTATCCCCTACTCTTATGATAATGGGAACGGATAGTAAGTTGGGGCTGAATAAAGAAGAAGAAGCCCTTGTTTTTATTTCGGTCTCGGTTCTTCGGTTTCTTATCTCAGCGGGCTGGAAAGACACACAAGCGCCGGTGTTTCATATGTGGCTCGCAAGACTTTTGGGTATACATAATATTGAATCTTCCCTTTTTGTTTATTGGGGTAGGAAAAGAAGAGAAGTGGGACAGAATTTGTGGGCTCTGTAGGAGAGTAGGAACTGCAATCCTATGATCACCCCGATTTTTTGCTTTTGCTTCATTGGTTTACGACTTTCCCTGGCTGTGGGCCTGCCAATCAGACCCACAGCCTAGCTGTTCTCTCTCGAGATTAACACACATGTACATTAGGTGCATCCACTAATTGGAACTGGGCCGCCTTATCAGTCCCTGTATCAGCATACCACGGGTATCCAGGGCAT
Source organism: Triturus cristatus (assembly GCF_964204655.1). Classification (NCBI taxonomy): domain Eukaryota; kingdom Metazoa; phylum Chordata; class Amphibia; order Caudata; family Salamandridae; genus Triturus; species Triturus cristatus. The sequence goes on along the minus strand of NC_140590.1, from coordinate 299,848,585 downwards.
CGGTGTACCCAGGGCCTACCAGGGGCTGCAGCATGTATTATGCCACCCCTGGATGGCCACCCAAATCTGACACAACTGGCTGCACGACAGCTGGGGCAAGGTGGTGTAATCACCCGTTGCTGTAGGTGTAGTATTCCTATACCTAACCCTAAAATGGACACATGGATTCCTATCAGTCACTCCTATGGCAGGCCTTATCAATCCTGAAGGCAGAGTGCTGGGAATCATGTGAGATGGTGCTCTGGCGCGAGCTGAGCCCGTCGACGGCTTGCGGAACCAAGTCCTAATAGCTGTTCCATGGTGACGCGTGCCATCTACCTTAAAGTGCATTATAATCCTCGCGGTTATTTGCTAACTTTGGCATCGCATCACCCAAACATGTCGAGTAAGGTGTCATACGAATTGGAATACGAACCCCTCGCCAATTCTGGCGACGGGGTTAGCATTCCACCCTTCTAGAGGGACACGACATGGAAGTAACCTTGAACCCCGGTTAAAGTTGACTCAAGCCTCAGCATCACAAAATGGATGCTGCCACCAGACACAAGTCTGACCTCCTGCTGCTGGGAGACCTTCCAGCTAGGGGAGCTTGGACAAAGGGTTTCCTGTCGAGGGCGGTGTTAGCACCATCCCAGACAGGGTTTGTGTATCCCAGGTAGGCAGGGCTGAAAGGAAGGTGATTGCAAGTGGCACCCCGGTGCTCACTGTGCATAGCCCGGCTCAAACCAGTTTCGGGGGCACCCCAGCCCCTGAGCTGGGGCGAAGCCGGACAAAGGATAGGGGTGTAACCACCCCCCTCCTGGTCCCACCTATAGGCAGGACCTAGTCACGGGCCAGCCCCTTTTCCTAGAATAAAGGTAGGAGCGAGTCCCCTTCCCAAATTGGATAATTCTGAATCTTGAACTACTTTCCACGAAAGGAACTCTTGACTTTTTCTGAAGACACTCCCTTGTGGCTAAGGAGTAGCCACCCTGCACCAGCAGGCACCACCTAAGCGCTTGCGGTTTGCTGTACGTCTCTCCTACGGATCAAGACTGCCCAGCTCGACGAGACCCGGATTCCCCGCCATCTCTGACCTCTACCTACATTGTCAGCCCAGCTGAGATTCGTGGGTGTGACGAGACCTGCGGGACCGGCCATCTTCAGAACCTGCACGACGCTTATCTACCACGACCACCGAGGGACCCTCGAGTGAGTGCACCTAGGGTTTGAGAAGCCCTAACCCTGAGCCGCTCCAGCACCGAAGTCTGCCTCCCCAGCATCCACGAGATCTGCGTGGGGGCCCTTCTGCTCCTTTGCTGCTCACCGCGTTGTCCGGCCACTCGCAGTCGGCTAGTGGCCTTCTTCACGACGCACCACGACAGTTTTTCATCGCTGGTCTGGTTGCTCCAGACTGGCCCTTGCTCTCCTTCAACAGAGGAGTACCCCGGACCCTCCTGGTCCACTCCAGACGCCATCTTGACTCCACCGCGTGGGCTTGCCTCTGCTAAAACCTGCTGCCCCACTCCTGGGCCCAGCATCATCGACAGCAGACACCTTCGTGGGACAGCTCGCCCTCCATCCTGGTCGCCGCCGCGCCTCCTGGTCTGAGGAACAGCCGAGTCTGACGTCACCCACTCACCTGGTCGGGGTGACTTCATCCGGTACCATCCTGGTGCCCACCCAATCACTGGCTAGCGGTTGAGAACTGAGTCCCCTCTGCTTTCAGGTTTCCTTCATCACCGATCCAGGCTTGGATCTCTCTGAACATCGACACTGGTCGCCTGCCAGCAACTTCTTCTTTCAGGCTCCCGAGACTACAACGAGGACTCCCGACATCTTGCTGAACCCCACGCAGCCGCAGCCTCTGGGCTAGGTAACTCGAGCATTTTGGTGCTCCATCGTAGGTTCACTCTACAAGTGTCCAGCTCCTTTTCCGTTTAGTCCAACTGATCGGATTCCTCCGGAATCAGTAACTTTAGACTCTCTAACATCTCCCATTCCACTTGCAGTGTAAATGGTTTCGTGCCCTTCGGGCATTTGGGTAAATTGTGCAACTAGAAGTATTTTCTCAAGAGTTTTGTATTGTGCTTAGCTCCCTGACTCATAAAGAGCCAGGGTAGTCTTGTTATAAATAAATATCCTTTATTTTCATAGCAACTCGTGTGGTGTCCTTTCACTTGGTGTTCAAGGGGTATATGTGATGGTAAACAGCTGGCTTAACACGCCCTCTAGAGTTTAGCCTGAAGACTGCTCTTGTCCACGCTACTAGGATAGCTGGTCTACAAGGTTGACTTACAACCAATCATCAATAAGGGTCGTTTGGAATGATACACAGTGATCACTAGAATAGTGAGCACTACATATCAGGCCAACTTCTCACGTTGGTGAGCAGCGGTTGGGATTTGAGCTTGCTGTTGTTTTACCATACACGTATCCTAAGAATATCAAGTTGAAAGATCACATAAGTACCCAGGTACATATAACTTAACTTAGAATACTCGGAGTTCTACTGAACCAGCTGTTATAGTAAAACAGGGACTAGCACACCCTGACTATAACTCTTAGCAAGGGATCAGTAGGGAAACACATAGTGTAGGTAGGTGCATCACTTACACCTCACTAGAAAGCATGTCGGTCCGCGGAGAGTCTGCAGAGACTCCCTTAGTGGTCATTGACCCTCCACAGGTCATGTCATGATATGCAGCTCTTAGCTTCACGGAGATGAGACAACTGTGTGCCTCCAGGAAGTTAAAACAGGGTTCTAACCCTACCGTCCCATTCCTGATAGGTCTCTTAGAGACTTATGATGCTAGAAGGGCTCTTAACGTAGGCTCCTCTAACCCAGATGGGAACATGCCCCCTTAGAGGGAACCCTTGGTGACCCAGACCTCGGCCTCCATACAGAGGAGGAAGAGGAGGAGGAATTATCAGGAGACAAGGCAGACAAAGGTCCAGTAGTAGTCGGCAGGCTCACGAGGACCAACTTAAGCAGGCATGAGAATGGAACTGGGGGAGCCCCGGGCCCACGCTCAAGCAGGCTTAACCTTGGGAACGGACGAGCTAGGTCTCTCTCTCGAGAGGCTCTAACAGATCTGTTCGAACACATGTCTCTCAGGCATCTTCTCAGAGAGGAATGACGTCCCCTCAGAGAAGGGAGCACGAAGCGAAGATGAGGGAAGTCAATCTGAAGATCGAGCGGGAAGAACTTGCCCTCGCCAAAGAAAGACTTGCCTTGGCCCGAGAGCAGAAATTGAGTGGGTTAGACCCCACTGGTGGCAGCATTCTCATTAGAGAGAAAGACAGGGGTATAGACACTAGACACCTGAGTAAAATAGTGCCCCCCTTTAAACAAGGGGACGACATCCACAAGTGGATAACTGCTTTGGAGAGGGCCTGCACTGTCCAGTGCGTCCCCCCAAGTCAGTGGGCAGCTATACTGTGGCTCTCCTTTGAAGGTAAAGGACGAGACAAGCTCCTCACTACGAGAGCTGAGGATGCTAACAACTACCAAGTCCTGAAAAATACACTGATTGATGGGTTCGGCTTAACCACTGAGCAGTACAGGTTGCTGTTCAGAGACACCCAGAAAATTCAGTCTCAGGATTGGACTGACTTTGTCGATTGTGCCACTAAGGCTTTGGAAGGCTGGTTGCTGGGTAGCAAGGTTACTGATTACACAGGATTGTACAATCTTATTATGAGAGAACAGATTTTAAACAACTGTCAGAACCAATTGTTGCATCAGCACCTTGTCGACTCGGAGCTGACCTCTCCCCAAGAATTGGGAAAGAAGGCAGACAGATGGGTCAGAACAAGGGTCAAGCAGAACCAGACTCAGAACCAGGGTGGTCAGAAGAAAGCAGACCAAAAGGGTAGTAACAAGAACGAACAAAATGACCAGAAGTCTTCGACAGGTCCCCAACAAACCAAAGAGGGTGGGGGTCAGGCTTCACAGAAGAAGAAGACTCAGGAAGGCCAGTCAAAAAGGTGGTGCCAATACTGTAAAAGTAAGACTCACTGGTTTAGTGAGTGCACCAAGAAAGGAGGGCAAACTCCTGCCACTGCAGCCCCTAAGGCACCTGCACCCCCTAGTACAGTCAGCAGTGGTAGTGCGCCTCCCAAGGCATTAGTTGGGTTAACCTTGGGAACTGAGGGGTGTGACGACTTAGTTGGCACGCTCACTCAGGCCGTCCTTGTCTGTACAGGGGATATGGATATGTCCCCTGATGACAGTCCCAATACTTTGGGAAAATACAGGCAGACGCCTTTGATCAATGGAAAGGTGGCTCAGGCCTACAGGGACACTTGTGCCAGTGTCACAATGGTGACACCTAACTTTGTGGACCCTGGACAGATCATGCTAGGTACCGATTACCTAGTGACCAATGCCAGCAATGTCACTACCAATCACAGTATGGCAGTTGTTGATTTCTCCTGGGGAGGGGTAAGTGGCCCAAAGAAAGTTGTGGTTAGTTCAGACTTCCCCGTAGAATGTCTGTTGGGCAATGATTTGGAAACGTCACAATGGTCAGAAGTGGAGCAGAGGACTCACATGGAAATGTTAGGCTTGCCAGCACATGTCCTTGCTGTGACCAGGTCACAGGCCAAAAGATGCCCCACTGAACAGGTGCTGGATCCTGGAAGAACGGACCAGACACCATCCAAGAAAAGGAGCAGTAAGGGTAAGGCCTCGCCTTCCCCCTTGCCCCAGGTCATGGATCAAGTCTCTGAGGAGGCTGACCTTAAAGAACTGAGGGAAACTGAGCCAAAAGAGCTTGAACCTGGTCAGGTTGAGTTTCTGGGCTCAGGGGACCCTCTAGGGAAGACCTGGGGAAGGCACAGTTAGACTGCCCCTCACTTGAACCCCTCAGACAGCAGGCTGCTGCTGAGGCTGCAGGGAACGCCACAGGTACCCACAAAGTGTACTGGGACGATGGACTCCTGTACTCCGAGGCAAGAGACCCCAAGCCTGGCGCGACCAGGAGGCTGGTCGTCCCCTTGTCTCTGAGAGGTTTCCTTCTTACCTTGGCCCACGAGATTCTCCTTGCAGGTCACTTAGGCCAGAATAAGACTTGGGACAGAATTGTTCCACACTTTCACTGGCCCCACATGTCCGAAGATACGAAGGAGTTTTGTCGCTCCTGTGTCACTTGCCAAGCCAGTGGTAAGTCAGGTGGCACGACAAAGGCCCCCCTCATACCACTGCCGGTGGTGGGGGTACCTTTTGAACGAGTGGGGATCGACATTGTCGGACCAATGGAACCCCAGACAGCATCAGGGCACAAGTTTATACTGGTGGTGGTGGACCACGCCACCAGGTATCCTGAAGCTATTCCCCTTAGGACCACTACAGCACCTGTTGTGGCACGAGCCCTAGTTGGAGTGTTCTCCAGAGTGGACTTCCCTAACGAGGTTGTCTCTGACAGAGGTGCAAACTTCATGTCGGGATATCTGACTGCCATGTGGAAGGAGTGTGGTGTCAACTACAAGTTCACCACACCCTATCACCCACAATGCAATGGGCTTGTTGAGAGATTCAACAGGACCCTGAAAGGGATGATTCATGGACTACCTGAAAAGCTTCGGCGGAGATGGGATGTCCTGATACCCTGCCTCTTGTTCGCCTACAGAGAGGTCCCGCAGAAGGGGGTTGGCTACAGCCCTTTTGAACTTCTGTTCGGACATCCTGTAAGGGGACCCCTTTGTTTGGTAAAGGAAGGATGGGAGAGACCTCTCAGAAAGCCGGCATCAAACATTGTGGACTATGTGCTCGGTCTCCGCTCGCGGATGGCTGAGTACATGGAAAAGGCATCTAAAAACCTTGAGGCGAGCCAAGAATTACAAAAAGCTTGGCACGACCAAAAGGCTGTCCTGACTGTGTATCAGCCTGGACAGAAGGTGTGGGTGCTGGAGCCAGTGGCCCCAGCAGCACTCAAAGACAAATGGTCTGGGCCCCACACGATCATTGAGCAAAAGGGAGAGGTCACCTACTTGGTAGACCTGGGAACTCCGTGGAGCCCCCACAGGGTGCTCCATGTAAACAGGCTCAAGGCATATGTCGACAGGGAGGGCATGGGCTTGCTCATGGCCACAGATGAGGGACAGGAGGAGGAGAGTGACCCTCTCCCGGACCTGCTCTCTCAGAACCCTGACGATGGGTCAGTAGATGGTGTTGTCTTTTGTGGCAGCCTCTCTGGACATCAACAAAAGGATTGTAAACAGGTTCTTCAATCCTTCCGACATATGTTCTCTCTGACACCCAGTCAGACCAATTGGTGTACCCATGAGGTCGACACTGGGGACAGTCTGCCCGTAAAGAGTAAAATCTATCGACAGCCTGATCATGTCAGAGACTGCATCAAGACAGAGGTGCAGAAAATGTTGGAGCTGGGAGTCATTGAGCCCTCGGACAGCCCCTGGGCTAGTCCAGTAGTTCTCGTGCCAAAACCTCACACCCAGGGCGGTAAGAAAGAAATGAGGTTTTGCATAGACTACAGAGGCCTCAATGCAGTCACTAAGACTGACGCCCACCCAATACCAAGAGCAGATGAACTTATAGACCGTTGGCTTCGGCCAACTACTTAAGTACATTTGACCTGACAGCTGGGTATTGGCAAATCAGGTTAGCTGAGGAGGCCAAGCCCAAAACCGCATTTTCTACCCCGGGTGGGCATTATCAGTTCGTGGTAATGCCCTTTGGTTTGAAAAATGCACCTGCCACCTTCCAAAGGCTGGTGAATCAAGTTCTCACTGGGTTGGACGACTTCTGTGCGGCATATCTGGACGATATCGCTGTCTTTAGCTCCACCTGGGAGGATCACCTGGTCCACCTGAGGAAAGTGTTAGAGGCTCTGCAAAAGGCAGGCCTCACTATCAAGGCCACTAAGTGCCAGATAGGGCAGACACAGGTTGTATACCTGGGCCACCTTGTAGGTGGAGGCCAGGTTCAGCCATTGGAGAGCAAGATACAGGCCATCCAGGACTGGGCTCCTCCAACCACCCAGACTCAGGTTCGAGCTTTCTTGGGCCTGACTGGTTATTACCGGAAATTTGTCAGAAATTATGGATCCATGGTGACCCCGCTAAACGATCTGACAAGTAAAAAGATGCCAAAAAAAGTTCAGTGGACAGCAAGCTGTCAAAAGGCATTCGATGACCTAAAGCAGGCCATGTGCACAGCACCTATCCTAAAGAGTCCAGACTGCTCCAAAACATTCATTGTCCAAACAGACGCTTCGGAGTTGGGTGTGGGAGCTGTTCTATCTCAGCTGAATTTTGATGGTCATGACCAGCCCATAGCTTTTATTAGCAGGAGGCTGACCCCCAGAGAGAAGAATTGGTCAGCTATTGAGAGGGAGGCCTTTGCTGTGGTTTGGGCCCTGAAGAAGTTGAGGCCATACTTGTTTGGCACTCACTTCAAGATTCAGACCGACCATAAGCCCCTCTTGTGGCTAAATCAAATGAAGGGTGAAAACCCCAAACTACTTAGGTGGTCCATTTCCCTACAGGGGATGGACTTCACAGTGGAGCATAGACCTGGCACTGATCATGGCAATGCAGATGGGCTCTCCAGGTATTTCCACTTAGAGCAAGAAGACTCACCTGGTCAAGGTTAGCTTATTGTCCCAAAGTTTGGGGGGGGGGTCATGTAGGAGAGTAGGGTCTGCAATCCTATGATCACCCCGATTTTTTGCTTTTGCTTCATTGGTTTACGACTTTCCCTGGCTGTGGGCCTGCCAATCAGACCCACAGCCTAGCTGTTCTCTCTCGAGATTAACACACATGTACATTAGGTGCATCCACTAATTGGAACTGGGCCGCCTTATCAGTCCCTGTATCAGCATACCACGGGTATCCAGGGCATCGGTGTACCCAGGGCCTACCAGGGGCTGCAGCATGTATTATGCCACCCCTGGATGGCCACCCAAATCTGACACAACTGGCTGCACGACAGCTGGGGCAAGGTGGTGTAATCACCCGTTGCTGTAGGTGTAGTATTCCTATACCTAACCCTAAAATGGACACATGGATTCCTATCAGTCACTCCTATGGCAGGCCTTATCAATCCTGAAGGCAGAGTGCTGGGAATCATGTGAGATGGTGCTCTGGCGCGAGCTGAGCCCGTCGACGGCTTGCGGAACCAAGTCCTAATAGCTGTTCCATGGTGACGCGTGCCATCTACCTTAAAGTGCATTATAATCCTCGCGGTTATTTGCTAACTTTGGCATCGCATCACCCAAACATGTCGAGTAAGGTGTCATACGAATTGGAATACGAACCCCTCGCCAATTCTGGCGACGGGGTTAGCATTCCACCCTTCTAGAGGGACACAACATGGAAGTAACCTTGAACCCCGGTTAAAGTTGACTCAAGCCTCAGCATCACAAAATGGATGCTGCCACCAGACACAAGTCTGACCTCCTGCTGCTGGGAGACCTTCCAGCGAGGGGAGCTTGGACAAAGGGTTTCCTGTCGAGGGCGGTGTTAGCACCATCCCAGACAGGGTTTGTGTATCCCAGGTAGGCAGGGCTGAAAGGAAGGTGATTGCAAGTGGCACCCCGGTGCTAACTGTGCATAGCCCGGCTCAAACCAGTTTCGGGGGCACCCCAGCCCCTGAGCTGGGGCGAAGCCGGACAAAGGATAGGGGTGTAACCACCCCCCTCCTGGTCCCACCCATAGGCAGGACCTAGTCACGGGCCAGCCCCTTTTCCTAGAATAAAGGTAGGAGCGAGTCCCCTTCCCAAATTGGATAATTCTGAATCTTGAACTACTTTCCACGAAAGGAACTCTTGACTTTTTCTGAAGACTCTCCCTTGTGGCTAAGGAGTAGCCACCCTGCACCAGCAGGCACCACCTAAGCGCTTGCGGTTTGCTGTACGTCTCTCCTACGGATCAAGACTGCCCAGCTCGACGAGACCCGGATTCCCCGCCATCTCTGACCTCTACCTACATCGTCAGCCCAGCTGAGATTCGTGGGTGTGACGAGACCTGCGGGACCGGCCATCTTCAGAACCTGCACAACGCTTATCTAGCACGACCACCGAGGGACCCTCGAGTGAGTGCACCTAGGGTTTGAGAAGCCCTAACCCTGAGCCGCTCCAGCACCGAAGTCTGCCTCCCCAGCATCCACGAGATCTGCGTGGGGGCCCTTCTGCTCCTTTGCTGCTCACCGCGTTGTCCGGCCACTCGCCGTCGGCTAGTGGCCCTCTTCACGACGCACCACGACAGTTTTTCATCGCTGGTCTGGTTGCTCCAGACTGGCCCTTGCTCCCCTTCAACAGAGGAGTACCCCGGACCCTCCTGGTCCACTCCAGACGCCATCTTGACTCCACCGCGTGGGCTTGCCTCTGCTAAAACCTGCTGCCCCACTCCTGGGCCCAGCATCATCGACAGCAGACACCTTCGTGGGACAGCTCGCCCTCCATCCTGGTCACCGCCGCGCCTCCTGGTCCGAGGAACAGCCGAGTCCGACGTCACCCACTCACCTGGTCGAGGTGACTTCATCCGGTACCATCCTGGTGCCCACCCAATCACTGGCTAGCGGTTGAGAACTGAGTCCCCTCTGCTTTCAGGTTTCCTTCATCACCGATCCAGGCTTGGATCTCTCTGAACATCGACACTGGTCGCCTGCCAGCAACTTCTTCTTTCAGGCTCCCGAGACTACAACGATGACTCCCGACATCTTGCTGAACCCCACGCAGCCGCAGCCTCTGGGCTAGGTAACTCGAGCATTTCGGTGCTCCATCGTAGGTTCACTCTACAAGTGTCCAGCTCCTTTTCCGTTTAGTCCAACTGATCGGATTCCTCCGGAATCAGTAACTTCAGACTCTCTAACATCTCCCATTCCACTTGCAGTGTAAATGGTTTCGTGCCCTTCGGGCATTTGGGTAAATTGTGCAACTAGAAGTATTTTCTCAAGAGTTTTGTATTGTGCTTAGCTCCCTGACTCATAAAGAGCCAGGGTAGTCTTGTTATAAATAAATATCCTTTATTTTTATAGCAACTCGTGTGGTGTCCTTTCACTTGGTGTTCAAGGGGTATATGTGATGGTAAACAGCTGGCTTAACACGCCCTCTAGAGTTTAGCCTGAAGACTGCTCTTGTCCACGCTACTAGGATAGCTGGTCTACAAGGTTGACTTACAACCAATCATCAATAAGGGTCGTTTGGAATGATACACAGTGATCACTAGAATAGTGAGCACTACATATCAGGCCAACTTCTCACAGGCTCCATTAAAGAGATGGAGGGATTCTTATTTATAATACTTTGCTCAGATAATAAGATCTAAGTATGTTGATTACAGAGCTATATTATTTTGTATAAACTATTATGTATCACTGTTCGTCGAATGGGATTGTAAGATGTAAATTGTATATTGTTCTTGGTACCTGGACAAATAAATAAAAAATAAAAATAAAAACTCATAAATGCCTGTGTCCTGCGTATCAGTCACCAGTACTAGACCTGCCAGCTTGCTCCTGATCAGAGCTCCCACTCACATTATTATGAATAAAGGACAACTGCAGTTGATCCACTCTTGAAAGAACGCATTGACACCTGTAGCATCTAGCTGAAATAATTGGGATCTGCATGTTGAGTCAGGAAGCAAACAGGGCAGTAGTCAGGAGGTTCCAACTCATGGACAGGGAAGCAGGCTCAGCAGAGGTCTTGAAATTCCTCTCAGGTGGCTGACATCGTAGACCACAAAGACATTGTCCATTATGAGGAGAAGACAACACTGTACTTTACCCTTTGAAATGGTGCAGATGTCAAAGTATCCTGCCTAGAGCGCGAGGTAGTTTATATGAAGTAGTAATTAGTCTACGGATCACCTTCCTTCATAAGACAGGACTGCCAACGAGTAACCCAGCTCAGTCTGTTGCCATCTCACTCCATGAACACCTCTGCGGTGGTCCCAAAGGTCACCCAATTAATTCCAAGGTTCCATGTGGTCTAGCCAGCAATCGATCTCCATTTGGCATTCTCCCAGAGACAAATCTCCTTGGAATATAGCAGACACTTTTGAAGGTGCAAAATATTGATCCTCTACAGAGGCCGGTAGTATAGCTGGCCTGAAATATAGCCTGAATGGGTGATATTCCTCTGCTCTCTCCATGAGACCTGGAGTACTCTTTAATGAGGGGCCATAAACAGGCAGTAACAGACACGCATTCTTTATGTCCACTCTGACCAACCAATTGTTTTGTCTTCAGAGATCTAATCAACAGCTGAGTCCTTTCCATTTTGAAATGCTTGTAGACTAATCACCCATTGAAATTTCTCAGGGCCTTCATGTAATAAATAACCATTGAAGCACAACGTTCCCACCTGGCTTAGTAGGGCTATCTCTTTTTAGGCAAATTTGATTGTGCCTGGCCTTGCAGGTTATACCATGGTGTCCTAGAACTCCATTCTGAAACCATTATAGTCATAAGGGCCCAAATGTTAACAGTATCTCCTTCCATTCTCTCAAACACTGCGCATCCGCCCGCCACCTAGCTTGCTTGAGTAAAAGGGATCAATTTTACCTCTAATGTTTCTGGTGTCTCTTCGGTCTCCTCTTTTAAAACATATATGGGGTATGGAGGAGTTGACCTGGCATTAGTCCTGCCCTCCATGACTGCTCCTAGACACTTAAATGGCCTAGGAGCCCTATAAGATTTGCTGGTTGAGCAAGCACCCAGTACCAGGTGCAACCCCACCTAAATCTGAAGGTTAAAAACCCTCTTCACTGATCATTGATCCTTGTCCAGTGGCTGTGAAGTCTTGGACAATTGTTCCCAGTTCCTAGTGTGTTACTGAAGAGTGACCCTTAAAAATCTATCTCCCCTCAGAGGCTACATACCCCAATTTTGGGTTCAGCCTAAAGAGGATTAAATGGAGACACTCCACGATAATGGCTGTATTTACTTTTTTTAAATTTATTTTTAAAAATATTTTTATTGGGTTTTTTCATTTTTTCCCCCCCGAACACAGCAAAATAAAGGATAACCATACAGAAAACAATAACTCATCTGGGAAACGTACATAAACAGAAATACATAGATAAACTGTAATGTGAGCAAAATTACAACTAAAACAATAAGGATTGAGGGAGATAATCAAAACAATCCCTAGAATTATTTTTCCCTCCAACTAAGGATGGGTTCCCATATACGTAGCCCTAATCTTCTCCCCCTTCTACCCTTCCTTGCAAATATCCCCTTGTCTAAATTATGTATAGAAAGCAATCTAGCTAACCACTGCTGGAATGTTGGTGGGAGTTTGTCTAACCAAGTAGTTGCGATACACATGCGAATGAACGGACATAGCCGTAAAAATAAAATAATTTGAATTGACTTGCATATCCTCACTATTCACCCCTAATAATATTATGGACGGTGTAAGAGACATCTTAATTCCCAGGGATCCCTCTAAAAAGGATCCTATAGCCCTATGTAATAACTTTAAATGTGTACAAAGAGCAATGATATGTACTATTTCAGCGTCTAAACTATCGCAGCAAGGGCATTTAATACCCGTTGTTCCTCCCCACTGCGCAATCCTTGCTGGCGTGTGGTACAATAAATAGATTGTTTTATAATGTTGAGCCTGTAGCGCCGCTGAACATAATATAGGACATCCTAGCTCTAACGACAATTGGAAACAATCTTGACCTAGCCCAAGTTTGACAGCCCACTTATTTTCATATTTACCAAGATCATCCTCTCGGATTGTGATCAGCTCAGCATAAAACCTGCGAATAGTGCAATCTGCACTACCATCGATAACATACAACATTTTATTTTTCCCAAAACCAGCAGGCCCACCCTTTTTATTTACCAAGAAACTCCTAACTTGTAAATATTAAAAAAAAATCCTCATCGATACCATAAGCCCCCTGCAATTCTGAAAACTGACAGATTCCATTGGGGCCCATCAGGTCCCCTAATTTCCCAACTCCACGTCGCCCCCATTCTGCAAAGACAGCATCCGCAAATATTTCTCCCGGAAGGGTGTAATTCTCATCCAGGGGATACTCATCAATAGTCATAATCTATGAATAATCCCCGCCCATGTGCGGGATCCCGGAGCATATAGAAAATACATATATATACATATATATATACATATGTGAAAACATATAAATGCAGCCTAATAATGTTCAAAACATGGCAATGCTGTAAATTACATATTTTTGCATAGTAGTGCCCCCGTAACCCGTAAGGAAAAAAGGAAGCATCAGGCAAATTATAACACAGCACTGCTTTATTGCCATAAAGCAACATGTAATTGTAGGCATTCGCCAGTAGGCTGCAGTAGAGTATCAATAAACCAAGAAAACTGACACCCTGCCTTTAAGGCATTAGAGTAGGGGGACCGTGCCTTTAAGGCCTGCCCGTGACCCCCTGCTCCCATGATGCACTACAGGTGGCAGTTGGGCCAGTTCTTTTTTCCGGCTCCTTCTGTGAGGATCCTGGAGCTTGAGCTCTTCAGTTTTTTGACTGAAATTTTGAATTACAGCTTTTTCAAGCTTTTTTCGACGTTTTCTGGCTTTTAAGGGCTAATTCTGCTGGTTTCCAGTGAATTTTCCAATTTTTTCCAGTCAGAATGTCTCCTTTATTTAGGAAATGCCCTTCTTGTGGTAATAAAATGGCACTGGCGGATCCACACTCGGTGTGTATTGTGTGTTTACCATCAAAACACGATCCTGACCAGTGTCCCCACTGCCAGAAGTTCTCAAAGCGCACTCTGAGGGAAAGAGAGCGCATTAAACTGCATGCAAGACTGGAGAAGGAACGAAGCCGTTGTGAAGGCGAGCATTCCTCATCAAGACGACATACCAGCCCCCCGGGTACCAAAAAGACCAGGAGTCCAAGAGGTTCGCCGTCGACGTCGAGGATGCCGGCGAAAAGGCAGAGAACTTCGGCGTCGAGGGATTCATCCCACCATCAAGAGTCTCCGCCGCGCAAAAGTAAGTCGGCGTCAAGAGGCGGCCCTTCGGGCTCGAAGGCTGCTAGTCTGGTGACATCTGGACTGTCTCCGTCGACGTCGAGGTTTCCGTCGACGTCGAGACACTCTCCGCCACCCTCGAGGGGGTCGACGTCGAGAGATGCGGCGACGTACATTCCGCCACGAGTGGGCCGGTCGCCGTCGATGGTTACCCCACTCGGCGACATAGAAGGTCGACGTCGAGAGGAAGATCGACGTCAAGATCACCACATCGACGTCGAGAGAGGTCGACGTCGAAGTCGCCCAGTCGACGTCGAGAGAGGTCAAAGTCGCCCAGTCGACGTCGAGAGAGGTCGACGTCGAAGTCGCTTGGTCGACGGCAGGAGAGGTCGACGTCGAAGTCGCCCAGTCGACGTCGAGAGAGGTCGACGTCGAAGACACGGCCGACGTCGAGGTCATCTAGCCGACGTCAGGTGCTAGAGAAGAGGAGATCGACGTCGAGGTCTCCGCGATCGGCGTCGAGACCGCCGTCGAGACCAGAACGGCATACCTCACACTTGCCGATGGTGACGCAGACGTCGTCGACGTCAAGGGATTCGACGTCGAGGGCGAAAACTGGACCGCCCGCGGAGAGGTCCCCAGGAGAACAGTCATCATCTCCGGGACTGCACATCGTGCAAATATCTCCGGAAGGATCACCCGAGGCTCCAGAGCGGTTTGGACTGTCACCGCGCTGGTTACGAGATGTGGGCGCTGGCGCATGTCGGAGTCCGGGATCGGACTACTCCCGCATGTATTCCCCACCGCGCAGGAGTAAATCGCCTCAGAGGGATCCAAGGCTAATTTCACCACGCCGGTCTCGTTCCAGGGACCGTCGCACCGCGCCAAACGTCCAAGATCTCCGTCCAAGCGCAGATCAGGATCAAGGGCTCACCATAGCGAACGTTCCCACAAGAGGCGACGCACCAGGTCGTCCACTGGGACTTCATCCACAAGATCCTCAGTCCGGGACTACTCTCCTACTTTTTCATCCACACCTCCATCGCGAGTGTCCCCGGTGGATGACATTATAACTTTCTCGGACGTCCTGGGTAGAGGGGCGCAGAAGTTGAACATCGCACTGCACGTCCCTCAGGCACCCACTTCTGTGATCTTTGACAGCTCCCAGACCTCTACTCCCGTTGGTGCCAGGATTGTTAGAACCAGCGATGGCCACGTTCCTTACACCGGCTACAGCGGGCTCGGTCCCCTCGAGAATAGCAAAGAGGTACAAGGCTCCGACCGAGGACCCTTTATTCTTGAGGGCGGACCCGCCAGCGGATTCGGTGATAGTGGCGGCGGCCATGAAGTCTCACTCAGCCTCAGTATCTGCTTCTGTCCCCCCTGAGAAGGACAGCAAGCTGATGGACTCCTACGGCAGGAGAATGTGCAACACCTCTGCCTCGCACATGAAGGTCGCTAGCGCTTCAGCCCTGCTGGTGAGGTATGATCGTTCCCTATGGGATTCCCTGGCCAGATTCGTGGAGAAATTGCCTAGGGAGGACAGGCAGGACTTCACGGAAATCCTCCAGGAAGGCGGACTGGTGGCCAACCAAGTAATAAGCGCAGCGGCGGATGCTGTAGCTAGGGTCTGTATACTCTAAAAAACAATTCTCTGCCTTCCCACCAAGCAATAACGAGTAAATATCTATAGACCCTAGTTTAACCTCTGGATCAGTCACAACTCCTCCCAATAGCCCAGTCATATACTGAAAGGCTGCCGCCCAATAATACAGTTTAAAATCAGGGACGGCCCAGCCTCCTCTGTCCCTGGGCAGTACCATATAACGTAGAGCCCTTCTGGTTTTCCCATGTGCCCATATGAATCTGTTAATCATCTGTTCTAACAATGAAAACCATTTTGCCTGAAATATAAGTGGGATTGACCTAAAGAGGTTGAGAAACTTAGGTAATAAAACCATTTAAATTACATTACAGCGCCCTACTATAGATAAATGAAGATTATGCATCCTATCCAAGTCTTTTTTAGCTTTGGCCATGATAGGTTCAATATTCATATCCACAATTTGGTCCAAATCTGCTGAAATATTAATCCCAAGATAGACCCCGAGTCCACTACTCGCGTGTCACTGCACACCGCCCACTCGTTCTTAATTATCTGTGTTTTAGGACCATTTAATGCATATCCTGACACTTGACCAAAAGTCAAGGCTTCCAGCTCAACCTCGACCACGGCATCAACAAGTCGTGGAGTAACAATAGCAACATCATCGGCGTACGCCAATATTTTACATTCCACGCCTTGGGCTATTAGAGGAAAAATCCTGTTATTTGCTTCCAATTTACGAAGTAAGGGATCGATATAGAGCGCAAAAAGTAATGGCGAGCACAGGCAGCCCTGCCTCGTACCCCTTTTAATTTGCAGAGCCGCCGTATATCCCCCATTCACTCGAATACGAGTTGTCGGAGCAATATATAAAGCCTGAATAGCCCTGAAGAATCTCTCTCCAATACCCGACCATGCTAAAGTTGCCCAAAGGTAGTCCCAGGAGACCCGATCAAATGCCTTTTCGGCATCCAGTAACATAACTGCCATAGGGTCTCCTAGGACTTCCATGGCATCAAAAAGAGTAATAACCCTCCGCATATGTTGCATGGTACCTCTTCCAGGAATAAATCTGTGCTGGGTAAAACTAACAAGTTTACTTACAAACTTAAGAGCCATAGCCTTGGAAAAAATGTTGTCATCAGAATTCATCAAGGTTATCGGTCTATAGGATCCCGGTTCTCTAGATGGTTTCCCCATCTTCAAAATAATTACTATATCTGCACCTACCCAGGAATTCGGAACCGAAGTTACTATCTGGGCCTGCTGTACTGTGTATTTCAGATCTAGAGAAATTGTGCCCTGGAGGGCTTTATAAAATTCAATAGGAATCTGATCAGGTCCCGCAGCTTTACCTGACGGGAGACTATTCAGAGCCATCAGAATCTCATCAGGAGATAGAGGTGCATCCAACTCGTCCCTATCCTCATCAGATGATATGTCCCTATAATACCCGTGTATATCCGAGAGGTCCTTTGGTTGATCTTCATTATATAATAAAGCATAAAACTGCCTGAATACCTCTCGAATCCCGTCTGAGTCTGTGAGTATCCCTCCCTTACCATCCGAGATCTCTTTAACCTCCCCTAATGCTACTTTCTGCCTTGTGCGAACCGCTAATGTATACCCGACACGTTCGCTTTATTCATGGCATTGCTCCCTTTTTGCGAGAAAGATGGCAGCTGCTTTAAGAGCTATACTATCCTCAGCTTCTGCTTTCGCCTTTGCAACGTTAAGAAGTGCCTGATCCAAAGGTGCCCTTGATATAATTGCTAAGGACAATTCTTCTTCAGCATCTGTTACTGCTTTAGCCAATTTTTGGGATCTTACTTGCTCCTGCCCTTGACTATATGGGCTAAAGCTCAATGTCTCACCACGAATACCCGCCTTAAAAGCGTCCCAGATAACCCCAGAAGAGGCACTACCTCTATTAATTTACCAAAACCCTTTTATCCATTCCTTCATGTGTTGGACATATTCTTCGTTTTTTAACAATCCCCTCTCAAAAGTCCATGTACGTTCATGCCTAGTCATATTCGTAATTTCTAAAGTTAAAATTATCGGGGTGTGATCAGAAATAACCCTTGGTAGTTTCTCAATCTGACTTCTTGCCAATAGACCATTAGAAATAAAAAAATAGTCAAGCCTAACACAAATCTTGTGTGGGGCGGAGTAATAAGTGCTACCAGGGTCTTTAGGTTTCAACTTTGCCCAAAGATCTACTAAGGAGTTATTCCGAGCCATGCTAAGAATCGCTCGACACGTTCTTTTTTTCCGGCCCAGATAACAATCTCCTGGTTCGAAACCCAGTCCCCCTGTCCCATTTATGTTGAAATGTCCACAGAGAATAATGGGTACATGCCATGAAGCTAACTCCAAGTCTAAAATTCAAATATGTCTGGCTCATCTTCAGTTGAACCATAAATTGACCCCACCGTAACCCATTCACCATTAATCATACACTCTGCTAATACCCATCTTCCCCATTGATCTTCCAGCTTTTTCCTAACCAATACATCATTTCTCCTGGAGAGTATAGCCACCCCTCTAGTTTTGGCCCCCTGTTTAGAGTATGCTACCAAATGAAACCCCAATTGCTCCAACAAATAGCCCTCTTTCTCCCTTCAATATGCGTCTCTTGAAGACATACGAAATCTACTCGCATTGCTCTTAAGGCTGCTGAGACGCGTTGTCTTTTAAGACGGTCATTTAGCCCACATACATTTAAGGACATTATTCGTATATTCATTAAGACACATCAAATTGCTGTCCCAACCAAATATCCAACAAGTTTCTCTTTATACATTCTGAGTTTCCAATTTCCTTATATTAATCAAGTTACTTTGTTTCCAGCTCACATGTTCATTGCCATTTCCCAGATACCAAACTGTGCTGTGCCCCCTACCCCTCCAAAACCCCACCAAATCCCCCGCGTCAGAGCCTTCCCCCCTCCCTTACAGGCAAATAGGTCAAACATGGCCTATGTGTGACAGCTTGAGCCCGCAGTATGCCGCAACCCCCCCTCTCCTTATATCCGGTAATGTGCTTATTCTATATTAATATATTCATAAAGCACATGTACTGAAAGAAAAACCTGTTACAGCGTTGCATTAATTGCCCAATTAATACCTACATCACAAAGCTAAGTGCTCATTTTCCCTTCAGCTCCCTTAATTCTGTTAAGTACAATTGGGCTTTCACCTCGGAAAAGAACATTCTGACTTGCCCCTTAATTAGCACTTTAAGGCGCGTTGGACAAAGCAAGTAGGCCTCACAACCCAGACCCTGAAATGGAGGAATCAACTGCCTTAGCCGTCATCTCCTTTCTACAGTAGTGTGACAGAAGTCTGGGCGAGCGAAGAATGTAGTACCGTCAAACAAACGTCTGGCCTCAAGTCTTGCCTTATCCATGACTTCCTGTCTAAGGAGATAATTACCCACATAGACAAGGATTGCTCTGGGTCTATCAGATTGAGCTGGTACATAAGCTTTTCTTTGGGTCAGGGGAAATCGATGTGCTCGCTGCACCTCCTTCTCCCAATCCCATGTACTCAATTCAGGAAAGGCCCCCTTCAACAAGGTGACAACAAAAGCCTGTACAGCCTGCCCTTCAACCCCTTCCGCCACCCCTAACAATCTGATGTTATTTCGCCTTTGGCGGTTCTCAAAATCCTCCAGCTTCCACTGAACGTCCTCCACTACCTTCTCTTGTGCTTCCTTGAATGCCTGCCATTTATTCAAATCATCCTCAAGTCTTCCTGTCCTTTCCTCCACATGAGTAACTCTGTCCGCCATATCCTCATATAACTTATTCATTTTCCTGAGGCAACCCTGTATTTTATTTGTAGCCTGCTTCGCCCTCCGGCTCTTTGACCTGGCTTCCCCCTGCATCTGCCTCAGAGTGGCATACAATAAATCCATTTTGGGAGTCTGTGATGGATTAGTGGAATTATTCTGTTGTTGTTGTTGCAAATTTATTGCACCCTCTTCCTGGTATAGCTGAGAAGTCGCCGAGTAGTCCCCAAAAAGTTTTTTAGCAGCATCAGTATGAGATGGACTCATCGCAAGGTTAGTTTTAGATCGAGATCTAGACTTATTTTTCTGATGTTTAGCCCTATGGGCAGCAGATGTCCTCTGCACCAAAGAATTTTCAACTGATTCTGCTGTATCTGTGTCCCCCAAGAGGCTGCCTTCACTTGAAAGTGATGATCCTGAGTCGTCATTAAGGGAAAAAGAACAGTCTTCTTCAGGTGAACCAGGGATTACTCGAGACTTGACTGGACCATGCATTTGCTTTGGAATTGCTCCCCCCTGGTTTGCTGTACGAACTCCTGGAGGGACTATCTTATGTGGATTGATTCTGACAAGATCATCCATTAGCCCTCCAGGTCTAACCAGCCCGGCACCCCCAACGATATTGCTCTGATCAGATACTGCGGAAGATACTGCCGATCGTACCACTGAGACGGTCTCCGCGTCCAACTCCATCCCGAAGCTCGGATCTTCCCGTGCATCGATGAGCTTGTCACTCAACTCCCTTTGGCTTTCTGTCGGCTCAGCGTGCAGCACATCTCGATGAGCTTCACTGGTTTCTCGTCGTGAGAGCTCCCGGCGTCTCCACCGATGCTGCGGCAAAGGACTCGAGCAAGGTAGGTTGCCGCAGTGAATTTTCCTTACTTTTGTTGCCGCTCTCCAGCCGGGTTTTGACACCTTTCCGGACGGTTCCGAGAGCTGCCATATCTTTATCGCTACTATTGGGAATACTGTTGCCAGTCACAGCGTCCTCGAGACCCTCTGCATTTTTAGTGGCTAACTTTTGCGATTGCCCAGTGCCTCGCGAAGATGTAGTCGGTACCAGTCCTACTGCCTCCTTTTGCATTCCTCTAGGTTCAGCCGATCCCTTCTGATCCTTGTGGGGTTTCGGTCCTCTTGGCGCCATTCTACTCATGTAATACCACGTCAAAATAGTTATAATTTGCTGGGGGTGCCAATATTGGAGTGGTTCGTGCCTCAGTACTCCTTCCTGCAATCGATTCAGCCAAATAGCATTATCCAGCATTCTGCATTTCCATACAATTCATAGAGGAGGAGGAGAAGAGCTCGCGGCTGTTTGCTACAGCCGATAAGCGGCCATCTTGCCCCTTCTAGCGCCGTTGATAATGGCTCTATTTGCATTGCAAAGGAGGCATACAGGCTGCTGGGTACACTCAGATTGCACCTCTGGCTCAATCCATTCCCCCGTTCCTTCACCTTTTTTCAAAATCGGAGTGAGGGACCCACCAGATTGAACAGTTTGTATTGGCTTGTCCAGTACAACTCAATTCCAATCTTTGGGTCTTTTGAGAAGGTGCCAATCTGTATTATCATCTTATTATCTAATAAGGCATCACAGCTACCTTTTAAAACCTTTATTTCTAATATCTTGTAATAACGAGTGGTTATGTTTACATAGGAAATACCATTCCGAAGACTCACATCGGGTCCTCACTTCCGGTTGACAAATATCTCCTCACTCAATCAGGTCTAGTCTTCCGTCACTCCCTGAACCGGAAGCTTTTGTAGTACACCAGGTGCAGCGAGTTTTCCCGTAATTCGACAAGAGCTGGCTGTACTTAAACTGGGCACTGTAGGTGTTTCTCCACATATCGACGGAACCCCGGGATGGGTGCACATTAAGCGATTGGCTGTTTAAGGATACGTGAGTACGGCTTAGCCGCTTGAGGATACCGGTCTCGGCGTTTCTCAAGGAGTAGTCAGGAGATAACAGCCATTTCTCTTTTTCCATTCTTTTTTCAGCATTGAGGCTCCTTATTGTTTTTCCCACCCGCCCTAAGGTTCATGAGGCAACACCTCACGTACACTTAAGTATGTATTCTATACATCACTGGGTCTATCTCTGATTATGAGTATAGTCCACGTATTTTTTAGAGTGTGTGTTTTCTGTTATCTGTTCGTAGTGTCGTGTATGTCTCTATTTCTTTACAGGTCACCGCACTTTCTTCTGCAACAATTAAGAATTATGGCTAAAACTGTCACGTTTGTGGCACACTTCTGATGTTTGCAGGTATGATGATTATATTTCCTGGGCAACTAAACGAGTACTTTTTTCTTTAATTTTTCCCTACAGAATAAATACGCATACCATTAGGTACTGTATATTTTCGCATTTCTTCACTTATGTTGATAGTATTCTCATAAGTACATAAATTTGCACATAGGAGGGATCTTAACCCTGTCCTGATGAAGATGCCCTGCATCGAAACATGTTGACAACATACTAGGAGTAAACCGCACATTGAGTAGGAAGTCTCCGCACCACCTTTTTACTAGTACCATCCCCCTCTGACTTATTAAAAGTCTTTTGTCCTAGGGGCCAGGTCCTTTTTAATCTCACATTCACATCTACCCCAGACCCTCCCATTGCACTACACATAGCACTTTATTATCAGTGCTCCCACGTATTCGTAGGTCGTAGCACGCCCCGTCCCGCAGCGGGGCGGGAAGACCCCTATGATGAAGCATGACACCATGGGTCATTCTTGGTGTGTGAGGGGTATTTAAACAACTCTGTGTATGTCCAACCATTGTGGGACACCCACACTCATTTATCCCCGTTCCTTTGAAACCCAGGTTTTGAATTTCCTCTTTTTCCCCTAAAGAGATGGATCTTTATGTTTAATAATCACAGCTACCTTACCCTCAATTTAAGGCCAGGGCACTCTATCCTAAGGTATTCCTCACTTTTCTATCCAGGTGCCTGCAAAGCCTAGCCTGGACGTAACATACTGTCTTTGGCATTAGCTGTCACCCGATGGACAGATGTTCAGGATCACTGGACCGAATATGTCTCTAATGCCCTCAAAGATATGATGACAGTAGAGGACATGAAGGCTGCAAGGGCTGAGCTGACAGCAGAAAATTATGCTGGTCTAAAGAGAATAATGACCAGTGTCTATCTTGCCAGCTGACAGACTGACTCACTTGTAAGTGAAAAATCCTTAGAAAAACCATTTTGCATCCACTGTCATCACAAAAACAAAAACGGTGCTTTGAAACTATATTCCTCTGCCGTTCCAACATGAATTAAGGCATATGGCACGCTGAAGAATTAATTCTTGTTAGAGAAATGGGAAGTGTAACAAAAGTATTATTAAGATAATTGACAGGGATACTTTATTTAAAAATCAACAATACCGTGACATCAAAAAGCATCAAAATGGTCGTATTGATCTGTGAAAATTGTTTTCTCTCACTCCAAAAATATAATTTCTGATGGATACATCTGCCGGTGGATTCCTCACCTTGTGAATATCCCCTGCGCCAGCATTCCACGGAACTTTTCTTTCCCAACACTCCACGTCGACGTGGGCGACGTCATAATGCATCGGCTCCGCTCGCGACTCCGTACAACGTCACCGGAGCCATAAGAAGCCCACGTCGGCGTGATGACGTCAGTTCCCTTTTTTCCGCTCCGTCGACGCGCAACGTTTTTTTTCCAGTCCTCTCTAGCTACTTTGTAGTTTGACCGTGTTACTGTTGAAAATTTGATATGTCTTCGACGAGGAAGTCGGGCTTTAAGCCCTGTAGGGAGTGTGGAGGTCTGATGTCCATGACTGATCCGCATCAGGACTGCTTGTGGTGTCTTTCTTCGGACCACGATATGGAAGACTGTGCCTGCTGTAGGAGAATGAATCCTAAAGCACTGAAGGAGAGGAAGACTCTCCTTCGAAGTCTCCGAGAGGATCTCCTTCGCCGAAGCGGGCTCCAGCGCATTCTTCGGCGCAGTCCCCGGTGCAGTCACCGGCTCCGTCAAAGGCGTCGACTCCGGTTTGAGTGGAGTCGGAGGTCTCTATGAATGAGCAGGAACAGGAAGAGTCTGCTCCGGTGCCTGATGAATCTGCGGCTCCGGTGGAAGACACTGCGGAGCCGACGCCGGAGACTCCACAAAGGGATACAGGGTCTGTTCCTTATCCGCAATTCCCGGCTCCAGGTACCGATTCATCACATTTTCTGAATGCCATGTATGGTATATTTAATAGGGCGGCCTTCCCATCCGAAGCACCAACTGGTCCCGTGGGTCCAATGGCATATACGCTAGGGGTGCCGCAGCAGTATGCTCAGGCCCCCTTTTTACCCTTTATGCCGATGGCGCCTTCGTGGCAGTTTCCGGCGCCGATTGGGGATCCGTCGAGGCTTTGGATGGATCCTCCTGGTTCGGAGCCTTCTTTGACGCCGTGGCCGACGCCGTTGGCGCCGCGACCGGCGCCACCGACTCCTGTGGCTCCGCCGACTCCGGTAACTCTGGCTCCACCGACGCCGCGTACGACGTCGATGACGCCGGCTCCCCGGATTCGATCAAGGAGGGAGGCCCAGAGGGTATTGGAGGAAGGAAGGTATAGAGCAGAGGTGGAAGAAGGTGAAGTCGACTCTTCTTCGGATGAGTTTGAGGGAATAGAAGAAGCAAGTGGTTTGGATACGACCCCAGAGTGGGAGCATACTTCTGCAAGATCTTCTCCTCCACAGGAATTGGCACCCTACCATGTGGTGATTAAGAAAGCCGCAGAATTGTTAGATCTGCAGCTACCCTCTGTGGAGTACAAGTCTAACTTGCTTACGGAGGTGTTGCACTCTCCGACGTCAACTTCAGAGCCTTTGTTGCCTTTCAATGAGGCCATCTTGGAACCGGTGTTAGAGGTGTGGAGGAAACCTCTTTTATTCTCCAGAGTTTTCCAGACAGGTGGCAAGAAGGTACAGGGTTGCTCCTGGGGATCCTGATTTTTTGTCTACACATCCATCTCCGGAGAGCCTGGTTGTGCAGGCTTCTTGTTCGAAACATGCTTCGGGTGCATTCCCTCAGTCTCCAGCAGATAGGGAGTCCAAGAAAGTTGATCAGGCGGCTAAAAAGTCCTTCTCTTCAGGAAGTATGGCACTGAAGTCATCTAATGCCACATGTCTGCTGGGGCGTTATGTACATGCTTTGATGGACTCTATTAAATCTTTAGCCCCTAAATTGCCTGAGGGTGCTAAGTCGTCCTTCTTGGAGGTAGTTGCGGACACTCAGGCAGCTGCCAGGCAGGTGATCCAGTCAGGGCTGGATACGGCGGACTCGGTGGCAAGAATTATGGGGTCATCTATAGCCGCGAGGAGACAGGCGTGGCTCCGTTCCTCTGGATTCTCGGCGGATGTTCAGGCCACATTGGTGGATCTGCCATTTGATGGACAGAAACTGTTTGGGGAGACGGCAGACTCTGCCCTTCAACTATTTAAGGACAGCAGATTGACGGCAAAGTCCTTGGGTCTGCAGGCACCTTCTAGGGGTTCAGCTTTTCGGAAGTTTAGGGGTTTCGGAAGATCATCCTTTCGCTCTTTCCGACAGCCTCAGCAGCAGCAGCAGCAACAACAGAATCCCCTCTATAGGTCCTATAGAGGGAAGCAGAGGGGTCGGAGAGGTTCTGGTCGCAACCCCTCTTCTTCATCCTCCTCCTCTGCTCCCAATGAGGCTTCAGGGAAGCAGCCCTAGATCCCCCATCCCGTATCATGTGAGTCCTGTGGGGGGTCGGGTGTCCTACTTTCTACGGGGTTGGAAATCTATTACAACAGACCTTTGGGTTTTGAACCTCGTAGAGACTGGGTACGCCCTTCCCTTTCGGGAGTTTCCTCCCCCTTACCCTCCTTGCCAAGGTTATTGCTCGGAAGATCATCTGCTTCTCCTGCAGAAAGAGGTTCTAGCCTTGCTTCAGAAGGGTGCAATAGAGGTGTGTCAGGTGCCCCGCAAACGCGCACACAGAAACACCGGGAGACTCACTTCCGGTTGGAAGGGTGAGTCCCGGTCTAGTGGTTGCGGCGCACGAGAGGTCGGAGAAACACTTCCGGGGGAAACGCTTACACTGCGCGTTTCCCGCCGGCTCCGTGCTTCGGATTCAACCGAATCCCCCAAAGACGTGACTGCCGAGTTCCGAGTCGAGTCACGACTCCCGCAACCTGGTTCCAGTAAGTTGAAGGCGTGCTTGTGTATTCCTTCTCACTGCGCTGGAGCGCCCCACTGGTCATCGAGAATTCCCGCCGTAGAGGCTGCCTGAATCCCAGAGCGCCGGAGTGCTCATGGGATACTTGGTTTATGTTATTAGATACCTTTTGTTCGTTTAGCGCAGGAGCGCTTGGGGGGATGTTTTAGGTTACTTAGCGCAGGAGCGCTTAGGGAGCTCTTTAGTTTACTTAGCGCAGGAGCGCATGGGGGTTTTTTCTTCAATCCTACAACGCAGGAGCGTTGGTGGGATACTCTTGGTTTTGCTTCACTTCAGCGTGGGTGCGCTTAGGGGGGTACTGAAGAGTCCATAGCGCAGGAGCGCTACTGTGACGAAGTACCCATTTCGTTTTGGAACTGTGTTCTAGCACCTACGTTGCCATTGTTATAGCTTGCCCCCGTAGTTTGCCGCTTTATTGCGCAAGAACACCTTTGCGCATGGTTTGACCTTTCTTTCACCACACCGGCGCAGGAGCGCTTTACTTTGATTTTCGGAAGGAGTAGTGTCCAGGAGCTCTTCGCCTGGAGCAGCGCTGATTCTGGTTGCCATGGTCCGAAGAAGCATCGGTGAGTCCCCGGAATGACTTTCTTTTCTGTGTGCGGGTTGGCGTGGGTGCTGTAGAACAGGGGTTAGGATTCCTTATTGATCTAGTCCTTCCTGTCTTCCATAGGGCCCCAGAACACTTCCACACCAAGCCACTACGTCCTTTCTGGCTCCCTTCCCTGCGTCCATCTCATCCCCGTTGGTTCCTACTATTCACGAGGGTCAGGTGGGTATAGGGACGGGTGCTCTTGTCGTCTCTGCGGAATCACCTCGCAAGCAAAGGTGAGTCTTGTGAGGTACACGACAGAATCCGAAGCCCACGATTTCTATTCCACCCAGACGACATGGGCGACCCAGAGGTTACATTAAGTGACATAGCGGCCATGTTGGCTGCTATGCAAGCCGAGAACCTCACCTTACGCCATGACATCACTGCCCTACAGGGCCAAATGGCATCGGGGGTTACCAGTCCGTGGGGAACCACCCCTAGTCCCAGAGTAGTACAAGAGGGTCTGTTGAGGCAGCCTACGTTTACCTTTGGGGGGTCCTCCACCACCACCTCTCCGAACCCCGCCATACAAGTGATCACGCCACATCCGGTACAGCTGGCACCACCTGAACGCTTCTACGGGGACAGCACTAAGTACGGCATCTTCATCCATCAATGTCATCTGCATTTCATGGCCAGAACCGCGGCTTTCCCTGACGACTCATCCAAAGTAGCCTTCATCCTGTCCTACATGGGCGGAGACGCCGCCCAATGGTCCATTGCCTTAGTGGAGAACGATGAACCCATGCTACACCACCTGCCGACATTCCAAGAAGCCATGCGACGTATGTTCGCCCGGCACACCTTTGTGCAAGCTGCTGATAACGAGTTGCTCAATCACAAACAAGGTAACCAGGATCTCCTTCATTACATCACCACGTTCAACAGGTTGGTTATCGAATCCCATTGGCCAGAGGAAAAGAAGGTGTCCGTATTTTATCGGGGATTACGCGATGATATCAAGGACCTCATATCACAGTTTCCCGATCCACCTGAAGAAATAGGCCCGTTCATCAATATGGTGGTGAAGATGAACTTTCGACTACTAGAAAGGAGAACAGAGAAAGGAAAAGGTAGTGACAACCGTTTCTTATCCATGGGGGACAAGGGCGGTGAAAAAGCCAAAGATGAATCCAACCCCCCGAGCGAGGCCCCGGAACCCATGCAGATAGGGGGCATCAAAGGACCACTGACTAGCCAAGAAAGAGAGAAAAGAAGGAGACAGAACCAATGCTTATACTGCGGTAAAAGTGGCCACTTTGTCAGGGAATGTCCGGTGAAACCAACGAAACCGCGTGGTAGAAGGCCGTTCGTGTTGCCCATCACCAAGAGTGACAAGTCGGGAAACGAGACAACCCAGTAGACATGGGGATCCGTCCTCTGGGTTCTTCATCTTTTTCCTCAGCGATCCCTGCGGTGTTTGATGGCAGCCACCACATAGGGGTAGAAGTAACCTTACGAAACCAGGCAGACGAATCCTGGTTGGTGACCGCTATGGTGGATTCCGGTGCAACAGGTTGCTTTATCGACACCGTTTATTCACGTACGTTGGGCATCAACACCGTGTCGAAAGCACAACCCGAAACCGTTAAGGCTGTGGATGGCACAGACCTGACGTCCGGCCCGATCCGGCAGCAAACCGAGAACATGTCTATGGTCTTCGAGAACCACCATACAGAGGCCATCTGCTTTGACGTCATAGACGCCCCTCAATTCAAGGTTATTCTCGGATTACCGTGGTTGGTGAAGCACAATCCACGCATTGATTGGGTGTCCAGAATCATACATCTGGATTCGGAGCATTGCTGTGGAAACTGTTATGCGAAGGACGACCTTATGGGAGCGCGCTCCATACAAGCTAGAACGCTGCCGTTGCAAGGTATGGGGATGGTTTCCCAAGCAGCCCTACCGGAGGAATATCAAGACCTGGCAGAGGTATTCGACAAAAAAGGAGCCAACACCCTGCCACCACATCGGCCGTTTGACTGCCGAATAGATTTGATCCCTGGCTCTAAGTTGCCATGCAGCAGGATCTATTCCCTCACGGAAAAAGAGAACATCCACCTACGATCGTATTTGGACGAGTATTTGGACAACGGATTCATTCGTCATTCCAGGTCTCCGGTGTCCTCTTCTCTCTTCTTCGTATCGAAAAAGGAGGGTGATCTGAGGACCTGCATAGACTTTCGGGCGATAAACGCCATCACAGTAAAAAACCGTTACCCGCTACCATTGATATCCAACCTCCTGGAGCAGGTCAAAGACGCCTCAGTGTATACCAAGCTGGACCTACGGGGTGCTTACCATCTTGTCAGAGTCCGAAAGGGTGACGAATGGAAGACTGCCTTCCGGACGAAGTTTGGTCTATTCGAATATCAGGTCATGCCTTTTGGACTCTGTAATGCCCCTGCAGCGTTCCAGTTCTTCATCGATGAGGTGTTACGGGACTACATAGACGTGTTCTGCATCGTCTATATAGACGACATACTGATTTACTCCCAGTCTAAAGCAGAACACGTACAACATGTGCGTTCCGTCCTCCAACGGTTGGAACAACACCGGTTATATGTGAAGATGGAGAAAAGCGTGTTTCACGTCACTACGGTGGAGTTCCTGGGGCACATCATCACTCCGGCAGGCATCCACATGGACAACAAGAAAGTGGAAGCCATATTGTCATGGCCTCCTCCGGAGTCGGTAAAAGGGGTCCAACGGTTCTTAGGATTCGCCAACTACTACCGTAGATTCATCACAGGGTTCTCTGGGATGGTAGCTCCCATTACACGCTTGCTACGCAAAGGGGTGCGTTTCGGTTGGGATCAGACGGCAGACAGCGCCTTCCAAGAACTGAAGAGGCGTTTCACCACAGCCCCAGTTCTGGGACACCCGGACACCAAGCAGCCTTTCATAGTAGAGGCAGACGCCTCTAAGGACGCCATAGGGGGCGTATTGTCCCAACGAAACACCGATACCGGACAGCTGCATCCAGTGGCCTTTTACTCCAAAAAACTCCAACCAGCAGAACGCAATTACACTGTGTCCGACAGGGAGCTTTTAGCAATCAAGACCGCTTTTGAGGAATGGCGCCACTTCCTGAAAGACGCCAAACACACGGTAACCATCTACACCGACCACAGGAACCTCCAGTTCTTACGATCAGCACGTGCCCTCACCGCCCGCCAGCTCCGATGGACCTTATTCTTCAATGAATACGACTTTGTAATCACTTTCCGTCCTGGGAAAGAAAACGCCAAAGCGGACGCCCTTTCACGGTTAGACGAAACCGAGGAGGAGGCCGACAACACCGAGCCGGTTCCCATCATTTCGGAACAGCACTTCCAGGGCGTAGTGACTTCCTCTGACTTCATGACACAGGTGAAAGACGACCTGAAGCAAGCGGATCCGGAAGTTCTGGCAGAGGGCCACAAAGGAGTGACGTGTGTGGATGGACTGTTGTATCGGGGGGACCAGTTGTACCTACCAGGGATTCCCAGTCAGCAACAAGCAGTCCGCATGTGCCATGATCACGTCCTCTCTGGCCACCCTGGTTATCACAAGACACTTGAGCTGGTGCAAAGACAGTTCTGGTGGCCCACTATGGCGAGTGACACAAAAACCCATGTAACGAATTGTGCCGTTTGTCTGGTGGGGAAAAACAGGTCAACACCCCCTGTTGGTCTACTGCGTGCCATCCCGGTGCCACCGTGTCCGTGGCACACCATCTCCATGGACTTCGTGGTAGAACTCCCTCTCACCAAGACGGGGCACACCACTGTCCTTACCATAGTGGATCACCTTTCCAAACTGGCGCATTTCATACCCTTGGCAAAGGTGCCTACCGCTGCGGAGTTGGCCGTGTGCTTTGTGCAAGAAGTAGTTCGTCTCCATGGCATTCCGTCAGTGGTTATCACGGACAGGGGCTCGCAGTTTGTGTCCCGCTTCTGGAAGGAGGTCTGCAGGATCCTCGAGATGGACGTCCGCCTGTCATCCGCGTACCACCCCCAGACCGACGGCCAGGCCGAACGAACGAACCATACCATGGAGCAGTACCTCCGTTGTTTACTGCTTACGGTGGAGAAGGACTGGTCCGAGGTACTGTGGATGGCGGAATACGCGTACAACAACAGCAAGCATTCTGCCATCGGTATGTCTCCTTTCTTTTGCCTCCACGGCCGTCACCCTCGCACTACCGCCTGGGAGGTACCCCGGGACAGCCACTTACCCACGGTGCGTTCCTACCATGAGTCCTTGTGCCGCCTCTGGCAACAAGCACGGTTTGAGTTGGCTAAAGCTAAGGACACCTACAAAGCGTATGCTGACGCCCATAGACAGAAGGAGCCCGAGTACCGTCTGGGTGACAGGGTATGGCTTTCCATTCGGCACCTGAATGTGCATGGCCCCAAGAAACTGTTGCCTCGTTTTGTGGGTCCTTTTGTCATCGAAAAGGTGGTCAACCCCGTAGCTGTGAAACTCTTGCTTCCTGCACACATGAAGATCCACCCTGTCTTCCATGTCTCGCTGCTGAGGGCGGTTCCTTCTGGTAGCGCTGTTCCCACTCCCCCTTCTCCGGTGGTGGTGGAGGACCATGTTGAGTATGAGGTCAGAGCCATTCTGGGCTCTCGTCGGACCAGAGGTAAGCTATACTACCTGGTGGACTGGAAAGGGTACGGCCCGGATGAACGGTCTTGGGAACCTTTGTCCCATGTGCGCCATGCTCCCGTTCTAGTCCGTGCTTTCCATCTTAGTCACCCGTTGAGCCCACGCCCTGTCTCCCCTGTTTGAGTCCTTGGGGTGTTGGGGAGGGGGTTTTGTTTTGGGGGGGGTGTGTAGGAAGGTGGATATCTGACTATGGTTACCCCCAACTTTTTGCCTAGTGTCTAGCTGGTTTTTCGACTTAGTTGGCCTGAGATCCTGCCATTCAGGGTCTCAGGCTGTCTGCTCTCTCCGTAAAATGGACTCCATGTACCCTAGGTACATACCCAATTGGTAAGGATCACCTTATTGGACCCTGTATAGTGTACCCTAGGTACCCAGGGCATAGGTGTACCCTAGGCCTCCCAGGGGCTGCAGCATGTATTATGCCACCCCTGGTCTGGCCTTCCAATCAGACACAACTGGCTGATCACTCAGCTGGGGCAAGGTCGTGTAATCACCCCTTGCTTAGATATAGTATGCCTATATCTGCCCTTATATATAGACACATGTGTACCTATCAGTCACTCCTATGGCAGGCCTTAACAATCCTGGAGGCAGAGTGCTTGGTAACATGTGAGATGGTGCTCTAGCATGAGCTGAGCCTGTCTGCAGCTTTCGGAACCATGTCCTTATAGCTGTTCTATGATATAGCCTACCATATACTCTTAAAGTGCCTTATAATCTTAAACGGTTATGGTAACTATGGTTTGGCTGTATCAAAACATGTCGTGTAAGGTGTCTAACACTTTGGAATAATACCCCCATACCATTTCTGGTGATGAGGATATTATTCCTCCCTTCTAGAGGGAGAGACATGTTAAAATCCTACTTTGCTGTTTAACTCTAACCAAAGCCTCAGCATCACAAAATGGATGCTGCTGCCACAGACACAAGTCTGACCTCCTGCTGCTGGGAGTGATCCCAGCCAGGGAGGCCTGGACAATAGGTTTCCTGCTTGGGGAGGTGCTAGCACCTCCCCAGACAGCCTTTAGTGTATTGGGGCAGGGTGGGCTGAAAGGAATGAGACATGCCTGGGGCACACAAGGTGTTCCTTGCATAGTCCAGTTCAAACCGGCGCTGGGGCACTCCAGCCCCAGCTCTGGCGCGAAACTGGACAAAGGGAAGTGGGTGTAACCACCCCCTCCCAGGTCCCACCCATAAGGCGTGACCTAGCAGGTATCCCAGCCCCCCTAGATTAGTATAAGAGTGGGAGTTGGGCCTCAAGACTTTAGATTATCCTGAACCTGCAAAACTGAACAGAAACTCTGGACCTTCGACATTCGACGAAAGAAGAAGACTGAAGAATCTCCCTTGTAGCCAAGGAGTGGCTACCCTGTGCAAACAGGCACCATCAAGAGACTACCCTTTGCTTTGTGAAACGTTCGACGAGGAACCGACTGCAGAGCCCGACCAGAGCCTTGATTTCCAGACTTCTCCGACCCTCATCCACATCTGCAGCAGAGCTGAGATCCGTGGAGGCGACGAGCGACGTGGGACCGGCTACCTGGGAAAAGTGGCTAGTAACTTACAGCGCAGCTTCTGAGGTACCCTCGAAGTTGTGCACCGGGGATTGAGAAGCCCCAACCCCAAGCACCATCTGCACCGAAGACCAGCCCCCCACACTCCACGAGTCCTGCGTGGGGCCCTTCAGCATTTTCCTGCTTGCCGCGTCTGTCCGGTTGCTTGCCCGCTGGCTAGTGGCCTTTGTGACAACGCTCCCTGAAATCTTCTGCGCTGGTTTGGCTCCTCCAGACTGGCTCCCGCTTCTCTGCAAAGAAGAAGCACCCCAGACCTTCCTGGTCTGCACCAGAAGCAAGTCCCTTGTTCTTCGTGGGTTCCGCTTGCCAAGGCTTGGTGAGTCCTAGTCCAACTTCGACGCCGCCGACAGCAAGAGCCTTCGTGGGACAGCTCGCCTCCTGGTCCTGGTCGTCCTCGACGCTTCCTGGTCCTCCTGGCTGCAGCGACAAGCTTCACCTTCACCTGCAACTCTTCACGACATCGCCTGGTTCCTTCCTGGTTCCACGTGGTCACTGGCTAGTGACCTTGACTCTGTCCCTTCTGCTTGCAGGTTTCTTCCCTTCTTGATCCCAGCCTTGGGATCCACCGGACACTCTTCACTGACTGCCTGTCAGCATCTTTCTTCAGGCATCCATAGGAGTCGACGACGAAAACGACGCATCTTCACCCCTATGCACCCGCAGCCTGTGGGCTAGGTAACTTGGGTACTCCGGTTTTCATCAGGATAGTGACTATCCTAGTGTCTAGTTTTCAAGTCTCAACTTCCTAGCTACTCCGGAAGTGTCCTAAATCTATCTATTTCTAAACTGTAACATTGCTATTGACTTTTACGCATTACGCGTGAGTGTTTCCACTCTGCACACGAATCCCGTGGGCCTCCCACTTCCTAACTAACGCTAGTGTAGTGTAGCCCCAGCGATTCCCTAGGCCTAGGCCTATTCTATTTCCGTGACAGTGGTTCTTATACCACTTATTTAGTATATGGTTTGCGTGGCCCCTAGGGCCTAACTGTATTACTTACCTGTGTGACTTACTGTATGCATTAATAAGACTGTGTTGTACTTACCTCTAATCTCATAAAGAGTGCTGAGGGTTTGCTTAGAATAAATACACTTTATTTTATATATATATCTGTTGTGGTGTCCTTTCATTTGGTATTCAAGGGATTATATATGGTATCACAGCTGGCTTCACATGCCATTCAGAGTTTAGCCTAAGACTGCTCTTGTCCATGCTACCACTAGGATAGCTGGTCTATAAGGTTGACTTTACAACCAATCACCATAAGGGTATTTGGACTGATATAAGGTGTACACTATAACTAGTGACATCATACATCAGGCCAACTTCTCACATTAGTGAGCAGCGGTTGGGATCTGAGCTTGCTGTTGTAATACCATTGTAATCTTAAGATACTAAATTGAAAGATCACACAGATATTGTCTAGGTACATATAACATAGTTTATAATACTTAAGTCCTACTGGACTTAGTAGTTGTAGGTTGAAGGGAGTAACACACCCTGACTACAACTACTAGAGAGGTTTAGTAGAAACAACTAGTGTAGGTAGGTGCACACACCACACCCTCACTAGATCATGCCTCTGGGAGGAGATCAAGTAGATGCTCTCTCAGGAGGGGCAGGTCTGCAGAAGACCCCCTCTAGGTATGATACCTTAACATTCCAGGAGATGAGACATTTGTGTACCTCCAGAGGAATAAAACAGGGTTCCAACCCTACCCTTAGACAGCTAGTGGAGCTTCTGGAGGCCTATGATGCTGAAAGAGCTGCCAGGGATGGTGCCATAGCTGTAGATAAGGGTCTACCCACCACAGATGAGTCAGATGGGACTTCAGATGGGGAGGTAGACAGCCAGAGCCAAGTAAGGAGACTTAGCCAGGCTAACTTAAGTTTACATGGGAGTTTGCATGGGGTCCCCCCATACAGACCCCCAAGTAGGCTTTCACAGAGAAGCAGGAGGGACAGATCCCCTTCAAGGGAATCCATCCACTCCCATGTTTCTAGCATCTCTAATGCTTCCTCTCACAGGGGAATGACTTCACCTGAGAGAAAGGAGCATAAAGCCAGAATGAGGGAAGCTAATCTGAGGATTCAGAGGGAAGAAATTGCCCTTGCCAAAGAGAAGCTTGCTCTGGCTAGAGAGCAAAAATTGTGTGGGTCAGAACCCACTGGTGGCAGCAACATTCCTAGAGATAGGGACCATAGAAACCTAAGCAAGATAGTCCCCCCATATCAGAATGGGGATGACATCCACAAATGGATGACTGCTTTGGAGAGGGCCTGCAAAGTACAGCAGGTACCCCAAAGTCAGTGGGCAGCTATCTTGTGGCTCTCCTTTTCTGACAAAGGTAGAGACAAGCTCCTCACAGTCAGTGATGAGGATGCAAACAATTACAAAGTCCTGAAGAGTGCTCTGATAGATGGGTTTGGCTTAACCACTGAGCAATATAGGTTGTTGTTCAGAGACACCCAGAAGACACAGACACAGGACTGGTCTGATTTTGTGGATTGTGCCACTAAGGCTTTGGAAGGTTGGTTAAATGGCAGCAAGGTGCAGGACTATACAGGATTGTACAACTTGATTATGAGGGAGCAGATCCTTAATAATTGTCAGAACCAGCTTCTCCATCAACACCTGGTAGACTCAGATTTGACCTCTCCCCAAGAATTGGGAAAGAGGGCAGATAAATGGGTCAGGACCAGGATTAGGCCTAAAAATCAGGGTGGTGACCAAAAGAAAGATACCACCAAGCCTCAAGAGAAGGGTGGGGATAAAGCAAAAGAGAAATCTTCCTCAGGGCCCCAAAACTCCACACAGGGTGGTGGGTCCCAAGCTCCCTCCTCTACCACAGTTAAAAAGCCTTACTGCCATGTGTGTAAAACACCTGGGCATTGGAAAACTGACAGCAGTTGTCCACAGGCTAAAAACAAAACTGTTCCTCCAACTACTCCTGTCACACCACCTATTACTGTCAGCAGTAATCCCCCAGGTGGTGGGAGTGCCCCCAAAAATTTGGTTGGGTTTTCTTGGGGAACACAGGGGGACTCTGGCTTAGCCAATTCCCCTGCAGCAGCTACTCTTGTCTGTGATGGTGGCATGGGGTTTGCCAACTTCACTGCCTGTCCCAACACTTTGGGTAGGTACAGACAGGAACCCTACATCAATGGTAGGAAAGCTGAGGCCTACAGAGACACTGGAGCTAGCATCACTATGGTGGCCCATAGGCTAGTTCCCTCTGAGCAGCTTTTGCCTGGTTTCTCATACCAGGTAACTAACATTGATGGCAAACAGAACAGTCATCCCATGGCAGAGGTATGTCTCAGCTGGGGAGGTGTCACTGGCCCTAAAAGGGTGGCAGTGTCTCCAACCTTGCCTGTGGACTGCTTGCTGGGGAATGACTTAGAACTCTCAGCTTGGGCTGGAGTTGAACAAGACACCCATTCTAAAATGGTAGGCCTTTCCAAAAAGGGTAGTGGGGTTGTGCCAGTCACAACCCCTGTCCAAGTAGCTTTCCTCCCTGAAAAGGTTGGAAGGGCAGTGGTAGCCACAGCCCAGGCACAGACAGACTTCCCTGTAGAAATTGGCAGAGCTGTGACAGTCACAGCTCAAACACAAACTGAGTGCCTTCCTGAAAAGGTTGGCAAGGCTGTAATGGTCTCAGCCCACACTCAGACTGATATAGGTGTAGTGAAGCCTGAAACTATGGATCACTCCACACAAACAGAGAGTAGTGGGGAGGAAGAAAAGTCTCCCTCTCCCCAGACATTAGGAAAAGGTCAGCCTCCTCAGGGATCTGACCTCACCCCTTGTGAAGGAACTGCCCCAGAGGTAGCCAGGCCTGGCCTGGCAGAGCCTCTGATGTCAGTGGCCCCTTCCAAGGTGGGACCCAGTCTGGTGCAGGTAGCCTGCCTCTCTCTACCCTGCCTCAGTCAGCCCAGGGCTGCAGAGGTCAGGGAGGCCAGTGGACCCCAAGAGGGCCCCTGTCCACAAGAACCCCCCCTTCAAAAGAATGAGGATTGCCTGGTTAGTTGCCCTAGCCAGGTGATGGGTAAAAACATTCCTGAGGGATCCCCTTCACAGGTAGTTAGGGACCTCCCCCAGAGGGATTCTGTTGGGCACAGGCAAACATGGGACCTTAGGGCCCCAAACCTGACCTGTCCCCCCAGTAAGCCCACAAAAGGGACCCAGCCTCCAGCTTTAGGTAGCCAGAGGCTGACCCTGAGAGCACAGTGCAACTCATTTAGAGAAAGAAAGGCATCCATGGTGGAGGATGATTGGAGGAAGCTGAGGCCTCACTTTGAGGACACTCACTTCAGTACTCCATCTCAACACCAGCCTTTTACTTTGCAAAGACACACCAAAGGTAGAGATTCCCTATGGTGGAGACCCTATGATATCTTTAGGATGAGGGATTGCTTAGTGGACCATGAGACAGGGGGTAACCATGCCAGTGCTGGTTCTTCCTTATATGGCCACTCAGGCAATAGAGGCTTACCTTGTCAAGTCCAGCCTTATCTCCTTTCGTTTGGGGGGGGGTTGTGTAGGAAGGTGGATATCTGACTATGGTTACCCCCAACTTTTTGCCTAGTGTCTAGCTGGTTTTTCGACTTAGTTGGCCTGAGATCCTGCCATTCAGGGTCTCAGGCTGTCTGCTCTCTCCGTAAAATGGACTCCATGTACCCTAGGTACATACCCAATTGGTAAGGATCACCTTATTGGACCCTGTATAGTGTACCCTAGGTACCCAGGGCATAGGTGTACCCTAGGCCTCCCAGGGGCTGCAGCATGTATTATGCCACCCCTGGTCTGGCCTTCCAATCAGACACAACTGGCTGATCACTCAGCTGGGGCAAGGTCATGTAATCACCCCTTGCTTAGATATAGTATGCCTATATCTGCCCTTATATATAGACACATGTGTACCTATCAGTCACTCCTATGGCAGGCCTTGACAATCCTGGAGGCAGAGTGCTTGGTAACATGTGAGATGGTGCTCTAGCATGAGCTGAGCCTGTCTGCAGCTTTCGGAACCATGTCCTTATAGCTGTTCTATGATATAGCCTACCATATACTCTTAAAGTGCCTTATAATCTTAAACGGTTATGGTAACTATGGTTTGGCTGTATCAAAACATGTCGTGTAAGGTGTCTAACACTTTGGAATAATACCCCCATACCATTTCTGGTGATGAGGATATTATTCCTCCCTTCTAGAGGGAGAGACATGTTAAAATCCTACTTTGCTGTTTAACTCTAACCAAAGCCTCAGCATCACAAAATGGATGCTGCTGCCACAGACACAAGTCTGACCTCCTGCTGCTGGGAGTGATCCCAGCCAGGGAGGCCTGG
This sequence comes from Triturus cristatus, assembly GCF_964204655.1. Lineage (NCBI taxonomy): Eukaryota > Metazoa > Chordata > Amphibia > Caudata > Salamandridae > Triturus > Triturus cristatus. The sequence continues at coordinate 299,810,863 of NC_140590.1, read as the reverse complement.
ACAATAGGTTTCCTGCTTGGGGAGGTGCTAGCACCTCCCCAGACAGCCTTTAGTGTATTGGGGCAGGGTGGGCTGAAAGGAATGAGACATGCCTGGGGCACACAAGGTGTTCCTTGCATAGTCCAGTTCAAACCGGCGCTGGGGCACTCCAGCCCCAGCTCTGGCGCGAAACTGGACAAAGGGAAGTGGGTGTAACCACCCCCTCCCAGGTCCCACCCATAAGGCGTGACCTAGCAGGTATCCCAGCCCCCCAGATTAGTATAAGAGTGGGAGTTGGGCCTCAAGACTTTAGATTATCCTGAACCTGCAAAACTGAACAGAAACTCTGGACCTTCGACATTCGACGAAAGAAGAAGACTGAATAATCTCCCTTGTAGCCAAGGAGTGGCTACCCTGTGCAAACAGGCACCATCAAGAGACTACCCTTTGCTTTGTGAAACGTTCGACGAGGAACCGACTGCAGAGCCCGACCAGAGCCTTGATTTCCAGACTTCTCCGACCCTCATCCACATCTGCAGCAGAGCTGAGATCCGTGGAGGCGACGAGCGACGTGGGACCGGCTACCTGGGAAAAGTGGCTAGTAACTTACAGCGCAGCTTCTGAGGTACCCTCGAAGTTGTGCACCGGGGATTGAGAAGCCCCAACCCCAAGCACCATCTGCACCGAAGACCAGCCCCCCACACTCCACGAGTCCTGCGTGGGGCCCTTCAGCATTTTCCTGCTTGCCGCGTCTGTCCGGTTGCTTGCCCGCTGGCTAGTGGCCTTTGTGACGACGCTCCCTGAAATCTTCTGCGCTGGTTTGGCTCCTCCAGACTGGCTCCCGCTTCTCTGCAAAGAAGAAGCACCCCAGACCTTCCTGGTCTGCACCAGAAGCAAGTCCCTTGTTCTTCGTGGGTTCCGCTTGCCAAGGCTTGGTGAGTCCTAGTCCAACTTCGACGCCGCCGACAGCAAGAGCCTTCGTGGGACAGCTCGCCTCCTGGTCCTGGTCGTCCTCGACGCTTCCTGGTCCTCCTGGCTGCAGCGACAAGCTTCACCTTCACCTGCAACTCTTCACGACATCGCCTGGTTCCTTCCTGGTTCCACGTGGTCACTGGCTAGTGACCTTGACTCTGTCCCTTCTGCTTGCAGGTTTCTTCCCTTCTTGATCCCAGCCTTGGGATCCACCGGACACTCTTCACTGACTGCCTGTCAGCATCTTTCTTCAGGCATCCATAGGAGTCGACGACGAAAACGACGCATCTTCACCCCTATGCACCCGCAGCCTGTGGGCTAGGTAACTTGGGTACTCCGGTGCTCATCAGGATAGTGACTATCCTAGTGTCTAGTTTTCAAGTCTCAACTTCCTAGCTACTCCGGAAGTGTCCTAAATCTATCTATTTCTAAACTGTAACATTGCTATTGACTTTTACGCATTACGCGTGAGTGTTTCCACTCTGCACACGAATCCCGTGGGCCTCCCACTTCCTAACTAACGCTAGTGTAGTGTAGCCCCAGCGATTCCCTAGGCCTAGGCCTATTCTATTTCCGTGACAGTGGTTCTTATACCACTTATTTAGTATATGGTTTGCGTGGCCCCTAGGGCCTAACTGTATTACTTACCTGTGTGACTTACTGTATGCATTAATAAGACTGTGTTGTACTTACCTCTAATCTCATAAAGAGTGCTGAGGGTTTGCTTAGAATAAATACACTTTATTTTATATATATATCTGTTGTGGTGTCCTTTCATTTGGTATTCAAGGGATTATATATGGTATCACAGCTGGCTTCACATGCCATTCAGAGTTTAGCCTAAGACTGCTCTTGTCCATGCTACCACTAGGATAGCTGGTCTATAAGGTTGACTTTACAACCAATCACCATAAGGGTATTTGGACTGATATAAGGTGTACACTATAACTAGTGACATCATACATCAGGCCAACTTCTCACAGGGTGTACTGTCAGGTGCCCCGCAAACGTGCACACAGAAACACCGGGAGACTCACTTCCGGTTGGAAGGGTGAGTCCCGGTCTAGTGGTTGCGGCGCACGAGAGGTCAGAGAAACACTTCCGGGGGAAACGCTTACACTGCGCGTTTCCCGCCGGCTCCGTGCTTCGGATTCAACCGAATCCCCCAAAGACGTGACTGCCGAGTTCCGAGTCGAGTCACGACTCCTGCAACCTGGTTCCAGTAAGTTGAAGGCGTGCTTGTGTATTCCTTCTCACTGCGCTGGAGCGCCCCACTGGTCATTGAGAATTCCCGCCGTAGAGGCTGCCTGAATCCCAGAGCGCCGGAGTGCTCATGGGATACTTGGTTTATGTTATTAGATACCTTTTGTTCGTTTAGCGCAGGAGCGCTTGGGGGGATGTTTTAGGTTACTTAGCGCAGGAGCGCTTAGGGAGCTCTTTAGTTTACTTAGCGCAGGAGCGCTTGGGGGTTTTTTCTTCAATCCTACAACGCAGGAGCGTTGGTGGGATACTCTTGGTTTTGCTTCACTTCAGCGTGGGTGCGCTTAAGGGGGTACTGAAGAGTCCATAGCGCAGGAGCGCTACTGTGACGAAGTACCCATTTCGTTTTGGAACTGTGTTCTAGCACCTACGTTGCCATTGTTATAGCTTGCCCCCGTAGTTTGCCGCTTTATTGCGCAAGAACACCTTTGCGCATGGTTTGACCTTTCTTTCACCACACCGGCGCAGGAGCGCTTTACTTTGATTTTCGGAAGGAGTAGTGTCCAGGAGCTCTTCGCCTGGAGCAGCGCTGATTCTGGTTGCCATGGTCCGAAGAAGCATCGGTGAGTCCCCGGAATGACTTTCTTTTCTGTGTGCGGGTTGGCGTGGGTGCTGTAGAACAGGGGTTAGGATTCCTTATTGATCTAGTCCTTCCTGTCTTCCATAGGGCCCCAGAACACTTCCACACCAAGCCACTACGTCCTTTCTGGCTCCCTTCCCTGCGTCCATCTCATCCCCGTTGGTTCCTACTATTCACGAGGGTCAGGTGGGTATAGGGACGGGTGCTCTTGTCGTCTCTGCGGAATCACCTCGCAAGCAAAGGTGAGTCTTGTGAGGTACACGACAAGGTGGTTCCGGAGCAGGAAAGGGTTCAGAGGTGCTACTCCCGGTATTTTCTGATTCCCAAAAAGGACGGCAGGTTGCGTCTGATTCTGGACCTCAGAATCTTGAACTTTTACCTGAAACAGGAGAAATTCAAGATGCTGACCCTTGCGCAGGTTCTTCAAGCGTTGCAGCAAGGAGACTGGATGGTGTCGCTCAACTTGCAGGATGCATACTTTCATGTCCCAATCCTGAAGTCGCACAGGAAGTATCTCCGTTTTACGGTTGGGTCGCAACATTACCAGTTTGCGGTCCTTCCGTTTGGTCTTACTACCGCACCTCGAGTCTTCACAAAGGTGATGGCAGTGGTGGCTGCTCATCTCAGGAGGTCGGGGATTCCGGTTTTCCCCTACCTGGACGACTGGCTTCTGAAGGCAGAGTCCCCAGAGATGGTGCAACATCATCTGCAGGTAACATCTCAGCTGTTATTCGACTTGGGTTTCTCGATCAATGTGCCCAAATCTCACCTGGTGCCCTCTCAACGCAGCCTGTTCATAGGGGCGGTACTGGACACTACTGTGTGTCGGGCATTCCCTCCTCCTCAATGGATTCTCAACATTCAGGAAATGGTCCCTTTATTCCACAATGGAGCGGTTGTTCCGGTTCTGAAGGTCCTTCGCCTGCTCGGTCTGTTCGCCTCCTGCATTCTGTTGGTCAACCATGAACGCTGGCACATGAGGGCGCTCCAGTGGTGCCTCCGCAGGCAGTGGTATCAGCACAATGGAGATCTCAGGGGGTCGATCAGGATCTCCGGAGAAGCTGCAGCGGATCTATCTTGGTGGAGCGTGGAGGGCAATCTGTCCCAAGGAAAGCCCTTTCATCTGACTCCGTCGGTGGCCACAGTGATTACGGATGCATCCACTCTAGGGTGGGGTGCTCATCTGGGGGATCTGGAGATCAAGGGTCTTTGGTCTCCAGAGGAGAGGTTGCTTCACATCAACCTTCTGGAATTACTGGCGATTCGTTTGGCACTCAAGGCCTTCCTCCCTTCCCTTCGCGGTCAGTCTGTTCAAGTCCTGACGGACAACACTACCGCAATGTGGTATGTCAACAAGCAGGGAGGAGTGGGGTCACGTTGTCTCTGCAGAGAGGCTCTGCGTCTCTGGTCCTGGGCTCAGGACCATCGGATTTGTCTGGTGGCAAATCATCTAGCCGGGGTGCTGAACGTGCGTGCGGACAGTCTCAGTCGGCAGTTCTCCGCCGACCACGAGTGGAGGCTCCATCCGGAGGTAGTTCGTCACGTCTTTTGGACGTGGGGGACCCCTCGGGTGGACCTGTTTGCCACCCGTGAGAATGCGCACTGCCCGTCGTTTTGCAGTCTCCAGTTTCCGATGCAGGGGGCGTTGGGGGACGCGTTTCAGTTGAGTTGGGGCTCACGACTCCTTTACGCGTTTCCTCCCATACCCTTGATTCCTCGGGTTCTGAGGAAGATTCGCCAAGACTGGGCCCAAGTCATTTTGGTCGCCCTGGACTGGCCAAGAAGGGTGTGGTATACAGATCTTCTCCACCTCTCCTCGTGCCCTCCGCTCCGTCTCCCTCTGAGGGCAGACCTCCTCTCGCAGTCGGAGGGGCAGGTTCTACACCCCCACCTCCAGAGCTTACACCTTCATGCCTGGAGATTGAACGGGGCAACCTGAGTTCTTTCTCTCTCCCACCTGATGTGGTGGACGTTATTTGATCGGCCAGGCGACACTCCACCAAGTCCATTTACTCCTACAGGTGGGCCAAGTTTGTTAAATGGTGTGGAGAGAGATCCATTGACCCTTTAAAAGCACATCTTTCTGAGGTGCTCCAGTTTGCCCTTTCCTTGGCTCAGCAGGGCTGTGTTGTGGCCACGGTCAAGGGCTATCTTTCGGCCTTATCGGCTTTTCTATGTCTACCTGATCAATCGTCATTATTTAAATCTCCGGTTGTACTGAGGTTTATCAAGGGCCTTACGAACATGTTTCCTCCCACTCCTTTTGTAATGCCTCATTGGGACCTTAATCTTGTTTTAACCTTTCGATGACAGCGAAGACCCCGTCGACGACAAAGACCCCGTCGACGGTAAACACGTCGACGACGAAGACCCCGTCGACGGCGAAGACCCCGTCGACGACGAAGACCCCGTCGACGACGACTATTCCATCGACGGCGAAGACCTCGTCGACGACGACGGCGAGCCCGTCGACGGCGAAGACCTCGTCGACGATGACGCTCCCGTCGACGATGACGCTCCCGTCGACGATGACGCTCCCGTCGACGATGACGATCCCGTCGACGATGACAATCCCGTTGACGATGTCAATCCCGTCGACGCCTCAGAAGGCAGCAAATCCGTCGACGAGCGGAAGCCCGTCGACGAGAGGTTTCCTTAAAGTGATTCCACCAACTACTCATGTTACGCCTATTGCGTACACGCATATTCAGTTAAAAACTTTTCATAAACAGGATTACAGTAATATTTCTCCTTTGCTGCCTTCGCATATCTTGGACTCATATGCGGAAGGGGATGATTTTGAAGAGGAGGATGATGAGGGTCCTTTCGGAATAGCTAGGCACCCCTCGGAGTTACATATAAAGTGTCAAGAGGTGGATGAGGAAGAGGACTATCATGAGCATGCTTACCAGGAAGGCCTTGCTACGCCAGTTTACAGGCATCCCTCAAGGGATTGGGATCGTAGAGAAACGAGTCATCTCCCGCCTACTCTGATTCAAGATCTTCAGGCCATGCTGGCGGATTACCGCCAACGCTTTCCTCCACAACAACCTCTTCCTAATTTACAACCGACGGAAGAGTCACATACGGACATTCCAAATTCGCCGCTTCACCCTGCTGGTTCGGGGACACAATCGCACCATGATACCATTTCCTCTGATGAGGAAGATATCGAAGAAGGTGAAGTACCCGATAAAGACACCACTCTGGATCCTTGGGATGATTACATTATTCCCATGCCTTCTCCACCCATTCCGCAGCCACCGGATTCTCCTCCAGAGGATATAGGTGGCTTTCACAATTTAATGCAACGTGCAGCAGTCAGGTTTCAACTACCAGTCACTGTGGAGCATACGGATTGTTTCCTCCATGATTTTAAAGAGGAGCAAGGGAAAATTACCAGAGCAATTCCCATCATCGATTTTATTTGGAATGAGGGGTTAAAAATTATGAAGACACCTGCTTCCGTACCTGCGGTCCTCCCTCGTATTGATAAGAAATATCGTGCTCCTCCAGAAACGCCCTCTTGTCTAATCGGTCATCCCCGACCAGATTCCGTTATATCGCAGGCTGCTCAACAAAAGTCCAAAAATCCGGCAATGCCGATATCAACGCCGCCGGATAGGGAAGGGCGAAGATTGGATCTGATCGGTAAGAAGTTCTCTACTATGGCGGCAACTTCTATCAAAGCTGCAAACTCCTTGGCCATACTTGGTCGCTATGACCACCAGATGTGGTCAGAATTCTCTGAATTTATAGACCTCATTCCTGAAGATCGTCAACAAGAGGCAAGGAAGATACTTCTAGAGGGAGAATAATGCTCCGCAAGAACGCAATAGAGAAGGTTCCTTCGCCCCAGAAGGGAACCGGGTTCTATTCTCGATCTTTCCTCATAAAGAAAAAGTCAGGGGAGTGGCGCCCGATTCTGGATCTCCGCAAGCTCAAAAAATTTCTAAAGAAGCAGAGTTTTCGGATGGTTACACTGGCCGAAGTTTTGAGCTGCCTGAACAAAGGGGATTTTATGGCTTCTCTGGACCTGGAGGACGCGTACTTCCACATTCCTATCCTTCCCAAGCATCGCAAGTACCTGCGATTTGTAGTGGCTGGCGTCCACTATCAGTTCAAAGTCCTTCCGTTTGGGCTGAAATCTGCTCCAAGAATTTTTACAAAGTGTCTCGCACCAGTAGCAGCGACTCTAAGGTCACAGGGAATACAAGTATTCCCGTACCTGGACGACTGGCTGCTCAAAGGCCCTTCGAAGCAGACTACCGTAGAAGCAGTTTCAGCATGCCTAAGTCTATTCTCAAACTTAGGCCTCACTCTCAACAAAAGCAAATCTCAACTGCTCCCTCGTCAAAGGATTCAGTTCCTGGGAGCAATGCTGGACACCAGACAATGCAAGGCATTCTTGTCAGAGGAACGTCAGCTTCGTTTACAAAAGCTAGCCCTTTCAATCGCAAGAAGAAAGTCAGTTTCTGTCCGGAGGTTTGCGTCTCTTCTGGGGACGTGTTCATCAACTATAAATCTTGTACCTTTAGCACGGCTCCGAATGAGACCTCTGCAGGAACAGTGTGGTAAATTACTTGTAAGTTATTCTTCACTGTACTGCTCTGTTAGAATGTTGCATGACATCATAGAATGCCTGTGTGTCTCTCTGGGGAGATTGTCAGTTGGTCAACTCAGGCTGAGCTGTAAGGGAGGTGGCGTTGTTTCTGGGTAGTCAATGCCTATGAGCTAATTTTCCAGGGTAAGTACCCTGTGGTGTACCCTTCTAGGTTGCGTTTGTAGGTAGTCAATGCCTCATGTTAGTTTCCAGGGTGATTACTCTGTGGTGTCTAGTGGAGGTTTTTCTATTTTCAAGGGTTAGTACCCTGTATTTTTTTTTGGCGTGCTTGATTAATTTCCAGCGCTATCAATGGGTCTTCTTTTCGAGTTGACACTGTGTTCCGGTCGAAGTCCGCCTCCATGGAACTCGTGGCCAAAGGTTTCATGTTTGGAGGACTTTGAATGTGCAGTTTTTGTGTTTAGATCTCTTTTGTTACTCCTAGTGGATCTTAAGCGTCAGCATGCCTTCTAGCCTTATCAGGGGAATCGTTGTGTCTTTCCGACATGTTTTCTCTCTAGTGTCTTTCCGGTTGTGGTTGCTCTCTTCGGGCTAACTAGAGTGATTCTAATCCTTGTTGTATCTTTTATTGGGGATGTTGTTTTCTCCCAAGGGTCTGTATTTACATCCACCTGGTTAACAGGGTGTTTACCCTGGGTGTACCCGCTTTTGGGGAGGTTGGGTGGGTGTCCGCCCTTCTTGGTTGCATTGTGTTTTTCATCTGTGCCATGCATTGTTTTCCCTAAGGGAGGGGGATGGGGCGTGTAGTAATGTTGTTTGTGATTTTTAACACATTTCTGTTCATGCCAGTCATATTCATGATACCTCATACATTACACCTGAGGATAGGTACACCTCATTGCTGCACCTTCTTGCCAAAGGTTTATTGGGGTATCTTACTTTTGCTTCTTTTGTTCCCTAAGAAAAGAGGATGTGTGGTAAATTACTTGTAAGCTATTCTTCACTGTACTGCTCTGTTAGAATGTTGCATGACATCATAGAATGCCTGTATGTCTCTCTGGGGAGATTGTCAGTTGGTGAACTCAGGCTGAGCTGTAAGGAGCTTGCTCCTGGTGGGGCTATCTTTGTACCATCTACCTTATCCTACTATCCTGACCTCCTATGCTGGAACCAAGTTACCATTAAAGAAGTAACCTACATGAACAGATGGACTCTGTGTCTCATTTACAACAAACAGTTACATCTACAATGGAAACAGGCCGTAGGGTCGTTCAACGACTCCATCATGATAACACCTCACATGATGGTCTCTCTGCATTGGTGGTCACAGATGGAAAACCTGGCTCCGGGCCTTTCTTTTCTAACATCTCCTCCAGAATTCGTGGTAACAACAGACGCCTCCATGGAGGGGTGGGGAGGACATCTCCAAGATTTACAAATTCAGGGACGATGGTCCCAGGAATACCGCCAACAGCATATCAACAGACTGGAGCTTCGCGCCATTTTTCTCTCTCTGCAAGCGTTCCTCCCAAGGATTGCAGGGGCCTCAGTGCTGGTCCGGACGGACAACACGACCAGCATGTATTACGTCAACAAACAGGGAGGAACGAGGTCACTGTCCCTTTCGCAGGAAGCTCAGGAACTATGGGAATGGCTTACAACACACAAGATAACCTTACGAGCGGAGCACGTCAGGGGCCTTCACAACACGTTGGCCGAGAACCTAAGCAGATCTCTGGCAGGCTGTCACGAATGGGAGATAGAGCAGAAGCAGCTAGACGAAATTTTTCAATCATGGGGCAAGCCGGCACTGGATTTGTTTGCTACAAAGGAAAACAAGAAATGCCGCTATTACGCAAGCAGATTCCCTCAACAGGGATCAAGAGGAAATGCCCTGTCCATGAGATGGTCAGGGCTTTGTGCGTACGCTTTTCCCCCGATACCACTAATTGCGAAAGTGATCCGCAAAGTGAAGATGGAACATTGCCGCCTCATCCTGATTGCACCCCGTTGGCAAGGCAATATTGGTTCCAGGAGCTGCTTCTTCTAGCTCACAGCTCCATCCGTCTAATACCAACAATGACGATGTTGACAAGGGAAAGGGGTCAAATACTCCATCCAGATCCACAGTCGCTGCACTTGCACGCATGGCTCCTGATTTCCTAGAATACAAAGATCTAACCATTTCACAGGAATGCCGTGAGATTCTATCTAAATCACGCGCGCAAAGTACTTTAAAAACTTATCGTTTGAAGTGGAAATGATTTTGTCATTGGTGCGAGGGGAAGGATGTCCATCCTTTACAAGCTCCAGTAGAGCAAATCCTTCCTTATTTGTTATCCCTAGCCAAATCTGGGCTTGCATTCTCATCAATTAAAGTTCATCTTGCGGCTCTATCAAGATTCAGGAAGAGTACTTCTAAGCCTTCGCTCTGTTCCTCTTCATTAATAAAACAATTTATGAAGGGGCTATTCCGTGTTTTTCCACCAATTCGTGCACCTCCTCCAGAGTGGGAGTTGAACACAGTTCTAGCTCAATTGATGAAAAGACCGTTTGAACCTATCCACAAGGCGGAGCTAAAATTTTTAACATGGAAGGTGGCTATTCTTTTGGCTCTTACATCGGCTCGAAGAGTCAGTGAGATTCAAGCGTTCACCATCTCAGAGCCCTTTTTGCAGTTCTCTAAAGACTTTGTTACTCTCAGGACAAATCCACGATTCATCCCTAAAGTTCCGACTCAGTTCCACTTAAATGAGCCAGTGAAACTAAAAGTTTTCTTCCCAAATCCAGCCACTCCATCTGAGCGAGCGTTGCATTCACTGGATGTAAAACGTTGTCTGAAATTTTACTTGCAAAGGACTAAGGACATCAGGCGGTCCAATCAATTGCTCATAGCTTATGGTCAAGCTACACTTGGGTCTGCTGTGACTAATGCGACTATAGCCAGATGGTTGGCTTCTACAATTCATTTTTGTCATGATAAAGCCAATAAACCGTTACAAAGGAAGGTCAAGGCGCATTCTACTAGAACTATGGCAGCATCTACTGCATTGTTCGCAGGAGTATCCTTGGAAAATATTTGTCGTGCTGCAACGTGGAGGAATGTTCACATATTCACGAAGCACTACTGTCTGCAATCTACTCTGCAGGAAGATACAGCGGTAGGACAAGCCGTCCTTCAACATCTTTTAAACTAAGGTCAGATATATGTTTACTTTAGGAGCGACTTCCTGAGTGGTGTGTATTTATGTTTTTTTCAATTTGCTGTTTATAATTGCTTTATATTTTAAGCTACATTGTCTTTTCTTTGTGTAAGATACATGTTTGGATTTTAAGAGAGGACATCTTATGCCTTCTACTTATCAAATTGCGGGCGTAATTGGGAGTGTATCAGCAATAGTCTCCCAACATCCGCAAACGACTGTATGCTTGGCATACTGCTTGTTACTCTGATTCAGGCATGTGAATCTATGAAAGATACCCCAATACTGGATAAGAAAACAAGTTACTTACCTGTAACTACAGTTATCCAGTATTGGTATCTTTCATAGATTCACACGCACCCACCCTCCTCCCCGCAGAGTCAGTTCTCTATGTTTGGGATATAAGCTTCCCACTCGTGCTAGGAAAATCTGAGTAGAGCTGGCTCTGCTGAGAGGGTTCTAGAAGGGTGCTGATGTCTGATTGGTTGTTACCAATTCTTGGGTTATTTTACATAACGAAGTAGATAGGCTTCTAAGATATAGGCCTTAGGGCCTTTTTTCTTTGGGCCTACTACTACTACTACTAATTTTTTTTTTTTTTGGCACTACTTTTTTATCTACCGAGACTCCCGCCTCGGCGACGGGGAATGATTCAGGCATGTGAATCTATGAAAGATACCAATACTGGATAACTGTAGTTACAGGTAAGTAACTTGTTTTCTTATTTAGCATTCCTTTTCTTTGTATGCTATGTATATGTGTTGGTATTCTGTATACTGTGTATACTTGGAGTTGTCGTTGGTTCGCCTGTTCGCCTCAAAGGCTCGGAAAAAATGGGTGGAACTGACGTCATCACGCCGACGTGGGCTTCTTATGGCTCCGGTGACGTCGTACGGATTCGCGAGCGGAGCCGATGCATTATGACGTCGCCCACGTCTATGTGGAGTGCTGGGAAAGAAAAGTTCAGTGGAATGCTGGCGCAGGGGATATTCACAAGGTGAGGAATCCACAGGCAGATACTGTATCCACCAGAAAAAGCGTTACCGAAGGTAAGTAACTTGTTCTTTAGGATCACTGACACAATATCTAGTCTAGTGCTTAATTTGAGCTGGTGGTTTCCTTTGCTTGGCACCTGCACTTTATTTATATATTTATTTATTTATTTATTTAATGCGATTTTATATAGCGCAAACTTTACCCAAAGGTGTCAGAGCCCTTTACAAAAGGACCAGTTACATTACATAAGGACTTCAGAGTACACGAGTTACATAAAAGATACAAACAGAAAAACTCTAAATTCACAAAAGAATAGTAGTAAGTACATATGTTTACTACAGATACTAGTGGTTAGAGTTGCATACATACAAGTTGAAAATTTACTCAAGGAAAAGATACAAACAGAAAAGCTCTAAATTCACAAAAGAATGGTAGTAAGTACATACGTCTACTACAGATACTAGTGGTTAGAGTTACATATATACAAGTTGCAAATCACTCAATATTACATTTTAAATAGCGATTAGGGTTGGACAATTATATATTACATATTTATAGAGTATGACATTTGTGCCGTCGTTCAGCCAATTGTCAACACCAGCGCTTATGATGGTCTGACACATAGTGGCCCTGTTTGTTTAATTTAGAGATCAGTTTAACAACAGTTGTTTATTGATTCACTGTACATTAAAACTGACTAATCACTGTCGCCAAAGCCAATTTTTATAGCTTTAGGGGTCTGGAATAGTCTGAATTTTCACACTTATAGAAGTGTTATGGTATGTAGTTGTGTCAGTAGGGTCATTGGCAACATGGCAGGGGCAATGTGTGGTGCAAGCTACATTGGCCTTCTCATGAGGGTTCTGGCACTTATTGTTTTTTACAAATTAAGGACTGACAATAGTGGAATCAACCATATTGGGTAACACAAATATTGTGTCCCAAAAATATAATTTACAAAAATATTCTGTCCCTATCATTATAATGGTAAGAACAAAAATATCGAACAAAATATATTTTCACCCTAATATAGTTAAAAACATACATAAATATAGTATAGATAGATAGATAGATAGATAGATAGATAGATAGATAGATAGATAGATAGATAGATAGATAGATAGATAGATAGATAGATAGATAGATAGATAGATAGATAGATAGATAGATAGATAGATAGATAGATAGATAGATAGATAGATGAAACCAGGATCCCACGGAACGACCACGGTGGGCCAAACAAGGGCACAGACTCCAATTAAAGATGCAATAAAGAAGATTTATTGTCTTAGCATGTCAGGATGGCGCGTTCCGACCACAAGCCTGTATATATATATATATATATATATATATATATATATATATATATATATATATATATATATATATATATATATATATATATGCACAAAATCCCCTCCAGCAAGCAGAAAGGAAGAGGCCACACGGGAGATCCGGTTGGAGGCTTTAATTCGAACAGCAAGAAGGCATAATGCATTTCGTCCGTGAGGCCTTCCTCAGACGCCACCACTGCTAATCAAGAACACAGTCACATCTCCGCCTTAAATGCTCCTGCAATCCCCTCATAGGCGGGAACAAACACCATCCCCAGTCACGTGAGCGCCCACCTGATGCAGCGCTGTAGGCACTACATCACCCAGGATACATCATTACTGGGCAGGTGTTGCGTGGAGAGACAAGATGGTAAGTCCATGTGGACAGGTGTCATGCAAGACAAGGCACTGTGTGCCCGATTTACATAGAAGTCCCAAAACCTCCTTAGGTCCCCGCATACGTTTCAACCCCTGAAGGCAAGTTTACCAGGCAGTGAGCTAGATTATAGTAAATCTGAACTTCTCGTACAGTTACGAACCACCGCTGGCAGCAGCCCTTGTTGAACTCGCTCTCCGGGGTGGGCTGGCGCCGTTCCAATACCTTGGATGGAAAGAGACTGCAAATGCAGAAGCCAGGGATGGCACCAGCCAGCTTACGAAACGGGGCCTCTTAAATGCGCCTATGGCCGACGTGAACAAATGCACAAAATCCCCTCCAGCAAGCAGAAAGGAAGAGGCCACACGGGGGATCCGGTTGGAGGCTTTAATTCGAACAGCAAGTAGGCATAATGCATTTTGGCCGTGAGGCCTTCCTCAGACGCCACCACTGCTAAACAAGAACACAGTCACATCTCCACCTTAAATGCTCCTGCAATCCCCTCATAGGCGGGAACAAACACCATCCCCAATCACGTGAGCGCCCACCTGATGCAGCGCTGTAGGCACTACATCACCCAGGATACATCATTACTGGGCAGGTGTTGCGTGGAGAGACAAGATGGTAAGTCCATGTGGGCAGGTGTCATGCAGGGCAAGGCGCTGTGTGCCCGATTTACATAGAAGTCCAAAAACCTCCTTAGGTCCCCGCATACGTTTCAACCCCTGAAGGTAAGTTTACCAGGCCGTGAGCTAGATTATAGTAAATCTGAACTCCTCGTACAGTTACGAACCACCGCTGGCAGCAGCCCTTGTTGAACTCGCTCTCCGGGGTGGGCTGGCGCCGTTCCAATACCTTGGACGGAAAGAGACTGCAAATGCAGAAGCCAGGGATGGCACCAGCCAGCTTACGAAACGGGGCCTCTTAAATGCGCCTCTGGCCGACGCGAACAAATGCACAAACTCCCCTACAGCAAGCAGAAAGCAAGAGGCCACATGGGGGATCCGGTTGGAGGCTTTAATTCGAACAGCAAGTAGGCATAATGCATTTCGGCCGTGAGGCCTTCCTCAGACGCCACCACTGCTAATCAACAACACAGTCACATCTCCTATTTAAATGCTCCTGCAATCCCCTCATAGGCGGGAACAAACACCATCCCCAATCACGTGAGCGCCCACCTGATGCAGCGCTGTAGGCACTACATCACCCAGGATACATCATTACTGGGCAGGTGTTGCATGGAGAGACAAGATGGAAAGTCCATGTGGGCCCTCCATGACTGCTCCTAGACACTTAAATGGCCTAGGAGCCCTGAAAGATTTGCTGGTTGAGCAAGCACCCAGTACCAGGTGCAACCCCACCTAAATCTGAAGGTTAAAAACCCTCTTCACTGATGATTGATCCTTATCCAGTGGCTGTGAAGTCTTGGACAATTTCCCCCAGTTCCTAGTGTGTTACTGAAGAGTGACCCTTAAAACTATATCTCCCCTCAGAGGCTACATACCCCAATTTTGGGTTCAGCCTAAAGAGGATTAAATGGAGACACTCCACGATAATGGCTCTATTTACTTTTTTTAAATTTATTTTTTTAAATATTTTTATTGGGTTTTTTCATTTTTTCCCCCCCGAACACAGCAAAATAAAGGATAACCATACAGAAAACAATAACTCATCTGGGAAACGTACATAAACAGAAAAACATAGATAAACTGTAATGTGAGCAAAATTACAACTAAAACAATAAGGATTGAGGGAGATAATCAAAACAACCCCTACAATTATTTTTCCCTCCAACTAAGGATGGGTTCCCATATACGTATCCCTAATCTTCTCCCCCTTCTACCCTTCCTTGCAAATATCCCCTTCTCTAAATTATGTATAGAAAGCAATCTAGCCAACCACTGCTGGAATGTTGGTGGGAGTTTGTCTAACCAAGCAGTTGCGATACACATGCGAATGAACGGACATAGCCGTAAAAATAAAATAATTTGAATTGACTTGCATATCCTCAGTATTTACCCCTAATAATATTATGGACGGTGTAAGAGAAATCTTAATTCCCAGGGATCCCTCTAAAAAGGATCCTATAACCCTATGTAATAACTTTAAATGTGTGCAAAGATATGTACTATTTCAGCGTCTAAACTATCGCAGCGAGGGCATTTAATACCCGTTGTTCCTCCCCACTGCGCAATCCTTGCTGGCGTGTGGTACAATGAATAGATCGTTTTATAATGTTGAGCCTGTAGCGCCGCTGAACATAATATAGGACATCCTAGCTCTAACGACAATTGGAAACAATCTTGACCTATCCCAAGTTTGACAGCCCACTTATTTTCATATTTACCAAGATCATCCTCTCGGATTGTGATCAGCTCAGCATAAAATCTGCGAATAGTGCAATCTGCACTACCCTCCATAACATACAACATTTTATTTTTCCCAAAACCAGCAGGCCCACCCTTTTTATTTACCAAGAAACTCCTAACTTGTAAATATTTTAAATTCCTCATCGATACCATAGGCCCCCTGCAATTCTGAAAACTGACAGATTCCATTGGGGCCCATCAGGTCCCCTAATTTCCCAACTCCACGTCGCCCCCATTCTGCAAAGACAGCATCCGCAAATATTTCTCCCAGGAGGGTGTAATTCCTACATAACCGAGTATAGGCATTGAACCTCCCCAATCCGCTTTTTCTCTTAAATGAGGCCCATATCTTATAAGCAGCCATCAAGGTTTTAAAGTTTGTTCTTTTATACTAGCTAGGGTCTGTATACTTTAAAAAACAATTCTCTGCCTTCCCACCAAGCAATAACGAGTAAATATCTATACACCCTAATTTAACCTCTGGATCAGTCACAACTCCTCCCAATAGCCCAGTCATATACTGAAAGGCTGCCGCCCAATAATACAGTTTAAAATCAGGGACGGTCCAGCCTCCTCTGTCCCTGGGCAGTACCATATAACGTAGAGCCCTTCTGGTTTTCCCATGTGCCCATATGAATCTGTTAATCATCTGTTCTAACAATGAAAACCATTTTGCATGAAATATAAGTGGGATTGCCCTAATGAGGTTGAGAAACTTAGGTAATAAAACCATTTTAATTATATTACAGCGCCCTACTATAGATAAATGAAGATTATGCATCCTATCCAAGTCTTTTTTAGCTTTGGCCATGATAGGTTCAATATTCATATCCACAATTTGGTCCAAATCTGCTGAAATATTAATCCCAAAATAGACCCCCGAGTCCACTACTCGCGTGTCACTGCACACCGCCCACTCGTTCTTAATTATCTGTGTCTTAGGACCATTTAATGCATATCCTGACACTTGACCAAAAGTCAAGGCTTCTAGCTCAACCTCGACCATGGCATCAACAGGTCGTGGAGTAACAATAGCAACATCATCGGCGTACGCCAATATTTAACATTCCGCGCCTTGGGCTATTATAGGAAAAATCCTGTTATTTGCTTCCAGTTTACGAAGTAAGGGATCGATATAGAGCGCAAAAAGTAATGGCGAGCATGGGCAGCCCTGCCTCGTCCCCCTTTTAATTTGCAGAGATGCTGTATATCCCCCATTCACTCGAATATGAGCTGTCGGAGCAATATGTAAAGCCTGAATAGCCCTGAAGAATCTCTCTCCAATACCCGACCATGCTAAAGTTGCCCAAAGGTAGTCCCAGGAGACCCGATCAAATGCCTTTTCGGCATCCAGTAACATAACTGCCATAGGGTCTCCTAGGACTTCCATGGCATCCGCATATGTTGCATGGTACCTCTTCCAGGAATAAATCTGTGCTGGGTAGAACTAACAAGTTTAAGACTTAAGAGCCATAGCCTTGGAAAAAATGTTGGCATCAGTATTCATCAAGGTTATCGGTCTATAGGACCCCGGTTCTCTAGATGGTTTCCCCATCTTCAAAATAATTACTATATCTGCACCTACCCAGGAATTCGGAACCGAAGTTACTATCTGGGCCTGCTGTACTGTGTATATCAGATCTAGAGAAATTGTGCCCTGGAGGGCTTTATAGAATTCAATAGGAATCTGATCAGGTCCCGCAGCTTTACCTGACGGGAGACTATTCAGAGCCATCAGAATCTCATCAGGAGATAGAGGTGCATCCAACTCGTCCCTATCTTCATCAGATGATATGTCCCTAAAATACCCATGTATTTCCGAGAGGTCCTTTGGTTGATCTTCATTATATAATAAAGCATAAAACTGCCTGAATACCTCTCGAATCCCGTCTGAGTCTGTGAGTATCCCTCCCTTACCATCCGAGATCTCTTTAACCTCCCCTAATGCTACTTTCTGCCTTGTGCGAACCGCTAATGTATACCCGACACGTTCGCTTTATTCATGGCATTGCTCCCTTTTTGCAAGAAAGATGGCAGTTGCTTTAAGAGCTATACTATCCTCAGCTTCTGCTTTCGCCTTTGCAACGTTAAGAAGTGCCTGATCCAAAGGTGCCCTTGATATAATTGCTAAGGACAATTCCTCTTCAGCATCTGTTACTGCTTTAGCCAATTTTTGGGATCTTACTTGCTCCTGCCTTTGACTATATGGGCTAAAGCTCAATGTCTCACCACGAATACCCGCCTTAAAAGCGTCCCAAATAACCCCAGAAGAGGCACTACCTCTATTAATTTCCCAAAACCCTTTTATTCATTCCTTCATGTGTTGGACATATTCTTCGTTTTTTAACAATCCCCTCTCAAAAGTCCATGTACGTTCATGCCTAGTCATATTCGTAATTTCTAAAGTTAAAATTATCGGGCTATGATCAGAAATAACCCTTGGTAGTTTCTCAATCTGACTTCTTGCCAATAGACCATTAGAAATAAAAAAATAGTCAAGCCTAACACAAATCTTGTGTGGGGCGGAGTAATAAGTGCTACCAGGGTCTTTAGGTTTCAACTTTGCCCAAAGATCTACTAAGGAGTTATTCCGAGCCATGCTAAGAATCGCTCGACACGTTCTTTTTTTCCGGCCCAGATAACGATCTCCTGGTTCGAAACCCAGTCCCCCTGTCCCATTTATGTTGAAATGTCCACAGAGAATAATGGGTACATGCCATGAAGCTAACTCCAAGTCTAAAAATTCAAATATGTCTGGCTCATCTTCAGTTGAACCATAAATTGACCCCACCATAACCCATTCACCATTAATCATACACTCTGCTAATACCCATCTTCCCCATTGATCTTCCAGCTTTTTCCTAACCACTACATCATTTCTCCTGGAGAGTATAGCCACCCCTCTAGTTTTGGCCCCCTGTTTAGAGTATGCTACCAAATGAAACCCCAATTGCTCCAACAAATAGCCCCTTTCCCCTTCAATATGCGTCTCTTGAAGACATACGAAATCTACTCGCATTGCTCTTAAGGCTGCTGAGACTCGTTGTCTTTTAAGACGGTCATTTAGCCCACATACATTTAATGACATTATTCGTATATTCATTAAGACACATCAAATTGCTGTCCCAACCAAATATCCAACAAGTTTCTCTTCATACATTCTGAGTTTCCAATTTCCTTATTTTTAATCAAGTTAATTTGTTTCCAGCTCACATGTTCACTGCCATTTCCCAGATACCAAACTGTGCTGTGCCCTCTACCCCTCCAAAACCCCACCAAATCCCCCGCGTCAGAGCCTTCCCCCATCCCTTACAGGCAAATAGGTCAAACATGACCTATGCGTGACAGCTTGAGCCCGCAGCATGCCGCAACCCCCCCTCTCCTTATATCCGGTAATGTGCTTATTCCATATTAATATATTCATAAAGCACATGTACTGAAAAAAACCTGTTCTGCTCCCTTAATTCTGTTAATTACAATTGGGCTTTCACCTCGGAAAAGAACATTCTGACTTGCCCATTAACTGCCACTTTAAGGCGCGCTGGACAAAGCAAGTAGGCCTCACAACCCGGCCCTGAAATGGAGGAATCAACTGCCTTAGCCGCCATCTCCTTTCTACAGTAGTGTGACAGAAGTCTGGGCGAGCGAAGAATGTAGTACCGTCAAACGAACGTCTGGCCTCAAGTCTTGCCTTATCCATGACTTCCTGTCTAAGGAGCTAATTACCCACATAGACAAGGATTGCTCTGGGTCTATCAGATTGAGCTGGTACATAAGCTTTTCTTTGGGTCAGGGGAAATCGATGTGCTCGCTGCACCTCCTTCTCCCAATCCCATGTACTCAATTCAGGAAAGGCCCCCTTCAACAAGGTGACAACAAAAGCCCGTACAGCCTGCCCTTCAACCCCTTCCGCCACCCCTAACAATCTAATGTTATTTCGTCTTTGGCGGTTCTCAAAATCCTCCAGCTTCCACTGAACGTCCTCCACTACCTTCTCTTGTGCTTCCTTGAATGCCTGCCATTTATTCAAATCATCCTCAAGTCTTCCTGTCCTTTCCTCCACATGAGTAACTCTGTCCGCCATATCCTCATATAACTTATTCATTTTCCTGAGGCAACCCTGTATTTTATTTGTAGCCTGCTTTGCCCTCCGGCTCTCTGACCTGGCTTCCCCCTGCATCTGCCTCAGAGTGGCATACAATAAATCCATTGTGGGAGTCTGTGATGGATTAGTGGAATTATTCTGTTGTTGTTGTTGCAAATTTATTGCACCCTCTTCCTGGTATAGCTGAGAAGTCGCCGAGTAGTCCCCAAAAAGTTTTTAGCAGCATCAGTATGAGATGGACTCATCGCAAGGTTAGTTTTAGATCGAGATCTAGACTTATTTTTCTGATGTTTAGCCCTATGGGCAGCAGATGTCCTCTGCACCAAAGAATTTTCAACTGATTCTGCTGTATCTGAGTCCCCCAAGAGGCTGCCTTCACTTGAAAGTGGTGATCCTGAGTCGTCATTAAGGGAAAAAAAACAGTTTTCTTCAGGTGAACCAGGGATTACTCGAGACTTGACCGGACCATGCATTTGCTTTGGAATTCCTCCCCCCTGGTTTGCTGTACGAACTCCTGGAGGGACTATCTCATGTGGATTGATTCTGACAAGATCATCCATTAGCCCCCCAGGTCTTACCAGCCCGGTACCCCCAACGATATTGCTCTGATCAGATACTGCGGAAGATACTGCCGATCGTACCTCTGAGACGGTCTCCGCGTCCAACTCCAAACCGAAGCTCGGATCTTCCCGTGCATCGATGAGCTCGTCGCTCAACTCCCTTTGGCTTTCTGTCAGCTCAGCGTGCAGCACATCTCGAGGAGCTTCACTGGTTTCAGCCTCCCTCGTCGTTAGAGCTCCCGGCATCTCCACCGATGCTGCGGCAAAGGACTCAAGCAAGGTAGGTTGCCGCAGTGAATTTTCCTTACTTTTGTTGCCGCTCTCCAGCCGGGTTTTGACACCTTTCCGGACGGTTCCGAGAGCTGCCATATCTTTATCGCTACTATTGGGAATACTGTTGCCAGTCACAGCGTCCTCGAGACCCTCCGCATTTTTAGTGGCTAACTTTCACGATTGCCCAGTGCCTCGCGAAGATGTAGTCGGTACCAGTCCTACTGCTTCCTTTTGCATTCCTCTAGGTTCAGCCGATCCCTTCTGATCCTTGTGGGGTTTCGGTCCTCTTGGCGCCATTCTACTCCTGTAATACCACGTCAAAATAGTTATAATTTGCTGGGGGTGCCAATATTGAAGTGGTTCGTGCCTCAGTCCTCCTTCCTGCAATCGATTCATCCAAATAGCATTATCCAGCTTTCTGCATTTCCATACAATTCATAGAGGAGGAGAAGAAGAGCTCGCGGCTGTTTGCTACGGCCGATAAGCGGCCATCTTGCCCCTTCGAGCTCCGTTGAAAATGGCTCTATTTGCATTGCAAAGGAGGCATACAGGCTGCTGGATACACTCAGATTGCACCTCTAGCTCAATCCATTCCCCCGTTCCTTCACCTTTTTTCAAAATCGGAGTGAGGGACCCACCAGATTGAACAGTTTGTATTGGCTTGTCCAGTACAACTCAATTGCAATCTTTGGTTCTTTTGAGAAGGTGCCAATCTGTATTATCATCTTATTATCTAATAAGGCATCACAGCTACCTTACCCTCAATATAAGGCCAGGGCACTCTATCCCAAGGTATTCCTCACTTTTCTATCCAGGTGACTGCAAAGCCTAGCCTGGACGTAACATGCTGTCTTTGGCATTAGCTGTCACCCGATGGACAGACGTTCAGGATCACTGGACCGAACATGTCTCTAATGCCCTCAAAGATATGATGACAGTAGAGGACATGAAGGCTGCAAGTGCTGAGCTGACAGCAGAAAATTATGCTGGTCTAAAGAGAATAATGACCAGTGTCTATCTTGCCAGCTGACAGACTGACTCACTTGTAAGTGAAAAATCCTTAGAAAAACCATTTTGCATCCACTGTCATCACAAAAACAAAAACGATGCCAATAGTGCTTTGAAACTATATTCCTCTGCCGTTCCAACATGAATTAAGGCATATGGCACGCTGAAGAATTAATTCTTGTTAGAAAAATGGGAAGTGTAACAAAAGTATTATTAAGATAATTGACAGGGATACTTCATTTAAAAATCAACAATACCGTGATATCAAAAAGCATCAAAATGGTCGTATTGATCTGTGAAAATTGTTTTCTCTCACTCCAAAAATATAATTTTAGGATCACTGACACAATATCTAGTCTAGTGCTTAATTTGAGCTGGTGGTTTCCTTTGCTTGGCACCTGCACTTTATTTATTTATTTATTTATTTAATGCGATTTTATATAGCGCAAACTTTACCCAAAGGTGTCAGAGCCCTTTACAAAAGGACCAGTTACATTACATAAGGACTTCAGAGTACACGAGTTACATAAAAGATACAAACAGAAAAGTTCTAAATTCACAAAAGAATAGTAGTAAGTACATATGCTTACTACAGATACTAGTGGTTAGAGTTGCATACATACAAGTTGAAAATTCACTCAAGGAAAAGATATAAACAGAAAAGCACTAAATTCACAAAAGAATGGTCGTAAGTACATACGTGTACTACAGATACTAGTGGTTAGAGTTACATATATATACAAGTTGCAAATCACTCAATATTACATTTTATATAGCGCTTAGGGTTGGACAATTATATATTACATATTTACAGAGTATGACATTTGTGCCGTCGTTCAGCCAATTGTCAACACCAGCTCTTATGATGGTCTGACACATAGTGGCCCTGTTTGTTTAATTTAGAGATCAGTTTAACAACAGTTGTTTATTGATTCACTGTACATTAAAACTGACTAATCACTGTCGCCAAAGCCAATTTGTATAGCTTTAGGGGTCTGGAATAGTCTGAATTTTCACACTTATAGAAGTGTTATGGTATGTAGTTGTGTCAGTAGGGTCACTGGCAACATGGCAGGGGCAATGTGTGGTGCAAGCTACATTGGCCTTCTCATGAGGGTTCTGGCACTTATTGTTTTTTACAAATTAAGGACTGACAATATTGGAATCAACCATATTGGGTAACACAAATATTGTGTCCCAAAAATATAATTTACAAAAATATTCTGTCCCTATCATTATCATGGTAAGAACAAAAATATCGAACAAAATTTTATTTTCACCCTAATATAGTTAAAAACATACATAAATATAGTTTCTTCATATATATATATATATATATATATATATATATATATATATATATACATAGACAGACAGACAGACAGACAGACAGACAGACAGACAGACAGACAGACAGACAGACAGACAGATAGACAGATAGACAGATAGACAGATAGATAGATATATGAAACCAGGATCCCACGGAACGACCACGGTGGGCCAAACAAGGGCACAGACTCCAATTAAAGATGCAATAAAGAAGATTTATTGTCTTTGCATGTCAGGATGGCGCGTTTCGACCACAAGCCTGTGTATATATATATATATATATATATATATATATATATATATATATATATATATTATCTACTGGCGGTCGCCAGTAGATAGTTATAGTTAGGACCGTGTTTCCATAGGAAATCCGCAACATTCTATTTGGAATAACTTTGGCGCCGATTGACGAATCCTCGCGAAATTCTCAAAATAGGTGGGGCGCTCCGCTCCGCTCCTTCCCTGAAAGTCTCTGGGGGATTCGTCAAGCGGGGGCTGAGAAAAAGGGGGGTCCCAAAACGCGTTTTCCCCATGCATTTTTCCATAGGACCTTTAGTCCGAGCTACAGCCCGAACGGCTGAACAGAATTACTTGAAATTTGGCAGAGAGGTAGCCCTCAGGTCAGGGATGTGCCTTTTGAAGGTCTCGTGTAAATCTGTTCAGTATTTCCTGAGAAAATAGCATTTAAATCAATATATATATCTATAGGTGCGCTCCGAGCGCGTACCGTAAGCTTACCGTACGCGCACGCCGCCGTGCGCGAGCGCGATTCTGATTGGTTGTTAGATCTTAGTAAACATTCGAATCGGTCGAAACCAGGAAGTGTCGGCCGCCATTTTGTCTCTCGCAGTCTGAGGGGGTGAAAAACAAAGGTGAAGAACAAGAAAAGGGGGCAGGGTGGACAGTTCCTGACCCCCTAGCCTTTGTCAGGGGGTCCCAGAAGGACCCCCAAGGGCAAAAATTTATTGTAATTTTTTTTCGAAAAATCGCGGAATGCGCGTAGCGTACGCGCACGGCGTAAACGGAAAAATTCCGCGAACTTCGCGTAACGATTCCGCGACTACGCGTACGGCAAAAAATTTTTTTCAAAAAGGAAAGATTAAAAAAAAATAAAAAAAATTGTGAGGTAAGGTTGCCTCTTAAAAGAGCCGTTGTGTTAATACAGGGATAGAGGAAAGAAAGAATGGGAATATTATGAACGTCTACAAACGTGCTGGTCTATCTTATTGTTAATAAGGGAAACACAGGTCTCCCCAAAAACAATAAGACCACAACACGTTGTACACCTCATTGAAACCCTCCGAAATCGAGGGTTAATGTCCAGAGGAGCTGAAGAAGGTGATGCTCCCACCTCAGAGGAAGGGCTCTGCTGAGCTGCCGATGATGTACTCGGCTGAGCTTCTGAGGTTGGGCTCCGGTGACTTACTGAAGAGTTTTCTTCAGTATGTCGAGCAAAGGTCCTGGGATGTTTATCCCTAATGTGTCTCATCATAGAGTGATTTCCAAAGGAATACTTCTTCCTTGGATCTCCTCTAGATAAAACACGGTCACAAAGTGTGCAAGTGACCAATGGAGCATTGACCTTTTTCTGCCCCTCTGGAAAAGTAAAATACTCCCACACAAAAGAATCCTTTTGTTTCCTCCTTCTCTGCCTGATGATGGTGCTGCTAGGCTCACTCTTAGAAGAGGACTGCTGCTCTGCCATTGTATCTCAATGTCAATTCAGCTCCTTCTCCTAGGGGATCTCAAGCAGTAATGAGGGGAATGGGTGTGGGAAGTTTCTGGAACTGAAAGTAGTTTCAACCAATGAAAAGTGTTCTTTGTGGATCACATGACCTACCGTGCGCGCTACGTAAGCTTACGCTACGCGCTCGTAAACAAGTACGCATGCGTAAACGTGACGTAAACATGCGCTTACGGAGCGCTTACGGAGCGCGTACGTAGGACGCACTCGCGCATGCGCATTACACGCACCCGCGTAACCGCGACGTTGGTTCTGCGCAACGCGCATGCGTGTACGTGTACGTCACGTACGTATCACGTAAGCGCACCGTACTTATGACGTACGGAGTGCGTAGCGTCAGCTTACCGTACGCGCATCGTATCACGTAAGCGCACCGTACTTATGACGTACGGAGCGCGTAGCGTCAGCTTACCGTACGCGCACGGCAAAAAATCCATAAAAGAAAGAAAAAAAAAGTTTCAAGGGTTGTAGAAGATAATAACTGTGATGTACAACTGTATGTAAACAATAATTTTTTTTAAATTAACCATTCCATAATGCAGGATATAGTACATATATTATTTTATACATAGGTTGGATATTATTTTTTACCCAAAATCTCAAAAAAAACCTTTGAAATTCACTGAAAAAACCATAGGTTTCACACACGTTATAGTTAGGAATTAGCATTTAAAAAACCTTGCAAATTCACTGAAAAAACCATAGGTTTCACACATGTTATAGTTAGCAGGACATTTCACTCGTGAAAAACCAATGAAATTCCCCCGTTATAGTTAGTGCAGGCAACTATAACTCACGCGACCGCAATCCTCTGCTGATGACGTCAGATATTACATCACTGATGACATATGTGTTTTTCTGAAAAAAAAATATTTGTAATATATGTATAGCTAAAAATTAATGGAAGAAGACATGGGTAAATAAGTGTCTAAATACAGTGATGTAATATCTGACGTCATCAGCAGAGGATTGCGGTCGCGTGAGTTATAGTTGCCTACACTAACTATAACGGGGGAATTTCATTGGTTTTTCACGAGTGAAATGTCCTGCTAACTATAACATGTGTGAAACCTATGGTTTTTTCAGTGAATATATATATATATATATATATATATATATATATATGCACAAAATCCCCTCCAGCAAGCAGAAAGGAAGAGGCCACACGGGGGATCCGGTTGGAGGCTTTAATTCGAGCAGCAAGTAGGCATAATGCATTTCGGCCGTGAGGCCTTCCTCAGACGCCACCACTGCTAATCAAGAACACAGTCACATCTCTGCCTTAAATGCTCCTGCAATCCCCTCATAGGCGGGAACAAACACCATCCCCAATCACGTGAGCGCCCACCTGATGCAGCGCTGTAGGCACTACATCACCCAGGATACATCATTACTGGGCAGGTGTTGCATGGAGAGACAAGATGGTAAGTCCATGTGGGCAGGTGTCATGCAGGGCAAGGCGCTGTGTGCCCGATTTACATAGAAGTCCCAAAACCTCCTTAGGTCCCCGCATACGTTTCAACCCCTGAAGACAAGTTTACTAGGCCGTGAGCTAGATTATAGTAAATCTGAACTCCTCATACAGTTACGAACCACCGCTGGCAGCAGCCCTTGTTGAACTCGCTCTCCGGGGTGGGCTGGCGCCGTTCCAATACCTTGGACGGAATGGACTGCAAATGCAGAAGCCAGGGATGGCTCCAGCCAGCTTACGAAACGGGGCCTCTTAAATGCACCTCTGGCTGACGCGAACAAATGCACAAAATCCCCTCCAGCAAGCAGAAAGGAAGAGGCCACACGGGGGATCCGGTTGGAGGCTTTAATTCGAACAGCAAGTAGGCATAATGCATTTCGGCCGTGAGGCCTTCCTCGGATGCCACCACTGCTAATCAAGAACACAGTCACATCTCCGCCTTATATGCTCCTGCAATCCCCTCATAGGCGGGAACAAACACCATCCCCATCACGTGAGCGCCCACCTGATGCAGCGCTGTAGGCACTACATCACCCAGGATACATCATTACTGGGCAGGTGTTGCGTGGAGAGACAAGATGGTAAGTCCATGTGGGCAGGTGTCATGCAGGGCAAGGCGCTGTGTGCCCGATTTACATAGAAGTCCCAAAACTTCCTTATAGTTTAAAGTAGTAAATCTTAAATATTTTAATATATACCATTAATGTAATGTTAATTAATCTTCACTGCTAGGCCTTTCCCCCTTGTGCTACGCATTTTTTTGACTATTTGAGGTAGTTCGCTCTTGGGCTCCTGTAACGTTTTGACCACATCTTCTAACATCAGGGGGATTTTAAAGGTACCCAGGGTTTGTTGATTCCACTGCAGGGGACCCAGAAATTTGCCAAAATACAGTTCCATTTTGGGTTTTTGGGGAAAAAAGTGCTGCAGAAGAAAGCGTCTGTGTTTTTTTCCCCGGGAAATGGTGTCAACAAAGGGTTTGTGATGCTGAAATCACCATCTTCTCAGCTTTCATGGACTGACAGACGTTTGTCAGAAAATCAAACTTTCTTACACAGTTTTGGCATTTTGCTGGGACAGCCTATTTTTGCTATTTTTTGTGCTTTCAACCTACTTCCAGTTAGTGGTAGAAATGGGTATGAAAGCAATAATGAATCCTGGAAAGCTATATATTGCAGACAAGTAGACAAAATTCTGAATTCAGCAAGGAGTAATTTATGTAGATCCTTCAAGGTTTTTTTTTTATAGAAACTAACAGTTGAAAATAAGAAAAATTCAAAATGAGTTGAAAGAAACAGCCATTTGGGCCAACGTTTTCACCTGTAACTTCTTCTAAGTATGACACATTGTTTAAAGCAATATACCGTTACATCCGCTGGACCCTTCTGGTTGTGGGTATATATAGGACTTGTAGGTTCACCAAAAACCAGAGGAACGCAGAGCCAATAACTGAGCAGCATCTTACAATGGTTTTTCATTGTGTACCGGGTATGTAGCAATTCATTTGGTCAAATATAAACAGTGAAATATAGGTATCAAAGACACCTATGTATTTCCGAAATGGGAACAAAATATAGAGTTTAGAAACAGTAGCTCTTTGTGGGTACCCATACTAGCATGTGAATTTTCAAAATGACTTCTTTTTTACACATTGTCTTACATTTGGAAGGCAGAAATGCATTGAAAGTCGATAGGTAATAACAGTTGCTCTATAATTCTGTGTTCCCCTAAGTCTCCCGTTAAAATTGGTACCTCACTCATGTGGGTAGGCCTAGTGCCCGCGACAGGAAATGGCCCAAAACACGTGGACACTCCAGGCCCGATTCACAGAATTAACTTAAGACAAAATCCTAAACTTACTATTTTTGGTATTCACAGAATGCACTTTCTACTTTTGGTATTCATAGAATGGATTTAGGACTACTAACTTTACGTCCGCACTCGGGCCGGAGTTTCCGGCCCGGAGGCGGGGCTTCCGGGCCAGAGGCGGAGCTTCTGGCCCGGAGGTGGGGATTCCGGCCAGTGGCGGAGATTTAGCCATGGCCAAAATCTCCACCTCTGGGCCGGAAGCTCCGCCTCCGGCCCGGAAGCCCCGCCTCCAGCCCGGAAGCTCCGCCTCCGGGCCGGAATTTCCGGCCAGAGTGCGAACGTAAAGTTAGTAGTCGTAAATCCATTCTGTGAATACCAAAAGTAGTAAGTGCATTCTGTGAATATCAAAAGCAGTAAGTGCATTCTGTGAATACCAAATGGTAGTAAGTTTAGGATTTTGTCTTAAGTTAGTTCTGTGAATCGGGCCCTCCTTATTTTTACATTGAAAACAGACCGTTTTTTTGCAAAGTGCCTATCTGGATTTTGAACCCTAGCTCTGCCAGCACCTAGGAAAAACTTAGCAAACCTATACATTTTTTAAAACTAGACACCCAGGGGAATCCAACAGGTGTGTAGCTCCGATGTAAACCAAGGATTGTTCTGTGAGAAAGATTTTTAATGCATCTGTGGGACTCAATGAATAATGTCTTTTTGTAGAAATGTGTGAGATTCTGATTACAATCTGCTACAGCAAAATTTGGATTACGTGGGGTTGGATGCACACATAATTGTAATAACTTAACTTGCTTCATAGATAGAGAAGGTTCTCCAGCATCTGCCTGTTATAACCTTCCTTGTATTTGGTGGCTTGTGTGTCAAAGAGTCCGTGATGCTCTGACCATGGTAACACTACTCAACAGTCTACAATGTATTGTAGTTATAAAAGGCAAAAGTAGCATCTAGGAGATGCCATGAAAGATGACTGGGTTCACTGTTGAGCTCCTTTAAAAATCAGTCACCTCAGCAGGCTTTCTAGATGATAGCTGAAGTTGCCCAGAACAATGGAACAATTATTATTGAGGGTAAAAGTTCCTATATCTTCTACAGTAGAAGTTGAGACTGAGGCAGAGGATTGTGGGGTTTGGTAAATTATGTATTGTTATGTATACATAACACAGTCAAGAGCTTTATCTTGAAACATTCTTTGAAAAGGTTTTGGTTTAATACTGCTGTTCTTACAAATGAGGTTATTCCCACCTACGGGATGTTTAGCTGATCAACTCCCAATAGCTGGTAATAGTTCATGCAATACGTGATCTGAATTATCCTGTTGAGGTTCTGGACTTTTAAGAGTCCAGAGGTGTCAGGGAAACAACACCCAAAGACCCCTGAGTTCCTTCCTGTCTCGGTGCACAAATAAACAGAGACGCGGGCTTCTCGATGGTGGCGTCAGAGACCAAGGTTTATTTACTGCAGGGACACAGAAGTCATAGGAACCACACAAAGGCAGAATCTACGAGACTGTTCAAATTGCAAGAAGTGGGTTGCTCCTTAAATACACGAAATATGTCTTTAGGCAACATTACACAAATATTTTTCATGCCCAACCCGTTATCCCAAACAGACAATAAACATACATCAAACAATAATTAGTCGAAGGTTTTCGGTATTCGATCAAGTCTCCTTGTCAGTTTTCCATTCTTT
The DNA here is from genome assembly GCF_964204655.1 of Triturus cristatus. Taxonomy (NCBI): domain Eukaryota; kingdom Metazoa; phylum Chordata; class Amphibia; order Caudata; family Salamandridae; genus Triturus; species Triturus cristatus. Next base: position 299,781,224 of record NC_140590.1, on the reverse strand, counting down.
GCCCGATCCTCCCCATCATAAAAATCGTATCCTCCCCATTGTAAAAGCCCAGAAGGAGAGGAGCAGAGCCAGGTGCAAAGGATTGAAAAGTAGGATAAGAGATGTTTATGGATCATAAACGGGCATGGCTACCGTCTTCGGCCTCTTAGTCAGGACAATGGACACGAGAACCAGTATAGCAGGACTGGCCTCAGGCAAGGGAGGCAGCTTGTCATGCAGCTTCAGCCTTTCTGGGGGCTCGAGTGTACGTGTCCTTAACAAGGTGATTCTGCCGGGGTCATTGCTCGTCCATTGACTATGTGAGGGCAAGAAACAAAATGGATGCCGTATCTAAAATGGATGCCATGATTTTACAACAGAATGCCCTATTTCTCAGTGAATTCATGCTCGTAGCGCAGCGAAAACACTGACATGCATACAATGGATCATTTACGGTTCACTGGTACCAAAATCGTGTCGGTACTACGATACCGACTACACGGGCTCGGATCGCTACAGAACCTCAGACCGTCCTTTTGCCCTTACATAGGCAATAGCTTACTCTATATCAGAGTCCATCTCTATGTTCATCATGTCACTGATATGTTGCTGGAGCATTATTCTATCTCGTGGTGTATCTGGAAAAACAGGTGGTCTTCTTACGCATGTAGAAACACAAAGGCCACATAAGGCAGGACCACACTGAACAATGAGACAGCACGAAAATAAAAATACCAACGCAACACCAGTGACTATCAGAACCTTCCATCCCCACGCAGATAACAGACTCCAGAACCATCCCATTAATGACCAGTCACCTTCCTCTACATGAATAGAGTCAGAGATTTTGTGTAACTTGGAAATGGCCTTATATACCGTTGGTGCATTATCTGGGATAAAAACACAGCAACTCGATTGGATCATCTTACATACTCCACCTCGATCTGCAAGTAGTACATCGAGGACCATACGATTCTGTAACGTCATGAGGCGATCCGCCTGAAGCTCAGCTGTCATGTTACTAAGGGCACCCGCAGTTTCGGTAATAGTGGATTCAACTACCCGTGTTAGTTGACGTAAGTTTCTACTGTTGGCCATAGGCCCCCAGAACGGAAGGAAACCTTTGAAGAAGTCTCCTGCTTCTTGGCCAGCAGTATCTTCCTTACTGAAAACACCTCTCACAACTCTATTTTTGTGATAATCCGGTGCAGCAGTGTTTGTCGGAGGCAACAGTTGAGCGATCTAACATGAGCCTGAAAAGTCAGCAGGCAGCCATGTATATGCTCTGTCTTTGCAAACAAAATAGGTGCCCTTAGCAGCTAAGAATGCAGGAGAAGACTGTGACGGGAAAACGTATGTTTCGGTACAGTCACTCTTCCCTAGTCGAGCTTTCGGATTCCTCCCATTTCCTTGCAAACAGACCTGACCTTAGTGGGGTACGACCCAGATCGGAGTCGAGCTTTTACGTTTGTTCTCACCCAAAGTAATGCCATATTCCGTAACATTCCAACCCATGTAAACTCGCAATTCATCCTTGGGAATAAACGGAGTGTTATTGACGTCTCTAACCATGTCAGTAATTCCTTTTACCAAGGCTCTATTAGCGGAGTTATACCTAGTGGAACGCGGAGGTCGCGGGGGATAGGTCTCTAGAGCATAGGCGAACATGGTCTGAAATGCCCAGAATGATCCATTATAACTAAAAGGCAGAACCAGATAAGGGATACCCTTGTCCATGGTATGTGGTATTAAGCCACACACCCAGCAGTTTGTTGTGTTTACTACTAGTTGGTGTTGGTGCAAGAGCTGAATGAAAGTGTTATTTATAAACTCAGAGCGTCGAGCTTGCTCATGTGCAGGAAAAGGATGGAAAGAGTGTAAAGAAACAATAGTCGGAGAAACAGAAACATGGGGAGATACAGTAGATGTAACGGGTGCAAAGATCAATTGAATACCAAAAATAATTCCGCCTACCAGAGTTATTAAAACAATCAGAAATGTCAGAGCACATTGCATTAGGAAACATTTGCTATACAATATTTTATACAGTTTCGTTTTACGAGCATTAATGACGTTAGCCCGTCGCAGTTCAGGAAGCTCCATCTTCTATGACCGTTCGCAACGGATGGTTTGTACCTGTTAGAAAATTGCCTCTGCCTACCCTGGGAGTTCCCAAAGTAAACAGAAGAAACCGACCTTGTGTCTGGTTCCCTGCAAGTTAAAACAAGGCACACGTTACGACCCTACGGTAACCCAGATGGCAAGGTGAGAGAACAACAAAAAAAGGATAACATTTAGAGCAAACTTCCTGACTGAATGGAATGCGATAAGATCAAAACAGTTTTCAAATAGAAAGGTAATTATGCAATGTTATTGGTTCATAGAATGAGAACGTAGATTATATCTGTACTTCCCGGGCCTTGTCTGATCTTGAAATAGCTGGTCTACAGGTGCAGAAATGTTCGAATCCACAGGTGACAAATGTTCGCCTTGTATAGCACTTTGTTCAGGGTTCGAAGACACAGTTCCTGGTGGGGTATCAGAGTTCTGTGTTTCAGTTCGTTTGTCCGTTATGTACTCTGCATCACTGAAGGGGATGAGCCTAGGAACAGGTTCTGTCTCGGATACACCAAATCCCTGTCTAACCCAGTTGTCGTAAGGGAGTGGGAGAGGGACACGCTTCGTATGGCTAGCGTGCACCCAATTCTTTCTTCCAGCTAGGCGTACAGCAGTTCTTGTCGCCAGGAGCACTTGAAACGGGCCCACAAATCTTGGCTGGAGGTTCCGGGTTCGTTCAAAATTCCGCACCACAACTTGATCACCGGGTTTCAACGTGTGGCCTGGACTCTCTGGCAGTTTAGGTAAGGATTCGAATACCTGTTGATGAATAAGGCTCAATTTAGCAGTCAGGTCATAAAGGTAATCAATCAACATTGGATATTCGATCTGTTTGAATTCCTTTGGCCTAGGGACCCCCCAAACATTAGCAGGACGACCGAACACAATCTCATATGGGCTAAGCCCTACTCGAGAGTGTACAGTCGCTCTGGTGGAAAGTAAAGCTAAAGGCAGTGCGTCTGGCCAAGATAGACCAGTAGAAGCCTGAATTTTAGCAAGTTTCAGCTTTAAGGTACCATTGTACCCTTCAACCAAACCTGCTGACTGCGTGTGATTTGCACTGTGGAATTTCTGGGTGATTCCCAGACCCGCACACACACTCTTCATAACTTTCCCTACAAACTCACTTCCATTGTCCGACCAAACAATCCATGGCATACCATACCTGGGGAAGTACTCTTTGAGGAGGATTTTGGCAGTGGACATAGCAGTGTTATCCTTTAATGGATATGCCTCAATCCATCTTGAAAAGGCACAGACTACTACTAGGACATATTTAAGATTGTTACATCTGTCCATGTGGATAAAATCCAACTGAATCACTTCAAAGGGACAAGAAGGGGGAGCAAAGTGACCGACTGGGGTTGGGGTTCCCTTGCCAGGATTATGCATCAGGCATATCATGCAATTTTTCACCACTCTTTCCGCGCACTTAGTAATTACATCATTCTTCCATACTGGAGCTAACAATTTACAGATCCCTTTCGAACTGATGTGCGCCGCTCCATGCGCCTTCGTGACTACCGCAAGTACATACGCATCAGGTAACATCCAACGCTGCTGTTCGGACAAATCAACCCAACATCCACTTGAATCCATTTTACCAGTTTTCTCCTTCCATTCATTCTTTTCATTTTTAGTTGCTTCATTCTGGATTGCCTTCACACTTTCAATCGTATTCTCACACATTCCTGATTCAGCAATCCATCTTGCAGATGTTGCAATGTACATTCGACTCATCATATTCTTGGCCGTCTCTTTGGCGACCTCATCAGCAAACGCATTCCCACGGCCAACATCATCCATAATCTTTCGATGTGCACTGCACTTCACAATCGCAACTTCATTCGGTAGGGTCAGAGATTCCAACAGATCGTTGACTAACTGTCCATGTTGGATCTTAGTCCCATGGGACGTGAGAAAACCTCTTTCTTTCCACAGACGTCCAAAACTATGTGCTACGCCAAAGGCGTATTGGCTATCAGTAAACACATTCACTCTCTTTCCTTCAGCTAAAACACACGCTCTTGTTAATGCAATTAATTCTGCAGCTTGGGCAGAATTCTGACTTACTCTTGCGGTCTCAACAATCGTACTCAAAGTCGTAACTGCATACGCGGCCGTCACATCACCATTCTGTAGTTTAAAACATGACCCATCAACGTACAAAGTGCCATCTGGATCGAGTAACGGAGTATCTTTTAAATCAATCCTACCTTTTGTCTCTTCCTCAGTTCTAAAACAACAATCATGAGGCTCTGAATCACTCGACTCTTGAGTAGTCGGCAACAGTGTTGCTGGATTCAATATGTTGCATCGCTTGATCTGAATGTGACTTGCCAAAAGTTTCAGCTCATAACCTGATAATCTAGCACTGGTGAGGTGCTGAGTTTTCGTTCGATTCATAAGTGTATCCACAGCATGTGGAACCATGACTACTAACATGTTGTTCATGACTAGTCCAGCAGACTGTCGAATAGACACTGCAGCTGCTGCTGTAGCTCTCAAACAACTTGGCAACGCTCTGGCTACCGGATCTAATGTGGATGAGAAATACGCACAAGGTCGCTGTTTGTCACCAAATTGTTGCGTTAAAACACTCAACGCACACCCTTCTCTTTCATGGACATATAAAGTAAACGGCTTACTGTAGTCAGGAGTACCCAACACAGGAGCTGAACACAGCGCATCACGTAAGTCGGAGAAACTCTGTTGACATTCATCAGACCATGGCAAAGGGCTCGGAACACCTTTTCCAGTCAGGGCTACCAATGGTTTTGCCATGAGAGAAAAATTTGGGGTCCATTGCCTGCAGTATGATGTAATACCCAAAAACGCACGCACTTCTCTCTGTGTGCTTGGTACAGTCATCTGTGAAATTGCTTTGATTCTCTCTGGGGTCAACCTTCTTCCCTCCTTTGACAAAAGATGACCTAAGTAGGTCACTTCTTGGCAACAATATTGCAGTTTAGAAGGTGAAACCTTGTGATGTAAGTCTGACAAATGACGTAATAAAGAAATTGTAGCTGTTTTGCAAGTTTCCTTGTCATCGGCGGCCAATAAAATATCGTCTACGTATTGGATCAGAGCAACACCAGGAGGAAGTACAAGAGTATCTAATTGACTTTTTAATGCTTGGCTGTAAATTGAAGGGCTCTCACAATAACCTTGTGGAGCGCGCTTGAACCTGAAACTGCGACTACCTAAGGAGAAACCAAAAATGTCTCTACTTTCCTCGGCTATCGGGATGCTGAAAAAGGCATTCTTCAAGTCGATTACCGTAAACCATGTGGCTGAGGCAGGAATCAATGTCAATAGTGCAGTGATATCTGGTACCACAGGAAACTGCGGAATCACTATTTTGTTAACCTCTCTGAGGTCAATCACAAATCTGTAGATCGGAGGTTTGGAAGGGTCAGTGCGTTTTAAAATTGGCAGAACAGGACTATTGCAGACATTTCCTCTAGTTTCCTCTATCACATCTTTCTGTATTAAGTCTTTCATGATCAGTAAAAGTGCACGCTCACCTTCATTTGAAATCCGATACTGTGGGATTCGTGGGAATCTAACATTCGCTTTCAGACTCACCACATAAGGGGGAATTTCCAAAAGACCTACATCATTAGGACCAGTTGCCCAAAGAGTATAAGGGAGAGAACGCAGCTCCGGTGGGAGCTTATTCATTGACAGGTACATTGGAGAAATGACTCTCTTACCCATCGTGAGCTGTACTCCCGAAGGAGAACAGTACAGTGTCGCATGCAGGCGTTTCAACAGATCTAAACCAAGCAGATTTTCATTACAACCGGTCGTTAGAATGAGGGGTGCTTCTAGTTCGCATGGCCCAACAGAAATTGACAAAGGACTAGAAACAGGATTGTGAACAGGGGCGCCTGAGAAACCTACTGAAGTGTTCGTTAAGCCAGACAAAGGTGCGCCAGGGAGTTTCGCATGCATAATTGAACTTTTTGCCGCACCAGTATCCAACAGAAACGGTTCGACCACGCCTGATGTAACTACTACGACATAAGGTCCACTCTGATCAACTGGAACTGATACTACTCCCTCTCTTTGTCTGTGGCTGTCCTAGTACTCGCTTCTCTGAATCTCTTCATTATTTTCATAGTAATCCTCAACATGATACTGTGGAGATCTACCTAGTTGCGTAGATTGTACATTTCGCTGATCGAAATAAATTGATTGGCGATCAGCCTGTGGAGTCATTGTACCACGTCCTCTACCTCTAGGAGCTTGCATAAACCCACCATTACTTCTCTGAGCTGGGACACCACTGGTTTGTGCGTGCAGTACTGGACACTCGTTCTTATAATGACCCTCCTTTTTACAATAGGCACACTGATTCCATGCTAACTGTTGTCGGGGAAGACCATAATAGAATCTTCGGGACATCCCTTGCTGGAATTGTGGCTGCTGCTGAAACTGGGGTCGCTGCTGTGAATCTGACTGATTTGAGCGAGGCGGGTACGCCTGTTGCAAAAGAACTTTAGTTTTCAGATCTTTTGTCTTCTTTTCTGACTTTTCCTTCTCTTCTTTCTCTCTATTCTCGTAATACTGAGCAGTTGCAAGTATTTGTGCTGTCGTCGACACTGCCCATGCACTTTCAGAATCCTTTAACTTGTTACTAAGCTCAGGCAGTAAATTAAACACGAACTTGTCGACAAACAACCTCTGACCTCCCTCAGTACTCATATCTTGCCCACTGTGGTCTACGAAGGTCTCTTCAAATCTAGTGAAGAAATCAGAGACGCTTTCGTCTTTCTTCTGCTTGCATGCTGATAATTTATCCCAGTTGACCCGTAACGCTGGCATCAGGGTTTTCATCGGAATAATTATTCTACCAGGTAGAACAGCAATCAGAGGCTCAGGTTTAGCACCACCAACTTGTTGCGCGTCTGCCGCTATTATAGCTGCCCAATCACCTCCTAAGGCGACTGGGTGGTTCTCTTGCCGGATCTTGGCCCATATGGGTTGTGGCACTACATTGCCAAATAGCATTTCGATGTCTGCTAAATTCATGACACACGCTTGAACTGTCTGCGTTAACTCTTTATAATATCCAGCAGGATTCTTACGCGGGTCTGGTAACGCCTGTTTTACTGCTAATACTTCGGCCTGTTTCCAAGGGATGTGTATCCACACTCTATGGAAATGTGCCGGAGCAGCTGCAATACCATTAACCGCATCAGCTTGAACTGCTTCGCGCCATATCGGCGGAACTTCCCTCATGGGGTATTGACCTCGTCTTTTCCTCGTAATCGGAGAACCATCAAAGTTCCTTGGTGCTCGAAGATGAGAATCATCCCTATAAGCTAAAATCAGTTCTATCGCTTCTCTTACTTCTGAACCTATCACCATTCCTGCGGCGAACTTTTGCTGAATATTTATCAAATCAGAGGGGACGGACTCTAAGTCATCATCATCATCCCATTCCTCACGTAAAAAGGAACACATCACATCAAAGACATAACGCTGAGTTGGTTCATTCCATTGCATAAATGTATCTGCCACTCTTCGTGCATCATACTTCGCAGCTTTCGACATCCACCTAAGAGCTGTCGAATCTAATATTTCTCGTTCCTGAGGACCAGGAAACTGGCTACGTCTCTGTGTAGAGTCAGAAACGGGGGTCCCAATTAAAGACCTGTAGAGAGGAGTTAAGATATTAGTTACAGAGTCGGTTATTTTCCGACGGACAGAAAGCGGAGTCAGAATGTTTACAGAGTTCGGGAACAGGGCAGCTGGAGCAGATGAAATGGTAAGGGTGGGAGTAGCAGGTAAAGCAGTTGGCGAAACGATAGGCAAAGGCGGAATAGGCAACCCAGGAAGAGGGGGTGCCGAAGGAACATTAACCACAGGAAGGACAGGAGCTTGAATCAAAGGGAGTGGAGCAACTATTCCAGGCTGACCAGCAGCTGGCTGTACAACAGGTAGTAACTGTGGCACTGCAATACCCTGTGCATACGGTGGAGGTGATCTCAACAGATAAGACAACAGAGGATCTTTTTCGGGGTCCTCTATCGGCTTAGCAGGACAAGATGGCAAGGCAGGATAGCATTTATCTATCGCTAAATTGTGTTTTCTATTCGCCATCTCTATTGTTTTCTCAGTCTCGTTGACATGCAATTGTCTAGCAGACTCCATTAATGTCAACCCTTTCTCTTTCTGTTCCTTCTTCGTCTTCCTAATTTCTTTCTGTTTAGCTTCTTTACGCCACACACGAAAAGAATCAAACATTGCCGGCCGGGCTTTCTTTTTAAACAACTTCATTTCTAGATTGTCTAGAATTTCGCTTTCGAAGCTACCATGCGGTTGCCAACTAAGGACACCATCTTTCCTGGTGTAGCGGACCCATACTTAATTATAAGCGATAGGACCTACACCGTGTTTACAATAGAGCTCATATGTAGGAGTTCCAATCGGAGGAACCGAACACGGATCCTCCAACCGGGAATCCCCGTTGCAACTTAACCAGGACAGGAAACAATTACTACTGTTAGTCATGATAAACTAAAAGCAGATTCCAACCAAAAATGCGCAAAGAACTTTAGGCCTACCAAATGAACCAATACCAAAAGATTATCTTAACAAGAGCAACCAATGATAATCTACGAATTCAAAAACAAACGTATCCAGAGAGCAAAACAAGAGCAACAAAGCACAACCAGACTGAGCGCAACCCACTTAATACTTAACTGAAATATGGAAGACGTCACCAAGCAGAACCCGTCTACGTCTCGCCGTACTAAGGTCTGCACCTCGGGTCCAAGACAGGGCGACAGTCAGGGCAGCGGTCCTCTGTAGCCGTCTAGGAACGGGAACCCTCGTGGAAGAGGTCGTCGGGCCACTTTTACGACATACAGGGATCGATGAAGCGGGGTACCTCCCTCCGGAATCTTCACACGAAGCTCCTCGAAATTTTCAGGCTTTGGACCGGTACCGGATGACGTCGCCCCACGTTGGGCGCCAATTTGAGGTTCTGGACTTTTAAGAGTCCAGAGGTGTCAGGGAAACAACACCCAAAGACCCCTGAGTTCCTTCCTGTCTCGGTGCACAAATAAACAGAGACGCGGGCTTCTCGATGGTGGCGTCAGAGACCAAGGTTTATTTACTGCAGGGACACAGAAGTCATAGGAACCACACAAAGGCAGAATCTACGAGACTGTTCAAATTGCAAGAAGTGGGTTGCTCCTTAAATACACGAAATATGTCTTTAGGCAACATTACACGAATATTTTTCATGCCCAACCCGTTATCCCAAACAGACAATAAACATACATCAAACAATAATTAGTCGTAGGTTTTCGGTATTCGATCAAGTCTCCTTGTCAGTTTTCCATTCTTTGCCCGATCCTCCCCATCATAAAAATCGTATCCTCCCCATTGTAAAAGCCCAGAAGGAGAGGAGCAGAGCCAGGTGCAAAGGATTGAAAAGTAGGATAAGAGATGTTTATGGAGCATAAACGGGCATGGCTACCGTCTTCGGCCTCTTAGTCAGGACAATGGACACGAGAACCAGTATAGCAGGACTGGCCTCAGGCAAGGGAGGCAGCTTGATTCTGCCTAGTCATGCAGCTTCAGCCTTTCTTGGGGCTCGAGCGTACGTGTCCTTAACAAGGTGATTCTGCCGGGGTCATTGCTCGTCCATTGACTATGTGAGGGCAAGAAACAAAATGGATGCCGTATCTAAAATGGATGCCATGATTTTACAACAGAATGCCCTATTTCTCAGTGAATTCATGGTCGTAGCGCAGCGAAAACACTGACATGCATACAATGGATCATTTACGGTTCACTGGTACCAAAATCGTGTCGGTACTACGATACCGACTACACGGGCTCGGATCGCTACAGAACCTCACTGTAACCAAGTTTCAGTTACGCAATAGAGGTCACGATGAAGAAATTTACTAAGAACAGCATAATGTTTCACTGGAATATAAGTAGTTGCCATGCATGCCTTTGCCACTCATGCCTTTGTCTTACATGTAATACAGCACATTGTATTACATCGTGGTACTTTACCATTTATTCTTTGTGATAACAACTGATATTAATATATACATATATAATTAGACCTCTGTTGAGCCATAAACTTGATTCCATTTGCATTAGGACATTTTATGATGCAATATGATTTAGTTATGCTGTCATTTGCACTGCACACTGATCTACCTTTGTACGCTGATATACTTTTACTCTGTATGCAAATACTTTAAAGTCACCCCCATATCAATGGCAGGGGCGGTGGGTGAGATTTTAAAGTGGTGAGGCGCAAACGAATTAGCATACAGCACCGTAGCGAGCGAGCGCAGCGAGCGAGCCCGAACCCCAAAAGGGGGATTTGGGGGGTTCGCCCCCCCAAGAAAATTTTGGAAAAAAAGAAGAAAAATTTTCAAGCAAATTTGAGACAGCAGGAAGGTTAATAAAGCAATTGTGAAAGTGCAGTTATTACATTAATAGATGGCATAACATAGGTAGCTGCTTATTCAGTATTACCACAGAGCTTTATACATTCTGTCCTATTATGCTCAGGTGCTGAATTCAGACTATAAGACTCATGGAAATCTCAGCTCTAAGGGTAGAAGAAGTTGCACAGCAGTGTAATGGTTGCCAGGCTCGTTCCGCAGGAGCGTCAGGAACTTGAAGAAAAGTCCACAGTCTTCCCCTACGGCCTTCCGACTCTATTAGACTCTAGAGTAACGAATGGCAAGCAAGGGGAAAACAAGGAAACAAAACAAGGAAAGGCGGGGGAAGAAAAACAGTCTTACAATATACTGAATATAAAAGAGGCAGCGCAATGCGCTGTTACCGTGATTCTGGTTGAGCTGAGCTTTGTACACACACTTCACATAGGTCCACGCAAGTACCCCAAATATAAATGGTATAAAGGTTTTCGCAATTTGCCAAGGGGAAAGGTTTGATAGGCAACACAAGCAACAAATCGTTCACCCTGCGGGAGACAGGTCCGGCCAGTGAACAAAGGTGAGCAAATCTGTGTAGTCTCCAAATAGAACAAACACTACAAAACTTTTAAAAACAGAGATAACAATGCATTTCTTACCTCAATCAGAATTTTTTGTATTCAACAAACAAGTAGCAGCATTCACTTTTTGTAAATGAAATCCGCACGTCTGTCTTTCAGTGTAGCAAACTTGTCAATTACTTTCATGTTGAAGTCCGGTATCTTTTGGACTAGCTTGCTCTCTACAGATAGCATCGCCAAAGCATTTAGGGCCATATGTAGGAAGCCCAATACCGGTCGGTAACAGCCGATTTTCGGTAATTATCCCGTTACCGACCGGTATTCAGGCTTTTGGTATGTAGGGGGCACATTTCAGGATTCGGTAATTTACCGAATCGGTAAAATTACCGAATCGGTAATTTTACCGATTCGGTAAATACCGAATCCTGAAATGATATGTAGGGGGAGTGTGTGGTTGTTGTGGGGATTCGTTATTTACCACCAACTAAAAGTTGGTGGTAAATGACGAATAGCTGGAAAAAAGCATTTCTTTGCACTTTGAAGTGTGCAATGTAGCAGACATACATGCCCTTAGGGCATGTATGTGTGCCACATGTGCACACATGCAGGAATCAGGGGTGCAACAGGGTGTCACTGTGACACCCTGCCACCCTTGATTGTGCTCCCCCCATTACCGAATCGGTATTTACCGATTCGGTAATGGTAACTGGCTTCCCATTGATTCCTATGGGCCTCCTGGCCCTTAGGAATCAATGGGAAGCCAGTTACCATTACCGAATCGGTAAATACCGATTCTAAATTACCGACCCATTCCGAATCGGTAAATATTACCGATGGATTACCTACATATCATTTACCACTTCATAAATACCGAATCGGTAAAATTCAGTATTTATGAAGTGGTAAATGTTAGGCTACCTACATATGGCCCTTAGTCTTTCCTCTAGCATGGTGTTCCTGAGGAATGTCTTTATGCGCTTTAAGGCTGAAAAACATCGTTCAGCTTCTACTGTTGTCATTGGAGTTGTAATCACAATTTTTAGTAAAGTCACTGTCTCTGTAAGTGGGTTTTCCATATGCAGTTTATGAATTAAACTCAGCAAAGTCAAGGCGCTTCTGGCCTTCCGGTACACAGGCATTCCGTAGAGTACAGTTAACTCAGTTCTCAGCAGCTCTTTTTTGAGCATAGGATATGCTTCCACAGCCTGATTCAGAGCACGCTCAGGGAAGGATTCATCATATTGTGCAAACTCTTTACTTTGCAATAAAGTTGCACTCACCAAATGTTTTGTGAATGAAAAACGTTCTTTTGCCTGCACAATTACAATGTCACATATCTCCTTTCCAATTCGAACCAGAGAGGTGATGTTTTGTCTGCGGTTTGCAAAAATAGAATGCTCCGGCAGTTTGCTCTCTAAATCTTCAACCCTATCTCTCACTTTCATAATCTGTTGTACAAATGCAGATGTATTGGCTTTCACAGAGACAGTATCTAGGTCTTTTCTTTGCAACTGATCGTATAACACATCAACAGGAATCATTATGTCATGAAATAAAAACAGTAAGAACTGAAACTCTTTGTCTTGTAGTGTTCTAATAAAGCCATGGGCTTCACTCTGACTTGTGTGATCAAAGTCTGCTCTGGATGCTATGGCGACAAAACATTTCTCAAGGCCCTCCCTCTGTTCAAAGATTAAGTTGACTGTACGAATGTGAAAGTTCCAACGAGTTGAGGATCCCCTTGGTACGCTTTTGTCCACAATCTCATGAAGGGCTTCTGTTCTTTTGGGGGAACGTGTGAAGAATGCTGCTATGCCTCCGATATCCTGAAAGAAAACTCGTGTCTCTCTGATCTTTGATACCGCCTGTTGCATAATAAGATTGAGTTGGTGGGCGTAACAGTGCACAAAATGAGCATTAGGGTACACATCTCAAATTCGTTTCTGTACTCCACTAAGGCTTCCACTCATTACGGATGCACCATCATAGCTTTGTGCGATAAGTTTTTGTTTTTGAGGCAGGTCCGGGAAAATTAAGTCCAGTTGACACAGTATTGCTTCAGTGATGGTTGCTGCACTAGAGTCACTTAAATGCGTGAAGCCTTAAAATCTTTCCACAACGTTTCTGTCACTGTCAAGGTACCGAAACACTAACACGGACTGTGTTTGAGTGGACACATCAGTGGTGTCATCAGCCTGAATAGCCACAAAGTCTGTGTTTCGCAACTCTTGCACAATATGGCTTCTTATAATTTCGAGCATACAGTCAAGGAGTTCATTTTGTATTGTATTAGAGGTGCCCTTAAAGACTGTAGCATGTGCTAAATGTCTTTCCAAATCCTGGTCTATGGTTGACATTAAATCCACTAGGCCTCGGAAGATCCCAGGTTTTGAGGCAGTTTCTGATTCGTCATGGCCTCGCAATGCCAGTTCGAAAGCACCACAGAAACGAATGCAATCAATGATCTTGGATAGATTTTGTCTGTTCTTATCAACAGCTTCATTGTGTTTTTGAATGGATTTGCGATACGCATCATTTATCTGCTGCTCAATTGGTGCGTCTTCCCCCAACATTCCCAGTCTTGTCAGGTTTTCCAGATGATTTCTTGTGAGCGCATGCTTCTTTATTTTTTCAGCGATGTGCTTCAGGTCGACCATTCCTTGCCGTGTCCAAGAAAAGTCACCGCCAAACAGCAAGCAGGGGAAGCAGAACAGAGAATTTCTTATAGGGCACCCTGTAAGCCAATCAGCTTTTGTGTACCAGACATTTGAGAATGTACGTTTTGACATTTTTCCTCTGTCCTGGGTAGTTTGCTGTAGGTTTATTTCAGGCTGATGAGGTCCTAATTGTTTTATCTGTAGTTTTTGTTCAAGTGGCCGTGACTGGAATGACTTTGTAATCAGCTCTTGTACTGTATTCATGATGGTGTGTTGCTGGCCTTACCAATATATATATATATTAAAGAAACCTGTCAATAATCAAAGTACAACGTATAAGGTGCAGTGCAATAATATCAAATTTCAGTATAAATACATTATACAAATATCTTGTGCATTATCCTAATACATCTCAAATGACTGCTGTGAGAAGTTGGCCTGATGTATGATGTCACTAGTTATAGTGTACACCTTATATCAGTCCAAATACCCTTATGGTGATTGGTTGTAAAGTCAACCTTATAGACCAGCTATCCTAGTGGTAGCATGGACAAGAGCAGCCTTAGGCTAAACTCTGAATGGCATGTGAAGCCAGCTGTGATACCATATATAATCCCTTGAATACCAAATGAAAGGACACCACAACAGATATATATATAAAATAAAGTGTATTTATTCTAAGCAACCCTCAGCACTCTTTATGAGATTAGAGGTAAGTACAACACAGTCTTATTTATGCATACATTAAGTCACACAGGTAAGTAATACAGTTAGGCTCTAGGGGCCACGCAAACCATATACTAAGAAAGTGGTATAAGGACCACTGTCACGGAAATAGAATAGGCCTAGGCCTAGGGAATCGCTGGGGCTACACTACACTAGCGTTAGTTAGGAAGTGGGAGGCCCACGGGATTCGTGTGCAGAGTGGAAACACTCACGCGTAATGCGTAAAAGTCAATAGCAATAGTACAGTTTAGAAAACGGTAGATTTAGGACACTTCCGGAGTAGCTAGGAAGTTGAGACTTGAAAACTAGACACTAGGATAGTCACTATCCTGATGAGCACCGGAGTACCCAAGTTACCTAGCCCACAGGCTGCGGGTGCATAGGGGTGAAGATGCGTCGTTTTCGTCGTCGACTCCTATGGATGCCTGAAGAAAGATGCTGACAGGCAGTCAGTGAAGAGTGTCCGGTGGATCCCAAGGCTGGGATCAAGAAGAGAAGAAACCTGCAAGCAGAAGGGACAGAGTCAAGGTCACTAGCCAGTGACCACGTGGAACCAGGAAGGAACCAGGCGATGTCGTGAAGATTGCAGGTGAAGCTTGTCGCTGCAGCCAGGAGGACCAGGAAGCGTCGAGGACGACCAGGACCAGGAGGCGAGCTGTCCCACGAAGGCTCTTGCTGTCGGCGGCGTCGAAGTTGGACTAGGACTCACCAAGCCTTGGCAAGCGGAACCCACGAAGAACGAAGGACTTGCTTCTGGTGCAGACCAGGAAGGTCTGGGGTGCTTCTTCTTTGCAGAGAAGCGGGAGCCAGTCTGGAGGAGCCAAACCAGTGCAGAAGATTTCAGGGTGCGTCGTCACCGAGGCCACTAGCCAGCGGGCAAGCAACCGGACAGACGCGGCAAGCAGGAAAATGCTGAAGGGCCCCACGCAGGACTCGTGGAGTGTGGGGGGCTGATCTTCGGTGCAGATGGTGCTTGGGGTTGGGGCTTCTCAATCCCCGGTGCACAACTTCGAGGGTACCTCAGAAGCTGCGCTGTAAGTTACTAGCCACTTTTTCCAGGTAGCCGGTCCCACGTCGCTCGTCGCCTCCACGGATCTCAGCTCTGCTGCAGATGTGGATGAGGGTCGGAGAAGTCTGGAAGTCAAGGCTCTGGTCAGGCTCTGCAGTCGGTTCCTCGTAGAACGGTCGCAAAGCAAAGGGTAGTCTCTTGATGGTGCCTGTTTGCACAGGGTAGCCACTCCTTGGCTACAAGGGAGATTCTTCAGTCTTCTTCTTTCGTCGAATGTCGAAGGTCCAGAGTTTCTGTTCAGTTTTGCAGGTTCAGGATAATCTAAAGTCTTGAGGCCCAACTCCCACTCTTATACTAATCTGGGGGGCTGGGATACCTGCTAGGTCACGCCTTATGGGTGGGACCTGGGAGGGGGTGGTTACACCCACTTCCCTTTGTCCAGTTTCGCGCCAGAGCTGGGGCTGGAGTGCCCCAGCGCCGGTTTGAACTGGACTATGCAAGGAACACCTTGTGTGCCCCAGGCATGTCTCATTCCTTTCAGCCCACCCTGCCCTAATACACTAAAGGCTGTCTGGGGAGGTGCTAGCACCTCCCCAAGCAGGAAACCTATTGTCCAGGCCTCCCTGGCTGGGATC
The DNA here is from genome assembly GCF_964204655.1 of Triturus cristatus. Taxonomy (NCBI): domain Eukaryota; kingdom Metazoa; phylum Chordata; class Amphibia; order Caudata; family Salamandridae; genus Triturus; species Triturus cristatus. Next base: position 299,765,096 of record NC_140590.1, on the reverse strand, counting down.
ACTCCCAGCTGCAGGAGGTCAGACTTGTGTCGTGGCAGCAGCATCCATTTTGTGATGCTGAGGCTTTGGTCAGAGGCTAACAGTTGAAGTATGATTTTAACATGTCTTTCCCTCTAGAAGGGGGGAATAATATTCTCATGTCCAGAAATGGCATGGGGGTATTATTCCACAGTGTTAGACACCTTACACGACATGTTTCGATAAAGCCAAACCATAGTTACCATAACCGTCTAAGATTATAAGGCACTTTAAGAGTATATGGTAGGCTATATCATAGAACAGCTATAAGGACAAGGTTCCGAAAGCTGCAGACAGGCTCAGCTCATGCTAGAGCACCATCTCACATGTTACCAAGCACTCTGCCTCCAGGATTGTCAAGGCCTGCCATAGGAGTGACTGATAGGTACACATGTGTCTATATGTAAGTTAGGTATAGGAATACTACACCTAAGCAAGGGGTGATTACACGACCTTGCCCCAGCTGAATGATCAGCCAGTTGTGTCAAAATGGAAGGCCAGGCCAGGGGTGGCATAATACATGCTGCAGCCCCTGGTAGGCCTAGGGTACACCTATGCCCTGGGTACCTAGGGTACACTGTACAGGGGCCAATAAGGTGATCCTATCCAAATGGGTTATGCACCTAAAGTACATAGTATTAATTTAGAGAGAGAACAGCAGGGCTGTGGGTCTGATTAGCAGGCCCACAGCCACATCTAAGTCGAAAACCAGTAAAGCAAAAGCAAAAAGTGGGGGTGAACATAGAAAGCAGACCCTACTCTCCTACACAACCCCCCCCCCCAAACTTAGGGACATTAAACTAACCTTGACCAGTTGAGTCTTCATGTTCTAAGTGGAAATATCTGGAGAGTCCATCTGCATTGGCATGGTCAGTCCCAGGTCTATGTTCCACTGTGAAGTCCATCCCCTGTAGGGAAATGGACCACCTAAGAAGTTTGGGATTTCACCCTTCATCTGATTTAGCCACAAGAGGGGCTTATGGTCTGTCTGAATCTTGAAGTGAGTGCCAAACAAGTATGGCCTCAGCTTCTTCAGGGCCCAAACCACAGCAAAGGCCTCCCTCTCAATAGCTGACCAACGTTTCTCTCTAGGGGTCAGCCTTCTACTTATAAAAGCAATGGGCTGGTCTTGACCATCTACATTCAGTTGTGAAAGAACAGCTCCCACACCTAACTCAGAAGCATCTGTCTGGACAATGAACTCTTTGGAGTAGTCTGGACTTTTCAGAATAGGTGCACTGCACATGGCCTGCTTCAGGTCATCAAATGCTTTTTGACAGCTTACTGTCCACTGAACTTTCTTTGGCATCTTCTTGGAGGTCAAGTCATTAAGTGGTGTCACTATGGACCCATAGTTCTTAACAAACTTTCTGTAGTACCCAGTCAGGCCCAAGAAAGCTCTGACCTGAGTCTGGGTAGTTGGAGGAGCCCAGTCCTTTATGGTCTGGATCTTGCTCTCCAGTGGTTGAACCTGACCCCCACCAACTAGGTGGCCCAGGTATACAACCTTGCTCTGCCCTATCTGGCACTTAGTGGCCTTGATAGTGAGGCCTGCCTTTTGCAGGGCCTCTAAAACATTCCTCAGGTGGACCAGGTGATCCTCCCAGGTGGAGCTAAAGACAGCAATATCATCAAGATAAGCTGCACAATAATCATCCAACCCAGTAAGGACTTGATTCACCAACCTTTGGAAAGTGGCAGGTGCATTCTTCAAACCAAAGGGCATTACCACAAATTGATAATGTCCTCCTGGGGTCGAGAAAGCAGTTTTGGCCTTTGCACTCTCAGCTAGTCTGATTTGCCAGTAGCCTGCTGTTAGGTCAAATGTGCTCAAAAACTTAGCAGCTGCCAGTCTGTCAATGAGCTCATCTGCCCTAGGTATTGGGTGGGCATCTGTCCTAGTGACAGCATTGAGACCTCTGTAATCCACGCAAAACCTCATCTCTCTCTTACCATCTTGGGTGTGAGGTTTTGGCACAAGGACCACAGGACTAGCCCAAGGGCTCTCTGAAGGTTCAATGACTCCCAGCTCCAACATCTTTTGTACCTCAACTTTTATGCAGTCCCTGACATGGTCAGGTTGCCTGTAGATTTTACTCTTCACAGGCAGACTGTCACCAGTGTCCACCTCATGGGTGCACCAGTTTGTCTGACTTGGGGTCAGAGAGAACATATGTCTGTAGGATTGCAGAACCTGTCTGCAGTCCTGTTGCTGATGGACAGTGAGGCTGTCAGAAAAGACCACACCATCAACTGAGCCATCATCAGGGTTCTGAGTCAACAGGTCTGGGAGAGGGTCACTCTCTTCCTCCTGCCCCTCATCTGTAGCCATGAGTAGCCCCATGTCTGCCCTGTCAACATATGCCTTCAATCTGTTGACATGAAGCACCCTGTGGGGGCTTCTGGGAGTCCCAAGGTCCACCAAGTAGGTGACTTCTCCCTTTTTCTCAACAATAGTGTGGGGTCCAGACCATTTGTCTTGGAGTGCTGCTGGGGCCACTGGCTCCAACACCCACACTTTCTGTCCTGGCTGGTAAACAGTCAGTACAGCCTTTTGGTCATGCCAAGCTTTTTGGAGTTCTTGGCTTGCCTCAAGGCTTTTAGAAGCCTTCTTCATATACTCTGCCATCCTGGAGCGGAGACCAAGTACATAATCCACTATGTCTAGTTTGGGTTGTCTGAGAAGTCTCTCCCATCCTTCCTTCACCAAACACAGGGGTCCTCTTACAGGATGCCCAAACAAAAGCTCAAAAGGGCTGTAGCCAACCCCCTTTTGTGGGACCTCTCTGTAAGCAAACAGAAGGCAGGGTAAAAGGATGTCCCATCTTCGCCTAAGCTTGTCTGGTAATCCTTTTATCATTCCCTTTAGGGTCTTGTTGAATCTCTCAACAAGCCCATTGCACTGTGGGTGATAGGGTGTGGTGAACTTATAGTTGACACCACACTCCTTCCACATTGCAGTCAAGTATCCTGACATAAAGTTGGTACCTCTGTCAGAAATGACCTCCTTTGGAAAGCCCACTCTGGAGAATACTCCAAGCAGGGCCCTTGCCACAACAGGAGCTGTTGTGGTCCTCAGGGGAATTGCTTCTGGGTACCTGGTGTCATGGTCCACTATCACCAGTATGAATCTGTGCCCAGATGCTGTTTGTGGGTCCATTGGTCCTACAATATCTATGCCCACTCTTTCAAAGGGGACCCCCACCACAGGTAGTGGTATGAGGGGGGCCTTTGTGGTGCCACCTGATTTGCCACTGGCTTGGCAGGTGACACAGGAGCGACAAAACTCCTTGGTATCTTCTGACATATGGGGCCAGTGAAAGTGAGGGACAAGCCTGTCCCAAGTCTTGTTCTGGCCTAAATGTCCTGCAAGGGGAATATCATGGGCCAAGGTTAGAAGGAAGCCTCTGAACTTCAGTGGTATGACCAACCTCCTGGATGCACCAGGCTTGGGGTCTCTAGCCTCTGAATACAGTAGCCCTTCATCCCAATACACTCTATGGGTACCTTGAGCATTCCCTGCAGCCTCAGCAGCAGCCAGCTGTCTGAGGGGTTCAAGAGAGGGGCAGTCTAATTGAGCCTGCCTCAGATCTGCCCTTGAAGGTCCCCCTGTCCCAAGAAACTCAACCTGATCAGGTTCAAGTTCTTCTAGGACAGTTCCTTCAGGGCTCTCAGAATCATCCTCCTGGGAGGGCTGATCCACCACCTGAGGCAGGGGGGAAGGCACAGCCTTAACCCTACTGCTCTTTCTCTTGGGTTGTGACTGGTCCATAGTTTCAGGATCCAGCACTTGTTCAGTGGTGCACTTTTTGGCCTGTGACCTGGTCACAGCAAGGACATGTGCATCTATCCCCAGCATTTCTGCATGGGTCCTATACTCCACTTCAGACCAAACTGAAGTTTCAAGATCATTGCCCAGTAAACACTCTACAGGAAGGTCTGAACTAACAACAACTTTCTTGAGGCCAGTTACCCCTCCCCAGGAGAAGTTAACAATAGCCACACTATGGGAGGTAGTGGCATTGCTAGCGTTGGTCACTAGGTAATTCTCACCTAGTATGATCTGTCCAGGGTCCACAAAAGCAGGTGTCACCATTGTGACACTAGCTCCAGTGTCCCTGTAGGCCTGAGCCATTCTTTGGTTGATAAAAGGTGTCTGTCTGTACTTGCCCAGGTTACTGGGGCCTACAGTAGAGGACAAAGCTAAGTCCCCATCACAGATCAGAACAGCCTGAGTAGGTACTCTGACTAGGCCAGAATCTTCCTCAGTTCCCAGGGTTAACCCTACTACACCCTTTTGCTGGGAACCACCACTTACAGCTGAACTAGGGGGTACAGTTGCCTTAGGGGCAATGGTGGCTGGGGGCTTATCCTTTTTGGTGCACTCACTAAACCAATGTGAGTTGGACTTACAATAGTTGCACCATGGTTTCTTTTGGCCATCTTTCTTTTTATCCTTTTTGGAACCTCCCTCCCCCTGAGCCTTTTGGGGGCCTGGTGAAGACTTCTGGTCTTTTTGTTTCTGCTCATTACCCTTCTGGTCTGCCTTTTTCTGATCACCGCCCTGGTTCTGGTTTTTCTGCTTAACTCTAGTCCTGACCCATCTATCTGCCTTCTTTCCCAATTCTTGGGGAGAAGTCAGATCAGAATCAATCAGGTGTTGATGCAATAGCTGGTTTTGACAGTTGTTAAGTATTTGCTCTCTCATGATCAAATTATACAATCCTGTATAGTCCTTAACCTTACTTCCCATTAGCCAGCCTTCCAGAGCCTTAGTGGCACAATCTACAAAGTCAGTCCAGTCCTGAGTCTGTGTCTTCTGGGTATCCCTGAACAACAACCTGTATTGTTCAGTGGTTAGGCCAAACCCATCAATCAGAGCACTCTTCAGGACAGTGTAATTATCTGCATCCTCATCACTAACTGTGAGGAGCTTGTCTCTTCCTTTCTCAGAGAAGGAGAGCCACAAGATAGCTGCCCACTGACTTTGGGGTACCTGCTGTACTTTGCAAGCTCTCTCCAAAGCAGTTATCCATTTGTGGGTGTCATCCCCACACTTGTAGGGAGGGACAATCTTGCTCAGGTTTCTATTATCATAGTGCCTGTCTCTATCTCTAGGAATGTTGCTGCCACCAGTGGGTTCTAACCCACTTAACTTTTGTTCTCTAGCCAGAGCAAGCTTCTCTTTGGCAAGGGCAAGTTCTTCCCTCTGAATCCTCAGATTAGCCTCCCTCATTCTGGCTGCATGCTCCTTTCTCTCAGGTGAAGTCATTCCCCTGTGAGAGGAAGCATCAGAGATGTTAGAGACATGGGAGTGGATGCATTCCCTTGAAGGGGATCTGTCCCTCCTGCTTCTCTGTGTAAGCCTACTTGGGGGTCTGTAAGGGGGGACCCCATGCAAACTCCCATGTAAGCTTAGGTTAGCCTGGCTAAGTCTTCCTACTTGGCCCTGGCTGTCTACCTCTTCATCTGAAGTCTCGTCTGACTCCTCTGTGGTGGGTAGACCCTCCTCTGTGCCTAGGGCACCTGCCTGAGATGCCTTAAGAATGTCATACTCCTCTAGGAGTTGTCTTAACTGAAGGAGGGTAGGGTTTGCACCCTGTTTTATTCCTCTGGAGGTACACAAGTGTCTCATCTCCTGGAATGTTAAGGTATCATATCTAGAGGGGGTCTTTTGCAGACCTGATCCTCCTGAGAGAGCATCCACTTGATCTCCTCTCAGAGACATGATCTAGTGAGGGTGTGGTGTGTGCACCTACCTACACTAGTTGTTTCTACAAAACCTCTCTAGTAGTTGTAGTCAGGGTGTGTTACTCCCTTCAACCTACAACTACAAAGTCCAGTAGGACTTAAGTATAATAATCTATGTTATATGTACCTAGACAGTATCTGTGTGATCTTTCAATTCAGTATCTCAAGATTACAATGGTATTACAACAGCAAGCTCAGATCCCAACCGCTGCTCACCAATGTGAGAAGTTGGCCTGATGTATGATGTCACTAGTTATAGTGTACACCTTATATCAGTCCAAATACCCTTATGGTGATTGGTTGTAAAGTCAACCTTATAGACCAGCTATCCTAGTGGTAGCATGGACAAGAGCAGTCTTAGGCTAAACTCTGAATGGCATGTGAAGCCAGCTGTGATACCATATATAATCCCTTGAATACCAAATGAAAGGACACCACGACAGATATATATATAAAATAAAGTGTATTTATTCTAAGCAACCCTCAGCACTCTTTATGAGATTAGAAGTAAGTACAACACAGTCTTATTTATGCATACATTAAGTCACACAGGTAAGTAATACAGTTAGGCCCTAGGGGCCACGCAAACCATATACTAAGAAAGTGGTATAAGGACCACTGTCACGGAAATAGAATAGGCCTAGGCCTAGGGAATCGCTGGGGCTACACTACACTAGCGTTAGTTAGGAAGTGGGAGGCCCACGGGATTCGTGTGCAGAGTGGAAACACTCACGCGTAATGCGTAAAAGTCAATAGCAATAGTACAGTTTAGAAAACGGTAGATTTAGGACACTTCCGGAGTAGCTAGGAAGTTGAGACTTGAAAACTAGACACTAGGATAGTCACTATCCTGATGAGCACCGGAGTACCCAAGTTACCTAGCCCACAGGCTGCGGGTGCATAGGGGTGAAGATGCGTCGTTTTCGTCGTCGACTCCTATGGATGCCTGAAGAAAGATGCTGACAGGCAGTCAGTGAAGAGTGTCCGGTGGATCCCAAGGCTGGGATCAAGAAGAGAAGAAACCTGCAAGCAGAAGGGACAGAGTCAAGGTCACTAGCCAGTGACCACGTGGAACCAGGAAGGAACCAGGCGATGTCGTGAAGATTGCAGGTGAAGGTGAAGCTTGTCGCTGCAGCCAGGAGGACCAGGAAGCGTCGAGGACGACCAGGACCAGGAGGCGAGCTGTCCCACGAAGGCTCTTGCTGTCGGCGGCGTCGAAGTTGGACTAGGACTCACCAAGCCTTGGCAAGCGGAACCCACGAAGAACGAAGGACTTGCTTCTGGTGCAGACCAGGAAGGTCTGGGGTGCTTCTTCTTTGCAGAGAAGCGGGAGCCAGTCTGGAGGAGCCAAACCAGTGCAGAAGATTTCAGGGTGCGTCGTCACCGAGGCCACTAGCCAGCGGGCAAGCAACCGGACAGACGCGGCAAGCAGGAAAATGCTGAAGGGCCCCACGCAGGACTCGTGGAGTGTGGGGGGCTGATCTTCGGTGCAGATGGTGCTTGGGGTTGGGGCTTCTCAATCCCCGGTGCACAACTTCGAGGGTACCTCAGAAGCTGCGCTGTAAGTTACTAGCCACTTTTTCCAGGTAGCCGGTCCCACGTCGCTCGTCGCCTCCACGGATCTCAGCTCTGCTGCAGATGTGGATGAGGGTCGGAGAAGTCTGGAAGTCAAGGCTCTGGTCGGGCTCTGCAGTCGGTTCCTCGTAGAACGGTCGCAAAGCAAAGGGTAGTCTCTTGATGGTGCCTGTTTGCACAGGGTAGCCACTCCTTGGCTACAAGGGAGATTCTTCAGTCTTCTTCTTTCGTCGAATGTCGAAGGTCCAGAGTTTCTGTTCAGTTTTGCAGGTTCAGGATAATCTAAAGTCTTGAGGCCCAACTCCCACTCTTATACTAATCTGGGGGGCTGGGATACCTGCTAGGTCACGCCTTATGGGTGGGACCTGGGAGGGGGTGGTTACACCCACTTCCCTTTGTCCAGTTTCGCGCCAGAGCTGGGGCTGGAGTGCCCCAGCGCCGGTTTGAACTGGACTATGCAAGGAACACCTTGTGTGCCCCAGGCATGTCTCATTCCTTTCAGCCCACCCTGCCCCAATACACTAAAGGCTGTCTGGGGAGGTGCTAGCACCTCCCCAAGCAGGAAACCTATTGTCCAGGCCTCCCTGGCTGGGATCACTCCCAGCTGCAGGAGGTCAGACTTGTGTCGTGGCAGCAGCATCCATTTTGTGATGCTGAGGCTTTGGTCAGAGGCTAACAGTTGAAGTATGATTTTAACATGTCTTTCCCTCTAGAAGGGGGGAATAATATCCTCATGTCCAGAAATGGCATGGGGGTATTATTCCACAGTGTTAGACACCTTACACGACATGTTTCGATAAAGCCAAACCATAGTTACCATAACCGTCTAAGATTATAAGGCACTTTAAGAGTATATGGTAGGCTATATCATAGAACAGCTATAAGGACAAGGTTCCGAAAGCTGCAGACAGGCTCAGCTCATGCTAGAGCACCATCTCACATGTTACCAAGCACTCTGCCTCCAGGATTGTCAAGGCCTGCCATAGGAGTGACTGATAGGTACACATGTGTCTATATGTAAGTTAGGTATAGGAATACTACACCTAAGCAAGGGGTGATTACACGACCTTGCCCCAGCTGAATGATCAGCCAGTTGTGTCAAAATGGAAGGCCAGGCCAGGGGTGGCATAATACATGCTGCAGCCCCTGGTAGGCCTAGGGTACACCTATGCCCTGGGTACCTAGGGTACACTGTACAGGGGCCAATAAGGTGATCCTATCCAAATGGGTTATGCACCTAAAGTACATAGTATTAATTTAGAGAGAGAACAGCAGGGCTGTGGGTCTGATTAGCAGGCCCACAGCCACATCTAAGTCGAAAACCAGTAAAGCAAAAGCAAAAAGTGGGGGTGAACATAGAAAGCAGACCCTACTCTCCTACAACTGCTAAAAATAGAGCCGTACTGCCTCCTGCCTCTCCGTGCCATAGTGGTTGCTGGAGGCACTGAAAGACACTGCTTGAGGGCCTTGAGAGTGACCACATACATACATAGCCCTAACTCCCATGTAAAAAAATATATAGCATCAGTTTCCTTACCTTTAACACTGGTGTTTGCTGGGTTGTAGCCGGGGTCGGGTGAGAGAGCAGCAAAGGAGGTTGGGGTCCTCTTGTTGTTTGCTGGAAAATTGCCCCAAAATTTGGTAATGTTCCAGGTTGTCAGGCTTTACCAGGTGCTGAAAATAAAAATATAACAATTTATTTTTGAAACACTAGGGTAATCTGAGACTGGGGGAAAAAACATAATGCTCCAATGTATTCCTTGCAGTTTGCATGCAGCTCTTAGATGACAGTTAATAGCTCACTGTTGTATGTTAGGATTTTAACTTACAAACTGCAAGTAACAAAAGGTTCTCTCTGACAAAAGCAGTGACTCACTGACCTATTTACATCATGTGCATTTTGTGATCTGCATCAGGTACATGTTCTTTGCAGCAGGCACATTAACCTTCTGCGCTACCTTTCCATGAGTCAAAACTTCCACTAGACAAAACTCTGATCTCTCTCTAGGAAGAACATTAACCATCAGCATTATCATAACATTTTTATTGTCTCTCGTTAGGAGGCCGCTTGCTAAAGCGCTTTGCTTCCCTCAGCCCCACACTGTTCAACGCCACATGGCATCTCTCGCTAACATCACCCAGATCCAAAGAAGCAACATCATCTCCTATGCCAATGAAACTTAGCTCATACTTTCCCTCTCTGACAAAACATCCAGCATCTGGAGCACCCTCACTGTCTGCATGTCTGAAGTCACCAGCTAGATGAAGGCCAACTGTCTGAAACTCAACACAGACAAAACTTAAGCGATACTCTCCAGCAAGGGCACCACAATATGGAACTCGACGTGATGGTCAGCAGATCTCGGACCCACACCTTGCCCAACCAGCCAAGAACCTAGTAAAAGTGCTGGACTCACCAAATTGGAATAACCTGCCAAGTCAACTCAGTCACATCCTTTTGTTTCTACACCCTTAAGATCCTCAGAAAAATCTTTAAGTGGTCCTGATCAACACATGCAGAACTTCACCCAGGCCCACATCTCCAACAGGTTGGACTAGGGCAATGCACTCTTTGTCAGCACCACCGGCAACTGGCTAGAAGACTAGTCCAGACCATATAAAAAGTGGCAGCCAGACGCACACTCCTCCTCCTTCCTCCTCCTCCCACACACAAATATCCCCTCACAACTCAGAGACCTCCATTGGCTCACTGGACATAAACACGCACTCAAACTCCTCACATACACAAGGCCTTGGACAACCTAGGGGCACCTCCTACCTTAGGAGCTACATCAAATTCCACACATATACCAGAAATGTCTGCTCGGCCAGCCTCCTACTTGCACATGGAAAGCCAGAGGTGGAGGAGACTCGCACTTTCTTCTAAGTCTCTCCAAAAGTCTGTAAAAAACATCAACCCAAAAGGGAACGAGGGTGCGGAAAGGAACGTGGGAGATAATGGAGCTAACCTAATGCCCATTGCTTATCTAATTACAAAACGAAAGCAGAATGGTTTAAAAAGACCACGTTTGTGAATACAGAGCTGCAGTATGCATTTTGTTTTCCAATGCACCCAACACGCAGGTATTTCAGTACCTCTAGGAATAGTGTTCTTTCCCACTCAGGGAAAACATGGTTGTTCAAAGAGCGAGGAGGCAACAAAAGTAGGGCTTCACTGGCAAACACTAATGTGGCGCTAATGTGTTTAGGTGTGAATAAATCAATCTGGCCACCTTGCTTTAGTTAGTTAGTTATTTTTCATATTTTGAATGTTTTATTTCTCTCTACCCTGAGGCTGCACTTAGAAATTGAAAAATGTTAGAAAAAGACTACGTTTCCAGCAAGTGTTTTTCGGATCCATTTCACAAGGGACTGGGAGCAAATAAACGAAAGGAGGAAAGAGAAGGTAATACCTGTTTCTTGTAGTCTCGGTTTTTACTACATGGAAAATTCAGAATTTATTTGAAGACACCTTCTTTATGTACCAGCATAACATGCAATGAAATATCCTGTGGGCAACATATGGGCTTCTAAACATGCCACAGACAAGAGTGCCGTTTAGGCCCCAGCTGTGTTATGGAGAGCCCTCTCCCCCTCCAAAAACACACGAAAAGCACCGTGAGTACACTTTTACTGCGTTTTTCACCATTGACTACCACTCCTTTTGCTAAACTCATTGCACACCTATTAAAGTTAAAGCAACAAAAGTTGTCATCCTGTTCTTTGTGAGCAAGATTAACTTTTGATGGGTTTCTGGTGTTGTACCGATATTACATATATACGCTACGTGCTCCATGTGTATCTTAAAATTACCCCACCCCCAGAAAAAAAAACAGGATAATGGTTGCAATTACAACATCAACAACACTCTTCCCTTTTCATTTTAGGACTGAAAAAACAGACCGAATTGGCCGGCAGTGCTGTTCTCTTTTTTGATTTGCCCTTTTTTGACTTTTCTAGGCGCTATTGACGAGCCTTTGGCAGCCTCTGCCTGCCTGTATCTGCACAGGCCTAGGTTAATCTCCCATAGGGGACCGTTACAGACAGAACTGACTGCGAATATTTTGAAGGTAGTATGGTCACCTTTAACCCAATTCTTCATTGTCTCTTCCACCCCTTTTCTTGTAAGGACAATGGTCACACTCCCTAGAATGCGAGCACTCCTTGCACTGCTTTCTCTCCTCCCTCTCAGGCACATCTACAATTAATTCACACATATCTACATAATTGCCTTTCTGAAAATTCTCCTTAGTACCTGTAGGTACAGCCTGCCCATCATGTTCAGAACGTACATCCCCTAAACCCATGCTCTGCAATGGTGCCAACATGCCTGCTGGTGTAGCTTCCTTGGGGAGGGAATCAGAACTGTCAGAACTGGCTGGTGCCAGTATTGCTTGTGCCCCAATACTTTCTTGTGGGGTACTAGCCCCTACCGACCCCTGCGCCACTTGCGCAGTTGAAACACCTACCACTCCCACCTGCCCTTGTGATCCCTACCATCCTAAGCAATGCAACCTGCCTCCTGGCCCTATTGATATGGTCGCACTCTGCTACAGCCACAATGCTCCATCCATTAATGGTGCAGACAGACAATACACCTACCTTTGACAGCCAAGGCAAAACACTAGCAGGTTCGCTCCCAACTCCGGCTGCCCTGCGATGCCTGCTGGTATGACCACAATTGCCTTGAAGCTATTACCATTCTATGCAGTGCTGCTGTTAGTCACTGCTGTCACTGCAACTGCTGGGACCCTGCCCAGACCTTCACCACCACTTATGCTGCACACTGACACAACCTCAGAGGCGACCCATGGTCCTTGACCCCCTTCGTCCCCTGCATGTCTCCCTACCACACTTCTCTACTAGGGGGAATGCCACCCGTGGTGCAACCCCTGGCCTTCTAGGTCTTTCCGCCCGCAAAGCTTTCTCTACAGGGTGCCCCCCTCGGGGAATCTGTGGGTGCAAAATCGACAAAATCTCATCCATAGGATCCATCCTGTGCAACATCTCCTCCATACTACTGCCAGGATGTGCCCGCAAGTCGCCCTTCCTTGCTCCACCTGGCATCCTTGCTGAGATCTTAATCAGGTTAGCCAAGGGCAAACCTTGCCGCTAACAGCACAATACTAACGGACGGTGTCCTTAGTCACACAACTCCTACAAATGCAATCCAATAACCCGAAAATGTACCTGGATTGCAAATCCTAAATGAGGTAAATCCCTCATTGCAGCTAAATTACTCGAAATGCATAAGAAACTAATTGCAGCCAAAGCCCCAAAGCACTCTCAGAGATCAAGTCCACCCAGAAAAGAATCTATAAGCACTTAAATATTCTCCTCCGAAAAAAACCTGCTACAAACACTCAAAATGCTTGCTTCTGCCAAGAGAAAAACGTGCTATGCAATCACAATAAAAAACACAGGCACTTTCTCCCAAAATGAAAGGATAGAAATACTCAAAATGCTTGCATCTGGCAGGAGAAAAAATGTGCTATGCAATCAAAACAACAAACGCAAGTACTTACTTCCCAAACGAGAGTACAGTAGGCCGCGACAGGCCTCGCCGCATCCCCTATATTACCCGGCAGTCCCCATGTGCCCTCTCAAGCCGCCACCGAGAGTCTAAATACTACTCAAGATTCTCAGGTCAGGTGAGAAAGAATTCTCAAGGCCGTAGCGGTTCCCAACCAGAGGTGCAACTAGAGCCAAATTTCGGGGGGGTGGCTAATAAACATATTTTTTTAGGGGGGGCGGGAGGGTCATGGGGAGAACATTGTTTCCTCCCTTGGCTACGAGCAAAGAGAGCCCCGCCCCGCCGTGCGACCCCTTAAATATGGGTGGAATGTTGGCCACCATACCTTGAATGCAGTTCAGCACTCGACTTGGCCCAAATCGGTACAGGTCCTAGGGCAAAATGCCACAGTTCTGTGATTGACTCACTGGACCCCCGCCATATTGTCGACTCTGCTGAGTGGGCGAGGCTAGGTAATACCTACCAACAATTGGTAAAATCGGCAGCGGCCCGAAATGGCCAATCACTGCATGGCTTCACATGAAGTCACACAGTGATTGGCCATACATAAGTGCGGCGGCGGCAGTGCCACCACCCCGCGGCGCGGCACCCAATCAATGTATTGCCTCATTTTGCCTGCCCTTCTGCGCGGTGGACCAGCCAATCCTGGCGCTGCATGCAGCGCCAGGATTGGCTAGGGGGGCACAGTTACTCTTCGCCCAGATTGAGATCCGGGGCTGCGGCCCTGGCTGCTGTATGAAGCAGCACCCCCTTGGGTCCCTCAACGGGAAGAGATTGTTGCGCGCATGTTCGGGCTGATCAAAGCCCAAAAATGCACATGCGCACAATCTACTGCTGCAGCAGCTGAGTCTGGCTGTCACTCAGCTGCTGCAGCCCAGCCCCACCCCCTGGCTTCAGCAGCGTACGCACTCCGTCCGTCCGGATTTTCAGTCGGGCGTGTCCCAGTACTAGTAGTACCGGGACACGCGTATAATATATTTATAATGTATTTAATTCATTATTATTATTGCGCCGGTGGGTCCATGTGGCTTAGTGGGGCTACGCCCCAACGCCCCAATGGACGCACCGCGCCTGATCAATGGCACTTTTGGTTATAAGTACTGGGTCTGTGATCTCCTAAAACAGACACTACTGGACTTGTAACAGAAGCTCTGTCAGAAGAATTGCTCTTTGTGCTGCTTAAAGGACTCAACTGGCCTGCTTTTCTGTTTGTTGTCATGCTGCCTGCTGCTTTGCTGAGGGAGAGCTGGTCTCTGCCTTCCGTCCAAGTGATCTCCAAGAGCCTGTTGGCTTGCCTCCTGTTGCTTGAGACTCCTGGATATCAAAGTCTCTACCTCTGCTCCTGTGCCTGGCTCAGTGAAAGTGGTCAAGAAACATGGATTTCGGCACATTTCCTGCCTGCATGTAGCAGAACCAGTGCATCGGGGCCTCACCTCAGAAACAGCGCTTTGCCTCCATAGATTGATGCATCATTCGTGTATCGCCGCCACCGCAGCTTGGTGAGATCAATTCATCCCCTTGACTGTGTGTCAGAATCCGGTGCATCAGTCGACACCTTTCAAGTCTGGCACCCTTCTTCAGAACTGATGCATCGCCTTTACTGCGTGGAGAAAATCAACACATTTCGTTGTTTGCAACCAGGAAAGGTACTTTGTTCACCAGAGCCTGCGTGGGTCCTGTAGCCAGCTAGCAATCTATCGCGGTCATCCCGAACTTTGACTTTGCCCCTGTCCATCATGACCTAGAGTAACTTTACTGCATTTATTCCTTTACAATTCAGTATCTCAACTTCTGTACATTGGATTTTTGTTGTTTTGGTCTTGTTTTATATATAATATGATAATCTATTTTTATAAACCTGTGTGTAGTCTTTTTGTCGTGTATTCATTGTGTTACTGTGTGTGTTGCACAAATACTTAGCACAATACCTCTTTAAATAAGCCTGACTGTTCTGTGCCAAGCTACCAGAGGATGAGTACAGGTTATCTTTTAGTGTGTATGTAGCTTACCCTGACTATAGTGGTGGTTCCTGCCTGGTCTGGGTGCATACCTCAGCCAACCAGGAATCCCATTTCTAACATGAAGAGTCTAGGATTCAAATGCAGGTCTTGTGCTGTCTAATCACTAGACCATGGGCCATATGTATCAAACTCCCGTTTAGCGATTCTCAATTAGCGATTTTTTGCGAATCGCAAGTTGAGAATCGCAAAACGGTATGTAATTAAAAAATCGCAATAAAATAGCGATTCCCAACAAATCGCTATTTCATTGCGACATTTCAATTAGCGATTCTTTATTCAAAAAAATCGCAATTTAGCGAAAATCGCAAATTAGAAAATCGGAAACTCAGATGCAGCTTGATGACAACACAACCAGGAAGTGTGACCACCCATGCTGCACCTTAGTTTCTGAAGCACAGTGAGAGAGAAGGAGTGGCAGTGAGGGAATGCTGCAGTGCAAGAAACAATGGCAGACACTGGAGACATGGCCAGCCAGGACAAACAGCAGCAGGGGGAAACACAGAGGAAAAGAAAACATACGTTTTCGGAAACTGAGCTGGAGGTCCTGATCCAGGAAATGGTGATAAGCCACGAGCAGCTCTTTGGCAAAAAGTCCCTGCAGGTGCCTGAGACACGCAAGCGGAGGATTTGGGCTGATATCCAGCGCAAAGTAAATGCAGTTGGCGTCACCCACAGAAGCGTGGAAGATCTAAGAAAGCGCTGGTACGATATGCGCCAGCGCTCCAAGGAGAAGGTGGCTGCCAGGTTGAAGCAGGCCAAGAAGACTGGTGCTGGGACCTCTACTGCCACTGACTCCACACCACTAGAGGAACTACCAGAGCGTGTAATGGACGTGTCTGACCTGGACAGCTCCGACCCCCCCCGGTACCAAGACAAGGTAAGAAGCATGCCATCACACTCCTGATACCCCTCAACTACCCCCACACACCCAGTAGCGACCCATGGGCAGAACACAACTAAAACTCCAGTGCAGGTAAGCAAGCACACACAGCTATGCATTATGGGAGATGTAGTCACATGCACATTACAGTGGTGCATTTACACCCAGCCAGTCCCTAACAGCATGTGCGCATCAGGAAATGCAAAATACAGACAGACAGGACCCATGTAATTCCAAACAGTGAAATTTAATGCATGACAAGTGCAAGTCAGGACAGAAAATTTATGTGTGCCTTTACGTCCACAGCACCATCAGAAACACAGAAAATAGTCAGAGGAGGAGAGGACGAATCCCCTAACCCAGAGGCAACAGGGCAAGAGGAGGAAACGGAGGAGGAGGACAGCCCAGTAATCCCTCCAAAACGCCGCAGGCGGATTGTAGTGCCACCACTGCCCCCATTGGAGGATGAAGGCCAGGACACCGATGGCGATGTCCAACCAGTCCCAGCACAGCCAGAGCCACAACACCGTGCTGATCCGATCCCGCCAGTTCCATCCAGGCGCAGGGCACGTGCATCCACCAGTGCAGCAGCCACAGGAGAGGACACAGTCTTCGGCGGGCTGGAGGGGCACATGTTGGAAGTACAGCGCCTGCAGGCGAAAAACATAAAGTTATTACAGAGGGAAATCAGGGTTGGCTTCATGGGCATGACGGGTGCCCTGGAGGCACTCTGTGTGGAACTAAAGGCAGATCGTGCTGCTAGGCGCAGGGAGATGCAGCGCCTGGATCTCTACACCCAGGCGGCTCAGCAACAAATGTGCTGTCAAGGCGCAGCATATGTATGCAGCGTGAGGTGGCACACAACAGCCAGGACGTGGCCCTGGTACAGATCACATCTGCTGTGGATGAGCTGCGGGCAGCTCGCACTACTGGCCCAGGAGTCCTCACTCCAACAGATGAGGATGCACAATCAGGTAGGAGCAGCATCACCCCCGCACCCTCCCGGGATAGGCACCATAGTGGGCATCACAGTAGGGCTACTGGGACAGGTGCCAAGGGCTCCGACCAGACAGCGCCGCACTTGAGGTGCACTAACTTGGATCAGGAGATGGGTGCATCAACCCAGATTACATGGACACTTGCTCCTGATTGTACAATCGCACTATGATACTAACATGTGCTGGGCATTGGACGATACATTGTGTGGTACACAGGCTGTGTGCCGTCATTTATCCTGAAGTTAAGGAAATTAAACACAGTCTCACAACTGATATTTAGCACTGTGTCTTATTTTCTTACCTAGAAATAGTTGCGTGTAATCTCATCTCGCCTCTGGCGCCCAGCAGCTCCACCAATTACACCGGCTGGCATGTGTCCTGGCGCTGGCCCCTCATCATCTGATGAATCCAATTCACTTAGCTCCACTGGGGTGCCTTTCCTGGTGGCGATGTTGTGCAGCATGGCACATGCTACCACTATCTAGCAACCGGTCTGGGGGCTGTATTGTAGTGCCCCTCCACTCTTATGTAGGCATCTGAATCTGTTCTTGAGTATCCCGAAGGTCCGCTCAATGGTACAACTGGTTGCTATGTGGGCACTGTTGTACCTCCGCTCCCCAGCTTTGGCAGGATTCAGGTAGGGAGTCAGTATGAAATCATGTAACGCATACGCACTGTCAACTGTGGAGTGGGAGGAATATGGTTAAACACTGTCCTGCCAATGCTATCCTTTACCAGTGTGTCCTTTGTACAAATGCATTTTACCTAGTAGGTATCCCTCACCAAACTCCCCACTTGTGAGTCGACGGTGTATCCCACTGTGGCGGAAGATGAAAGCGTTGTGCGTGCTGCCTGGGTATTTTGCAACAATGTTGGTGATGATGTGCTTGGCATTACACACCACCTGTATGTTCAGGGAATGGTAGGATTTGCGATTCCTGAACACATACTCGTTCTGGGAGGGGGGGATATGGCGACATGTGTCCCATCTATGCATCCAATGACGTGGGGAAATTGTGCTATTTGATAGAACTCCTGCTTGGTCTGGTCTAGTGCCTGTGGTGTGTTGGGGAAGTGGATGTGGTGATGCAGCCTCTGTACCATGGCATCAAGGAACGCGTGGAAAAAGCGAGACAATGCACTCTGGGAGACCCCTCCTGCTGAGGCTATCACCCCCTGGAAGCTACCTGAGGCCAAGAGGTGCAGTGAGCACAGGACCTGGATGTGGGTGGGGATGGTGTGTGTCCTGTGTGTGGGGTGTTCAAGGATAGGTTTGAGCTCCTCAATTAAATCAAGGATGCTCTCTTCATCCAGCCTGTAGTTTGTATGGGTCTCCTCCTCCGTCTGCTGTAACAGGGTTATGCGCGCACGAAAGATCCTCTCCTGGCGTCTCCTCCTCTGTGCAGCAGCTCTGAGTCGCAGCCTCCTGGCTATCACATACAGCCCAGCCATTGTGGAGAAATCTGTTGCATTGTGGGCCTCCTTAAATAGTTTGCACCTGGTTACCACCTGCTCAGAATTGGTGGTAATTGCGATTCTCAAAATTGTGAATTTCGTGAAATCGCAAATTGCGATTTTTTCATACATTTCATTGTGATTTCTGAAAATGTGATTTTTCAAATCGCGATTTTCGCAAATTGAAAATCGCAGTTTTGGAAATCGCACTAATTCGCAGAATTATTGATTCGCAGTATGAGTAATCGCTATCTTAGCGACTCCTTATTTTTGCAATGCGAGAATGTCTTATACATCACGTTTAGCGAATTTTTAGTCTCAAACACTGTTTTTTGCGATTCGCAGCGTTTGCGAGTAAAAATTTGTTTCATACTTATGGCCCCATATCTCTTTATTGCCTCCTCCTCACCACGTGCTTTTATGTGATGAATTAAAAAAGATGATAAAAATCATTCAGTCATTATTTCTGATGCAAGTAAATGCTAACCCCCATCAATCGATATGTGAATGTGAGCCAGTGTGGTAAATCCATGGTATATATTCGCAAAGTGGCTAGCTGCTATGTTAGCAAAACCTTTTGCTAGTCCTAGGATTTTTAGCCAAGGTCACTTTGCATTCTAGGATGCACATTTTATAGGGGCTAAATAACATTAATCTATTCGGATGGCTGCACTAAAGACTTTGTGGTTTTTCAGCTTCTGGTTTAGGGCTGTTTCGCAAGATTTGATCACATTCCTAGTTATTAGAAGTATAACTTTTTTATGGTTAAATATGGCACCTCAAACATTTCAAGGAGGATCATTAGAAAAGGGAAGTCTGTGATTTTTCGTAAGCTTTCAGAAACATTACCGTGGTTTAAAGCCATTTCTAGACCATTACATTGAACAAAAGGGGTAGTTTCTGATAACTTATCTTATTACACAGACATACCAGCTTTGTCCTCCTCGAAATAAACTGTCACTCTAAATGTCACACATAATACATTGAAATGCCACCACACGTTAGTGCACAGATATAAAAATGTCACACGCGAGGACGCAGCTATGCATCACGGGTTGTAGTGACACAGTTTAGTGCTTGGGTCTGCATCGCCAATAAAATGCTAAGCTACGGTTTGCAAAGCAAGCACCTACCATGCTCCACGAGGTGCAGCTGCTGATTGAGTTACAGTGGTGGTTCTCAGTAGCCAGCCAGTGCAGTCATTTAGAGGCTGGCCCAGTTCAAGGCGAGGCGAGTTGCTATGGAGACCATCTCAGCCAGGCCGGCCAAGTTGTTTACTATAATAAAACTGGTGCCCCTAGTGAGGCTGACTCAGGCAGGAGAATTTAACAATTTGATAAATATAATTGCATTTAAATACCGCTTACTACCCCTGGCGAGGCGTCGAAGTGCTGCTATGTTATGGACGACACACTAACCAAATACAATAAAACTCGAGCACATTTTCTTTCAACCGTAAGGTCTAACAATGCTATTCTAATAGGGATGATGTTAGCCTATATTTAATTGCCACGTGTAAATGGTTGTTATAATGCAGATTTGCACTAGAGTCAAACTTTCTGAAATGGTTTGTGTTCAAATCCACTTGACTACATGTTTGCAAGGTTGAGACGTGTTATGAGTTTGAAAAAGTTCGAGGTAAATATGCAAAAGGGGGGTGATTGTATTGGATTGCAAGTAGAATATGCTCCATTCATGTATCCCCCTAACCAGGGGCGGCTACTCCATTAGGGCAGAGGAGCGTCACCCCACTCCTTTCTCACAGTGGGAGAAGCAGAAACATAAAATGGTATTTTAAATACCATTTTATGTTTCTGCTTCTCTCATTGTGAAAAAGCAGAAGGGTATGCCTGGGTGGGGGAGGAGGGGCTTGCCCAATGATGTGGGCCCTGACTGTTTGGTCGGCCCTCTGGGGCCGACCAAACCAGTCATACGCACTCTGCATTTTTTCTATGTAGGTTGCATGCAGCCTACATAGAGAAAATGGCCTCCCCATGGGCGCCCATCCTCACCAATCAAAATCTGCCATTGCAGTGTTGTGAATAGCTTAGTCAAGTCAAGTCAAGTCAGAGAATTTATATAGTGCACTACCTACCCAGAGGGTCTCAAGGCGCTTAGAAAGGGGAGGAGGATTACTTGTCAAATATCCACGTTTTAAGTTGCTTTCTGAATGCTAGGTGGTTCTGGGTGAGGCGAAGGTAAGCGGGGAGTGAGTTCCATGTTTTAGCAGCCAGGTATGAGAAGGATCTGCCTCCCATGGTGGTCTTGTTGATGCGAGGTACAGTGGCGAGGGCTTGGCTGGAAGAACGTAGTTGGCGGGAGGGGGTGTAGAAGGACAGTCGTGAGTTGAGGCATTCTGGTCCGATGTCGTAGAGTGATTTGTGTGCGTGGGTTAGTAGTCGAAAAGTGATTCTCTTATTGACGGGTAGCCAGTGGAGGTCTTTCAGGTGACCAGAGATGTGTTCGTTGCGCGGGATGTCTAATATGATCCTGGCTGAGGCGTTTTGGATTCGTTGGAGTTTCTTCTGGAGTTTAGCGGTAGTACCTGCGTAGAGGGTGTTTCCGTAGTCCAGTCGGCTCGTGACTAGAGCATGGGTGACTGTTTTCCTTGTTTCGGTGGGGATCCAGCGAAATGTTTTCCTGAGCATGCGGAGAATGTTGAAGCAGGATGAGGATACGGCGCTGACTTGTCTGTTCATTGAAAGTGAAGAATCCAGGATCACGCCTAGGTTCCGTGCGTGGTCTGTCGGGATGGGTGCTTTTCCAAGGGGAGGGGATGGAGGCTGCCTTCTTCCTGTTCCTGCCCCCCCCCACCCCCGCTGCGTGAACCACCGTGCGCCATCTGGGTATGAGTGAGGATTTGCATTGCATCATTACTTATTATTTGTCTTTTTTTTAAATCTCAGCCAACCTGCTTCTCGGGTGCAGTGAAACAGGTAGTTGCAGATTTAAGCTGCCGGAGAATTTGAATTATGATGAAAACGGGATTTTGGTATGTTAGTGTCCTACTACTCTCCTTTTTACTCTCCCTCTTCGTGGTCAATTTTATATAGTATGATTTTAGGCTTGATCTGAAGGACTCTTTATAATATCTATAATACCAAATTATGTAAACTCATGGGACTAAGAAGCCATGAAGTCCTTTTGCTGTTGGCCATGAAGCCTATGCAAGAGGGCGTCCTCTGCATGCATTCCCTCATTTCTGCTCTAGTGTAGCACATGTGCAATCAGTAGTACACACTCTGCAAGAATGTACACGGTAGCATGTTAACGTCTGACCTCCTGTAGCACAGATACTCCTGTCACTCCTGAAAATGTTCTACTTCTATTATTAGTCAATACCGTGATTTATTAGAATTCGATCAGTAACTTATAAATTAGTGATTTCATTATAGAGGCTTTACAACAGTTTCAAAACATTTTAGAGCATTCCATTGCTCACAAGGGGGATCATTTCTTTTAGTTATCTCTTTACATGGATATAATGTTTGGCTTTACTTGTGAGAAAGTGTCACCCAAAATGTCACATATTTGACAGTAGTATGTCACTCATACTTACACTGAAAACGTCAAAATGTCACACATGAGCAATCTGAAAACTTGGCAACTATGCGTATGCAATCCGGAGTAAGCACACTGTGAGAAATTATATGGTAGTATGTTTATGACTGACCTCTCACGAATCAGATACTCCTATCACCCCTGAAATGTACTTGTGTGAATCTAATTTCCTTCTCCTATTAATATTAAATCATTATCCTGTTTTATTAGAAATCTATCAGTAGCTCATAGGTTAGCGGTCTCATTTCAAGAGCTTTACAATAGATTCATGACATTTTTAGAAAATCTCATTCCTCAAAAGGGGTTCATTTCGTTTATTTATCTCTTTACATGGACTTCATTGCTTGGTTTCACTCAAAATGTCTCGCATTTGACAGTAGAATGTCACTCATATTTACACTGACGACATCAAAATGTCACAAATGAGCATTCTGAAATCTTCCCAGCTATTCGTTAAGAAAATAGTATATTGTTTATACAAACGCATATATTTTGCCTACAAACCAAGGTGTTATTCATGTGAACCATACAATGATGCATGCCTACAAGTACTTCGCACATGCAAACCAATATGGTAAACATGCAAACCAGTAGTTTACATATGAGAAACAGTACATTATGCATGCAAATCTCCATCTAATGCTTTAAAACCAGTGTCTGAACATTGTAATCAGTAGTATACACAGAGAACACTGAACATTACTAGAGTGAACCAACATATCATGCATAAGACCATAGAATTATGTATGCAAACGAGTGTATTACACATGTAAATCAATGTGGGATTTATAAAACCCAGCCATGTCTTCATGGGAACCAGCATGGCATGCAGGCAAACCAGCACATAATGCTTTCACACCAATAGATTTTACATTACAACCAATATATTACATGCACAAACCGGTATACTACAAGTGTGAAGTGATGTGTTACATATACAGAGCATGCAAGCAATTCTACCAGTACATTATGAATGCAAACCACCATGATATACTTTCAAACCAATAGGCTGCATAGTTGAGTGAATAGATTACGTGTCCAAACCAGCACATTACAAGAGTGAACCAATATAGTATATATATGAATCCATGCAATAAACATCAACACCCATATGTTACTCTCACAAACTGATATGGTATGCACATCAGTCAGTGTACTATAAATGCAACAAGTACATTATGGGAGAAAAACAACATATTATGCACCTCAGCTACTACGTTACACATGTAGACCAGCGTGTTACTCATGCATTACACTAGATTATGCATGTAGACCACATTATTGTTCCTATGATCCAGTTCATTATGAAGGCAAGCAAGAAAAGTATGCCTACAAACCAGTATTTTGTGCATGCAGAACACTGTGTTATACATTGACCGGTATTTACTGTGCACACACCAATGCACTAAACAGATACATCAGTGTGTTGTTGCTACAAACCAGTATATTTGGAACATAAACTAGTATGTTGTGTTTAAAAACCACACACCTTAAACTGCATGAAAACCAGAACAACTTGTGTGAACCAGTTCAGTGTGCACAAAGTCACATCCAGTATTCTTCATACATAAACCATTTTATTTGTGGTATGAACCACTACGAAGGATATAAACCAATGTGTCACATATGAGGCAAATGATTCTTGGGCTGTTTGGTACCTCATACTCTACCATGCGCTGGTCTCCAAATATCTTGCTTCAATGCTTTTTGTCATTTCCTTACATGTTCCCCATCAAACTACATGTTTCTCTTCCAGGGGAGCCTCATCAATAGTCATAAGCACTGAATATTCCCGCCCATGTGTGGGGACCCCGGAAATAATACAAATTATATATGGAAAACATATATATATATATATATATATATATACAGCTCTATATATATATATATATATATATACATATATCATTTTTTCTCATACCAATGCAGCTCCCATCTAGGAGGCTAAACAATGTAATAACACACATAAAGCTGCATTTGAAAATATATATAAAAACACAAGAGGGCAAGTAGCACTTGAGCTCTGTTTTTAATGAGTAAAAACTCATGAAGAAAAAAAGCTGAAAATAAAGCAGACATTGTTAGCCTACAGGCTGCATTGTAAACCAATCAAAACCAAAGGAGATGATGACCCCCAGTCAACTGATCTGGGTTTAATTTATCATCATTCTTTAGCTCACTCCGTCACCCAAGTTCACACATGGCCATATGCAAATCAGTCTGACCCTGTGCCTCATGGGAACAGTCCAGCCCGAACTGCCAAGCCATGTCTTCCCTGGACCGGAAACAAGCATCCTGGGACCGGTTTCGGGTTCATAACCCTCATCAGCCAGGCTATCTTGAATCCAGTGGCAAAGTGAGCAAGGGACCCACGTCTGGGCATACCCTGCCAACTTAAGGAAAACAAAGCAAAACCAAAGGGGATGATGGACGGAGTGTTGAACATTGCAAGCACTCACCCCCAGTCAAATGATCTGGGTTTAATCCATCATCATTCTTTAGCTCACTCCGTCACCCCAGTTCAGACATGGCCATATGCAAATCAGTCTGACACTGTGCCTCATGGGAACAGTCCAGCCCGAACTGCCAAGCCATGTCTTCCCTAGACCGGAAACAAGCATCCGTCAACCAAGCGACGTTCAACGTCGAGGGACAAGTCTCCATTGGTGCCGGCTGGGCGTTCGTCGTCGAAGCACATCACTCCGTCGTCGCCTCGTCAACGACGATCGACGTCGAGGCACAGGTCTCCGTTGAGATCAGTCCAGAGATCTTCGACATCGAGGCATAGGACACCATCTTCGATGTCGAGGCAGAAGTCTCTGTCAAAGTCAACCCAAAGACCTTTGACTTCGATACACCACACTCCATCGTCGACGTTGAGGCAGAAATCTCAGTCGACGTCACAGCAAAAATCTTCAGTGTCGAAGCAGCGTTCTCAGTCGATGGCAGCACACCGCCGGTCGACGTCGAGACACTGATCGTCAGAACAAAGGCGGCTGACGTCGAAGCATGGTACTCCATCGACGTCAGGTAGACGTTCGAAGTCGAGAGGCCGGTCGACTACAAGATTGAGCCCTCCATCTAAGAGGAGAAGGTCGAATTCGAGGCAGGCTTCTCAGTCAAAAAGGCAGTCTGCGCAGCGACGTTTCAGATCTAAGTCGAGACACCAGTCTAAAGAGGCCTCACGTCCTGTGAGTCTATCCTCTTCACCAACGCCAAAGTCTAGAACAGGTTCTCCCAGTTCTCACAGAGGCTCCACGTCAAGGTCTCCGGAGGTGGTTATCTCGACGTCTGGCAGTGCAGTGTGCAGAGGACACCAAGATTCTCTGACCAGGTCTACGCAGGAAGGGGCAAATTCTCCTCCCCCTACACGGTCTCCTGAACGGCGAGACAGGCGAAGATCACCTTCCATCCATCTTTCACCACGATGGAACAGACCCTTGCATCACTGGGCCACGGCGGGGGCGTGGCTTGACGCCGATGTAGAAGGAAGTGGACCTTGGAGCTCCTCCGTAGCCTCCCTCCGTTCGCACAGACCCTGATGCACTGGGGGGGCCCTAACCGCCCATACTTCGTGGGACTGCTTGGTGCCCTGCTGGGAGTTCCCTTGATGCCATAAGCGGTGCAGAGAGTGAAGGTACGGCTGATTTCACGGCCCGAGGACAGGGCCGGCCATGGCAATTCAAGATGGCGGCCGCGACTGGTCTGTGACGCCGCTGTGAGGGCCTGCGACTGGCGAGGTGAATCTACGGCGCAGCGGGAGCGGTCTTGCCCCCCCGCTGTCGTGGTAGTCGGTGGCGGCCCTGAAGCGGAGTCTGCACTGAGCGGAGCATCGTCACCTGAAGAGGAGGCTGCATGCTACTCCCAATATGGCGGCACTGGACCGAAGAGGAGAGCTGTGCTGGCGCAGAGGGTAATTGAGGACGCCGAGTAGCAGAGTGAACCGGCGGTCCTGAGGACTACTCTACGCCCAATTTCTTTTGGTCTGAGATTAGTACCTGATCCTCCTGGGGGGGCGGTGCCTCGCTGGTGGGCACCCTTGGTGCTGCGACTGGGGCCCAAGACTTGACCGATCGGAGAGGACACCTGGATCTGTCGGATCCGGCCCTGTGGTGGGGACGAAGTGCGGTGTTGTTGCGGCATTGCTGGAGCTTGGTGACATGTGTCTCCCTTTGCCTGTGGCTGGATTGGTTCTCATCCAGGGGACACTCATCAATAGTCATAATCTATGAATAATCCCCGCCCATGAGCGGGATCCCGGAGCATATAGAAAATACATATATGTCAGGCCGAGCACCCGGTAATCACTGACTGTCCGCACCAAGACCGCAAAACCACCATTTGGCTCTTTCGAACTACATTTCCCGGCAGGCATAGCGCGAGTCACGCCCCGCGTGACTCGGACGCTATGCGAAGTTCCGATTTAACCCCAGCCGGAAGAACAAGCATTGCCGGTTATTCTCCCCGGATAGCAGTCCAGGCGTTTCTGTGGAGATTACGGACTCGGCGCCTGAAGCGCTTCTCCCCCCGTTTTTGGTGCCGTGAGTACTAGTCTGGAGGTTTTGTTTGTGGTACTGTTCGGGGCAATTTGCACTCGTTCCTCTGTTGGCGAGACCGCACTTCCGCGTCTCTTGCAGAGGAGCGTATAGCGCCCCGTCACTTTTGTCTTCCTGGTAATCAGAGTCCCCGGTTTCAAGAAGGGAACTCCGCGCTCGCTCCGCTGTTGGCGAGACTGCACTTCCGCGTCTCTTTCAGAGGAGCGCCATAGCGCCCCCTTCACTTTTGTCTTCCTGGTAATCAGAGTCCCCGGTTTCAAGAAGGGAACTCCGCGCTCGCTCCTCTGTTGGCGAGACCGCACTTCCGCGTCTCTTGCAGAGGAGCGCCATAGCGCCCCCTTCACTTTTGTCTTCCTGGTAATCAGAGTCCCCGGTTTCAAGAAGGGAACTCCGCGCTCGCTCCTCTGTTGGTGAGGCAGCTCGTAAGCGTCTCATGCAGAGGGACGCCTAAGCGCCCAGGGCTTTCCACACTACAGTTTCACGCTCCTCTGGTGGAAGGGACAGATTCTCTGCCCCATTGCAGAGGAGCGCCGGTGTGACTATTTGGGCTTTAGAGAAAGTAAGACACTCCCTGGTGGGAGAGACTATCCCTGGTGGGAGAGACTATGAAAAAGCTCTTCACTTTGATCGTTCTGTTGTGTTGATCATCTTGGGCTGGCGTACATGAAATACTTTACTCCAGTGTATGCCTTGCCGGAATGATTAATGGCTGAAGGACACTGAAATGGTGGAAAGATTGTTATTTCCACGCAGTATGGTCAGTGCCTAGCAAATCAAAACAATCACTGTCAATTGGGTGCTCATGGGCATCGTACAAGCCATAGTGTCTTCGTTTACCGCAATATACAAGAGATGATTGTACCTCTGCTGCTTGTCATTTCATCACATGCACTTGTTCGTTATCTTTCATTTATTCTAGGAGAGAGAAAGATATAGGAGGGTGTGCAGGAGTTCACTGTGTTGCACTTCGAACTTGTTTACCTGTTTCTTCGGGTAGGTGGAGAGAACCCTTCACTCTCATCAGTGGTAGAGGGAGAATCGTTATGTATATATAACATGTGTATGTGATGTGTCCTCTCTTCTGGTTAGTTACAGGCTGAAACAGTGCAACCACCCTCTTCTCTCTTCTGGCATCACTGCATCGTTCTCTTTCTTTGCAGGTAGCGTGTTTGACTAAAGTAATAACTCCACTGTTCTCCTTTGTCTGATTAGGTAGGTTTGAATCAGCAGCAAGAATTAATAGTGTGTTTCTTGTGTCCTCCCCAGATCTCCCTCCATGCTGTCCCTACCCTTTCCTTCCCTCACTTGACTACTTCACTAGTCCGTGTTTATATGTATTCCGGACTTGGGGCAGTCGAGAGGTGGACCCCTTTGAGCATCAACACAACCCCGAGGAAACCAGGAAGGGGGAACCTGACAATATATATACGCATATGTGAAAACATATACATGCAGCCTAAAATGTTTACAACATGGCAAAAATGCTGAAATTACATAGGTCTGCATTGTAGTACACCTAACCCATAAGGAAAAAAGGAAGCACTAAACAATTGTCATACAATAATGCTTTATTGCCATAAAGCAAACTTGTAATTGCAGGCATTTGCCTGTAGGCTGCAGCAGAGTACAAAGAAAACTGACACCTTGCCTTTAAGGCATTAGTTTAGGGGTACCGTGCCTTTAAGACCTGCAGGAGACCCCTTGCTCCCATGATGCACCACAGGTGGCAGTTAGGTCAGTTCTTTTTTCCTGCTCCTTCTATGAGGATCCTGGAGCTTGAGCTCTTCAGTTTTTTGACTGAAAGTGATTTATTTGATATTTTCTCCGAAAACTCTACATTTTCTGACTCCTTAAGGTTTATTCTACTGTTTTTTTGGTCTTATCACTAATTTTTGCCAGTCAGAATACCTGCCTTATTCAGGAAATGCCCTTCCTGTGGCAATAAGATGGCACTGGCAGATCCACACTCTGTGTGTATTGTGTGTCTTCCATCCTCACACAATCCTGACCACTGTCCCCACTGCCAGAAATTTTCCAGGCGGACTCTGCGTGACAGAGAGCACATAAAACTTCATGCCCAGCTGGAGAAGGACAGAAGCCATCATGGAGGTGACCATGGAGTCTTCAAACCATCTTCTTGAAGCAAACAACACAGAAAACGGCGACATACCACCTCTCCTGAGTCCACAAAGAAGAAGGTAACAGGAGATTCGCAGTCGACGTCAAAGTCGCATTCGAAGAGACCCAGACACTCTTCAGCGTCGAGGGACGAATCACCATCTCGACAACGAGATTCTCCGCTGCATGCAAGTAAGTCGGCGTTGAGGCACAGCACTTCGGACTCGAAGGCTGTGGGTCCTGACAGACCTGAAAAGTCTCCGTTGACGTCGAGGCTTCCGTCAACGTCGAGACACTCTCCGCCACCCTTGAGGGGGTCGGCGTCGAGAGTCACGACGGCGAACATCTCGCCGCAAGTGGGCTTGTCGACCTCGAGAGCTTCGTCGAAGTCCCAACACTCGACGTCAAGAAGATCGACGTCGACTCGGCGCCATGGGAGATCGACGTCGAGATCACCAGGTCGACGGCGGAAGTCGAGGTCGCCCCATCACCGTAGGCGATCGACGTCGAGATCACCAGGCCGACGGCGAAAGTCGGCGGCGAGGTCTCCACATCGCCATAGGTGATCGACATCGAGATCACCAGGCCGACGGTGAAAGTCGACGGCGAGGCCTCCACATCGCCATGGGTGATCGACGTCGAGACCACCATCAAGAGAGGGACGGCATTCCCATAGCAGAACCCCTCAATAGACGCCGATGGTGACGCAGACTTCCTCGACGTCGAGGCATTCGACGTCGAGGAACAAAAGTGCAGCAGCCACAGAAGAGATGTCATCTGGGGACCAGTCATCATCCCCAGCACTGCATATTGTGCAGATTTCACCTGAGAAATCTCCTAAAGCTGGAGAGGAGTACGGTCTGTCCCCTCGCTGGCTGGAAGGTGTTGGGACAGGTGACTGCAGAAATCCGGGCTCGGACTACTCTCGCACTTACTCGCCTTCTAGGATCTCTCCTCAAAGAAGCAAGTCTCCCCTCAGAAGACCAAGATCGCCTTCCACGCACAGATCAAGGTCCAGGGGTCGTCAGTCTCCCACCAGAAGACCAAGATCACCTTCTAGGCACCGATCAAGGTCCAGGGGTCGTCGCAGCTGTCATCACGACCGTCCCCATAAGAGAAGACGCACAAGATCGCCCACATGGTCTTCCTCCACGAGGTCCTCGGTCCTGGACTATTCTCCGACCTTCTCCTCGACTCCTCCATCGCGGGTGTCTCCCATCGATGACATCGCGACCTTCTCAGATGTCCTGGGTAGGGGTGCGCAGAAACTGAACATCACTTTGCATACCCCTGTGGTTCCCACATCGATCATCTTCGACACCTTACACGATCGCACAGCTCCTAGACCGCTGCTTCCTTTGGTGCCAGGACTCTTGGAACCAGCTATGGCCACATTCCTCACCCCTGCTACGGTTGGCTTCGTATCATCCAGGATTGCCAAAAAGTATAAGGCCCCAGCCGAGGATCCCTTATTTCTCAGAGCTGATCCATCAGCGGACTCCGTCATTTTGACGGCAGCCATGAGGTCTCACTCAGCGTCTGTGTCATCTTCTGTCCCCCCAGAGAAGGACAGTAAGCAGATGGACTCCTATGGCAGGAAAATGTGCAATACATTGGTTTCTTCCATGAAGAGTGCAAGTGCCTCAGCCCTTCTCGGGCGATATGACAGGTCTCTTTGGGACTCCCTCTCAAGGTTCACCGAAAAGCTCCCCAAAGAAGACCAGCAGGACTTCAGCAAAATTCTACTGGAAGGTGGGCTAGTAGCCAATCAAGTTATAAGTGCGGCAGCGGACGCTTCAGATCTCGCCGCTCATGGTTACTCCCATGGCGTCTGTTCACGGCGCTCAGCAAGGCTGTGCCTCACAGGCCTCAAGCCTGATGCACAGAAAAAGATTCTAAATCTTCCATTTAACGGCTTGTCCTTGTTAGGGGCTCACGCCGATGAGGAAATGAATAAAATGAAGACAGAGCTGGATACTGTCAAGGCTGTAGGTCTGGAGAAGCGCAAAGAATACTGAAAGCACTTTAGTCAGGGCAACAAACGTTCCTTCCAGTAGAGGGTTCAAACCCCTCAATGGTCCTCCCAGAACCAGCAGAGGCCCCAATTCCAGCAGAGGGGTTGTGGCAGAGGAAGAGGGAACACCAAGCAGCAACAGTCCACCACTAAGCAGCCTTCCAAACAGTGAGGCATTGCTTCCTCTGCACCCGTTCGCCACTCGGGTAGGAGGGAGTATCGTTTTTCACCTGGAAGAGTGGGAAACCATAACAAGAGACAAATGGGTGCTGAATATTGTGCAGCATGGTAACTTGCTAAGGTTCAAGTCTCCCCCTCCGCAAGTGCCCCCGCAATTGAAGCGCCTTCCTCAACTTCAAAGTCTGCTTTTACAGGACGAAGTATCTATCCTCCTATCCAAGAGGGCCATAGAGGAGGTCCCACCTCTCCAAAGAAACCAGGGGGTATACTTTTGCTACTTCCTAGTCCAAAAGCGAGGAGTAGCCAAAGAGTACAGACCCATCCTCGACCTGCGCCTGCTGAACAGGTTTATCAGAAAGGGAAAATTCCGAATGCTAGCCCTGCATCAAATCTTTCCGCACCTTCACCAGGGAGACTGGATGTGTGCCATCGACCTGCAGGACGCCTACTTCCACATTCCTGTCTCAGTGAAACATCGCAAATTTCTCAGGTTTCAAGTCTCTCGTCACCACTACAAGTATTGAGTGCTTCCGTTCGGCCTCAAATCCGCCCCACGGACATTCTCCAAGTGCATGGCGGTGGTGGCTGCCTTTCTCTGCAGGCGAAAGATCTTCGTCTATCCTTACCTAGACGACTGGCTCCTGAAAAGCTCCACACCTGTGCTACTCCAGAGCCATCTCTCATACTGCCACAACCTGCTGCATTCCTTAGGGTTGCAAGTCAACTACAAGAAGTCGGTCCTCAACCCCACTCAACGGATACACTATCTGGGTGCCTCCCTGGACTCCGCAGAGGCAAGCGTGTGTCCTTCGGAGGAGAGGTTGTCTTCAATGCTTCTCAAGTGCCACACTCTTCTCGACACCGCACTTCCCATAGCCAGGGAAGTGTCTTCACTACTGGGTTCAATGGCCTCGTGCATCTACATTGTGCCCAATGCACGCCTTCACATGCGGCCTCTACAACAAGCACTCGAAGATCAATGGTCTCAGAGGTCAGGTCGCTGGGAAGAATGTGTCTCTCTCCACCAAGCTGCCAGGGACTCCATCAGATGGTGGATGAAACGTTCTCACCTGCTGCAAGGGGTCCCTTTTCATCAGACGCCTCCAACACAGACAGTAGTCACAGATGCCTCAATGCAAGGCTGGGGTGCTCATATGGGCCAGCTTCAGGTACAAGGTCTCTGGTCCGAGACAGAAAGAAGTTAGCACATCTCCTTCTTGGAGCTACGGGAGGTCCATCTGGCGCTCAAATACCTGTATCCGTCTCTTCAATCCAGCCACATTCAGATTCAGACAACATAACAACTATGTTCTATCTGAACAAGCAAGGAGGCACCTGGTCACGAGTCCTGTCTCTGGAAGCCAAATCCATTTGGCAGTGGCTGCTGGCGAGAGGTCTCTCAATCGTCGCAGTCCACCTTCCAGGAACCCTGAATGTGCAGGCAGACGGCCTCAGCAGAGACTTGGTAGAAGCGCACGACTGGGTGCTCAACGAAGACGTCGCGCAGGAGGTCTTCCGGCAATGGGGAGTGCCAGACATCGATCTGTTCACAGACTCGGCAAACACAAAATGTCCCGTCTTCGCGTCCAGATTCCCCCAGCAGGGATCACGGGGGAATGCACTTTTCATCAGCTGGTCGCAGACATTGCAGTATGCTTTTCCTCCACTCCCTCTAATCCCGGCGGTCATACAGAAGTTCTAAAGGACTAACACCAGAATGATCCTGATAGCGCCAGAATGGCCACGCCAGTGGTGGTACCCGAATCTCCTCCAACTGTCAGAGGTTCCACACCAGAGACTGCCCTGACGCCCGGACTTACTGATCAAGAAGGAGGGAAGAGTGTTCCATCCCAACCTCCCCTCCCTCTGGTTGACTGCATTGCTCCTGAAGTGATCCAGTACGGACATCTAGACCTTTTTGCTGACTGTATGGACATTCTTAGAGAAGCAAAGAGGCCCTCCACCAGAAAGTCTTATGCTTTCAAGTGGAAGAGATTTTACCTTTTGTGTAGTGGCAACGCTCTTGATCCGACTCAAGGTCAAGAGCAAGTAATTCTTCCATACTTACTGCACTTGGCAAGGTCAGGCTTGAAGTACCCCTCCATCAGGGTCCACTTAGCTGCAATCACAGCTTATAGAAAGTCTCCTACCCAGACCTCATTTTTTCAACTGCCTGTGGTCAAAGATTTCCTAGAGGGGCTTAAGAAAGTGTTTCCACCAGTGAGGTCCCCTTCGCCTCCCTGGGAGCTTAACATTGTCCTCACCAAATTGATGGGGGCTCCTTTCGAGCCTATTCATAAGGCATCTTTGCAGCATTTGACCTGGAAGGCTGCTTTCTTAGTAGCCATCACTTCAGCCCGCAGGGTAAGTGAGATCCAGGCCCTGTGCTGCGAGGAGCCTTACACTGTTTTCCATGCCAATAGAGTGGTGCAGGAAGTCTGACCGGCTCTTTGTTAATTATGGTTCAACAAATTCCGGGCTGGCTACTTCCAAAAGATCTATTTCTAGATGGATCGTCTCCTGTACAGCCTTGTCTTACCAACTAGCCAACAAGGTCCTGCAGGGCAGACCACGAGCACACTCTACCAGAGGGAAAGCTTCATCCACAGTTCTCCTTCGCAACATTCCCATATCTGAGATTTGCAAGGCGGCTATATGGCGCTCGATGCATACCTTTACACGCCATTACTGCCTAGATTCAGATGCACAGGCCGATGCCCAGGTGGGGCAGGCCTCTTTGAGGAATTTGTTTGCATAACTGCTGTTTGAATGTGATGTTACTTCATGTTCTATATGCTCTCTTGCTCGTCCGCGAGACTTTGGGTATGGGCTTGCTACTCTATTCATAGATTATGACTAATGCTGAGTATCCCCTGGATGAGAAGGATTAGTTACTTACCTGTAATCCTAGTTCTCATCCAGGGGTATACTCATCAAAGTCATAAGCGACCCACCCACCTCCCCGGACGAGCTTTCTCTTCAAGTTATTGTTTATTGATTGCAGATCTACTCAGGTGCATATGCACAGTTAAAAAGAACTGACCTAACTGCCACCTGTGGTGCATCATGGGAGCAAGGGGTCTCCTGCAGGTCTTAAAGGCACGGTACCCCTACTCTAATGCCTTAAAGGCAAGGTGTCAGTTTTCTTTGTTTCTTAGTACTCTGCTGCAGCCTACAGGCAAATGACTGCAATTACAAGTTTGCTTTGTTTAGTGCTTCCTTTTTTCCTTATGGGTTAGGGGTACTACAATGCAAACCTACGTAATTTCAGCATTTTTGCCATGTTGTAGACAGTTTAGGCTGCATGTATATGTTTTCAAATATGCATATATATATGTATATATATGTATTTTCTATATGCTCCGGGATCCCGCACATGGGCAGGGATTATTCATAGATTATGACTTTGATGAGTATACCCCTGGATGAGAACTAGGATTACAGGTAAGTAATTAATCCTTCCTCTCCCCCATTTGCAGTCCGCCCTGCCCTGAAGGTACAGTGCCACATAGTCACGAGAGAGCGAGAGGGCTGAGTGGAGGTGCTGCCTGCACGGCGCGGTGTGAAGGGGTGCGGGCCTACTCCTGGATTGACTGGCCTATCTACTGCTACTTTGGAACGTGTGGAGATAACGCAAGGTGACGGCCGCATAGCAGGCAGACCCTGGAAAGCACCTGTGTCGGTTGGGGCTGCGTGTGGACGGCGGGGCCTCTAGGCTCCATTGCTACATAGGGAACAGCCTGCGGCGGTGTTGGTGAATCGGGAGGTTCTCCGGAGGGGTGCCCTGCCCCCTGCATTGCTCGGCCTAGATGGTGCTGTCATTCTCCAGCCCTATTACTTGGCATCACAGCGGAGCGTGGGCTGGGGACTAGAAACCGCTGCCCTGCTTGTATTCCCACCTTGAAGCCGCGGCCCCACCTGTTGACCCTTGGCTGGGGGTTGCTCTGCTAGTCCCACCAGGCTGGATGCGTCAGACCCACCCTGCAGCGCTGCTCCTGAAGGTACTATCCTGCGCCTGGGGAGTTATTGCGTGACACTAGGGAGCCAGTTGAGATGGGCCGAGTGGTGAAGAAAAAGGGGTTCGGGGCCCTACAGGAGGAGGACTGGGGACGTCAAGCTGGGGATGAGGATGTGGGGGCGCGGGGCTCCAACCCGGAAGCCCCAGGAGGTCCCACCTTGGCTGACATAATGCAGGCCATCTCTGCGTCGCGGGAGGCACTCGATCTAAAATAGACACCATTGGGGTGGACCTTGCCCTACTCAAGGACGATCACAAGAAACTGAAGGAGAGGGTCAAGGTGACCGAGAAGACATTGGAGGAGGTGCGGGTTAAAATGACCAGCCTACAGCACTCCTTGAGGCAGATGGAGGACAGGGCCCGAATTTTGGAACTGAGGGCGGAGGACAGCGAAGGGCGCTCTCGCAGAAATAACCTCCGCATAGTGGGGGTTCCAGAACATGTGGAGGGGGACAATGCTGTCCGGTACCTGGAGGGATGGCTCAGGTCAGAGGTTGCCCCCGAGGGGCTGTGCCCATTCTTTGTCCTTGAGAGAACCCACAGGGTCCCAGCTAGGCCTCCTAAGCTAAGCCAGGAGCGCCCCCGAGGCCACTGGTGGCACGGCTTCTACATTACCGTGACAGGGACCATCTTCTCCAACAAGCCCGGGAGAAGCAGCACCTGCAAATTGAAAACTCCAAGGTGATGCTCTTTCCTGATTATACTAGGGAAGTTCAGAGACAGCGCGCCTCTTTCGTAGCTCTCATTAGGAAGCTGCGTCAACTATATATTCTGTATGCCATGCTCTTCCCGGCACGCTTGCGGGTGGTGGACACAACCCTCACGCTTTTTTTTACCACTCCGCAGGCCGCGGCTAGAAACACGAGCAATGCAGAGAGACGGTCCCCTGTAACTACGAGCCCAGCGAGGGCCCTCACGTTACCGGATAGTCGCCTTGAGAGGGACAGAGCGGTACAGGCGGTGGCGGCGATCAGCCAGAGTGGAACTAGCCCGACCTCTGTTTCTCCTGCCCGAGTGTTGGGGGGAACTGTGTCTTCTCCAGCTGGCAGTACGAATGGCGACTCTGAGACTGAACTTCCGGAGGTTACTCCGCAGACGGTGGACCTGATTGGCTGAACTAGGCATAGGTGGAGTGGTGAGATACACTCGCAGCATAGCTCAGGACTGATCTCTGAAGGGTTTCTTCCTAGCGGGGTGTGGGGTGATGGTATCACTTGCTCACCATAGTTGGGGGCCCTCATGCAGATGCTATTGTTCATAATGGCGATGAGCGGGGGGTGGTCGGGGGGGCTTTGGGTCCCATAGAGTCGGTGCATGTCTCACTACCCTTGTTTGAGCGAGGTTGCTGTTTTCTTTATCAGTTTGGATGGGGGCTAGTTAAAGGGTGCCTATCCTGGGGAGTTGGATTTGGGGGTGTAGGGGTACGGGGGCGGGGATGGGTGGGACCAAGCATGCCGAGTGGGGAGAGGAGGCGAACAGTATTCGTCTGACCACACCATGGGTACCACCATAGGCATTAAGTGCCTGTTGTGGAACTTTAGGGGGATGCAAACTATCACTCGTCGTCACAAGATCCATGCATACCTTAGGCGAAGAGGGGTGCAGATAGCACTATTACAGGAAACACACTTAAATAAGCAGGAGGGACTGGCCTTACAGCGAAATGGCGAGCGCAGATGTACTGTACCACATATTCGGCCTTTGCACGGGGCGCATATACGTGCACGGGGCGCATTCGTCTGGATTAGGGCAGGGGTGCCGTTCCAGTGTATGGGACAGGTGATTGACCCCAACGGTAGATATGTTGTAGTAACGGGCGCTTGGATGGGAGGGACGTCGTCCTGGGCAGTATATATGCTCCTAATACGGATCAGGCTTTCTTTTTTTTACATCTTTCTGGGACATTGGCACCCTTGTTGACTGGCTCAGTGCTCTTGGGTGGTGACTTCAACTGTATTACTGACGTTGCTTTGGACCGATCCCACCCTCCCCTTGTGGACTCCCCGGTTCACAGACTGGCTGCAATGCAGCGGGACTGGCAACAGCAATGGGGGTTGACTGATACCTGGAGGGCCCATCACCCATTTGACAGGGACTATTCCTACTTCTCCTCCCTACATGACCTGCATGTTCGGTTGGACTCGATCCTCAGTTCCCCGGACGTTCATGGGGGAAAGGTGCACAGTGAATACTTGGCCAGGACATCGTCTGATCATAACCCTTTGCTGGCAATACTGCACTGGGTGCGGGACTGCCCTGCCATCCACACTTGGCTTCTTCGGCCTGATACGTTGGAGGACCCGGTGTTCCGTGCTACTATTGGGTCGGTCATTAAAGAATACTTTAGGGTTAACGCCAATACGGCGTCTTCTTTAATGGTTGAATGGGACGCCTTTAAGTCAGTGGTTAGGGGGCGATGCCTGAGTGAGGTGGTGGGAGTGCGCAAAGTGTTGCTTCAAGATGTCCTTAAGGCAGAGCAGAAGGTGCGTGACTCGGAAAGGGAGCGTCCAGAGCGTCTGGATCGGCAGGAGGGGCTACTCGAAGCTCGGGAGGAACTGGCGGTCCAGCTCTAGAGCTGCGTTGCTTCGACTATAAAGCCTACACAGATAAGGCGCACGTGGAGCGCGATAAGGCGGGAGCGCTCCTAGCCTGGCTGGCCAATCCGGCGCGTAGAGGCATGGCGATCTTGGAATTGAGAGGCCAAGATGACGAGGTGATTTATACTCAAAGGGGCATTAATGATAATTTCTTACGGTACTACACTGAGCTCTATCAGAGCACACTGGGGCCTGGGTTTCCTGGGGATGTAGAGTTTCTGTCGAGTGCGGGACTGCCTCAACTCGAGGAAGGGGATGCTGAGGTTCTTGGGCGAGACATTGAGGTGGGTGAGGTGCGCAGCGCTATAAAACATATGGCCAGAAACAAAATGCCGGGTACGGATGGGCTTCCAGTGGAGTTTTACGCGGCCTACGCTGATCTACTGGTGCCCTGCTTGGTGGCCCTTTACAACAGAGCGAGGCGTGAGGGCGTCCTTCCTGTTACTACGCGAAAGGCTCTCATAGTTCCCCTTCATAAGCTGGGTAAACCCTCGTGGGATCGATCCTCGTATAGGCCCCTCGCGATGCTTAATTTAGATTATAAAATCCTGAGCCGCATACTGGCCGGTCGTTTGCTCCCCCATATGCGACACTGGTCCATAAGGATCAAGCTGGGTTCATACCTTCTCGCAACACTGCGATGAATATCCGCAGGCTCATGCATATTTTGGAGTTCGGCGCCTATGATAAGGAGGAGGCCTGTATCTTTGCAGTTGATATTGATAAGGCCTTTGATAGCTTGGAGTGGCCCTACCTTTTTAATGTTTTGCGGGAATTTGGCCTTGGCGAACAATTTGTACAGTGGACGGCGTTGTTGTACAGCGCGTCTACTGCCAGGGTGAAGGCAGGGGGCTGGTGTCTGCGGCTTGTGCGGTAGCTAGAGGGATGCGACAGGGGTGCCCGTTGTCCCCTTTACTGTTCACTCTGGCGATGGAGCCTTTGGCAGCGCATGCCCGGACAGGCCAGTATTACTCTGGACTCTTGGTAGCGGGCCAAATGCAACATATAGCATTATATACGGAGGATCTTCTCATGTTTCTCCCAGATGCTGAGGGTGCTCTACGTGGAGCGAGGGGTTTGTTGGAGACCTTGGGGAGGGTGGCAGGTCTCAGGGTAAATTGGGCTAAGTCGTGCTTGTTTCCCATTAGGCCGGACAGAATAGTCCACCGGAGGGCAGAGGACGTCCCATGGGAATGTAGGTGTTAGAATCCGGCGTCTCTGGTTGGCGCAGGTATGCACTTGCGACAAGCAGGGACCCTTTTCATCTAAGTCAGGGCAAAGGATCACCTCTTTAAAAATAACCCCTGCTCACCCTCTAGGTAACGTGGCGCGAGCAGTCAGGCTAAATTTCCAGAGGGCATATAGGTTAAGCGTTCAAGTTGTCCCACACAATAATCACCACCCCACCACACAAAGACACAAGGCTGTATTTATGTCCAAAATATAATTCTTTATATAAAAGGTTTTCTTTCAGGCAGGTTGCATAAATACAGTTCTCTTGGTAAAATAATCCAGTTACTCTCAAAATGCTTTACGGGCAGTCCACAGTTGTAAAAATGGCACAGTTCTCTTTAAAATAGGTTTCTTAGGTCTTCTGGGCACTTCGTAGCGCCTTTGGGGTGCCTTTGGCAAGATTTTTACAGTGCCTTGCCGTTTCCCACGCTTCTCGCGTGAGCCGGAGTACGCTTGCCGAGTCTCACTCTTCTCGAGTGAGCACCGGTAATGCTTTTCAATGCAGTACGGTTAAAACGTAGGTACGGTTCGAACCTTGCTGTTCCCAGGGTAAGTACGGGTCGAACCAAGGCTGTTACGGCTCGAACTCAGCCAAAAGGAGCACTTTTCAAAGCGCCATTATTTCAGCTGGCAGTACGGTGCGAACCAGGCACAAGTATTTACAAGGCGGGTACGAACCAAGGCACTTCACAGGCAGTACGGTGCGAACCAGGCACAAGTATTTACAAGGCGGGTACGAACCAAGGCACTTCACAGGCAGTACGGTGCGAACCAGGCACCCGTAGTTACAGGGCAGGTACGGTTCGTACAAAGGCAAGTACGGGCCGTACTTTTCACGCGCTGGCACAATACCTTGCAGATTTCACGGGGAAGGTTCGTGGCGGCCTCGCGGTCCAGTCCAGGGGTGTCCCACGTCGCGCTGGTGTCCCCAGTGTCCAGGGGACGGCGGAGCTTCGTGGGGCGCTCGGGCAGGATGCAGGTTGCCACGAAGGGGGTCAGAAGCAGGAGGGCAGCCTCGGGGTGAGATCACAGCGCCGCGCGCTGTTAGCTTCGGCCGGAGACGCGAACCAGGGCACTTTAGTCCTTTGCAGAAGCCTCTACAACCCGGCAGGGGTCACAGGGACTCGGCGCTCAGGCGCGGAGATCTCCACCTTACTTTGCGAGCTACGGCTCGAGGGGGCAACTGTTCACGGTGCTCGGGCTGTCAGGCCTTTACGTTGTTTGCAGCCACGCCAGCAGCAGAAGTCGCGTTGCTCAGCGAGATCAGGGGATGCACAGGTTCTCCGGGGTCAGCTTGCTGAATCACTTCAAGGCACTTCTCCTCTTCTTTCAGGATGGTAGCGCCCACTGTTCCTGGGGCGCAGGTCAGGGGGCAAGTTCACACGCAAGCCCTTGGAGATTGTTTTAAAGGCACAAGTTGAATCAAAGTCCTTTTCTTCAGGCTTTCCCTCTCCTTCCAGCAGACAGGCACCCACTGCAGGCCAGTCTCTCAGGCAGAGAGACAGTATTCCTCCTTCAGCTTCTCCAGGTCCTTCTCCTTCAGGCAGAGTTTCTTCTTGGCGCAAACAGGATCTAATTTCTTAGGAGCCAGGCTCCTACTTTTATACACCAATTCTTTTGTTCTTTAGCGCCAGGGGGCCTGGGCCTGGCTCAGTCCAGTTTTTGGAGCACTTTGTTGTGGTGACTCTGCGCTTCCCTTTCAGCAGCAGGGCAGAGACATCAGCCGCTCCACAGGGGGCGGCGCCGGCTTTGTGCTGGCAGAGCACAGGTCTATTCAAGAGTCAGGGTGTACTCCTCCCACCCATCCTGGTGTAATCTCTCTACCCACCACCTGGCAGCCAGCCTGTCTCCTGGAATTCCCCAGCCCTGCTCCTTACTGTTGCTAGGCAGAACACACACACACAGCAGAGGCGGACTGAAATGGCCAGGTCAGTAAATACTAACTTTCTAAAAGTAGTATTTACAAACGCAGGATATTAAAATAAACTTTACTAAAAGAAGTATTTTATTATTCTGAGTTCAGGCATACTAAACATAATTGTCTACCATGCTCTATGAGTCCACTGGGATTGCAGGGTGTAGTAATTCCAGTAGCCCATTCTGGCCTATGGAGAGCAGGTAGCCTTCAATAGTGAAAAACGAAAATGGCTGTAATTCACTATTAAGACATGCCACACACATCAGGGCATGTCCTACCTTATGCCTACAATGCACCCTGCCCTTGGGCCTACCAGAGGGGTGACTAATATGTAGTTAAGGGAAGGTTTAGGGACTGGCAAGTGGGTGCACTTGCGCAGTCAGCGCGACGGTACCAGACCGCACGCAGGTTCTGCAGTGGCAGATCCTAGACACATTTTACTAGGCCGCTTCTGTGGGTGGCACAACCAGTGCTGCAAGCCCACTAGCGGCATTTGTATTTACAAGCCCTGGCACTCCTGGTGCACTCTACTAGGGGCTGACAGTAAACCAAATGAACCAATCATGGACACCAATCAATGTATACATTTTACCATAGGGAGAGCATATGCACCTTAGCACTGGTCAGCAGTGGTAAGGTGCCCAGAGTCATAAATCAGCCAACACCAGGTCAGAAAAAATACAGGAGGAAGGCAAAAAGTTTAGGGATGACCCTTCAAAAAGGGCCAGGTCCAACACAACCCCCTTCCAGCCAAAACGCAGGGTAGACCAATCACCACCGTGATGGTCTTCCCTGCTTGGGGCGATAGAACAAGGACCTGGCCCGCAACTGCAGGGGCAGACTCCAGTTCTACGCCAATCTGAACCTATTGGACTCCCTCTGTCCATACTCTCAGGGCCCACCAAGCCAATCCATGGGGAACCCTTCTCCTCACCTGTGGACACCACCTGTGCAGCACCTAACCTTAACTGGCCCACAGGTGTGTCCCACCAGAGAGACAGCAAAATGCTACAGTGGCCACTGACAGTAGTCAGGGATGAGACCCAGGCCGTATGCCTCTCAGGGCTCTCAATCCTCTGTGGTGCCAGGGAGCAGGGGCCAGTAGCCCCAGGTGCTTGGCACCCTTTGTCCATTCTCCCCCTTGTCAGGTCAGGTATGACATCCTGGCACTGACCCACCAGCCCCGGGACTGTACCCAGCGGCTGGACCAAAGACTGGGGTGGCCTCTCCCACACCCGGTCCTCCTCCTTGGGGCTCTGTACCCTCCCACCTGGAGTGGCACCCCCTTCCAGAATTGCCACGGCACCTGTGGCAGGTGTCCTGCGCAATTCGCCCACCAGTTCAGGGGTTCTATCCTGCAACTGGGTGCCCAGGTCAGGGGGGACACCCTGAACCTGGCCCTTCAACCTAGGGTCTAAACCCTTCAGTTGAGCCGGGGTCAGAGGCGAGGACTCCCTCCCTCTGCACCCCCTTCCAGAGTACTGCCCACTCCCAACTGGCGTGGTACCCCTAGAAGCAACATGGGTCAGGACACTGATTACAGTGGTCCCACCCTCCAGGTCAGACAACACCTGAACCTGGCTTCCCAACCCTGGGTCCAACCCATGCGGTTGAACGCTCGCCTGGCGCACCAGGACTTCCCGGGGAGCACGCATGCCCCCCCTGAGGGTGACACATAACTCATGTGTCGTGTGACAGTCTGCCTGGCGCTGATCTCCAGACCCCTGTCCATCTGACAGTGCCTGAAGATCCCCCAGGACAGAAGTGGTGTCACCATGGTCACTCACGGGGGACGCAGCCCTTCTGGCTGGCCCCTGACCCACTGGTTCTTCCACTGGGGACTCTTTCCCCCTCTCACCCCTCAATCTGGACCTCTGCACCCTCCCAACTGGAGCGGTACTGCCAGACACCAGAACTGATGGAGGCCTGCTTACAGACACTCCCAGCTCACCAGACACCAGGGGATCCCCCTCAACGGGTGGCCCATCAGGACAGCCTAGGCTCCCCGCCTGGTGTTCCCTTAAAGAACCATCCAGG
This sequence comes from Triturus cristatus, assembly GCF_964204655.1. Classification (NCBI taxonomy): domain Eukaryota; kingdom Metazoa; phylum Chordata; class Amphibia; order Caudata; family Salamandridae; genus Triturus; species Triturus cristatus. Next base: position 299,722,633 of record NC_140590.1, on the reverse strand, counting down.
CTCTGAGACTGGGTTTCGGGCACCTGGGGGCACGCAGCCCCACACTCACTCCTTCTCCACTGAGACAGGACGTGAGCCCCTACACCCCTCCCACTACCATGGGACCTAGCTGGGCTACTCTGCACCACTTCCACCACTCTGGGTTGGAAGATACCTGAGCCACTCCCCACAGGGTCATTCCCCAATGCCTCTCCAGACCCTCTGGAATCCACCAAAAGGTCTACCTCCAATGTGAGCTCTCTGCGGTCAGAGAACTCGGTCTCCAACAGGTGTTGACATAGCTCTGGAAAACAGGGACTTAAAATATGCTCTCCCACAATTGGATCACACAGCCCCCTAGCAGGGTTAACCAAACTAGCCTTCACCTTACCATCCAGTGCCTCACACACGTACTCCACACCACTCTCCTGAGACTGGCAAGACAGTATCTGACTGTCTCTGTCACACAACCCACACTCTTCTGGGCGGTCTTCACACTCACCTACCAGGACTTCAATGTTGGGGGAACCCCTCTCCCTGCGCCTCTCATCTAGAGCCAGTAGAGTGTCCCTCCCGCCACTAGGACTATGAACCCCTGCGCCAGTTACCCTATTCCCTTCAGGGATACTGCGCACTACTGGAGCTACCTCATGCCCTTGAACCTCCTGGTGTGTGTTAACCCCCTCCTTCAAGCCAGGCGCCACATCTCTGGGTGTGTGTACTACTCTTTCAGCACTAGAGAATTCAATATTGCTGCCACCATCTGAGCTGGATTCCTCCTCCCACTCAGAAAAGCTCAATCTCTGAGCTACGCACCTTTCTTGCTGCTGGGATGAGACACTCATGGCCTCAAGCCTCTCGAGCTCCATATCATATTTCTTCATTAAAAAGTCATGCTCCATTTGCATTTTCTTTTCTTCAAGAGCCAGCTTCTTCTCTTCCAGAGCCAGCTTTTTGCTTTCCAGCTCCAATTGACCATCTATTTTCAGTTTTGCCAAAGTGACTTGTTGCTCTCTTGCGGCCTGTCTGTCTGCCAGCTCCTCTGGTGACAGACACCTGCCCGCACTGTGGATGCTCTCCGCTGGTTCCACTAGGTCAATCTCCTCAGGTACAACATCCTCAGCTGCACCCCTTGATTCCATCCAGGCTTTCAGCGCCTTGTAGATCTGTGGTTTGAGCTTGCACCCCACATGTGGAACCTTGAACTTCTTGCAGAAGTACTTGAGTTGCCTTCTTGTGTAGTCGTCCAGTTTTGACGCATCCCATTCCCATTCCATCTCAGAGGCTTCAGATGCTGTGCTGGTTGAGCCCGGCATGGCTTCAAACGCAAGGGATCTTCTTTTTCCTTGGCAAGCGAAAATTAAAACTTGAAAAAGTTCTGTGGTTTAAGCTACTGGACCGTCTACTGTGCAATGGTTAGTAATCACTGCGCAGACACCAAGAACGCAAATCCGTAAATCCCACCGCTGCCACCAATGTTAGAATCCGGCGTCTCTGGTTGGCGCAGGTATGCACTTGCGACAAGCAGGGACCCTTTTCATCTAAGTCAGGGCAAAGGATCACCTCTTTAAAAATAACCCCTGCTCACCCTCTAGGTAACGTGGCGCGAGCAGTCAGGCTAAATTTCCAGAGGGCATATAGGTTAAGCGTTCAAGTTGTCCCACACAATAATCACCACCCCACCACACAAAGACACAAGGCTGTATTTATGTCCAAAATATAATTCTTTATATAAAAGGTTTTCTTTCAGGCAGGTTGCATAAATACAGTTCTCTTGGTAAAATAATCCAGTTACTCTCAAAATGCTTTACGGGCAGTCCACAGTTGTAAAAATGGCACAGTTCTCTTTAAAATAGGTTTCTTAGGTCTTCTGGGCACTTCGTAGCGCCTTTGGGGTGCCTTTGGCAAGATTTTTACAGTGCCTTGCCGTTTCCCACGCTTCTCGCGTGAGCCGGAGTACGCTTGCCGAGTCTCACTCTTCTCGAGTGAGCACCGGTAATGCTTTTCAATGCAGTACGGTTAAAACGTAGGTACGGTTCGAACCTTGCTGTTCCCAGGGTAAGTACGGGTCGAACCAAGGCTGTTACGGCTCGAACTCAGCCAAAAGGAGCACTTTTCAAAGCGCCATTATTTCAGCTGGCAGTACGGTGCGAACCAGGCACAAGTATTTACAAGGCGGGTACGAACCAAGGCACTTCACAGGCAGTACGGTGCGAACCAGGCACAAGTATTTACAAGGCGGGTACGAACCAAGGCACTTCACAGGCAGTACGGTGCGAACCAGGCACCCGTAGTTACAGGGCAGGTACGGTTCGTACAAAGGCAAGTACGGGCCGTACTTTTCACGCGCTGGCACAATACCTTGCAGATTTCACGGGGAAGGTTCGTGGCGGCCTCGCGGTCCAGTCCAGGGGTGTCCCACGTCGCGCTGGTGTCCCCAGTGTCCAGGGGACGGCGGAGCTTCGTGGGGCGCTCGGGCAGGATGCAGGTTGCCACGAAGGGGGTCAGAAGCAGGAGGGCAGCCTCGGGGTGAGATCACAGCGCCGCGCGCTGTTAGCTTCGGCCGGAGACGCGAACCAGGGCACTTTAGTCCTTTGCAGAAGCCTCTACAACCCGGCAGGGGTCACAGGGACTCGGCGCTCAGGCGCGGAGATCTCCACCTTACTTTGCGAGCTACGGCTCGAGGGGGCAACTGTTCACGGTGCTCGGGCTGTCAGGCCTTTACGTTGTTTGCAGCCACGCCAGCAGCAGAAGTCGCGTTGCTCAGCGAGATCAGGGGATGCACAGGTTCTCCGGGGTCAGCTTGCTGAATCACTTCAAGGCACTTCTCCTCTTCTTTCAGGATGGTAGCGCCCACTGTTCCTGGGGCGCAGGTCAGGGGGCAAGTTCACACGCAAGCCCTTGGAGATTGTTTTAAAGGCACAAGTTGAATCAAAGTCCTTTTCTTCAGGCTTTCCCTCTCCTTCCAGCAGACAGGCACCCACTGCAGGCCAGTCTCTCAGGCAGAGAGACAGTATTCCTCCTTCAGCTTCTCCAGGTCCTTCTCCTTCAGGCAGAGTTTCTTCTTGGCGCAAACAGGATCTAATTTCTTAGGAGCCAGGCTCCTACTTTTATACACCAATTCTTTTGTTCTTTAGCGCCAGGGGGCCTGGGCCTGGCTCAGTCCAGTTTTTGGAGCACTTTGTTGTGGTGACTCTGCGCTTCCCTTTCAGCAGCAGGGCAGAGACATCAGCCGCTCCACAGGGGGCGGCGCCGGCTTTGTGCTGGCAGAGCACAGGTCTATTCAAGAGTCAGGGTGTACTCCTCCCACCCATCCTGGTGTAATCTCTCTACCCACCACCTGGCAGCCAGCCTGTCTCCTGGAATTCCCCAGCCCTGCTCCTTACTGTTGCTAGGCAGAACACACACACACAGCAGAGGCGGACTGAAATGGCCAGGTCAGTAAATACTAACTTTCTAAAAGTAGTATTTACAAACGCAGGATATTAAAATAAACTTTACTAAAAGAAGTATTTTATTATTCTGAGTTCAGGCATACTAAACATAATTGTCTACCATGCTCTATGAGTCCACTGGGATTGCAGGGTGTAGTAATTCCAGTAGCCCATTCTGGCCTATGGAGAGCAGGTAGCCTTCAATAGTGAAAAACGAAAATGGCTGTAATTCACTATTAAGACATGCCACACACATCAGGGCATGTCCTACCTTATGCCTACAATGCACCCTGCCCTTGGGCCTACCAGAGGGGTGACTAATATGTAGTTAAGGGAAGGTTTAGGGACTGGCAAGTGGGTGCACTTGCGCAGTCAGCGCGACGGTACCAGACCGCACGCAGGTTCTGCAGTGGCAGATCCTAGACACATTTTACTAGGCCGCTTCTGTGGGTGGCACAACCAGTGCTGCAAGCCCACTAGCGGCATTTGTATTTACAAGCCCTGGCACTCCTGGTGCACTCTACTAGGGGCTGACAGTAAACCAAATGAACCAATCATGGACACCAATCAATGTATACATTTTACCATAGGGAGAGCATATGCACCTTAGCACTGGTCAGCAGTGGTAAGGTGCCCAGAGTCATAAATCAGCCAACACCAGGTCAGAAAAAATACAGGAGGAAGGCAAAAAGTTTAGGGATGACCCTTCAAAAAGGGCCAGGTCCAACAGTAGGTGTTTACCATATTTGGGCACTAGGATCTACCATGCTCCGGATGACCTGTTGGAGGGCAATTTGGGGCGAGCGGTGCACAGCACGCAGGCCTGTTTTGATTTTTGGGGAACTCTTCCGCTATCAGTTGTTGGTAGGGTCGCCTTGTTGAAGATGGTCATACTACCCAGATATCTCTACTACTTTGGGACGCTCCCCCTCTGGATCCCGAGTAAGTTCTTTGCCCAGCTTAATACTTTGGTCACAGGTTTTCTGTGGGGGACTGGGAGATGGAGAGTCGCCCTGTCTACGCTGCAGAGGCCCAGGGCAGAGGGAGGATTTGCGCTGCCGGACCTGGAGGCTTACTATCATGCCGCACAGTTCCAATGGTTTACAAAATGGGTGGCAGGCCATAGTAGAAGACCTGAGGATATGGGGCAGTTGGAGCCGAACTGGCGACACTTATCAGGGGTACTGTTGCGAGTGCCGCTGCGGGATGTCTTGTTGCCGCCGGCGACGCTGCTTTTTGCATCTGGCTAGAAGAACGCACGTTGGGATACCTTACGCGCCTGAGATCCCGCTGAGAATGTGCGAGGTGTTGCCTCACGGGGATGATTTGAGCCAATTACTGGCCTGGGAGGAGGCGGGAGTAACCGCAGTGGGTGACCTATACGAGGATGGGAACCTCTTCCCTTTTAATGATCTCAGGGAGCGGCATGACCTCCCGAGGGGGTACTTTCTCTTACATGTGGCTCTGACGGCGGCTATTAGAAGGCATTGGCATTGTTGATTGGCGGAGCCTGCTATGTCACTCTCCTGTCAGTATATAGTGATGGCGGCGGGAACTTTCAAAGCGGTAACTTGCCTCTACAGGCGGATCACTAGGGATATGCGTCCCTCCTTGATGGTGTTGAGGATCAAGTGGGAGCCAGATTTGGGAGAACCCATTGCGGAAAAAGCCTGGGAGGCAATTGTTGAAAGAGCGTGGAAAAGCTCCCGTAATGCGCGCTTTCAGCTCATCCAATTCTATGTCCTAAATCGGGCCTACCTTACGCCCCACAAGATTAGTGAATATTTTGGGTTGTCTGCTACTTGCCCTCATTGCACTCAGGAAGGGGCGAGCTTTCTCCACATTTTTTGGGCCTGTCCACTGTTGGGAGGGAGGTGGTGACTGTTTTCACAAATGTGACGGAGAGTGAGGTGGCCTTGATGCCAAGGGTATGCTTGTTGCATTGGTTCCTACACACTTTCAGGACTAAGGTTACCAGCAAGTAGAGCCTCCTGAGCGGTATCCCCTTCTGTGGCAACATAGGGCGTTCTGGAGCTGGCGGGAGCCTGGTGGGCGCTTTTCCCTGGTGTTCCTGATTTGATACAGGCTGGGTACCGTGACGTAGGAGTTCAAATAGGTGATAGAAGGACTCTGATTACCTCTATGACCATATTGGTGACCGGCGGCATGCTTGGGTGGGTGGCTGGGGTGGGGCTGGGGCAGCTTGTTGGGATATTTAGGGAATGGGGGGGTGGTGATGGGGTGTTCTCAATGTTGCAGCACAGTGCTGGCCTGAACCATGTGTGGAGACGGATAGGCCCAGCACTTGGACTCTAAGTGGGAGACTGAAGGAGACTTAGTATTGCACCTTTGTGGTATTTGGAAGAGCACATCTGTGAACAGTTCCACATGGGAGGTCGCTAGAGCTTTTATTGTGAACAGTTGTGCTACATCTTGACTGTTTCGTCACTTTATCACGGTGCCTACAGGGCTGTATATTTATTTGTTGGAAAACAATAAAATTCTGTTTAAAAAAAATAAAAATCACTGGGCCACGGCTCCAGACACAGGGGCGCAGCATTACTCGAGCCCTCTTCACAGATCTCTGTTGGCTTGACTGGTACAGGCTGTGGATAGGGAACGTACTCCTGCAAGAGTCAGAACTCGCAGCCGCACTCCTGTGCACTCACACAGAAGGAGATCTAGATCTAGAAGCAGGAGTAGGAGATGCAGATCCCAACTTCTTCACCCTCTTCTATTCGCACGTCCCACAGAGACTACTCACCTACCCTCACTGACAGTCCACCATCGAGGGTCTCTCCGGTGGATGACGTTACCACCTTTCAGGACATACTTGGCAGAGGAGCAACAAAGCTGGGCATTCCTATGCCGACTCGTCAGAGTAAGTGCTCTGTGATTTTTTAGACCTTACACCAAAGAGAAGCATCTAGACCTTTGCTACATTTGGTACCAGGCCTCATAGAGCCAGTGATGGACATTTTTCTTACGCCAGCGAAAGTTATGACCGCGCCAGCTAGAATTTTAAAGAAGTACCGCTCGCCAGAAGACGACCCACTCTTCCTTAGATCTGATCCCCCTCCGGATTCTGTAAGACTTGCAGCGGCAAAAAAGACTCATGCTATTGCTTCCTCCTCTGCTGTTCCACCAGACAAGGAGAGTAAAATGCAGGATTCGTGGGGAAGGAAGGTTTGTGGCACATCAGCCTCGATGTTAAAGGTCTCAAGTGCATTGGCTCTCTTGAGCCGTTATGACAGGTCTCTGTGGGACTCCTTACAACAATTCACAGAGAAGTTGCCACAGGACGACCACAAGGACTTTGAGGAGATCTTGCAGGAGGGGAGCTTGGTGGCTAGCCAAGTTATCAGCGCTGCAGCTGATGGAGCTACTCTTTCGGCGCATGCCTAGGCGCATGGAATATGCGCTAGACGAACATCTTGGCTCCGTCTCACAGCGCTCAAACCAGAAGCGCAGTCGCGCATCCTGAATCTTCCCTTCTCCGGATCATCTATGTTCAGTGCTCACACGGATGAGGAGATGTCCTGCATGAAAACAGAACTGGACACACTAAAAGCCGTGGGTCTAGAAAAGAAGAAGGAATTCCGCATAATATTCAGGCCTTACAATAGACGATCCTCCCAACAGAGGGTTCAAACCCCTCATCGGCAGAAAAATCAGGATCAGCAAGGTCAACAAAGATCTCAATATCAGGGCTGGCGTTCTTCCAGAGGAAGAGGAAACAAGCGTCAGACTAACACCTCCGCCAAGACGCAGACCAAGCAATGAGTGCCCGCTTTCCCCGTCACCGTTCACCACTCCAGTGGGGGGGAAAGTATTGCAAATCATCTCGACGAGTGGCGAGCTATCACAAACGACCAGTGTGTGTTGGCTACGCTGCAGAATGGATACTCTACGTTTTTGACGCCATCCTCCCTCAATCCCTCCGGTTCCATCAACGTGTCACCAGATGGAAACATTACAAAACGAGGTGGCCACCCTTCTCCGAATATCAGCCATCGAGAAGGTGCCAATATCTCAACGAGGGTGACGGGTCTACTCAAGATACTTCTTAGTAAAGAAAAAGGGTCAAAAAGCGGAGTACAGACCCATTCTGGATCTGCGAACACTCAACAAATCAATCAGAAAGGAGAAGTTTTGCATGTTGGCTCTCCATCAAATATATCCACATCTCAGGCAGGGAGACTGGATGTGTTTGCTGGATCTGCAATATGCATACTTTCACGTCCCTGTAAATCAGCATCACAGACAATACCTGAGATTCCTGGTGGGATCCTCTCACTACCAGTTCAATGTACTACCCTTCGGGTTGAAGTCAGCTCCCCGAGTGTTCCCGAAGTGCATGGCGGTAGTGGCAGCCGCACTACGCCGCAAAGACATCTTCATGTACCTGTACTTAGATGACTGGCTGTTGAAGGGTCCCTCAACGCGCAGCGTGAGGAGTCATTTCAGAGCTTTGTCACTGGCTGGGCCTTCACGTGAACTTCGAGAAATCGACTCCACAACCAACGCAGAGAATCCATTATCTAGGCGCTCTGGTAGACTCTGAGGTAGGAAAAGTGTTTCCTTCGGCGGAGAGACAGTATTCCATCATACAGAAATGCAAGCTTGTTCTGGACAACGGAAGGCTGTCGGTTCGTCGGATTGCCTCCCTGTTAGGGTGAATGGCATCCTGCATCTTCCTGGTCCCCAATGCCAGACTACGAATGCATCCTCTTCAGCAGGATCTGGAGGTCAAGTGGACCAGCAAACAGCTCGCTGGGACGACAAGATCAGTCTCTCAAACGCAGCAAGAGCTTCCATCCCATGGTGGATGAAGAAGGAGAATATGCAAGTCGGGATACCTTTTCACTAAGCACCTCCCTCTCAAACAGTGATCACGGACGCTTCCCTCCAGGGCTGGGGAGCCCACATGAGAACCCTCCAGATGCAAGGTCTATGGTCTCCAAAAGAGCGATCCTATCACATCAACATGCTGGAACTGAGAGCAGTTCACCTGGCCATCAAGGCTTTCCTCCCTTCGATTTCGGCAAGTTCAATCTTAGTACAGACGAACAATACCACCACCATGTACTACCTGAACAAACAGGGGGGGAACTCGTTCTCGCATATTGTCGCTGGAACCTCAAACTCTCTGGCATTGGCTCCTGGCATGGAACCTATCGATCACAACAGTCCACCTGCCGGGCGCACAGGACGCGAGAGAGGATGCTCTCAGTCTTCACCTCGAAGACAGACAAGACTGGGTTCTCAACGACAAAGTCGTAGAAGACATATTCCAGGCTTGGGGTCGCCCCACCATCGACATCTTCGCGGAAGACAAAAATACAAAATGCCGAGACTTCGCCTCAAGGTTCTACCGGCCAGGGTCGAAAGGGAATGCCCTTTTGATAGACTTGTCAGGGGCATTTGTGTACGCCTTTCCACCCCTTCCTCTCATTCCGAAGGTGGTGACCAAGTTGTCTCATTCCCACACGAGGATGATACTGATTGCCCCGGACTGGCCGAGGCAATGGTGGTACCCGGGCCTTCTGCACCTGTCGGAGTGCCCTCACAGGAGGCTGCCGTGCAGACCGGACCTGCTGTCCAATATGAACTGGAGGATTCATCACCCCAACCTTCCCTCACTGAACTTGGCAGCATGGCTCCTGAAGTCCTCCAGTATGGCCATTTAGGACTGCCACAGGACTGCATGTCCATTTCAAAGGAAGCACGAAGGCCGTCCACTAGACACTCGTATGCGTGCAAGTGGAAACGCTTTTATAAGTGGTGTGTGTAGGAAGGTGAATATCTGACTATGGTTACCCCCAACTTTTTGCCTAGTGTTTAGCTGGTTTTTCGACTTAGTTGGCCTGAGATCCTGCCATTCAGGGTCTCAGGCTGTCTGCTCTCTCTTTAAAATGGACTCCATGTACCCTAGGTACATACCCAATTGGTAAGGATCACCTTATTGGCCCCTGTACAGTGTACCTTAGGTATCCAGGGCATAGGTGTACCCTAGACCTACCAGGGGCTGCAGCATGTATTATGCCACCCCTGGCCTGGCCTTCCATTATGACACAACTGGCTGATCACTCAGCTGGGGCAAGGTCGTGTAATCACCCCTTGCTTAGGTGTAGTATTCCTATACCTACCTTATATATAGACACATGTGTACCTATCAGCCACTCCTATGGCAGGCCTTAACAATCCTGGAGGCAGAGTGCTTGGTAACATGTGAGATGGTGCTCTAGCATGAGCTGAGCCTGTCTGCAGCTTTCGGAACCATGTCCTTATAGCTGTTCTATGAAATAGCCTACCATATACTCTTAAAGTACCTTATAATCCTAAACGGTTATGGTAACGATGGTTTGGCTTTATCAAAACATGTTGTGTAAGGTGTCTAACACTTTGGAATAATACCCCCATACCATTTCTGGTGATGAGGATATTATTCCTCCCTTCTAGAGGGAGAGACATGTTAAAATCCTACTTTGCTGTTTAACTCTCACCAAAGCCTCAGCATCACAAAATGGATGCTGCTGCCACAGACACGAGTCTGACCTCCTGCAGCTGGCAGCCCTCCCAGCCAGGGAGGCCTGGACAATAGGTTTCCTACTTGGGGAGGTGCTAGCACCTCCCCAGACAGACTTTAGTGTATTGGGGCAGGGAGGGCTGAAAGGAATGAGACATGCCTGGGGCACAAAAGGTGTCCGATGCATAGTCCAGTTCAAACCGGCGCTGGGGCACTCCAGCCCCAGCTCTGGCGCGAAACTGGACAAAGGAAAGGGGGTGTAACCACTCCCCTTCCTGGTCCCACCCATAGGAGGGACCTTGCAGGTAGCCCAGCCCACTAGCCCAGTATATTAGTAGGTAGCTGAGCCCTGCAGAAATTAGATTAACCTGAATCTGCAACTTGAACAGAAACTCTGGACCTTCGATATTCGACCTCACGAAGAAGACTAAAGAAATCTCCCTTGTGGCCAAGGAGTGACCACCCTATGCAACCAGGCACCATCTAGCGACCGCTGCTTGCTTTGCGACTGAATCCTACGAGGGACGACTGCAGAGACTGACCAGCGCCGAGACTTCCAGACACCTCTGAACCAGATCCACATCTCCAGCGAAGCTGAGGCCCGTGGAGGCGACGAGGGATGTGGGACCGGCGACTTGGGACAAGTGGCTAGTAACTGACTAGCGCAACTTCTGAGGCTTCCTCGAGGCTGTGCTTGGGGAATTGAGAAGCCCCACTCCCGAACACCATCTGCAAAGAAGACCAGCTCCCCACACTTCACGTGTTCTGCGTGGGTCCCTTCTGCACCTGTGTTGCTCGACGTGTTGTCCGGTTGCTGGCCCGTTGGCTAGTAGCCTCTGCGATGACGAACCTTTACTTTCATCTTGCTGGTCCGGCTCCTCCAGACTGGCACCCGCTCCTCTGTGAAAGAGAAGCACCCCAGACCTTCCTGGTCTGCACCAGAAGCAAGTCCTCCATCCTGCGTAGGTTCCGCTTGCCAAGGCTTGTTGGGTCCTGACTCGACTTCGACGCCGCCGACAGCAAGAGCCTTCGTGGGACAGCTCACCTCCTGGTCCTGGTCGTCCTCGACGTCTCCTGGTACCCGTGGCTGCTGCGACAAGCTTCACCTCTTCACCTGCATCTTCACGACATCGCCTGGTTCCTTCCTGGTTCCTTCCCGGCTCCTGGCTGGTGACCTAGACTCTGTCCCTTCTGCTTGCAGGTTCCTTCCTTCTTGATCCCCACCTTGGGATCCACCGGACACTCTTCACTGACTGCCTGTCAGCAACTTTCCTTCAGGCATCCATAGAAGTCCACGACGAAACCCGACGCAAGTTCACACCTATGCACCCACAGCCCGTGGGCTAGGTAACTTGGGTACTTCGGTGCTCACAAGGGTATTGACTATCCTAGGGTCTAGTTTCCGAGTCTCGACTTTCTAGCTATGCCAGAAGTGTCCTAAAACTGCTTATTTCTAACTGCTAGGGATTCTATCGACTTTTACGCATTACGCGTGAGTGTTTCCACTCTGCACCTGAATCCCGTGGGCCTCCCACTTCCTAAATGTTGGTAGTATAGCGTAGCCCCAGCGATTCCCTAGGCCTAGGCCTATCCTGTGTTCGTGACAGTGGTCCTTATACCACTTACTTAGTATATGGTTTGCGTGGCCCCTAGGGCCTAACTGTATTACTTACCTGTGTGACTTAATGTATGCTTAAATAAGACTGTGTTGTACTTACCTCGAATCTCATAAAGAGTGCTGAGGGTTTGCCTAGAATAAATACATTCTATTTTTATATATATCTGTTGTGGTGTCCTTTCATTTGGTATTCAAGGGATTACATATGGTATAACAGCTGGCTTCACATGCCATTCAGAGTTTAGCCTAAGACTGCTCTTGTCCATGCTACCACTAGGATAGCTGGTCTATAAGGTTGACTTTACAACCAATCACCATAAGGGTTGTTTGGACTGATACAAGGTGTACACTAGAATTAGTGACATCATATATCAGGCCAACTTCTCACATTGGTGAGCAGCGGTTGGGATCTGAGCTTGCTGTTGTAATACCATTGTAATCTTGAGATACTAAATTGAAAGATCACACAGATATTGTTTAGGTACATATAACATAGATTATAAATACTTAAGTCCTACTGGACTTAGTTGTTGTAGGTTGAAGGGCCTAGCACACCCTGACTACAACTACTAGAGAGGTTTAGTAGCTACAACTAGTGTAGGTAGGTGCACACACCACACCCTCACTAGAATCATGTCCCTGAATGGAGATCACACTGATACACCCTCAGGAGAGGAGAATCCTAGACAGATTCCCTCTAGATATGATGCATTCACTTTCCAGGAGATGAGACAACTGTATACCTCCAGGAGATTAAAACAGGGTTCCAACCCTACCCTTAGACAGCTAGTGGAGCTTCTGGAGGCCTATGATGCTGAAAGAGCTGCCAAGTATGGTGCCATGGCTGTAGATAGGGGCCTCCCCTCCACAGAAGAGACCCCTGACTTAAATGATACAGATGAGTCAGAAGAGACTTCAGAAGAAGAGGGAGGTAGCAAGACCCCAGTCAGAAGACTTAGTCAGGCTAACTTAAGCTTGCATGGGAGCTTGCATGGGAGCTTCCCTTACAGGCCCCCAAGTAATCTTAAAAAGAGAGATAGGAGAGGTAGGTCTCCCTCAGGGGACTCTCTCCACTCCTATCACTCAAGAAGCTCCAATGCTTCATCCCATAGGGGGATGACTTCCCCCCAGAGGAGAGAGCATGAGGCCAGAATGAAGGAAGCCAAACTGAGGATTGAAAGGGAAGAACTTGCCCTTGCCAAAGAGAAGCTTGCTCTGGCCAGAGAGCAAAAATTGTGTGGGTCAGAACCCACTGGTGGCAGCAACATTCCTAGAGATAGGGATAGGTCTTATGACCATAGAAACCTAAGCAAGATAGTCCCCCCATATCAGAATGGGGATGACATCCACAAGTGGATGACTGCTTTGGAGAGGGCCTGCAAAGTACAGCAGGTACCCCAGAGTCAGTGGGCAGCTATCTTGTGGCTCTCCTTTTCTGATAAAGGCAGAGACAAGCTACTCACAGTTAGTGATGAGGATGCTAACAATTACAAAGTCCTGAAGAGTGCTCTGATAGATGGGTTTGGCTTAACCACTGAGCAATATAGGTTGTTGTTCAGAGACACCCAGAAGACACAGACACAGGACTGGTCTGATTTTGTGGATTGTGCCACTAAGGCTTTGGAGGGTTGGTTAACTGGCAGCAAGGTGCAGGACTATACAGGATTGTATAACTTGATTATGAGGGAGCAGATCCTTAGTAATTGTCAGAACCAGCTTCTCCATCAACACCTGGTAGACTCAAATTTGACCTCTCCCCAAGAATTGGGAAAGAGGGCAGATAAATGGGTCAGGACCAGGATTAGGCCTAAAAATCAGGGTGGTGACCAAGAGAAAGATACCACCAAGCCTCAAGAGAAGGGTGGGGATAAAACAAAAGAGAAATCTTCCTCAGGGCCCCAAAACTCCACACAGGGTGGTGGGTCCCAAGCTCCCTCCTCTACCACAGTTAAAAATCCTTACTGCCATGAATGTAAAGTTCCTGGGCATTGGAAAACTGACAGCAGTTGCCCAATGGCTAAAAACAAAACTGTTCCTCCAATTACTCCTGTCACACCACCTATTACTGTCAGCAGTAATCCCCCAGGTGGTGGGAGTGCCCCCAAAAATTTGGTTGGGTTTTCTGGGGGAACACAGGGGGACCCTGGCTTAGCCAATTCCCCTACAGCAGCTACTCTTGTCTGTGATGGTGGCATGGGGTTTGCCAACTTCACTGCCTGTCCCAACACTTTGGGTAGGTACAGACAGGAGCCCTACATCAATGGTAGACAAGCTGAGGCCTACAGAGACACTGGAGCTAGCATCACTATGGTGGCCCATAGGCTAGTTCCCTCTGAGCAGCTTTTGCCTGGTTTCTCATACCAGGTAACTAACATTGATGGCAAACAGAACAGTCATCCCATGGCAGAGGTATGTTTCAGCTGGGGAGGTGTCATTGGCCCTAAGAGGGTGGCAGTGTCTCCAACCTTGCCTGTAGACTGCTCACTGGGGAATGACTTAGAACTCTCAGCTTGGGCTGGAGTTGAACAAGACACCCATTCTAAAATGGTAGGCCTTTCACAAAAGAGTAGTGGGGTTGTGCCAGCCACAACCCCTGTCCAAGTAGATTTCCTCCATGAAAAGGTTGGAAGGGCAGTGGTAGCCACAGCACAGGCAAAGACAGACTTCCCTGTGGAGATTGGCAGAGCTGTGACAGTCACAGCTCGAACCCAAACTGAGTGCCTCCCTGAAAAGGTTGGCAGGACTGTAATGGCCTCAGTCCATACTCAGACTGACATAGGTGTAGTGAAGCCTGAAACTATTGATCACTCCACACAAACAGAAAGTAGTGGGGAGGAAGAAAAGTCTCCCTCTCCCCAGACATTAGGAAAAGGTCAGCCTCCTCAGGGATCTGACCTCACCCCTTGTGAAAGAACTGCCCCAGAGGTAGCCAGGCCTGGCCTGGCAGAGCCTCTGATGTCAGTGGACCCTTACAAGGTGGAACCCAGTCTGGTGCAGGTAGCCTGCCTCTCTCTACCCTGCCTCAGTCAGCCCAGGGCTGCAGAGGTCAGGGAGGCCAGTGGACCCCAAGAGGGCCCCTGTCCACAAGAACCACCCCATCAAAAGAATGAGGATTGCATGGCTAGTAGCCCTAGCCAGGTGATGGTTAAGAACATTCCTGAGGGATCCCCTTTACAGGTAGTTAGGGACCTCCCCCAGAGGGATTCTGTTGGGCACAGGCAAACATGGGACCTTAGGGCCCCAAACCTGACCTGTCCCTCCAGTAAGCCCACAAAAGGGACCCAGCCTCCAGCTTTAGGTAGCCAGAGGCTGACCCTGAGAGCACAGTGCAACTCAGTTAAAGAAAGAAAGGCATCCATGGTGGAGGATGATTGGAGGAAGCTGAGGCCTCACTTTGAGGACACTCACTTCAGTACTCCATCTCAACACCAGCCTTTTACTTTGCAAAGACACACCAAAGGTAGAGATTCCCTATGGTGGAGACCCTATGATACCTTTAGGGTGAGGGATTGCTTAGTGGACCATGAGACAGGGGGTAACCATGCCAGTGCTGGTTCTTCCTCATATGGGCACTTAGGCAATATAGGCTTACCTGGTCAAGGACAGCCTTATCTCCTTTCGTTTGGGGGGGGTTGTGTAGGAAGGTGGATATCTGACTATGGTTACCCCCAACTTTTTGCCTAGTGTCTAGCTGGTTTTTCGACTTAGTTGGCCTGAGATCCTGCCATTCAGGGTCTCAGGCTGTCTGCTCTCTCTTTAAAATGGACTCCATGTACCCTAGGTACATACCCAATTGGTAAGGGTTACCTTATTGGACCCTGTACAGTGTACCCTAGGTACCCAGGGCATAGGTGTACCCTAGGCCTCCCAGGGGCTGCAGCATGTATTATGCCACCCCTGGTCTGGCCTTCCAATCAGACACAACTGGCTGATCACTCAGCTGGGGCAAGGTTGTGTAATCACCCCTTGCTTAGATATAGTATACCTATATCTACCCTTGATATAGACACGTGTACCTATCAGCCACTCCTATGGCAGGCCTTAACAATCCTGGAGGCAGAGTGCTTGGTAACATGTGAGATGGTGCTCTAGCATGAGCTCAGCCTGTCTGCAGCTTTTGGAACCATGTCCTTTTAGCTGTTCTATGATATACCTACCATATACTCTTAAAGTACCTTATAATCTTAAACGGTTATGGTAACTATGGTTTGGCTTTATCAAAACATGTTGTGTAAGGTGTCTAACACTTTGGAATAATACCCCCATACCATTTCTGGTGATGAGGATATTATTCCTCCCTTCTAGAGGGAGAGACATGCTAAAATCCTACTTTGCTGTTTAACTCTCACCAAAGCCTCAGCATCACAAAATGGATGCTGCTGCCACTGACACAAGTCTGACCTCCTGCTGCTGGGAGCCCTCCCAGCCAGGGAGGCCTGGACAATAGGTTTCCTGCTTGGGGAGGTGCTAGCACCTCCCTAGACAGACTTTAGTGTATTGGGGCAGGGAGGGCTGAAAGGAATGAGACATGCCTGGGGCACACAAGGTGCTCCATGCATAGTCCAGTTCAAACCGGTGCTGGGGCACTCCAGCCCCAGCTCTGGCGCGAAACTGGACAAAGGAAAGGGGGTGTAGCCACTCCCCTTCCTGGTCCCACCCATAGGAGGGACCTTGCAGGTAGCCCAGCCCACTAGCCCAGTATATTAGTAGCTAGCTGAGCCCTTTTAAATTAGATTAACCTGAATCTGCAACTTGAACAGAAACTCTGGACCTTCGACATTCGACCTCAGGAAGAAGACTGAAGAAATCTCCCTTGTGGCCAAGGAGTGACCACCCTGGGCAACCAGGCACCATCAAGCGACCGCTGCTTGCTTTGCGACTGAATCCTACGAGGGACGACTGCAGAGACTGACCAGCGCCGAGACTTCCAGACACCTCTGAACCAGATCCACATCTCCAGCGAAGCTGAGACCCGTGGAGGCGACGAGGGACGTGGGACCGGCGACTTGGAAAAAGTGGCTAGTAACTGACTAGCGCAACGTCTGAGGCTTCCTCGAGACTGTGCTTGGGGAATTGAGAAGCCCCACTCCCGAGCACCATCTGCCAAGAAGACCAGCTCCCCACACTTAACGTGTTCTGCGTGGGGCCCTTCTGCACCTGTGTTGCTCGACGTGTTGTCCGGTTGTTGGCCCGTTGGCTAGTAGCCTCTGCGACGACGAACCTTTACTTTCATCTTGCTGGTCCGGCTCCTCCAGACTGGCACCCACTCCTCTGTGAAAGAGAAGCACCCCAGACCTTCCTGGTCTGCACCAGAAGCAAGTCCTCCATTCTGCGTGGGTTCCGCTTGCCAAGGCTTGTTGGGTCCTGACTCGACTTCGACACCGCCGACAGCAAGAGCCTTCGTGGGACAGCTCACCTCCTGGTCCTGGTCGTCCTCGATGTCTCCTGGTACCCGTGGCTGCTGCGACAAGCTTCACCTCTTCACCTGCATCTTCAGGACATCGCCTGGTTCCTTCCCGGCTCCTGGCTGGTGACCTAGACTCTGTCCCTTCTGCTTGCAGGTTCCTTCCTTCTTGATCCCCACCTTGGGATCCACCGACACTCTTCACTGACTGCCTGTCAGCAACTTTCCTTCAGGCATCCATAGAAGTCCACGATGAAACCCGACGCAAGTTCACACCTATGCACCCGCAGCCCGTGGGCTAGGTAACTTGGGTACTTCGGTGCTCACAAGGGTATTGACTATCCTAGGGTCTAGTTTCCGAGTCTCGACTTTCTAGCTATACCAGAAGTGTCCTAAAACTGCTTATTTCTAACTGCTAGGGATTCTATCGACTTTTACGCATTACGCGTGAGTGTTTCCACTCTGCACCTGAATCCCGTGGGCCTCCCACTGCCTAACTGTTGGTAGTATAGTGTAGCCCCAGCGATTCCCTAGGCCTAGGCCTATCCTGTGTTCGTGACAGTGGTCCTTATACCACTTACTTAGTATATGGTTTGCGTGGCCCCTAGGGCCTAACTGTATTACTTACCTGTGTGACTTAATGTATGCTTAAATAAGACTGTGTTGTACTTACCTCGAATCTCATAAAGAGTGCTGAGGGTTTGCCTAGAATAAATACATTCTATTTTTATATATATCTGTTGTGGTGTCCTTTCATTTGGTATTCAAGGGATTATATATGGTATAACAGCTGGCTTCACATGCCATTCAGAGTTTAGCCTAAGACTGCTCTTGTCCATGCTACCACTAGGATAGCTGGTCTATAAGGTTGACTTTACAACCAATCACCATAAGGGTTGTTTGGACTGATACAAGGTGTACACTAGAATTAATGACATTGTTAGACCTGGCACCTTGGCGTGAGTCTCCCTTCCTCTTTTTGTCGCTGTGCCTCATGTGTTTTTATGGTGTTGGCCGCTCAGCGCGCTGTGCCACTGCCAACCAGTGTCGCGGTGCGAGTGCTCCCTTGTAAATTATATATGTTGGTTGGATTCCATGATTGGATTGTTTGATTTACTGTCAGACCCCAGTAAAGTGCGCCAGGAGCGCCAGGGCATGTAAATGCAAACACCGCTGGTGGGCTTGCAGCACGGGTTGTGCCACCCACAGAAGCGGCCGGTAAAATATGTCTAAGGTCTGCCATCGCAGAACCTGCGTGCAGTCTGGTACTGACATGCTGACTGGCAAGTGCCCACACTTGCCGGTCCCTAAAACCTTCCCTTAGCTGCATGTTAGTCACCCCTCTGGTAGGCCCACGGGCAGGGTGCGTTGTGAGCCTAAGGTAGGACAAGCCTAGATGCGTGGCATGTCCTAGTAGTGAATTACCGCCATCTTGTTGTTCACTACTGCAAGGCTACCCTGTTCTCATAGGCCAGTATGGGCGGCCTGGATTGTTACACCCTATGATCCTAACCGACCCAGGGAACGTGGTAGAAGATCGAGTTTAGTATGCCTGAACTCGGAATAATAAGGTACATCTTTTCGCAAGGTTTATTTTAATATTCTGGGTTTGCAAATGCCGCTTTTAGAAAGCTGGCCTTTGCTTGCCTAAACATTTCAGCCCGCCTCTGCGTGATGTGTATCTGATGTCTGGCCGGTATGAGTGACAGGGCTGGGGGAACCCAGATGGGCAGGGCTAGGTAGCCTGGTGGTGAATAGGACGATCGACAGGTAGATGGGTGGGAGGAGTGCTCCTAGGCTCTGAATAGGACAGTGCTCTGCCACCTCAATGCCGGCTCCGCCCCCTGTGGAGCGTCTGAGGACTCTGCCCTGCACTCTGAAAGAAGAAGCCTGCATCGCGTAAACAAAGTGCTCAGAAACCGGACTGGACTAGGCAAAGGACCCCCTGGCCTGGGAGAACAAAAGATTTGCTGTATAAATGGAGGAGCCCTGCTCCTAAGAAACTAGATCCGCTTTTGACCAAGAAGAATCTCTGCCTGAGGAGGAGGCACCGGGAAAGCTGTAGGAGGAAGACTGTCCCTATCCTGGGGGATTAGCCTGCAGTGGTGACCTTGCTACCAAAGGGGAGAAGAGAAACTGTTGCTGAAGACTTTGCTTTATTTTTGCTTTCCAAAACGATCTCCAAGGGCTTGGAACTGAGCTTGCCCCCTGAACTGAGCCCCAGGACCATTGGGCTCTACCTGATCTTCACTCGCCTGCCGCTGGACTGTGGTGTCCTTTCCCTCGCCGGAGCTGTGACCCTCGTGCCCCAGTCCCTCCCTGAGACGTGGCCAGGACTGCTTAGCCGCCCCCGCCTTGGGAAGAGCCTCGCTCGATCGGAGCCGCTCCCCCTACGCTGTGCTGGGCTGCCCCTGTCACCTCGCTCGCTGGAGGCTCACTGTGCACCTTCACCCTCCCGCCGGAATCGGCGTGTGTGAGCATCTCCAAGCCTCGGACGGCCCGGACGTAATCTGCGTGCCCGGCTGCTCCGCTTTGTTCACCCGCCACCTGCAACACCCGCTCTTGTCGTGAGCCTGAAGATCAGACCCCCATCGTGAAGTGTGGGAGCCCCGGACGCTGCCTCGCCCTTCTGTCGAAGAGCCGCTGAAATCCCGCACCCGCCTTCGCGTCAAGAAACAAGGTACTGTACTTACGAACTCGACCGCGAGCTCGCATCGGATCCAGGGTCCGCAACGTTCTGATTTCCCTGTCATCTGCCGTGTGCTTCCCGGGCGCCGCCTCAGCACGAAGTGCGCTGAGGCCTACAGTTACCTTGTGCCCGCCTAAAGAACTTTCCGTAACAAAGAGACTTTACCGTATTTCCAAGAGTTGTGGCCCCATCAGTTTAACGTTACTGGGCCTTGTATTTGAATCTGCTGAATCTACATAAAAGCTTATTTTTATATACTTCCTGATTAGTGTCCGTTTGTGGTGCATGCAAGGGGTTTACTGTATGTATAATTGCATTTGCTTAACCGTGTACGCCTGAGACTTAGCCTAGACTGCTCGCGCCACGCACCTAGAGGGTGAGCAGGGGTTATTCTGGGGAGTCATCCTTTGCCCTGACAAGAAGTAAAGGGTACCTGCTTGTTGTGGGTACACACCTGCGTCAACCAGAGCCCCCTCATTTCTAACATTGGTGGCAGCGGTGAGGATTTACGGATTTGCATTTGCGGTTTGCGTATAGTGAACCACTGATCACCACGTAGTGAGAGCAGACCAGTAACACAGCCACAAGACTAGCAATTGTTTTTGTTTTGCCAAGAATCTCCGTTGTTAGAGCCATGCCTGGTTCACTTCCCGCCGGAAGGGCAGCTTCTATAATCTCTGGATTTGAGGACATAGATTGGGAAGAAGGCGCACTCCAGAATCATACCAATGAAGAATTGAAAGGTTTTTGCTCCAAGTTCAGAATTGCCCAAACTGGATTGAAAAACAAAGCCCAACTCGTGAAGGCGCTGAAGGCCTGATATGAGTCAAAGGCACCAGAGAATCAGGTGGAAATGGTTCCACCAGAAAGTGTCCATGAGTTTGGCAGAGGCCTGTCGCCAGAAGAGTTGGCAGACAGGGCAGCAACCTGGGCACACAAAGTGGAGATGGCAAGACTTCATGGGCAGATGGATATGGAAAAACAAAGATTAGCCATGGAAGAAAAGAAACTACAATTAGAGCATGACATGAAGCTGAGGGAGCTGGAGCTGAAAGCAAAAAGTTTGGAGCTTAATCCCTCTGGTGGCAGCACACCGCCAGTAACAGCGGAACCAAGAGTTTATATTCCCAAGGATGTAGTGAAGGAGTTCTTCAAGAATGACGACATCGGGCAGTGGTTCAGAGCCTACGAGGTAGCCATGTCTTCCCACCGGGTCCCTGAGAGAGATTGGGGAGCGGGGTTGTGGGGACGGTTCCTGAGTGAAGGGCGGGACACACTGTTAGATTTACCTGCTGATGTTCATAATTCTTACGCCCATATGAAGGAAGCATTGATGACTAGGTATGGGTTGACCCCTGAGTTATATAGACAGAGGTTCAGGGGTTGCACTAAGATTCCCAATAGTACGTATGTGGAGTATGTGACTTTCTTTTGCAGAGCGCTGGATGGTTGGGTAAAGGGTAGTAAGGTAAATGATTATCAAGGGCTTCTTGATTTAATGGCATGGGAGCACTTGTCCAGTAATTGTTTTCCTGAGCTACGCCAGCACCTGATAGATAGTAGGCTGACTAACCCTAGGAAGCTTGCTGAGGAGGCGGACCGCTGGGTCAGTACCAGGGTCCACAAGGGTCCCGTGGGAGATTCCGCCAAAGGTGGGCAGGGTCCCCAGCAGAAGAGTGGGGGGGACAGGGGTAAACAGAAGCAGTTCCAAAAAGGGCCCCAAAGTAGTCCCCAAGGGAACCAAGGGAAGGGTTCTCAGCCTCCCCCACCCCAGAAACCGACCGGGGCCCCGACAGGTCCTCCTGTTCAGAAGGGGCCCGTAAGATGTTACAGGTGTAACAATTTGGGGCATTTTGCCTCTGATGTAAAGTGTCCATTGTTTGGTAAACCAGCACCCACTGGTGCTCCACCCCGGCAGGTGACTAGTGTAGCCTTGGGGAGGAGAGGAATGTCCAAGGTGGGTGGGGTCCCGCAGAGATGTCCCTGGTCTCGCTAGGAGACCGTGAAGTGGTCCC
Source organism: Triturus cristatus (assembly GCF_964204655.1). Lineage (NCBI taxonomy): Eukaryota > Metazoa > Chordata > Amphibia > Caudata > Salamandridae > Triturus > Triturus cristatus. The sequence continues at coordinate 299,700,965 of NC_140590.1, read as the reverse complement.
TCCAACCCAGCTGCCTGAGAACACTAAGAAGTACAGGCAGTGGGTGACCATAAATGGCCATAGAGTGGAAGCTCTTAGAGATACAGGAGCCAGTGTGACAGCTGTCAGGTGTCACCTGGTGTCTCAGGAGCAGGTGGTCCCCAATGCATTCTATCCCGTTGTTGCCACTGACAACACAGAGAGGCACTGCAAGGTGGCTCAGGTTCCCTTTGAGTGGGGGGGGGTCTCTGGTACTCTTCAGGTAGCTGTGAGGCCCGCCATGCCTGTAGACTGTTTGTTAGGGAACGATTTGGAGAGCTCACCATGGGCTAAGGTGGAGCGGAGTGCTCACCTGGAGATGTTGGGTATGCCGGTTTGGGCGTGTGTCACCACACGGTCCATGGCAGCCAGTAGAGGGACTCAAGAGGTCCTGGAGCCTGAGAGGGAGGCCCAGGAACCGGCCTCAGAGAGAAGGAGCAAGGGGCGCGGGAAGCCGGCCCCTGAAGTTCCCACGGTCCAGGAGGAAGCAGACCTTGAGGGGGATGCCCTGGGGCCTACAGGGGAGCAGATAGCTGAACTGGGAGACCTGCCGGAGCTGACCCATTGGCAGCAGGAAGGGGGTCCCACCAGGGAGGACTTTTGTAAGGCGCAGAAGGAGTGCCCTTCTCTCGTGGGTATGCGGCAGCAGGCTGCAGACCAGGCCGTAGGTGATCAGTCAGGATCACATTTCGTTTACTGGGAGAACGACCTCCTATACACAGAGCCTAAGGTTGCTGAGCCTGGGTCAGCCCGTGCGCTGGTGGTACCCCAGGACTTCAGAGCCTTCCTACTGGGGCTGGCTCACGATGTGCCATTGGCAGGGCATTTGGGGCAGGACAAGACCTTTGAAAGGCTTGTCACCCACTTTTATTGGCCTCAAATGCGCAGGAGTTCAGATACTCACTGCAGGACATGCCAGACTTGCCAGCAAGTGGAAAGAGTGGAAGGAAGCAGAAGACTCCACTCCAGCCATTCCCTGTGGTCGGTACCCCATTCCAGCGAGTGGGGATTGACATTGTAGGGCCACTGGACCCCAGGACAGCGATGGGCAATAGGTTCATCCTGGTCCTGGTGGACCATGCCACCCGGTACCCGGAAGCCATTCCTCTGAGGACAGTGACGGCCCCCGTGGTGGGACGTGCACTGATGGGAATTTTCTCCCGAGTGGGATTCCCTCTAGAGGTGGTGTCTGGCCGAGGTACCAATTTCATGTCCAAGTACATGAAATCTCTTTGGCAAGAGTGTGGTGTAACCTACAAGTTCACCACCCCTTACCACCCCCAAGGAAACGGGTTGGTTGGGAGATTCAACCGAACCCTCAAAGGCATGATAATGGGCCTAGAAGGACCCATGAGACGTATGTGGGACGTCCTCTTACCATGCCTTCTCTTCGCTTACCGTGAGGTGCCACAGAAGTCTCTGGGGTTCAGTCCCTTTGAGCTTCTGTATGGTCACCCAGTCAGAGGACCTCTAAGTCTGGTCAAGGAAGGCTGGGAGCAATCTCCCAGGAAACCTCCCCAGAATGTATATAGTTACATGCTGGCCTTCAGTAATCAGACTAGGCGATTCAGGCAACTTGCTGAGGCAAATCTGGAAGCCAGCCAGGAGGAGATGAAGCGGTGGTACGACCAGAATGCCACTCTGGTAGAGCTTCAACCTCGACAGAAGGTATGGGTCTTGGCCCCCGTGGAGCCGTGTGCGCTCCAGGATAAGTGGACCGGTCCCTTTGAGGTGGTGGAGCGCAAGAGTCCTGTTACCTACGTGGTGGACCTGAAGTCTCCTAGGAACCCCTTAAGGGTCCTACATGTCAACCGCCTCAAGCCCCACTTGGAGAGGTCCCAAGTGGGCATGCTCTTGGCAACAGATGCTGGGATGGAAGAGGAAACAGAACCGCTTCCTGACCTCCTGTCAGCCAAGGAGCAAGATGGGTCAGTGGATGGTGTCATCCTCTCTTCCACCCTGACCCCTGAGCAACAGAATGATTGTCGCCAGTTGCTGGGACAATTTTCTGATCTGTTTTCCCTGGTCCCTGGTGTCACTGATTGGTGCGTCCATGATGTGGACACTGGGGATAGTACACCTGTGCGGCACAAGGCCTACAGGGTGACTGACAGGGTGAGGACATGCATCAAGGAGGATGTCTCCAAGATGTTTGCACTCGGGGTAATTGAGTCTTCTAGCAGTCCTTGGGCCAGCCCCGTGGTCTTGGTCCCAAAGGCTGTAGCGCCGGGAGCCACACCCGAACTCCGGTTCTGTGTGGACTACAGAGGACTCAATTCAGTCACTAGGACTGACGCCCACCCCATCCCCAGAGCTGATGAGCTCATCGATCGGCTAGGGGCTGCTAACTACCTCAGCACGTTTGATTTAACGTCTGGGTATTGGCAGATCGCCTTGACCGAGGGGGCCAAAGAGAGGTCAGCATTTTCCACCCCAGATGGGCACTACCAGTTCCGGGTTATGCCCTTTGGGATGAAGAATGCCCCTGCCACCTTCCAGAGATTGGTCAACAAGGTGTTGGCTGGGCTGGATTCGTTCAGTGCAGCCTACCTGGATGACATCGCGGTGTTCAGCTCCACTTGGGAAGAACACCTGCGACACCTCTGGGAAGTGTTGATGGCGCTGCGCAAGGCAGGCCTCACGATCAAGGCGAGTAAGTGCCAGATCGGGCAGGGTTCCGTGGTGTACTTGGGACACCAAGTTGGGAGTGGCCAGGTGGCACCCCTTCAGCCCAAGATAGAAACCATCCTGAATTGGGAGGCGCCCAAAACCCAGACAGAGGTGAGAGCCTTCCTCGGTATCACCGGGTACTACAGGAGGTTTGTCAAGGGGTATGGCAACATGGTTGCCCCCTTGACAGCGCTGACTTCGAAGAAGCAGCCCAGGAAAGTGATTTGGACTGACACCTGTCAGAATGCTTTTGAGGCCTTGAAAACTGCTATGTGCACGGCGCCCGTGCTCTTGGCTCCCAACTTCTCCAAAGAGTTTATCGTTCAGACAGACGCTTCAGAGCATGGTGTGGGGGCTGTTCTCTCACAGATTAATGAGGAGGGCCTAGATCAACCCGTAGCCTTTCTTAGTAGGAGGTTACTTCCACGGGAACAGAGGTGGAGTGCTATTGAGCGTGAGGCATTTGCTGTGGTCTGGGCGCTGAAGAAGCTAAGACCCTACCTGTTTGGGTCTCACTTCCGGGTTCAGACGGACCACAGGCCCCTCAGATGGTTGATGCATATGAGGGGTGAGAATCCGAAGCTGTTGAGGTGGTCCATTTCCCTACAGGGTATGGATTTCACGGTGGAACATCGCCCGGGTACAGATCACGCCCATGCTGACGGTCTGTCCAGATTTTTCCGCCTTAGTGATGAGGAACTCCCTGGGGTAGGGTAGTTCTCCCCACTTTTCAGCTGGAGGGGACACGTGTTAGACCTGGCACCTTGGCGTGAGTCTCCCTTCCTCTTTTTGTCGCTGTGCCTCATGTGTTTTTATGGTGTTGGCCGCTCAGCGTGCTGTGCCACTGCCAACCAGTGTCGCGGTGCGAGTGCTCCCTTGTAAATTATATATGTTGGTTGGATTCCATGATTGGATTGTTTGATTTAATGTCAGACCCCAGTAAAGTGCGCCAGGAGCGCCAGGGCATGTAAATGCATCACCGCTGGTGGGCTTGCAGCACGGGTTGTGCCACCCACAGAAGCGGCCGGTAAAATATGTCTAAGGTCTGCCATCGCAGAACCTGTGTGCAGTCTGGTACTGACATGCTGACTGGCAAGTGCCCACACTTGCCGGTCCCTAAAACCTTCCCTTAGCTGCATGTTAGTCACCCCTCTGGTAGGCCCACGGGCAGGGTGCGTTGTGAGCCTAAGGTAGGACAAGCCTAGATGCGTGGCATGTCCTAGTAGTGAATTACCGCCATCTTGTTGTTCACTACTGCAAGGCTACCCTGTTCTCATAGGCCAGTATGGGCGGCCTGGATTGTTACACCCTATGATCCTAACCGACCCAGGGAACGTGGTAGAAGATCGAGTTTAGTATGCCTGAACTCGGAATAATAAGGTACATCTTTTCGCAAGGTTTTTTTTAATATTCCGGGTTTGCAAATGCCGCTTTTAGAAAGCTGGCCTTTGCTTGCCTACACATTTCAGCCCGCCTCTGCGTGATGTGTATCTGATGTCTGGCCGGTATGAGTGACAGGGCTGGGGGAACCCAGATGGGCAGGGCTAGGTAGCCTGGTGGTGAATAGGACGATCGACAGGTAGATGGGTGGGAGGAGTGCTCCTAGGCTCTGAATAGGACAGTGCTCTGCCACCTCAATGCCGGCTCCGCCCCCTGTGGAGCGTCTGAGGACTCTGCCCTGCACTCTGAAAGAAGAAGCCTGCATCGCGTAAACAAAGTGCTCAGAAACCGGACTGGACTAGGCAAAGGACCCCCTGGCCTGGGAGAACAAAAGATTTGCTGTATAAATGGAGGAGCCCTGCTCCTAAGAAACTAGATCCGCTTTTGACCAAGAAGAATCTCTGCCTGAGGAGGAGGCACCCGGAAAGCTGTAGGAGGAAGACTGTCCCTATCCTGGCGGATTGGCCTGCAGTGGTGACCTTGCTACCAAAGGGGAGAAGAGAAACTGTTGCTGAAGACTTTGCTTTATTTTTACTTTCAAGACTTGTGCTTTCCAAAACGATCTCCAAGGGCTTGGAACTGAGCTTGCCCCCTGAACTGAGCCCCAGGACCATTGGGCTCTACCTGATCTTCACTCGCCTGCCGCTGGACTGTGGTGTCCTTTCCCTCGCCGGAGCTGTGACCCTCGTGCCCCAGTCCCTCCCTGAGCCGTGGCCAGGACTGCTTAGCCGCCCCCGCCTTGGGAAGAGCCTCGCTCGATCGGAGCCGCTCCCCCTACGCTGTGCTGGGCTGCCCTTGTCACCTCGCTCGCTGGAGGCTCGCTGTGCACCTTCACCCTCCAGCCGGAATCGGCCCGTGTGAGCATCTCCAAGCCTCGGACGGCCCGGACGTAATCTGCGTGCCCGGCTGCCCCGCTTTGTTCACCCGCCACCTGCAACACCCCGCTCTTGTCGTGAGCCTGAAGATCAGACCCCCATCGTGAAGTGTGGGAGCCCCGGACGCCGCCTCGCCCTTCTCTCGAAGAGCTGCTGAAATCCCGCACCCGCCTTCGCGTCAAGAAACAAGGTACTGTACTTATGAACTCGACCGCGAGCTCGCATCGGATCCAGGGTCCGCAACGTTCTGATTTCCCTGTCATCTGCCGTGTGCTTCCCGGGCGCCGCCTCAGCACGAAGTGCGCTGAGGCCTACAGTTACCTTGTGCCCGCCTAAAGAACTTTCCGTAACAAAGAGACTTTACCGTATTTCCAAGAGTTGTGGCCCCATCAGTTCAACGTTACTGGGCCTTGTATTTGAATCTGCTGAATCTACATAAAAACTTATTTTTATATAGTTCCTGATTGGTGTCCGTTTGTGGTGCATGCAAGGGGTTTACTGTATGTATAATTGCATTTGCTTAACCGTGTACGCCTGAGACTTAGCCTAGACTGCTCGCGCCACGCACCTAGAGGGTGAGCAGGGGTTATTCTGGGGAGTCATCCTTCGGCCTGACAAGAAGTAAAGGGTCCCTGCTTGTTGTGGGTACACACCTGCGTCAACCAGAGCCCCCTCATTTCTAACAGACATCATATATCAGGCCAACTTCTCACAGACCCCAAGAGGGCCCCTGTCCACAGGAAACCCCCCATCAAAAGAATGAGGATTGCCTGGCTAGTATCCCTAGCCAGGTGATGGTTAAAAACATTCCTGAGGGATCTCCTTTACAGGTAGTTAGGGACCTCCCCCAGAGGGATTCTGTTGGGCACAGGCAAACATGGGACCTTAGGGCCCCAAACCTGACCTGTCCCTCCAGTAAGCCCACAAAAGGGACCCAGCCTCCAGCTTTAGGTAGCCAGAGGCTGACCCTGAGAGCACAGTGCAACTCAGTTAAAGAAAGAAAGGCATCCATGGTGGAGGATGATTGGAGGAAGCTGAGGCCTCACTTTGAGGACACTCACTTCAGTACTCCATCTCAACACCAGCCTTTTACTTTGCAAAGACACACCAATGGTAGAGATTCCCTATGGTGGAGACCCTATGATACCTTTAGGGTGAGGGATTGCTTAGTGGACCATGAGACAGGGGGTAACCATGCCAGTGCTGGTTCTTCCTTATATGGCCACTTAGGCAATATAGGCTCACCTTGTCAAGGACAACTGTATCTCCTTTCGTTTGGGGGGGGGGGGGGTTGTGTAGGAAGGTGAATATCTGACTATGGTTACCCCCAACTTTTTGCCTAGTGTTTAGCTGGTTTTTCGACTTAGTTGGCCTCAGATCCTGCCATTCAGGGTCTCAGGCTGTCTGCTCTCTCTTTAAAATGGACTCCATGTACCCTAGGTACATACCCAATTGGTAAGGATCACCTTATTGGCCCCTGTACAGTGTACCTTAGGTACCCAGGGCATAGGTGTACCCTAGGCCTACCAGGGGCTGCAGCGTGTATTATGCCACCCCTGGCCTGGCCTTCCATTATGACACAACTGGCTGATCACTCAGCTGGGGCAAGGTTGTGTAATCACCCTGTAGTAAGCTGATAAAGATGACAGAGTCCAAAGTAGTTCCCAAGAAGGTTTATTCCAAGTTGATGTAACATATGTAGATAAAGTACGAACCCCACCAGGAGCAGCTTCCCTGCTGCTCAGCCCATACACCAACTGCCTCAGGCACTCCAACATTCCACATTACATCACACGTCTCAACATTCTCACAGCTACCACTCTGGCTGAGCAGCAGGATACTACATATCTCCTTTCTTTACAAAGAAAAAGAAAGAAGAACCAACGCACATAATAAATTAACCATGAAAAGATATAGAAGAAAATACACCAGAAAGCATGAATTGAAAAGAGGAAAAACATGCATTAGAAAAGTGGGAAAAATAGGAAACGCAACCAAGAAACACCAAAAAGAAACAAAGACTAAAACACTAACACCCTTTCACACAGAAAGACAAAACCCACATCCTCCCTCACATAAATAACAAAAAGAAAAACCCCTGTACAAAGATATGAAAGCTGGCCAGGCAAACATAAAAATATACAAGGGTAAGAGCAACAAAGTGGAAAAAACAGAAGCAAATAGGTTGAAAGAGTGAAAATCAACTTTAGAAAACAAACAAAAAGGATAGCTGACTTAGACTCAAACAAGAGAATGAAGGAAATTCCCCGAAAGACAGCAAATCCTGTACTGCAGAATACCTTGCAGAAAACCCTGCAGTACATAGAAATAAACCGTTGCCGTTGACATCCTAGTTGCACAGAAGGTTAAAAATAATGTAAAACACTATCATGCAATAACCCTGCACAATGACAAACACCACAAAATTTTGGGAGGAAGATGTACGGCAAGGCACACAGCACAAAATGCTACATGCGAATGAATTGAATGTGGAGAAAGACCACATAAACCATTAAAGTGTATGACAAAACATACTCGGCACAAAGTGCTACTTGCAAATGAATTGGATGTGGAGAAAGACCACATAAAACATTAAAGTGTACGGTAACCATACACAGCACAAAGTGCTACTTGCAAATGAAATGGATGTGGAGAAAGACCACATGAAAATAAATAGATGTGGAGAAAGACCACATAAACATTAAAATTCCAACTAAACGCATAATAACACTCAAAACGAGGTTGAGCAATGAACATTTGCAAAACATTTTTAAAATAAATGATAACTCACTCCGGTGAGCGACTTCTCACCCGAAGACCAGGACAGTAGCAGGAAATGCTGTGAACCGGTACAAGCAAGTTCCAATGAAAAACTTGTGTGAAACGCCAAACAAAGTCTCAAGCAGAACGAACATTTGTAAAATCCCAAAACACATTGCTGCCTTTGAAAAACTCCTCGATAAACAAAAAGTTAGATTAGCTTTAAAACAAATAAATGAAAAACACAGTACCGCCTTATGAATTGGATATCCGACCAAAGGCACTGTTCCAAATGACAACAGGAACCGTCAGCATGTTCCACGAAGTTGTGAGAGCTTGATAAATGACGATGTCTAGGTGAACAAAACGTTGGAACCAAAACTTGACAGGTGGAGGCTTCTACAGCCTCACAATGCGACAGCTTTACCAAACGGAAAACGTGGTTGGCCAAAAGCGAACTGGTTGGCAAAGGCAGACAGTATCACAGATGGATGTTTTTGTAGATTTAAGATGGCGGCACGCACAGTGACGCTTCGCCGGATGGCTCCAGGCATAACCACGCAGCAAATATGCTTGGTGACACTTGACTCTGAAGACGTCACAGTTGAAAGGAGCGTGAAGTCACGAAGCAGCAGAAGAACAGCAAGGTAGGCCTGCGTGCCATATGTGTGCTCGTGGCAGATATTTTTTTAAATGTTTTCAAAACGAATGAGCGTTTAAACTGCCAATAGCAAAACGAAGCAAAATGGCAAGATAGCCCAAAGCACCAAATCAGCCCGAAAATTACAATGTGGCCTTGACTAAAAAGAAACTAGGCAGTCACACACAAGCACACCAATACAGTACCTGCGCCGTGTTCAATTATCGCATGACACCAATTACCGAAGTGAAAGAGAACGGAACATTTCCTTTCAACAACGAAATTGCAGGCAAATAAAGTTACCGGTAACCTCCAGTAGATGGCAGCAGATATCCACTAAATTCTTCTTTCACCGGTTTTGTGTCTCTTACTTCGGTATATTTCTGCCTCGCTGGTACTGAACTCTCGGACACAGTTCAAAAGTCACAGTCCAGAATCTAGTCCTCTTCACTCGCTCTGGCCTCTGTGTCGCAGGGAATGGCAGGCACCAAATCAAATAGAAAGCAGGAAAATAAAATAAAAATAAGATCGTTTCAAAACTGCCACAGAAAATGGTAGGTAGTAAGTCAATAAGAGGTAGCAGAAAACGATAAAATAAAATTGCTTCAACCCTTGTTTCACGTAATGGCAGCAAGGACTGGCACTTTAAAATTGAGTTGCGGGCGACCGATGGCAAGGTCACTGGTGGGGCTCGTTGGTGCCAGTAAATTAAAATCCTCCTCTTCTGTTTTAAATAATGTCTTCTTGATCTTGATTGTGGGACCTTGTTCTTGAGCCTCTTCTTTTCAAACTCAGGAACCCCACTCCTGGTACCAAATGTAGTAAGCTGATAAAGATGACAGAGTCCAAAGTAGTTCCCAAGAAGGTTTATTCCAAGTTGATGTAACATATGTAGATAAAGTACGAACCCCACCAGGAGCAGCTTCCCTGCTGCTCAGCCCATACACCAACTGCCTCAGGCACTCCAACATTCCACATTACATCACACGTCTCAACATTCTCACAGCTACCACTCTGGCTGAGCAGCAGGATACTACACACCCCTTGCTTAGGTGTAGTATTCCTATACCTACCTTATATATAGACACATGTTTACCTATCAGCCACTCCTATGGCAGGCCTTAACAATCCTGGAGGCAGAGTGCTTGGTAACATGTGAGATGGTGCTCTAGCATGAGCTGAGCCTGTCTGCAGCTTTCGGAACCATGTCCTTATAGCTGTTCTATGATATAGCCTACCATATACTCTTAAAGTACCTTATAATCTTAAACGGTTATGGTAACTATGGTTTGGCTTTATCAAAACATGTTGTGTAAGGTGTCTAACACTTTGGAATAATACCCCCATACCATTTCTGGTGATGAGGATATTATTCCTCCCTTCTAGAGGGAGAGACATGTTAAAATCCTACTTAGCTTTTTAACTCTCACCAAAGCCTCAGCATCACAAAATGGATGCTGCTGCCACAGACACGAGTCTGACCTCCTGCAGCTGGGAGCCCTCCCAGCCAGGGAGGCCTGGACAATAGGTTTTCTGCTTGGGGAGGTGCTAGCACCTCCCCAGACAGACTTTAGTGTATTGGGGCAGGGAGGGCTGAAAGGAATGAGACATGCCTGGGGCACACAAGGTGTCCCATGCATAGATCAGTTCAAACCGGCGCTGGGGCACTCCAGCCCCAGCTCTGGCGTTAAACTGGACAAAGGAAAGGGGGTGTAGCCACTCCCCTTCCTGGTCCCACCCATAGGAGGGACCTTGCAGGTAGCCCAGCCCACGAGCCCAGTATATTAGTAGGTAGCTGAGCCCTGCAGAAATTAGATTAACCTGAATCTGCAACTTGAACAGAAACTCTGGACCTTCGACATTCGACCTCAGGAAGAAGACTGAAGAAATCTCCTTTGTGGCCAAGGAGTGAACACCCTGGGCAACCAGGCACCATCCAGCGACCGCTGCTTGCTTTGCGACTGAATCCTACGAGGGACGACTGCAGAGACTGACCAGCGCCGAGACTTCCAGACACCTCTGAACCAGATCCACATCTCCAGTGAAGCTGAGACCCGTGGAGGCGACGAGGGACGTGGGACCGGCGACTTGGAACAAGTGGCTAGTAACTGACTAGCGCGACTTCTGAGGTTTCCTCGAGGCTGTGCTTGGGGAATTGAGAAGCCCCACTCCCGAGCACCATCTGCAAAGAAGACCAGCTCCCCACACTTCACGTGTTCTGCCTGGGGCCCTTCTGCACCTGTGTTGCTCGACGTGTTGTCCCGTGGCTGGCCCGTTGGCTAGTAGCCTCTGCGACAACGAACCTTTACTTTCATCTTGCTGGTCCGGCTCCTCCAGACTGGCACCTGCTCCTCTGTGGAAGAGAAGCACCCCAGACCTTCCTGGTCTGCACCAGAAGCAAGTCCTCCATCCTGCGTGGGTTCCGCTTGCCAAGGCTTGTTGGGTCCTGACTCGACTTCGACGCCGCCGACAGCAAGAGCCTTTGTGGGACAGCTCACCTCCTGGTCCTGGTCGTCCTCGACGTCTCCTGGTACCCGTGGCTGCTGCGACAAGCTTCACCTCTTCACCTGCATCTTCACAACATCGCCTGGTTCCTTCCTAGTTCCTTCCCGGCTCCTGGCTGGTGACCTAGACCCTGTCCCTTCCTTCTTGATCCCCACCTTGGGATCCACCGGACACTCTTCACTGACTGCCTGTCAGTAACTTTCCTTCAGGCATCCATAGAAGTCCACGACGAAACCCGACGCAAGTTCACACCTATGCACCCGCAGCCCATGGGCTAGGTAACTTGGGTACTTCGGTGCTCACAAGGGTATTGACTATCCTAGGGTCTAGTTTCCGAGTCTCGACTTTCTAGCTATACCAGAAGTGTCCTAAAACTGCTTATTTCTAACTGCTAGTGATTCTATCGACTTTTACGCATTACGCGTGAGTGTTTCCACTCTGCACCTGAATCCCGTGAGCCTCCCACTTCCTAAATGTTGGTAGTATAGTGTAGCCCCAGCGATTCCCTAGGCCTAGGCCTATCCTGTGTTCGTGACAGTGGTCCTTATACCACTTACTTAGTATATGGTTTGCGTGGCCCCTAGGGCCTAACTGTATTACTTACCTGTGTGACTTAATGTATGCTCGAAATAAGACTGTGTTGTACTTACCTCGAATCTCATAAAGAGTGCTGAGGGTTTGCCTAGAATAAATACATTCTATTTTTATATATATCTGTTGTGGTGTCCTTTCATTTGGTATTCAAGGAATTACATATGGTATAACAGCTGGCTTCACATGCCATTCAGAGTTTAGCCTAAGACTGCTCTTGTCCATGCTACCACTAGGATAGCTGGTCTATAAGGTTGACTTTACAACCAATCACCATAAGGGTTGTTTGGACTGATACAAGGTGTACACTAGAATTAGTGACATCATATATCAGGCCAACTTCTCACAGTGTGTTCAAAACAATTGTAACCCAACCAAAGGACAGGAAGAGGTCATCCTTCCATACCTGCTTTATCTGGCGAAAGCAGGCTTGAAGTTTCCTTCCATTAAGGTGCACTTAGCAACTATCACTGCATATAGGTGTTCACCTTCTCAACCTTCTTTCTTTCAGTTACAGGTTGTTAAAGATCACGTCAGCTCGAAGAGTGAGCGAAATACAGGCCCTCTGCTCTAAGGAACCTTATACCGTCTTCCTTTTTAATAGGTTCGTATTGAGGACTCATCCCTCTTTCCTCCCCAAAGTGGTGTCAGATTTTCATGTAAATTAGATAATCTCTCTGCCCACTTCTTTCCCTAATCCCTTCACTCCAGCTGAGAGGGCTTTGCACTCTCTGACCTGAAAAGAGTTTTAAAATTCTACCTGGCTAGGTCCAAGTCCACGAGAAAATCTGATCAACTATTTGTTAACTATGGGTCGATCAGAACGGCTTTTCCAGCTTCAAAGCGGTCCATCTCCAGATGGATAGTTTCATGTATAAAGCTAGCTTATCAATTAGCACAGAGGCCTCTTGGATCTACTCCCAAGGCGCATTCTACTAGAGGAAAAGCTGCTACGACTGCTTTTCTGCATAACGTGCCTATATCTGAAATCTGTAAGGCGGCGACTTGGGAGTTCCGTCCATACATTTACAAGGCACCGTTGTCTAAATACAGACACCAGAGCAGACACCCAAGCAGGCCAGGCCTCCTTGAGGAATGTGTTCAACAGCTGATTGCGGCTGTTGTTGTATGTTGGGTCTCTCTTTCTCTCATTTACCTGCAGGGTGAGGATTGGGCTTGCTATTCTATTTAGTGCTTATGACTATTGATGAGGATCCCCTGGATGTGAAGGATACGTTACTTACCTGTAATCCTAGTTCCCTTCCAGGGGTATCCTCATCAAAGTCATAAGCAACCCACCCTCTGCCCCAGTTAAATAAGATTGTATTCATTGTTAAAGAATATCTTTGGGCTCTGTTCTTCAGGGCTACGCAAAGAACAACAGATCTAACTGTCACCCCTGAGGCATGATGGGAAGCTAGGGGTCATGGCTGCCTTAAAGGCACAGTGCCAGTTTTTGTAGGAAAACGCTTTCATTTTCTAAGCTATTGGTTTACAATGCAGCCTGTAGGCTAACAATGTCTGCTTTATTTGCAGTGTTTTTTCTCCATGAGTTTTAACTCATTAAAAACAGAGTTCAAGTGCTACTTGCCCTCTTGTGTTTTTATATATATTTGCAAATGCAGCTTTATGTGTGTTATTACATTGTTTAGCCTCCTAGATGGGAGCTGCATTGGTATGAGGAAAAATGATATATGTATATATATATAGAGCTGTATATATATGTTTTCCATATATAATTTTTATTATTTCCGGGGTCCCCGCACATGGGCGGGAATATTCAGTGCTTATGACTTTGATGAGGATACCCCTGGAAGAGAACTAGGATTACAGGTAAGTAACTTATCCTTTCATAGGTTTGGCAACAGGGGAGCAACGTGACCTGAATTTCGGGGTGTGGGCTAACAGGTCAACAAAAGGAGGCAGGGCTAACACTTCAGAAAATGGGACCGAGCTATCCTTGGAACCAATACAAGATGGAATGATAAATTGTACATTTTAAATATATTGGTTAAACCGGATACAATTACAACAAACATATATTAGTGGATTCAACAATGTTTATAGTGTTAATATGGAAAAAGTTGATGGTTATATGAAAAATTATACATTCATTTATGTGAACAAAATTGTGGGCCCGATTCACAGAACTAACTTAGGAGTTTAGGAGTAGTAAAGTTAGGACTGCTAACTTTAAGACTGCTAAATGCCTTCTGTGAATACCGAAAGTCTTAAAGTTAGGATTTTTCTCAGTTTTGGAGTAGTAAAGTTAGAACTCCTAACTTTAGGACTCCTAACTTTCGGACTCCTAAATGCCTTCTGTGAATACCGAAAGTTTTAAAGTTAGGATTTTTCTCAGTTTAGGAGTAGTAAAGTTAGGAGTCTTTTATATCCTGCTAATGTTGATGCAATGCCAGTCTACCACCAGTGGAATGTTCATGTGATGATGCAGTCAGAATGTTGGGAATCTCCAGTGAGTAATGTCAGTTGACTGGGGCTGAGCTGCCTGCTGGCTGCTCCTGGTGGGGTCTTAATCTGATCTAGACTTGGTCTTTATACTATCTTAATCTAATCTACATGTGATCTTGTACCATCTTCAATAAACCTACTAAAATCATCACTACTGAATGGACCTGATTACTACAGAATTTTGGCGACGATTTTACTTCAAGGACCTACTCCTGTCACCTCTACAAGATCTTCATGCAACTTCAAAATATCAACTCAACTCAAGTCATCTCAACTGGCATCCTGACCCCACCAGTGACCTCCCATCGGTCGCCCACTACCAGTCTGCCAGTTGTTACTTTGTGTCTGTGCAAGTGCTGTGCCCTCAGTGAGAGTAAGCCTGCCAACACTTTCAACGTCTTCTATCGATGCTGCGCCTTCATGTGAGGGTAAGCCTTACGTCTGAGAAATGTTATCTGCCAGTTGTTCCTGTGAGGAAAACCGTCTGTGAAGTCTACATTCAGTCTTGGGCATCTACTTTCCAGCTTTTGCTACGTGTCTATTGCTGTACTTTCAATTCAAAACTCCAGTTCCTGTCACCACAGTACGTGTGTTTTCAAATCAAGTGCCAGTTCACAGCGCAGAGCGTCTTCAATTCAAAGTGCCAGTTACAGTCTCAATCTACACACAGTGCAGTGTCTTCGACTCGAAGTGCCAGTTCAAATCTACACACCGCTGAGTGTCCTCAACGCTAACTACCAATTCAACTCTCTTAGCAGCTCCTGCCTCTCTCTGTTGTTCACACTACAACAAGAAAACTCTGTTTCTTCCATGGCTACGGCGTTTGTTCAACTCAAGGCTTTTCAACTCTATTTGTACTTCAAAGGCAACGATGTCACATGCAATCAAAAGTACTGCACCTGCGAGGAAAGTCTATTGTTAGGAAATTACTTTCTACAATCTTCTGTGGGACTGTTTCAACGTTTGTACTATTTGTGGCATGTGTGGACTCTCAAAGGTAAGCTTATTTTTGACTTTATTGGGGTCCTTCGTTATCCCTGGACATTTGCCTCTTCAACCGTCATGGCCCTTTTCAAACCTCTTTCAAATCATAACGTGGCGCAAGCTTTAGTCAGCGCGCGGATTCTCACCTGTACTTCGAGGTCGTGCTTATTCCTCCTAGGCTCCTCTATGACGAAGCAGTGTCGATCCGATGCCTGTTGCTGTTTGCTGCTGGACGTTCTCCTGCGCAGGCGTGCAGGAAGCCACCCGGGACTACGTGATTTGCGTGTGGACATACTATTATTTGCGTTTTACACCGCTCTATTGGTTCTCACATGCCATTTTTGGATTGGCAAATCTGTTCTACTTGACTTCCTGTCGTTTTTCATGTATTTTCCTCCTCGTTGCCAATCAAGTTGCTCCCACTCAATAAAGTTTTTTTTTTCTTAACACCGGCAGCCTCGCTGTGTCAAGATCGGTGAGATCAGTTCCACTGTGTGTCTCTTCAGCACAGCACAATTCAGTTTTTCCACTCGTTTGAAGTCCGAATCTGCGTCCCAGTCAGAGGAGTGTTTTGCCACATGGATTTCTGCCGCACTTTATTAATCGCTTCGTTTATCGGAACCAAGTCTCATTCGATTATCAACAGTGACTTGTTTTTTTTGGTGGTGGCATTTCTGTACTCGAGTGCAGCATGTAATGTTAAACATTGTGAAATCTTCCTTTTAAGCTTTTCTATATACTCTGCCATGTGTTGTGCTGCCATCTGCTGTCAAAATGTAATATGACGCTTATGTATTTATATTGAATGTATTTTAATCCACGTTCTCTTTCTTACATCAAGCACAGTCAAAGACAGCCATCCTTTTGTCACAAAGGTATGCAGGTTTTGCATTGTCACTAGTTTTTTTAGAGGTTGCACACACCTTGACAGACTGTCATATGGAACGTGAACAAATGTACTACTAGTTTTTATTGTCATACATGTTGTAAAGGGGTTTTGTTCCATTTTCGATTAGTCCATGACACGGGCAATTATGCGTAGGTTACAGAGTTTCCGCATAAATCAATTTACGGGTTTTACCAGTACGCTTTCGAATCTACCTGTCTACAAGGTGTATCTATGCAAAGGTTACAGTCCTTTTGCATGAATCAATTTATGGGTTCCGACTCAAAACATTGTCAATTTTATGCAAGGGTTTCAGTCCGGTTGCATAAGTGTGGGTTCCGACCCAAACACTGTCAATTTTATGCAATGATTTCAGTCCGGTTGCATAAGTGTGGGTTCCGACCCAAACACTGTCAATTCTATTGTAAGGGTTTCAGTCCGGTTGTATATGTGGGGGTTCCGACTCACACACTGTCAATTTTATGTAAGGGTTTCAGTCCTGTTGCATAAGTGTGGGTTTCGACCTGAACACAGTTACGTCTTCGGTGCACGGTGGGGTTTCCCACACAATGTTTGCTTTTACATTTATTTTAGTGTAGGTAGTGTTTCCAGTTTTGTGCACAACACATCGCTATTTTGAAGAGTTTTGTCAAGGGTTCTTACCCATCCAGTTTAGTTCACATACTTAGTTTAGGTCTATACTTTATTTGAATGCATTTCATATTTTCAATGCTAAGTATGTTTTGTTGATATTATATCTTATTTGCTATTTTGCACTGTTATCTTTGCATTACAATTTTTGTCATTGCTTTAAGATGGTGGTGTTTAGAAGGGGAATTACTCTTGTATTTTTCTCTTTCTTGTTTCTATGTTCTTTTCTGTTTCCTTCTGAGTTCTTGTGTTTTTTGTGGATTCTGCATTTTTTAGGTTTTTACCGTGTTTTCTTTCTTTGTGTTTTCCACATCCTGTAGCTCTAAGTTTTGTTGGTTCATTCCTCTTCTGCCTTCTTACATTCCTGTTCTGGCCAGTGGGTATGTATTGGGGCAGTCTTTTGGAGTTTCTATATTTGTTTCTTTTCTCGTTGCAAGATGGGATGATGTTTCTATCGTTGTTTTCTATGTTGGTTTCTATGTTGGAGTTTTCTCTGTTTCTTATTTTCTTTCAGGTTATTTTCTCCATGGTTGTTCTCACACTGTTTTCTATGATCGTTCTCCTTGTTTTCTATAATCACTATGCTGTCACATTCTATGATCGTTGTTCTCCTTGTTTTCTATAATCACTTTGCTGTCACATTCTCAGGTTTTCTCTTATGTTTCTAGTCTTCTGTTTTTCGGTAAAGAAAGGGAGATATGTTATATCCTGCTAATGTTGATGCAATGCCAGTCTACCACCAGTGGAATGTTCATGTGATGATGCAGTCAGAATGTTGGGAATCTCCAGTGAGTAATGTCAGTTGACTGGGGCTGAGCTGCCTGCTGGCTGCTCCTGGTGGGGTCTTAATCTGATCTAGACTTGGTCTTTATACTATCTTAATCTAATCTACATGTGATCTTGTACCATCTTCAATAAACCTACTAAAATCATCACTACTGAATGGACCTGATTACTACAGAGTCCTAACTTTAGGACTCCTAAATGCCTTCTGTGAATACTAAAAGTTTTAAAGTTAGGATTTTTCTCAGTTTAGGAGTAGCAAAGTTAGGACTCCTAACTTTACTACTCCTAAACTGAGAAAAATCCTAACTTTAAGAGTTTCGGTATTCACAGAAGACATTTAGGAGTCCTAAAGTTAGGACTCCTAACTTCTGTTAATACCAAAATGAGTAAGTGCCTTCTGTGAATACCAAAATGGTAGTAAGTTTAGGATTTTGTCTTAAGTTAGTTCTGTGAATCGGGCCCTGTGTCTTTAATAACAAATTCTCCCATTCTGAACTCCACATCAACCCAGACTCGCAAATTTTCAGTTAGGCATTCACTGAGACATAAGCTCAAGGTTATTGATTGAAAGGTCACAGGTGGGGTGGCACTTAGTTGGCAGACAAATTCACGGACAGGAAACCTTAGATCAATCCCACAGATAGGTGCCGCGACACTACAATGGTCATAGGAGATTGGTGCCAATAAAGCGCACATGGGAGAACGGGTATGGGGTTACGCGCGCTCATAAACACGATAAAGTCAGATGCCACATGAGTTAGGAACATATAGGACACCCAGTGATCTCACGCTCCCTATGCCAAACATCCGGACATGTTACCCACTGGCCACGTTATGGCCGCGCAAGGTCGAGACCCGCCTGTATTATCCATTAGACAATTAATTTATGACTCCAAAGGCAGCAACTTACATACCTCACCAGAAAACTTTATTATCTACGATGAACTGAATATAATAAAGTTGCAGATTAATTGTAAATTGAGATAGTCCTCAGACCCTGTGCCTGTAACTGTTCTCCCGGCCACTGTGTTTAATTAAACAAACTGTTCCTGTTTTGCCAAACTCCTCTTTTATCTTGTTTTATTCAATGTTTTTTATGCTCAAGTTACATTTTGGCGAGCCACTTTTGGAGCTGATCGGTAGCTCAGACCCGACTGCAGCCAAAGGAAGAAGACCCCGCCCGGACGGATTCACATTTGCACATCAAAGGTGGATATTTATAGTCCTTGATAACTCCCATGACGCGGTTTTCGTGCTTGATTGAGCAGAGTTGGCAGCTCAATCTCATTTTGTTAGTCTGAAAGGTTTTCTCAAGTGTAACTGGTTTCTTAAACACTGGTGGTATCTGAAAGGAGTAAGAGGTATTAATCGCTTAAACAGCTAAGTGTAACACAGACAGTACGCTTTTTCCACTGGACATGACACAGATGGTACGCTTGGACTGATGAGCGTGACACAGATGGTACGCTTGGCCCGTGGGTGTGATTCAGGGTGTAATTCAGACGTTAGGGATAAAAGATGTGGACCTGGGAAACTAGGTGTAACTTGTTTGTGGCCAAGAGTGGCCTGTGGTTCCCAAGTTATTCCTTTTTCCACATACTATTACCTTTGTACTGGAGCAGATATTGGCAGACTATTGAGCTCACTTAGTACGGTGTACCCCGTAGTGCTTCCCCTGTCTACAGGATAGCATGCGCTAGGAGCAGCCTAAGACATTTTTGACAAAGCAATAATGTTTTCCTGTCAACCTTCGTTAAGTTGTTGTAATTTGCATGTGATGTTATGGTGCTATTATTTATTACATTTTCTCGTCTTTGTCTCAATACTTCATATGAGGGTGTTGTTAATTCTTGCTAACTGTATTTGGCACAAAAAGTTGATATCGTTCAGATACTGTTTTTTAAAATTGTACATTTTTCCTATATTGCAACCCTTCGTATGCATTGTTATCTGTGTGTATTGAATTGTTCAAGTTGAATTGTTTGATGCATCTGTAAATAGCTCTGAGCTCATAGTATGTAAAATTGTGAGAGTGCACCACGTCCGTTTTGCCCCACGATTAGAGCAAACGAAAAACGAAAAACGAAAACTCCCAAAAGATTTCAGTCGTATTTTGCCCACAAAATCACTAAAGTTATCATGGATTTTCCATTAAAGCACATGGAAACCCGGTTCCCTAAACAATACGTTTTGCCAAGAATGGCACGCACACATGAAGGCACATGCATTTCCCCTGGCCTAAATGGCAAACATTTGACACCAATGTAATAGAACATGCTGAAACACACATAAAAACTAAATATACAGGTCAAAAGAGAGAAGCATTACTAGAACTTTGGGCCATCTTGGAAGAGGCCCAAAGTAATAGCCCTAAAATACCGATAGCCAGTAATGCGTCAGTGCCTCCCCCACCATATGCAGGTATGGAGGTGCTCACACCAGCTCCTCCTGCATTAGGATCTTCCCATCCGCCAATAGTAGGGGCAGACGGGCCCCTCACCAAGAGATGGACAGTTAGATCCAAGCACAATCGACCTAAAGGCCAGCAAGCCCTAACGCTTCCAGTGCAGTCTAAGTTCCTTGGAAATGTCACCAAAAGCTCGACTCCCCATCTACCACGCCTAACACAAAGGTCCTCAACAGAACACACACCCCCACAGGTTCAGGCGAACATACACGAGTGACAGGGAGGTTTGTGGCGGTTCTATATAGCGATTCAGCGAGTGGGAGTGAGGATGAGAATTCCACTCCCCCGGGAACTGATGATGAAGGTGAGGCTATAGAATTTGCCCAGGTAGCCAAGGAGATCACAGAGAGCGAGTTTGAATGCGAAGTCCGGCCAAAAAGAATAGTGTAGCTCAGAGAGAAGGAGACAAACTAGACGGGGGGAGGAAGAAAGGCGTGAGCTAAGTATAGAGAGAGAAAGAGCATGCACCCAGGAAGTTCAGCAAAAACACAGGGCAGCGCCTCTTCACATGAGGGAAGTGGGGGTAGGGACAGGTCATTGCTCTGGAAACAAGCATTGGCAATGCCAATCGGTCTCGCCATTAGGATCTTATATGTATTTAACTATGCAGCATAGTGACAGGGCTGGGTTTTAATACTCACTCACTAATTTGATCCAATTTTTGTGGTCGAAATGTACGGCTTAGCTTCCCTTCCACCATTCTTACCTTGATTGAGCTAAGAATCTGGGGCGCATCTATGAACAGTGCAGCAGGTGCAGTGGCACCGGAGACCAGGAATGTTGGCTATCGAGCCCAACTAGGGCTGTGTTACTACAAACTGTGCAGAGCGGGTGGTTGGAGGGAGTATTTTCACTGTTTGCAGGAGGGCCCATTGACCCCTTGCTATGCCACTGCTGAAAATTCAACATTAGGTTATTACACTGACGTCCACAGTGCTGACATAACCTCACACGTAGCTATGTGCTTAAGACCATTGAAAGCCTTAAACAAACAAAATGGTGCTATGAAAGAACACAGTCCGTCATCAGTCACGTTAGAAGACTAAAGCTGTGATGTCTTACTACCATATACCAAACAGGTTTGCATTCCTAATTGCAAAGCTGTCCGTTCACAGGTGAGTAGGTGCAGTATAATCACCTGTCTCTCCCATGCCTTTCTTGTTCTGCTCGGTCAAGCTTCTTAGGTCATGCGCCTAGATTTACTAGGATTGCGCAAGCACTTGTGTGCTGATACACAACGAACGCTGCATTTTTAGGCCTTTTTAATGGTCAGTAAATTAACTAAATGCTTTTTGTCGCTTTGCGCCATGTGAACACCCATGCAAAGCCACTGTAAATAACTCAGTTGGGATGTTGGTGTGCCACTGTGTAGCTGGGTTGGTATGTAGTGTTAATGAGCTGCATAGGGCGAATGCTGCTCCAGGCGGGACATCCTACTTTTGCCTTCATTATGAGCAACAAAGCATGCATCAGGGTTGACTAAATTATGCGGCAAGAAAAGCCAAAAACAAGTAGGTTACAACCAGCGCCACTGGAATTATGTAATTTTGTAAATGCAGCATTATCCGCATAATTAGGGATAATGGATTTACCACATTGACACATAACCCTCCATTTACTAACTTGAAAATGTCAACAAAAACTAATTTTAGTTCGCACAGATAAAAAGTTTCCAAATAAACGAGAACACTTAGACCCAGAGAGACTCGTTACAGTTCTTTCACAGTCTCACCATTTCAAAACTGAAGCGTTTTCAATATGCTATACAATGAAGCCATAGTTGTTGCTTAATTATCTTATGCAACTTACAACCATTGGCAAAGCCAAAGCCCTGGCTTGTTGGAGGTGTAATGTCACTTGTTGTATCATATATCTGGATACAATGACAGAAGCAGAAAAATACCAGTCAGGCGCCACACTAAGCTAAATATAGATTTTCAGCATACCGGTTTTTAAGCCACGTCCATAATTACATCGACCACGCCCCTTTGAGAGACCCCCCCCCCCAGTTTTTTTTATCCTACTTAAAGCCCTGCATAACACCCTACCTCGGCCCCGACAGGTGGGCAAAGTATCCAACCCAGGTTTCTCTTTTACGTGTTTCTATGGTCTGTGCAAATCATCTCTCTACAAACCTGTAAATAAGTGCAACCATAAAACCTGCAGTTGCTACTGCACACCACGAAATGAATGTCCCCCTAAACATTTAACTACAGCGCCACAAACTGAGTGGAACACTTTCCATCTGCCACAAAGGGGTGAGAGGTTGAGATGGCTTTTTTAGATAAAGATGAAAAATAAATACATAACCCCCCTCCCCCCCAAACCTCTGTAGTATACAAAATAATGTTACCATTAAGGCGAGCTCCAACTTACACAAAACATGAGAAGCGCATTGCAGCACAGGCATATTATTATTCTCAAAATATGGGTCTTCTGTTTTTTGCCCTCTTGAAACTAGAAGGCTGTATTATATGCACACCGCACTTTCCGCACACTACATCATTTTCCGTTTGCGTCTTATGATAAATTGCAGGAGCGCGCGGTAGCCGCCATTAACGCTCCATCTGCTGCACTCTAACACTAATGCGGCGCACATCTTTCTCCAGCCATGTACATTGTGACTGACTTTCGATGTACGGAGGTCTTAATGAGTGAAATATCTACGCATCTATTGACCTCGCATTAATGCATACACTTGCACACGCACTCTTCACTATCACAGTGGTGCCCCCAGTTTTAACGGTGGCCCCTTCTGTGCCAACTATAGAAAATAATTTTTAGATTTTAAGCAACATTACTCCTCTTACCGCGATTGCCCGACCCTGGGAATTGAACTCTTTTCATAAATGTTCTCTGTGTAATACATTTTTATTTATAACACTCCAGTGCTGTGATGCCATATACTAAACATGCTATAGATGTAACACAGCATTCCGCGTGTGTATTATATGTGCCGTATGTGTGTTAGATCACTGAAGGCCAGTGCTATTGAAGGGGAAAAATGACCAAAAGCCAAACTTATCTTTGCAGGGCACAGTGAGCAGTGAGGCCGTGGGTTCAATCCCAGGCAGCACGGCAGCAGATGGCCCTTTTTTTTTTTATTGAATAATGATTTGGATGAGGCATTCGTGTTGTCTTTAATGAGTCCCCACAGGGCCAATCACTTGAAGTTCATCTTCGCTGTCTCTTAGCCCAGGGACACACAACTCACCCAGTTCCTCGCGGTATTCCCTCTATCTGCTAACACTCCCAAAAGCAGTAAAAGAGAAACCGAAGAGAGGAGGGACATTCTAGGGATAGGTTGGCTTAACACATCAAGAGAAGGAGGAACCACAAATAAACCACAAGAAAGGAATGGATAAGCTTCTCACAGTCCAAGATCATTGGATAATAACTAAATAAAGGAGACTCTGATAGTTCATTTCAGTGATCATGAGAACATAAAAGCATGCGCGAAGTAAATGTGCATGCGATCTAAAAACATCATGTGTTTCCCGTTGCACTTGCTTGCGTTGTAAATGTTACCTTAGTAAATGTGCACACGATCTAAAAACCTGCGGTGTTAAGCCTCCTGCGATGTAAAAGCCGCGTTGCGATGGCAGCGCGTGAATACAGAGTCGTTGTAATGGGTGTTTCCCCCTTGCGATCCTGAAATTCGACATCCGTCCACTCCTGCAGCCTCGCGTGCGCACGCGCACTCACACACACACACACACACACACACACACACACACACACACACGCTTCCACTCATCACACGCTTGCTTAGGCAGAAGTGGATGCCTGCTTGTGCCCCGGGGGGACCGCGCAAAGTGCATTCTGATAGAGAAGCACTGTAGTAGGTCCCTGCTTGTGCCCCAGGGGCCCTGGAAAGTGCACGCAATGGAAACAGAGATAAACCCCTTTAAGGGGCTTGTCTTGAAGCCAGGAGAGGTGGCGTATCACATAAGGCTGCCGACGTTGGAGCTGAAGAGCAGAGTTCGATCCTAGGCTTGGGCTGTATTAATTATAAATAAAAAGGTCCGTGGCGTGGGCTGTATTAATCAGAAATAATTAAACAGATCTCAGATGAGATTTGCGAGAGACAAATAAAACAAGCATTGTGGGGAGAAACAAATACAACAAGCATTGGCAATGCAATACAAGCATTGGCAAATCAGATGAGAGTGGGGACGGGAGAAAAAAATAAAACAAGCATTGGCAATACAAACATTGGCAAAACAGATGAGAGTGGGGATGGGAGAAACAAATAAAACAAGCACTGGCAATGCAATCATATGGGGGTGAGAAGGCATTGTAAGAAAGTAGTCTGTGCAGTAAAGGGGTCAATAGCCGTGGAAGGACACAAAGGAGGGACTAACAAGCCTACAGCCAATTGGAAGGCACCATTTAAGACACCAACCAATGAAAATGATTGTTGGAGAGTGGGTGGAGCTTGTATACACTGTAGTGTATACTGCATGTCTCAACGAGACAGCGCAAGCGCTGCCTTGGCGAGACCTAAAAATCAGAGGCAGAAATAGATGAGAGGCATTTAGTAGGGATCAGAGCCTCATCAATCGGTCGCCAAAGGAGAGGGATCGGCCAGGAAATAAAAGACCAAAGCAGCTTAGTACTAACCCAACCGAGATGCAGGAAGAATAAGTTGGCACCATGGGGTGCACACAAGGGGACTGTGATGAGGATGTGCGCTGCTCCACCTGAGCACATGCCAAAGACAAGTTTACCCTGAGGGAGACGGTAGCAAGAGAAGAAGGTGATATCATAGCGCACCCGTTTTGCGATCTGTTAGCAGACTGGACTGAGGAGAGGAATCAATATGACGGGTCCTGGCCTAGTGGAGTATCATGTGAGCCAGAGGACATGGCTATAGCGGAGGATTGCATCAAATATGGAGAGGGAAATCCCAACTGGAACTTCCCCTACATGCAGCAATGCCTCACGGGGTGGGAAAAAAGTCAAGCTAAGGAAAGGAAGAGAGAGAGAGTACAGAAAGAAGCGGGGACAGAACTAAGGCACTTCTGCAAAATCCTTGAACTGGGAGCTTGAGGCCCTGGGTAGAACGGCTGTAGCCGCGATGACACAGACGGCAGTGGCACCGATGGGGGTACCGCCGCAGACGTTCAGAAAAGATAAAGTATGTAGCCGAAGGACCATAGGAAGTTGTACAGAAAAGTCCCAGTGGCACAACATGGTTGCATTCCTCCTCAGCTCCCAGATATCGATAGGCCACAGGGTCAACAAGGGTCAGTCCTGCGTCCGGTGAATGGGACACACACATTCTCTCACATGCACCGTGGTATCAGCAACACATCGATCCAAGGAGAAGCCAGCCATAACAGTGCTAGCAAACAACATGCCCTACAGCTTCTCGATTGACACGGGGGCAACCAAGTTGTGCCTAAAGGAAGGGATTGTCCCTCTAGCCAAAGACTCCATGGACACTCAGGAGTTTTCAGGTATGAATATGAGGGTCCCTTTCACATGGGGGTCTCCAGTTGGCAATGGCGGGCGCCAATGTCCAAATAGGGACCCTTCTTCCTAAGTCAGGGCAAGCGGGCTACCCCCTTTGACAACCCCTACTTAACCCTGTGGTAACGTAGCACGAGCAGTTAGGCCTATCTCAGAGGCAGTGTGTGAAGCATTTATGACCATGTACAATAAGGCAGCAACTACACCACAAAAGGACACAACTCAGGTAAGTATAGAAAAATTAATCTAACAGTTTAACTCAAAATTCTCAAAGCGTTTCAACAACTACAATTCACGTCAACCCGTAGGGACTCAAAAAGGCAATTACATATTCACCAGAACGTGACACTGACCATTCAAGGCTGGGGCCTACGCGACCTGTTGCGCACCAGATACCCGTCGGTGAAAGGGGACACAGCCCGCAGCTTCTTGAAGAAGCGGAGATGATGACTAGTGGACTCCCAGCAACCACAAGTCCGGGCTGCAGAGGTCCATTGCGTGCACCCACAATGATTCGGGCACTCGGGACAGGCGGGCTTCTCAGCAGCAGCAGCACGCGGCTGTGGCGGCCCGGGCTAGTGGTGGCGATGACTCTCGTCGTTCAGCTGGTGGTGGGCTCACAGCGGCAGCAGCTCTCTCTTAGCTGCGGCGGCCCACAGGACAAATCCCAATGATGCAAAGTTGATAAAGGTGCGGGCACTCAGCGGCCACAGCTCTCTCTTGCTGTGGCAGCCCACAGGGCAAATCACGATGATGCAAAAGTTGACATGGGTGCGGGCACTCAGTTGCAGCAGCTCTCTCTTAGTTGCGGCGGCCCACAGGACAAATCACGATGACGCAAAAGTTGACAAGGGTGCGGGCACTCAGCGGCAGCAGCTCTCTCTTAGTTGCGGCCGCCCACAGGACAACTCACGATGGTGCAAAGTGGCAAAGGGTGCGGGCACTCAGCGGCAGCAGCTCTCTCTTAGCTGCGGCGGCCCACAGGACAACTCACGATGGTGCTAAGTGGCAAAGGGTGCGGACACTCAGCGGCAGCAGCTTTCTCTTATGCGGCAGCCCACAGGACAAATCACGATGATGCAAAGTGGCAAAGGGTGCGGGCACTCAGCGGCAGCAGCTCTCTCTTAGCTGCGGCGGCCCACAGAACGAACCACGATGATGCAAACGTTGATAAGGGTGCGGGCACTAAGCGGCAGCAGCACTCTCTCTTAGCTGCAGCGGGCCACACGGATCCAGCGAAAGGTTCAAGGTTCAGGCGGGCTCTCAGCGGCGGCAGCGCTCTCTCTTAGCTGCAGCGTCCCGCACGGATCAAGCAAAAGGTTCAAGGGTTCGGATTCAGGCGGGCTCTCAGAGGCGGCAGCTCTCTCTTAGCTGCAGCGACCCACATGGATCCAGCGAAAAGGTTTAAGGGTTCAGATTCAGGTGGGCTCTTAGCGGCGGCAGCTCTCTTAGCTGCAGCGGCCCGCACAGGGTCATGGAAAGTTTCAGAGGTGCCCAGTCTGCGGTCCTCACAGTAGAACTAGAGGCTCCGGATTACTCGATGGAGGCCTCGCCTGCAAGCAGAATTCCTCGCACAGGAATTCCGACGGCTGACGGGTGAAGTATAATGTCCCTGAGATTTCTGCAGGAGGCGCTCTCGATTCAGGCCCTCTGGTAGTTTCTTCAGCAAGCTTGGTGAAAGTTTCAAAGTCCTTTCCTCTGTTCACTCGGACTGAGTTTCATCTTGACATCCAGAAGGAACACACAGGCAAAGTTCCGGCGCGGCATTTTATACCTAAAAGTCTTTGTTCTCTAAGGTCGCAAATCACCAACTCCAGTCAGAACCAGTTTGGTGGGGTCGGGGAGCACTTGGTTTACGAGGTGACATCCTGCCCTTTCAGAATGCTATCAGATGTCCAGTGGGAGGTGGAGCCATCATTCACCTTGCCAGGCACGGCCCTGCTCGGATCAAAGAGTCACCGCTCTCCAGGCACTGAATACCGATCTCTCTCTCCAGCCAGGTCTGACCCAGCTGGCCCTGCTGCACCAAAACCAGACAGCCAATACACATACTCGCAAAGCCTACAGTAAAGCTTAGGCAAGAAACTACCGTGTTTTCAGAAGAGGCATTTCTAAACCTGGGATATATAAACGGTCCTTATTAAAAGGTGTCTCTCACTGTCCCGAGCACAAACATATCAAACTTGAAGTTCCTATCAGGTTCCTGGGGCCAGATAGGATGATAGAGAATAATCCTCAACCGGCCCAGTATGGCCTATGAGAACCGATCTTATCCCAGTAGCGACAGTGAAATGGAGGGTAACTCACTATTGGACATGCTACACCGATCTAGGCATTATGGTTATCCTAAGTCATACAGTCATTTATATACAGGGAGCATTCGCGCTGTGGCACTGATTAGCAGTGGCACGGTGCCCAGAGCATCTAAATCCAGCCAACATAAAAAATAGGAAGAGGAGAGGGTAAGGGAGGCCCACGCCAATGATGCCAGGTCTAACAGGAGGCAGTTGCGTAAAGTGACAATTGTTATATCATCCTTTACCCCTACCAAACTCCTGCTACGAGATTTGATATCCATGCTAAACATGACGATCCAGTTCTCCGACTACGGGACTCTGGCTTGCTCGTCCCCTGGGGTTTCTTTCCCGTGACCCATGTCGTTAAAACGCGCCCACTGTTCAGGTAGACCATTGACGACATCACCTACTAACCAGACTGCCTTCACTAAGGCAGGCTTAAAAAGCATGAAAAAAAAATCATGGATCTTTGAGAATTCACAAGGCAGTGGGTGTGGCACGCACATCATCCCGTTACTTGAGGATATTAAAAGGGCAAAAGCCTTTATAGCCAATGAAGCTCTGGAGGGGGAAGAGAGACGTGACAGCACCAGACATGCTCCCAATGGGTCCCCTTTGATAAATAAGGAAACAGGGGTAAGACGGGCAGTGGCATTAACAGCTAGAACGTGCACACCTTTGGACATGCTGCAGATTACAAGTTACTGAAACTCAGCCTACAACACCATCACAGTGCCCCTGAGCCTCGGAAGATGGCAAAGACGAGGTTGCCCTCAGCCATGTGGTACTCCTTCATGCCTGAAGACCTCATTGAGCTGCTAATTACTCTTCCTAAATGCGTAGCAGTAGTAAAGTGTGCTGTATGTAATTGGGGGTAGAAGCCTTTTGCAAGGAAATGCCACAGTCAATCATGGGAGAAGGCCACTTACAGATTGATTGGGTAGACACACGTTATCCCCCATACGGCAACCCACAGGAACGATCCCCGAGCAGGAGCAAGCCCAGAGAGACACTGTTAAATTGGTCCAACACATACTAAAAAAGACCCCCTTCAAGGGAGCTGAGTTGGCTCGACCGTGCAAATGGCACCAGTCTCAAGGAGTGCTCCACTGCAAATCCCCAGAGGGTTTCAACCCAGATATGGGGGTTGAGGCCAGGGAGGTTGGCATCAGCCAAGCACTAGGGAGTGCTACTATTGCCACATGATCGGCCACCTGATAGACAGATGCCGGTTAGAAGCATACCATGAGCAGGGATCAATGGGCCAGGGCCAGCCACCACACAACCCCACAAATTTCCATCCGCAAAATCTAGCCAGGGTAATCAGAACGCACCCGCCCCCCCCCCCCCCCACAGCATGGATCCGATAGTTGGAAAAACACGTGGCAGCAGCAACCCCAGACAGGGAACCCCGGCAGGTAAGGGTAACTGTCTGGGGAGGTAGCGCCTTCAAAAATCACAGAACCAATATGCACAGTAAGATAAACCCCCAGCATTAGCAAGAATAGCTAGCAACCACTCACTCTCTTCCCCACAAACTGTACCAAACCAAAAGAAGGACAAATAAGACAACATTGGGAATTCAAACTTTTACTTGCGTCCAGGAATTCAGAGTGACAGAGAGCTGTGTCGACCGGGTATCCTCACTAACGTTCAACATCAATAGCGACACCAATGGAGTGTTGAATGGCGAGGTTAACTAAGGCTCCTATGGGAGCCAAGGCCCCACTATTCTACTGATCCCCCAGAGCTGGTTTGGCTAGCCACACACCAGGGGGAGGGCAGTCTCACGAAGGGGCGGAGCGGCACTCAGAGAAAATATTTAAAAAGCAAACACCCAGGTCCCCACGTCCAATGTCAATAGGAATGGGTTCCAATGACCAAGCCAAAAGGTTCCCATTCTCGGGCATCCAGCCTGGGACCAATTTTTCCATCATGGCGTGTAGTCCCAACAGCGCCTCCAAAACATTAGAAGCCTCCGCCTAATAGAGGCTCCCTTTTCAGTTCTAAAATGAAGCTGTCCTCAGTGGCAGGAACCAGAATTCTTGTGTGCCCAATATGGTAAAAACTCTACAAACTCCACAGCGCACGCACAAAGAACAATAAGCTGTGAAACGGTCCGCAGGATGTCGAATCCAAGCCCCCAGTTGGAGGGGATGCACCAGGGCGATCAGGCATCCCGAAATTGCTGAGGCAGTCCCAGTTCTTCATCATGACTCAGCAGACTTTGGCAAAAGATTTTAGTCAAGGCCTGTGTCTTTCACGTTTTTGGTATTTTCAAATCCTGTTTCATTTCCCGATTTTCGAAGTCTGGCCACTGTGCCATACCCCTCCAAAAAGCAACAAAAACCATACCAGTTCAAAAGGAGATCCTAGCCAGAAGCCAGGGACAGCAGACGCAAACGTGCTGAAAGGAAGCAGGATGTAGTCCGAGAGAAAGGGGGGTGCCTGAAAAGGGGGGATCCCCAATATCCACTGCAGCCCCTAATGAAGGTAGTACACCGGATGGGCTCACCTCCATATCAGGCATGAAGCATAGCGACTAACAAACTCTCCAAGCCTTGCATGCACCATCCAGGGAACGCAGTAGGCCCAACCTTGGACACCACAAGACGGCATAGGTAAGGGTAAAAGGAGGCGTAGACTCCGACCCCTGCCGCCTCATTACAAATAAGGCAGTAGATCAAGCGAGACTTAGCGAAACACCCAAAATTAAAGAAAGCAGCCCAAAGTTAGCCTAATAAGAAGTCTCTAGAAAAAGGATGGGGTTGAAATACCTGGTGCCACAAGGGAGGGTCACGTTGCACGCTACATGCCGGGAACTGGGAGATACATACACATGTGATCTCAGGGCATGTTGCAACCACCAACAACACTCAATAGCGACACGCCCCCATCATGTATTCCTGTGCTCATGTAGTCTGAAAGACGCATTTCAGACCAACAGCGCCTTCATGACATGCTCATGGGATGCTAGTGGCTTCCATGGAGCCCTCGCTAAAACATGATGCAATCCATCCCTATGCTCATGAGATCCCACCACAAATATATTTTGCTCTAATCTAAGCATCCAGTTAGGTATGGGTGAGGGCTCAGCGGCTCATAAAAGAGATGACTATGTCTGATAACCAATAATCACCCTTAATTACTCTAAAACTATCAAAAGATACCCCCACAGGGGCCACCTTCCGGTGCCTCACTAAAATTGCGACTAGTGGAACGTGGAGAACACATCTCTAAGGAAAAATACAGGAACCCTGAAAACCATTGATTACGCACATGTAATGTTTCTGAGTTAACAAATTAATTGAGTTCTTATCCAAACAGGTCAACCACAGAATTTTAAAGTACACCACCACACAGCTGCCATATCAAACACCCCAGCTCGGACAAGAAGTGTAAAAGTCACGACTTTGAACTAACACTGCAAACGTAACTTTTTACTTGAACTGATAAGGGAAACCACAGTCACTGCAGGACCACAGACGCCGCATTGGGGACGCATACCAAGATCTTTAACGTCAAATGAGAAGTTAGATATGATTGCTGTCTCCAGAGGCCTGTGAGCAAGGGCGTAAGGCGCGAAACGCATAAGGCCATTGATGTTCCCTGGTTTCCTTCTTGTAACGCTGCAACCATCAATAAATGTGTGTTAACCTACCTGATGTGCAGTTCCACTCGAGGACAACCTTTTTCCTTCATGATTGCATTGTCTACTATGGGTGATACCACACTGCTGAGGAACTCCCTAATCAAAATTAGTCTATTCAAAAATGATCACTGCACTTGCGTAGGGCTCCCTCCCTTGTCACTTACAATTACACTAAGCCAAACACTAGCAACTTGCATGCACTACACAGCGCCCTTTTGCACAACACATGGTATCAGCACATTGCCGCAGTAGGCTCCCAAATATCAGCCAGGTCATGTTATACCTGTTTGTTTATTCTTCACATATATCTATGTAAAATAAGGGCCAAGGTAGAACCCCACAGGGTAGGGGTGCATTTAACCAGATAAGAAAACAACCCAACGGCTTTATACCTCTTCGCTAAGCCTAATGATATCCAAACCGAGCTGAATAGGATGCCTAGAAAGGGTACAATAGGGGAAGATACTGTTTGGCCCAAGTCTTCCCAGAGAAGAGATTCTTGGAGGTAGCAAATCCCCCAACTCAATGCACAAACACATCCGCTCCTGCATCCATTTGTGGACCAAGGGTGGCCCTTAGCGTATCAGGGGCGTATCAGGGGCAGCCTTCTTTAACAACAAGTGGTCACCTGACATGGAGTTCCTGTGTAGGGCCATCCAGCTCGGGGCTTAAAAGGGGAATGAGTCACATGGGGGAGGGTTGAATGAGAGCATGACCAACCCATATCAGGAAATCTAGGACACCTAGGTGGGTGCATACACGTGGCTAGAAGGTAAGGGCAGCCCTATATGTACTGAAACATACACTTTATTTCTTATGTTTCAGAGGTAAAGGAACGCTGCCACTGGGCACAAATGCTAACTGCGGAGTGATTATGCACAAACTGGCTGTGCAATGGGGCACCTCCACACTGATGGATTATAATGGCAGTACTGTGAGCTTGCTTATACTCAGTTTGTCCCCGGATGGCACAGACTCTGTTCCCCGGTCACCATACACACCCTGACTGTAGAAAAGTAGGATCTGCTTCTTATGGCTACCCCCACTTTTTGATTCATGCTATACTGTTTTTGACTAGTCTGACTGGGATCCTGCTAATCAGGACCCCAGTATATCTGTTTTCTCCTTAAACTGGTATGCCATGTACTTAGGTACACTCCACATTGGATATTGGAGTACCCTTGCCAGTCCCTTGTATATGGTACCCATGTACCCAGGGCATAGGTACCCCAGAGGCTTCCCATGAGCTGAAGCATGTATTAGGCCACCCATGAGAGGCCATGCCAAATAGACCTACAGGCCAGCCATTGCAGCCTGTGTAAGTTGGTGCATGCACCACTTACTTAAGATATAGGTTTACTATATCTAAGGGTCACTACACTTAACCTATATGTCACCCCTATATCAGGCCTAAACAATCCTGAAGGCAGGGTGCTTGGTTCTAAGTGAGAGTGTGCCACTGCATGAGCAGGGCGCCCCTGCAGCCTATGGAGTCCATTCTCCTGGGTTGTTAGTGCGCAGCCATTTACGACATATAGAGTGGCATAATGCGACCGCGTGATGTCCAACTCTAAAACTGCTGAAAGTAACCCTATCAGGTTTGGT
Organism: Triturus cristatus; assembly: GCF_964204655.1. Classification (NCBI taxonomy): domain Eukaryota; kingdom Metazoa; phylum Chordata; class Amphibia; order Caudata; family Salamandridae; genus Triturus; species Triturus cristatus. Next base: position 299,668,194 of record NC_140590.1, on the reverse strand, counting down.
GTAAAACATTGTGAAATCATACCCCCACACTGGTGTGAGAGGTATGATTCCACCCCTCAGAAACAAGCTTTGTGAGGTCCCTGGTGTTCCCGGTACCAGCCTTCTAGACCCGGGCAGCCCAAAATGGCTGCTGCCGACCAGAGATACATTTCTGCCCTCCTGCTGCTGAGCCAAGCTTGAGCAGGGTAAGGCAGAACAATAGGTATCCTGTCACAGGTAGGTGTGACCACCTCCCAGACAGGACTTAGTGTATTTGGCCTGGTTGGGTGTGCTTGCCAGCAACTGAAAGTCTACACAAGGGGCACATTTGGTGTCCCTGTGCATAGTCCAGTTCAAACCAGTCCTGGAAGCCATTGGCTCCTGTTCTGGGGCAAAACTGGACATGGGAGTAACCTCCCCACTGTCCAGACCCTGCCCTGGGAGGGTCTCCTGCCTCTGTCCAACCCTCTCCCATGGGTACAAAAGGGCTTACCTGGCTGTAGGACCCTGGATTCGACGTGGATAAGATTCTGAACCAGAAGCCACTGAACTTCGACCATCTGGACACCCTGGACTTCGTTTGGGCCCAACTTCATCTCCCACTCTGTCCAAAGCATCGTCTGTGCCAGGGCACCATACAGGCTCCGTGCAGGACCTGTGGAACATCAAGGACAACTGAAGATATCTCCCTTGGAGTGAAGGAGTCACTCCCCTGCAACCACAGGCACCACATCTCAACTGACTGGTCTGCTGCTCCTGAGCTCTTACGGACTCCGAAGGCTCCAGCAACACAGGAGGTGGGTTTCCAAGTCCCTCAAGGTCCGAGCTGCTCTCTCACCAAGTTTGAGGCCAGAATCCCTCGTGGGAGCTGCAATACCCATACCCCTGTGCACCACGTACTTTTGCAAGTGCATATGCTTGTTGGCGTTTCCCGAACAAGTAAACTGGGCTCCGAGTAGCCTCAACCTCTAGCACTATTTCCTACAAAGAACTCCGGCCTTCTCGCACCGAGTGCTCCATGGGTTGCTGCTTTGTGAAACCGCTCGAGGTCCCCTTGGGACTCCTGTGCCTCCGGACCGTGGGTCCTCTTGAGGGTCAACACTGCTTTTCTTGAGCTCCCCTGGTTGCTCCAGGCCTGCCCTGACTCCCCTGTGTTTGGTGAGTCTCTTGGAACTTGCTTGTCCGAACCGTAACCTTTCTTGATCTTCTGCTTGGCTTGCCGCTGCCAAGGCTTTTTAGTGCTCCTGACGGACACCGACCCCTCAGCACTCGACATCCTTTGTGGGACAGCTCACAACCGGCTCCTGTTCATCCTCGACATCTCCTGGTCCCTGTGGCTGCAGAGTCAAGAACCCTCTCAATGCACCTGAAGAATCCAACATCGGTGGGCATTTGTCTACCGAGCCCCTGGTCACTCCTAATTGACCTAGACTCTGTGCCCTCTGCTTTCAGGTACTCTTCAACAAGAATACCCCTTGGTTTCCGAAGGACGCTTTTCTTCGAAGTCCACTGGGAAGGGTCCTTAAACTTTAAAACTGCAACAGCGACTCTACCATAGAATTGTATGGCGCCTGCAGTCGTGTTCCCACACTGCACCCATCCTCCTTGTGGTCCCTACTTGCTCACCTTGGGTGGTTCCTTGGGGTCCCTGCGATTCTACGACCTCTAGACACTGTCTTGACTCGAGTCGTGGTTCCTATACCACTATTTTAAAATATGGTTTGGTCTCCCCTTGAAGCCCACTGTGTATTAGTGCTATTTACTATTGTTTCTGTGCTACAGTATTGAGTGATTTGTGATTATCTTCATGTAGAAGATACTGTGTCATACATAGTGTGTTATATGAGTAAATACATATTTTTATAATAACTGTGTGGTTCTCGTTTCATTTAACCAATACTATAAGGTTACATTCTGGTAAAACAAGCTGCTTAACATTCTTTCAAGACCAAACCTGAAGGCTGCTGTCCACAGCTACTTGGATAGCTTTCTAAGGTTATCTTTGACCTCTTAAATCACCATAAGGGTTGTTTGCATTGGTATAGGGTGCCCACTTTAATTAGTGGACAGCATATACCAGGTCACCTTCTCACACTGACGCTGATCATTACCCAGAGAAGAACCGTCAGACTTGTACCAGCATCTGTTAAGGAAGAAGACCGCTTTGCCGCATCAAGCTTGTGAAAAGAGAGCTGCCTAATATTTTGGCTGGGCTCAATACAAAGACATCCCAGAAGAATTCAGACTGTTCACAGACACACAGGTATTGGCAGGAGGGTCTGTAACCAAATTTACCCTACAGACAAAAGCTAATGCCCGCTGGCTACAGATAAACCAAAAATGACGAACAGCACTGAACTCGGCCTTAATTTGATCAAGGAAGAAACGAGAGCAATCCGCCTTGTGATGATGCAGCACCGATATGTGTTAGACTTAATGACTTCGATGGAGGGAGAGGTGTCCGCCAAGACGAGTGTGCCCAACTGCACATTCATCCCAGGGAATGGTATGGACAATGGAACATTGACTCTAGCCATCCAAGCACTGCACCATTTACAGAGAGACATGTGCGAGAAGGGAGGTGCCCCTGAGTAAGAGTGGTTTCAATTAGTTCTCCTGGCCCCACCGGTGGATATCTGGTTTTGGCACATCGCTGTTGCCAATTTCCATTGTGTTCTTGTTTTTTGCTGTCTGTACAATTGGGGATTACCTGCTGTAAAAGGACAGTCCTCAAACTGGGAAAACTGCAGTTTTCATTGTTTTCTTGTTTTTAGTCCAGTCCTGGCCCACAAATGTTTTACCACTGCACTTATTCTTTCTAAGATCGACTACTGCAATGCTTTATATCTCAACATGCCAGCAACAACTCCTAAACAAGTTGCAGGTTTTTCAAAATGCTGCAGCCAGAATGATAACAGGGACTCCTAAATTCCAGTTGGCTGCTCTGCCCATTAAACATCTTCATTGGCTGCCTGTTAGGCAATGTTTCAAATTTAAGGCCCTTTGCCTTGCCCACAAAGCCCTGCATGGGGCCGGTCGGGAATTCCTTAGGCATGCTTTCCATTGGTATGTTCTGGGTAGATGCCTGTGATCCTCTGGGTCCCGAAAACTTGTGATAAACAGATTCAGGAGAACCAACTGGGTAGGCTGTAGTTTTGTCATCTCAACTGCCAAGGAATGTAATGCACTTCCTCTTTCCATTAGAGTAATCTCCGATCTTCTTCAGTTCTGTAAAAACCTCAAAACATGGTTGTTCCCTAAGTAAATCTCCATCTCTTCTCTTGACTTAGCGCCTTGACACCTCCAGGTAATTGTTTGCACTGAATAAATCCTTTTAACATAACATACAATAACATTATGCGGGTCTGTACAATTGGGGAATACCTGCTGTAAAAATGCAGTCCTTAAACTGAGAAAAATGCAAGTAACTAGGAAGGTAGTGGTTGTCGAAACCAAGCATAAAGAATAACAGGGCTCCAATAAAATAGCAATAAAAAAATATTGGTTAGATAGTGTAGTTGAAAAATCAGCTAGAGGAGGGAATGTTAATATGGTAAAGGTCGATGCTAATATGAAAAACGATATTCATTTATATGACAAAATTGCTTCTTTATTAACTAATTCACCTGTTCTGAACTCCACATCAACCCCGACTCGCAAACACGTAATTAGGCAAGCACTGAAATCTAGGCCTGAGGTTATTGATTGATGGGTCACAGGTGGGGTAGCACCTAGCCGGCAGACAAACGCATAGACAGGAAACCTTAGATCAATCCCACAGATAGGCTCAGTGACACTACAATGGTCAATGGAGATTGGCCCCAGTAAAACACACATCGGGGGATACGTGCGTTTCTAAAACACCATAAGTCAGATGCCACATGAGTTAGCAATATATAGTCAATCAAGACACAGCACACGCAGTGATCAAACGCTCCCCATGCTGGACATCTGGACACGTTACCCAGTATATGTTCTCCCGGCCGCTATGTTTAATTAAACAAACTATTCCTGTTTTGCCAAATGCCTCTTGTCTCTTGTTTTTTTCAAGATATTTCATGTTCAAGTAACAATAGGCTACTGACAGATCTTCAAAAAGGGGAATGAGTAATTTGATAACTAAAAAGCAGTTTCTACTGATTTCAACACAAATCAGTTTAGAAGTGGTTTTTGGGAATTTAGTTCATGGCGACAACACTTTTTGATAATTCTCAGAAAATTCCATCTATAAAATGACAATAAGCTCTTTCTACTTTCATCTTTAGAAAAACATACCTGTTTCACTTTTAACCTAAGGGTTGTTTTCAGTCTGCTCATATGGACTTTGCAACTTATGCTTGTTTGAGGTCATACACATGTACCGAAAAGGACAACCTTGAACAGAGCACAAAAGAGACACCAGGCAGACAAAATGGTTACCAGTTTGTCATTGTGACACAGCAACAAAGAAAATTCTACATCTGTCTTACATTACACGCTGAAAACATGATCATAGGAGGTTTGCTTTAGGCAGCAGAGCTGTGTCTCAGTCTGCCCATCGGTCAGGCATAGACACCTGTGCTATCCCTCAGGTGACAATGCTCCATCACCAAAGGACAAAAACTATAACCCATCCTTTCCAGTAGATTTCTTCTAAAATCGCTACTGGCCCTGCGTCTAGTGGCAGAGGTCCCCCACTAAATATATTCTCCCGTATTGTATCTTTTATAGATTCACATGCTTGAATCTTCCCCGTCATCATGGTGGAAGTCCCACGGTAACAGTAAAATAGCAGTATTAAAACTTAACATTGAAAAGCCCATAGAAATTAATTCACTTTAGTAACCTATAACCATTGTTATAAAACATCCAAACTCCAGCAAATGAGAGCTCAAACCATAGACTCTCCTTCCCTTGCCGGGCCACCATACCCTCAGATTTCTTACCACTCTTCGTGTGCTTGGGAGTCTCCCTGAGCTCTGCTCAGTCACAGTGTTTCTTCTACTGCCCTTTTGAACTTCAGCTAAAGATTTATCTCTGCATTCTTTTCTCATCTGAGGTACCAGTTAGGAGTGTGATTACCCTTTTTTCTTCATTATGGCAGAGCCTAAAAAAGGGTTGTTTCGGCCCTGTAAGACTTGTGGAAAGTCCGGACTTTTTTCTGAGGACCCTCATAAAGAATGCCTCTACTGTCTTTACCCAGGGCATAAGCCAGAGAGTGCAAGTACTGTCGTACTTTCTTGTCTAAAACCCTTAAAGATCGTGAGGGTAGGCTGCTTCTCTGGCTGCAAAGGAAAAAAGCAGCAAAGGACTCTGATTCAGAGGCTGAGGAGAAGCCACATACCTCCTCTAAGAAGAGAAAAGAAGAAAGTTTTTCTTCGTCTCTTAAAGATGCCAAAAAGTCCAGATCCCAAAATAAGGAGAGAGTTGAGGAAAAATTAGGTCAAAGAAGCAAGTCTAGCCCCTCCTCATCACGTCAAAGGTCAGGATCAGGATCAGCTCCTCTATCGACGCCTCTATCTCCTCACAAGGATTCTTCTGGTGACAAAAAACGCTTGTCGACGAGCCCATCAACAAATAAATTTCCGTCAACAACCTCCTGCTCTGCTTCTGTGGGCACTCAGTCTACGGCTTTGTCAGCATCATCTACATCGATGGTTAAAACAACGACCGCGCATGGTCTATCCCTGTCAACAAGAATTTCACCATCGACGGCTCAGCAGGTTACTTCACCGTCGACAGCTATCCTTTTGATGGTTGTTACATCGACGGTCCCGTTGACGATCCTGTCTTTGATCCAGTTGTCGATCCAGTCGAAGATTACGTCGACGATACTGTCGACAACCCTGTCGACGACTCCATCGATGAGGGTGAAGATTGGTCTGCTTCTGAAACGGGCGCCTACCCAGAAGCAGGATTTTTCTAAGGGTTCTCCTCTGCTTTTTACCCGCCTTCTAGACTTTTAACAGTCTGAAGACGAAACAGTTTGGTCCTGCCTACATCCTTCGCAACTCCGGGTTAAGTGCCAGGACTCAGAGGATGAAGAGATGATGGAGGATCCATCTACTTATCTGGAAGGAAATTACTCTCTCGGATAGAGAAAGTCTTGTTTCTCATCGTATGGACGCTTTCCAGGAACACTTTCCGTATGAAGAGCAGGAAGAACAAACTCAGGAACCCTTCATTAATGTTCCGATTTTATTAGTATCCGACCTCCGGCTAATGCTCAATGACTATTATAAAAGAATTCCAGAAGCATGTTCTGCTCCTTCACCACCTCCTACACAGAAAGTTACCACTTCAGCACTGCGGGTACGACCTCCACTGCCGAAGAGCAGCACTATCACTACTCCTGCTCAGGTTCCAGCGTAAAGTCAAGATGACGATGACCAGCAGTTGGAGGAAGTGCAATTGCGTTTGGACCAGGATATCCAGGATGAGTGGGATGATTATGTGATCCCCTCTCCACCTTCTCCTACTCCACCTTCAGCCGACTCTCCGCCCGCAGATATCGGTGGATTCCACGATCTGCTAGAACGCGCTTCCAGGTGCTTTGATCTTCCCATGCCGTTCAAACAGACCGAATGCTTTTAATATGATTTTAAGTCTTCCACACAATGCTCCTCTCATTTCATTCCTATTGTGGACTTCTTGTGGCAAGAAGATTTGAAATTAATGAAAACTCTAGCTTCAATTCCTGCAGTAGTACCGAAGTGAGACAAAAAATACAAAGCACCTAAAGATTCTCCCACGTGCCAAATCGGACATCCCCAGCATGATTCAGTCATTATGCAGGCCACTCAAAGGAGGTCCAAGAATCCTTCCTCTCTCGTGCTCAGCTCCCCCTGACAAGGAAGGACGCAGTTTAGACAACATTGGCAAAAGGTTCTCTGCTTTATCAGTTACTGCCATCAGAGCCTCCAACGCCTTAGCTATCCTTGGGAAATTTGACTGCCAGACGTGGTCCGACATCTCTGCTTTCCTGGAATTCCTTCCAGAAGATAAGAAGAAGGAAGCACAGGAGGTGCTGTTGGAAGGAGAAAAGGCCTCTTCGTAAATGATTGACGTAGCCATGGATATTTCATCAAAAGCTTTCCTACAGATGGCAGGAGCTGTGTTTTTGAGACTGCAAGGGTGACTCAAGGCTACTGACTTTCGTCCAGAAGTTCAAGCAAAGATTCTGGATATGCCATTTGATGGCGAATTGCTATTTGGGAAGCATGTGGATGAAGCCTTGCAATCGATAAAAAAGAATACAGACACAGCCAAATCCTTGGCAAATCTTCAGCAAAAGAGATTTTCTTCTTTCCGGGGTAGAGGCGGAGGTCAACATCTCTCTAGCCCAGTGTTTCCCAAACTGTGGTCCGCGGACCCCCAGGGGTCCGTGACACTTTCCCAGGGGGCCCGCAGGAGGCAGTTTTAAAAGCACTGTAAAGTTCCTTGTAGAATTAGCAGTTTTCGAGCAACAATAAAAGTGTCAAAATGAAGACAGTGATTAATGCACCTGCAGGAGAGATGAGAGTTTTGTCCAGTGGCAGCTTTGAGTTATCTAATGTAGCACAGAGGGTTAATATGTCTACTGCAAAGAAAGTGTACCATGCATTTAAAAAAACAGTATTTTATGTGCATAGGTGAGTGTGTTACTGCTTTTGTCACAGAGATTCTTTTGTTACTGTGCAGTTCATGAGTGACAACCGAAATCTAGCACAGTGACCTATAAACTGTCATCAAATAGCTACTTACACACTGCATGGTGCAAGTTAGTAACTTATGTTTTTTCCCAGTCTTTCATTATCCTGATGCTGATAAAAAGGTTTATTTGGGTGGAAATACATTTTTAGGTCTTGCCTGAGACAGCGCATGCGCTGCTCTGCGAGACATTTAGTAAGAGGGTTTTCAAACTGCTACCAGAGGCTTGCTGGCCTCAAGCTTGCGTTCACGCGCGCGTGCACGCGCGCAGCCGCCATGTGGGTTTGTGTCAGCCTTGCGTGCCTCTGTCCGCCTTGCTTGCTTGTGTTGTGCTTCAATTCCCTCCCCCTCCCCCACCACAGATCGTGTCACCACTCGTGTGTTTTCACATCTCCCGGGCTTGTCTTTATTGTGTGAGCCGGATAATGCTTTCAGTTTTGCCTTTTAGCGCGCGTCACCACTCGCGTGTTTTCACAACTCCCAGGCTTGTATTTATTATGTGAGCCGGATAATGCTTTCAATTTTTTCCTTTTAGCGCGCGCGCACACACATATCGTCACCACTCGCGTGTTTTCACAACTCCCGGGCTTGTCTTTATTATGTGAGTCGGATAATGCTTTCAGTTTTGCCTTTTAGCGCGCGTCACCACTCGCGTGTTTTCACAACTACTGGACTTGTCTTTATTATGTGAGCCGGATAATGCTTTCAGTTTTGCCTTTTAGCGCACGCGCACACAACTCTGTAAGAAGGGGGCTCGCAATTGTTTATCCTAAGCAGATACTTTTCATCTTTTACTTGTCTCTGATGAGCAGTGAGCCTTCCATCTGGGGTGCTCGTCTATGAACTATGAAGTCAGATTTAAAGCTCACTGGTTGCTTTGCTTTACATGTATCCAATAGCGTGCCTGCAGCGCAGTGTTAGTGTTCGCCCATCACAACAAGTGGAGCAAGAAACAACCTTCACAGCACTGTAATGGCTGCAGGTCGTCCAGGACGCCTTGTGGTTATCCAAGTATGCTCTTTCTAACCATCGAACATGTTTTGTTTAGTCGCCCGCTGTACAAACGTGCCATAAGAATATGACTGAAACCCCCGGCATTGGCGGACTCTTGGCTTCCGGCATTATTACCCCCTGCTGTTCGTATCCTCAGCTCTGATCTGAGCAGGCTGACGGCTTTCTGCCTGAGCAGATTCTTATTAGCAATGGGAGTGATTAGGAAACATGTATGTGCCCTGGACACACCGCATTAAGCTAATCGGCAAACCCTTTATCATCCTGGGCTGGAAATTCTGGATGAAGCCAGGATAACTGGTGTTCTTATGTGGAATGTTTCCTGACACCGACGCAGATCTGTTGCAATCACATTTTCATGGCCCCATGCTTATTTATTTTTGTTTAACATAGATCCGTTTATTGCACTTTCACTTTAATAATACGGTTTGTTTATCGGTGACATTTCATTGGTTATGCACGTAACACTGTGTGGAGAGGCATGTGAGTAGCTTGCCCAATTCTGCCTTTGGGGAGGGTCAGGCCGTGTTTTTTTTTTACTTTTAATCTAGCTGTTTTAACTTTGCCATTTTAGAGAACATTGTCGATCTGTAATAATGGATTTTATGTATATCGCTGTTATGGTCCTAGACTAGTTACCGAAATAAAGTGTCTTACGGACTTACTCTTCCTAGTCCATTCTGACGTAATGACGACATCCCTGGAACTTGGCGTCCGGAGTGAAGGGACGTATTTTACAGGAGTGAACAACCATCAGCGGCTTCAATAAAGACAGAAAAGAAAGGAGACTAGAGAGTGTCTTCGATAACACCCATACAATATTTAAAATACCAAACGGTCTATCAAATTAAAACCTGCTAGAGGGTCACTCGCACCAAAAGAGAAGGGTTGTCATGCATGATAAAAAGGCAAGGGGAATTACTAAGGCAAGGGGAATTCATGAGTATCTGCTTTTCTATTCCTCCCCAACAAGTGTTTGTCCACTCTGGTGGGGCAGACACTGCACTACGTTAGAAACGTACACACCTTCTACAGGTGCGTGGACATGCAAGAAACAGCACAGCAGAGTCAGCACTTATAAAACACCTGGGACGGAAGTCCCAGAATAATTGACAGTTCTCGTTGCCTTGCACGACCGAGGTAAATGTAAACAAGCATTGGCATAGCCAATAGGTCTTGCCTTTGGAACCGTATAAGTGTTTAGCTATGCAACAGTTGATGTTGTTGCACCAAGGATATTGTGCTGCATAACTAAACACTTATAAGGTCCCAAAAGCGAGACCTATTGGCTATGCCAATGCTTGTTATTGTTAGTCAATGCTAACCACTGGGTGATGTTCTGAATCCCAAGTTTGTGCTTCTCCAGACCAAGCACTCTTTAAAAATGCCTACAAGTATGAATGACATGTGAATCCCACACCTTGTAGTCCCCTTTGCCTTATGTAACATTTTCTCTACACTGATTTACAAATATGATTCATTGTCTCTATATGTGTGTGATGTAAAGTGCTCTGACATCCGTTACTGGTATGAGAGGCACTATAAAACAAATGAAATACATGTGACAGATGTGCTATGGAGAGATGAGAGGCACTGTTGAAGGCTGATAATAAGGGAATCATTGAAGAACCCCAACAAAGACTGTTGTATCCTGGTGCATAGTAAGGTCATCATTTACTATTCTTTAAAAGCTGATACAATTCAATATATAATGATAAATGTGTTTTAGAAAGCACCACTGTTTCCTGAATTTCTTGGGGGTAGCGACTCCCAAAACCCCCTTTGTAGTGGTCAGGCTCACTCACTGCACTTGGTGTGCACCGTATGGCGACTGATTTGAAAACATTTGCCAGGGCTGCTTTAGGTTTCCACTCTGGCCCTGGCAGGAGCAGGAGACTGGTACTGCAAAATAAAACCAACCAATGAAAAGTTAGTCACGGAGTTGCAGCACCAACCTTCCCATTAAATTGTTTTGTTTTTTGTAAATTCTTTGAATATAAAACACTACGGGGGATATTTACAACAGAAGTGGCGGAGTTCTATCTGAAATCTCCGACTTTCTATCAAGGATTCTACAGTCTAAGATTAACATTGCAAATACAGAAGTATTGTTGGGGGTTTCCAACAACGGCCGTTCAAGCGAGCAACAGGGGCTGATATTTGTTGGTATGGCCATTTTCAGGATGTGTGTCGCCTCAGCCTGGATAGATCCAATACCCCCATCATTCTTTGAATGGAGAGCTCGGCTATTGGCGACTTGCAGTCTAGAGGTTGCCATTTATAAGAACAAAGGGAGGGATAAGAGGAAGAGGGGTATGAAGATCTGGGCACCATTGATTGCCTGGACGCAAGAAAACTGATTGCGGAAAATGGATATTGATATGTCGTATATCGCAAAATTCTGTTTGCCTTTCATGTCTTGTTTTTTTTCTTTTCTTTTATGTACAAATCAGCTCTCTGTTGGTTAAATATATGAGTTACTTGTTCCCGGAGTGAGGGTGCGGGGGGGGGGGGGGGCGGGGATGACATACTGTGTTGTTTTGAAAAAAAAAAAAAAAAAGAAGTGGCGGAGCGTGTCGTTAGCCTCCTTGGCTTAACGATAGGCTCCGCCACTTCAGAAACGCAGGGCTGCACCATATTTACAAGAATATGGTACAGCCCTGCGTTTCCCCCAGCGTTGGCGCTACACTTAGCAGTGTAGCGCCAACGCAGGCACCCTTGCACCATAGTGCAAGGGTGTTTGCATGCAGGGGAAGATTCTTTATGTACAGGAAGGTCCCTCTTCCTGCACATAAACAATCTTGAAATGCCGTATTGTCACTTCTATGTGTGCTGCTTAATGCAGCACACATGGAAGTTACAAAATGGCATTTTTTGTAAAAGGTTGTTTCTGTGCAGGAAGGGTCACCTTCCTGAACATAAACAATCCAAGGCGTTTTGCTTTTTCCATGTGTGCTGTACAAGGCAAGCCACATGGAAAAAGCAAAAACGAGGAGAAATAAAGGATTTCTCCTCGTTTTGCCAAGTTAAGAACTGGTTTTCCCTGGTCTTAATATTGGCGCTGCCTCCTATGTATGCTGCCCTTGTAAATAGGAGGCAGTGTCAAAATCACTGGGAGTTGCGGTGAAACGCCCACTGCAACACCCACTTCCCACCCCTTTCACGCTAAGCATTGCGTGACAGGGGGGCTTATTTAAAAGGCAGCATTAAGCCATGTTATGTGGCTTAACGCTGCCTTGGAAATAAGGCGAAGCCTCTATCGCCACGGTAACGTCGTAAAAAGTGTGCACGTGTGTTTATTTTTTGGGAATTACTGTTTTAATGTTTGAAATTTTAAATCATACAAATTTTTGGGGGTCCCCGGCTTCCAGTGGTGACTCAATGGGGGTCCTCAGGAGTCAAAAGTTTGGGAACCACTGCTCTAGCCCCCAGCTTCAACAGCATTTCAAACCCTATGGCCAACAAGGTTTTCACTCTCAGTACTCATCTCAGCCCTTTCGGCAAGCCTCTACATCGACCGATTCTAGACCAGCAGCATGTCGACGCCAACCTTCAGGAGGTAGAGCTCATGACTCTAACAAGAGACAATGAGGTTCCACAAGCCCCTGCTACCGCAGTCCCACTTCAATTCGGCTCCACTTACTCCAAATTCTTCAATCAGTGGAAGCTGATATCTTCGAAAAGTGGGTGTTAGACGTATTGCTCCATGTTCACACCCTGGAATTTGTTCAACGACCCCCTAACATGCCACCGCAAAGGACTTCTCATTGCCACCTCCGTGTTCTCAAAAAGGAGGTCCGGTTGCTCTTATCCAAGCAGGCAATTGAAGAGGTACCGCATGATCAACACAATCAGGGGTTCTATTCCCACTTCTTTTTGATAAAAAGAAAGATGGAAAATGGAGGCAGATAATGGACTTAAGATCACTGAACAAGTTCATCAAATCCCAACCTTTCAGGATGTTGTCGCTCCAGAAAATTCTGCTTCTAATGGATGCAGGAGACTATATGTCTTCACTGGTTCTGCTAGACCGTTATTTTCATGTTCCTATTCACCCAAAACATCGTCTATTTCTCAGGTTCGAGGTGGCAGGTTGCCATTACCAATTTCAAGTACTTCCTTTCGGGCTGAAGTCTGCCCCAAGGGTCTTCACCAAGTGCTCGGCTCCAGTAGCAGCTTTTCTACGCTAAACCGGTCATCAGGTATTCCCTTATCTAGACGACTGGTTAGTCAAGGCTACATCGCTTCAAGCCGCCAGGAGAACGATGAACAATTCTGTTCAACTCTTTCGCTCCCTGGGGCTCAGGATAAACTGGGAGAAGTCCTCCCTGGTTCCCTCCAGGTCAATAGTGTTCCTAGGAGCAACTCTGGACACTACACTCTTGAGTGCTTTTCCCACAAAATAAAGAATTCTACAACTGCACAAGACAGCGAGGCGTCTGTCCGCAATAAGGTACACTTCAGTAAGAACATACAATTCAATGCTAGGGATGATGTCATCTTGTATCCCGCTGATTCCAAATTGCCAAGAGGAGCTTGACGCTCAATGAAGGCAATCTCAAGGCTCATTCGAGGACGTCATATTAATCACCTCGAAGATGGTCCCAGCAACGTCCTGGTGGTCGGCCAAAGACAATATTTCACAGGGCCTCTCTTTTCTCATAAAAAATCCAACATTGGTCATGACATTCAATGCTTACATGGACGGATGGGGTGCTTTCCTGCAAGGATTGCAGGTCCACAGAAAATAGTCTTTTCAGGAAGCTCAGTATCACATACATTTCTTAGAACTCAAAGCGGTCCTTCTGGGTCTTCAAGCATTCCTGCCAAAAATCAGGAATTCATCGATCAACATCCGTACAGACAACACCATCACCATGTTTTATCTGTTAAAGCATGGAGGGACAAGATATCAGATCCTCTCAATCCTGGCTCAACAGATTTGGGAATGGATGATAGCCAACAAGATATCGATTCAGGTTCAGCATGTGCCAGGAGTCCAGCATGATTTGGCAGACTCACTCACAAAGCAGTGTTGTGAGTGGGAACTAAACGAACAGTTGCAAAATGTTTTTCACTGCTGGGGATTTCCAACCTTAGATCTATTTGCTACATCTCTCAACAAAAAATGCAGATCCGTCTTCAGCAGGTTCCTTCAACCAGTCTCTCTGGGAAATGCCTTCTACGTCTCATGGGAGGGAGCGTCCGCCTACGCATTCCCTCTGTTTACCCCATACCGAAAGTTCTCCAAAAGATCAAACAAGAACCTTGCCGTGTCATTCTAATAGCCCCGGCGTTACTGGTTCACAGAGCTGTTTCGCCTATCAAGGTGTTCTCCGATTTACTTGCAACCAAAGGAGGATCTCCTTTCCATTAACCAGGGTCAGGTGGTTCACCCCCAGGTTTGCACACTCAACTTGACAGCCTGGCTCCTCATCACACAGAGTTCGGCGGATTAAACATTTCTGAGGAATGTCAAACAATACTGCAGAATGCTTGTGCTCCTTCCACTATAAAATGCTACTCAGCCAAGTAGAGAAGTGGAAAAGATTTTGTATATGGTGTGCCACAAACTCTCTTGATCCGCTCTCTTCGTCACCTGAGGACATTTTGCCTTATCTATTATCTATTAGGTCTTGCTAAGGCCGGTTTGGCACATGCATCCATCAAGGTACACTTAGCAGCAATCTCCTGGTACAGACAGCGTTCCGGTTCTGTGTCCCTGTGGTCTAAAAGACTAATAAAATAATTAATGAAAGGACTTTTCAGGCTTTTTCTTCCTGTAAAGACTCCTCCAGTACCATGGCAATTAAATACTGTTCTGTCGCAGCTCATGAAATCGCCCTTTGAACCTATTCACAAATGCGACTTGAAGTATCTATCTTGGAAAGTAGCCTTCCTGTTAGCTATCAAGTCAGCAAAACGCGTTAGTGAGATTCAAGCTTTTACCAGAACGGAGCCTTACCTTCAGTTATTTCCAGTAATTCTTCGGAAAAACTCATATTTCATTCCTTAAGTGCCTTCAGTGTTTCATCTAAATGAACCAGTGGTTTTGCCCTCCATCTTTGCAGCTCCTTCGTCACCAGCTGAGAGGGCTCTACATTCTCTGGACATTAAAAGATGCCTTAAATTCTACTTGCAAAGGACTCAGTCTTTCAGAAGGTCTACTCAATTACTGGTTGCCTTCTCTGCCCTAGGACGGGTCAGGCATTGACACAGCACAGGCGTCTATCGCTCATTGGATCTCATCAGTTATTCTCTTTTGCCATGAGAGGGCTGGCCGCCCTCTGGTTGCCAAAGCCATTGTGCACTCAACACGTAAGGTGGCTGCTTCCTCAGCCCTGTTCGCTGGAGTGTCCTTGCCCGATATCTGCAGGGGAGCGACGTGGGCAAACATCCACACCTTCACGAAGCATTACTGCTTGGATGCCTGGCAAAAGACGGATGTAGCAGTTGGTCAGGCTACACTGAGGCGGTTATACGCTTAGTATGATGTTTAAACCTGTCTATTACTGTATAAGTTCTCTTTTTGTTGGTATACTTTTTTCATACATCTCAAATGTTTTCCTTTTTTGGTATATATATATACATATATATATATATATCAGTTCAGTTCAATCTTTATTTCGGTAAAAAAAAACATAAAAGATTGACAATAAAAAGTACAATACAAGAAGTCAGTATCATTTCATGACAAACTTAGGACACAATATCGCCACACATACTGGGCACTCTATAGAATAATCGACCATTTTTTTAACATTAAAATAATAAATATATCTAAAATTTCGCAATTTGGCATTTCAGTTTAAAAATAGATTAAGAGAAAATAGATGTGAGGAATATTCATTTCAGGCTTGCAAACAAGATTCAACTATCCAATTCAATAAATGGATACAAGATAACGTGTAAAAAAACACACTTATTTCAATAGTAAGTATAAAGACTAGTCTGTAGGTTATTTTACATTTAATTTTATAACCATAAAGTGCATGTGCCAAATTCATTATGTCTCTAGTGTATCAACCTAGAATTGTAGGCCTTGCCTTTTCATTATTAAACTGACACCAAACAGGTACCTACTAATGCTAAAAACAACTGTTTGCGTGGTGTCCGATCGTAGTAACCTTTCTGCCTCATGGCAGGATCTAGTGCCAAGGAGTCGGCAAATAGGTTTAATCCATTTCCTCCTACTTCGTGAGTAGGCTGGGCAGAAGAACAATAGGTGCAATTCATTCTCTATTGAGCCTAAATCAAATGAAACACATCTACCCTCCTCTGCTTCACCTAGCATCCATTTCACTGTATTTACCTTAATCTGTAGGACACCATACCGAAATTTCAAATATAGGGATTTGGCCAACTGTGGTTGTATTTCATCTAAAAAAGGCTCAAACTTCCAAATTGTTTTTATTAGGAGGAACCGTGTTGTCAGTGAGCCAACAATAGAGGAGTGAGATGAAGAATTATGTTTAAGAAAGACCAATAAGTTTGCTTTAAAAGCTTTTTTGAAGCCATGGTCAAGCAAAAGGGCTCCTCCCAAAAGTGCTTGAGTCCCAGTTTAAAAAACCAATCATGTATGTGCTTCAACCAAGTCAAGCCAGTACCTCCTTTAAATCCTAAAATTTCCTCAAGCCCCTCTCTGTAATGAGTGAGTTCATCTGTAGACCACAGGCGAACCCAAAATAATAGTGGCTTTAGGTTTGCCTGATCGTCTATACGGTGAAAGTTTAGGTCCATTAAAACTGGAATTAGTGGTGTACGAATCGGAAGGCTTCAAAGTTTCCTTAGAAACTTGTTTTCACCCACCTTGAATGTATCATTCGACATGGGGGACCACAGCTCTGCCCCGTATAATGAAGCTGATTGCGCCTAATATTTATATACTTCAAGAGCGGGTGAAACTGCTTTAGACAAAGTACTTTCAATTTTTCTTATTATTGGGAAGGTTTTTTGGAGTATTATAGTTTTACTTTTTTCTAACTGTGGTCTCCAAGTCATTTTTATATCCAAAGTAATACCTAAGTAGTTAAAATCGTGCACATACTCAATTCTCTGGTTATTGACTGCTAAATGTTTCCTAAAGGTTTTGTGTGGGTTAACTGCCATATATTTGGTTTTACTGGAATTTATTTCTAAGCCCTTAGCTTCACAGTATGTCTCAAAAATATTTATTAAACCTTGGAGGCTTTTAGGGGTTTGGGAAATTAAAATCGTATCATCAGCGAAGAGGAGTGCCGGTACAGGCACCCCCCCCTAGCTTAGGAGAGTCATGTTCACAAGCCAAAATGTAATCAGGGATGTCGTTGACATATAGTGAAAATAAGGTAGGGGCCAACACACATCCCTGCCTTACGCCCCTTTTAACCTGAATAGGCTCAGTAAGTTCACCCAATGGACCCCATCTAATCCTTGCCCAGTTATTTTTATGTAATCTTATTATAAGCAGGAGAATTTCTCCCGGTACCCCCTGGTCTTTTAGAGACTTCCAGAGGAGATTTCTGGGGATAAGGTCAAACGCTGCCTTTAGGTCTTTGCAGGTGATATATAAGTGATCCTTCCTGAATATCGTATATCTCTAGGCCAGTGTTTCCCAAACTGTGGTCCGCGGACCCCCAGGGGTCCGTGATACATTCCCAGGGGGTCCGCAGGAGGCAGTTTTAAAAGCACTGTAAAGTTCCTTGTAGAATTAGCAGTTTTCGAGCAACAATAAAAGTGTCAAAATGAAGACAGTGATTAATGCACCTGCAGGAGAGACGAGAGTTTTGTCCAGTGGCAGCTTTGAGTTATCTAATGTAGCACAGAGGGTTAATATGTCTACTGCAAAGAAAGTGTACCATGCATTTAAAAAAACAGTATTTTATGTGCATAGGTGAGTGTGTTACTGCTTTTGTCACAGAGATTCTTTTGTTACTGTGCAGTTCATGAGTGACAACCGAAATCTAGCACAGTGACCTATAAACTGTCATCAAATAGCTACTTACACACTGCATGGTGCAAGTTAGTAACTTATGTTTTTTCCCAGTCTTTCATTATCCTGATGCTGATAAAAAGGTTTATTTGGGTGGAAATACATTTTTAGGTCTTGCCTGAGACAGCGCATGCGCTGCTCTGCGAGACATTTAGTAAGAGGGTTTTCAAACTGCTACAAGAGGCTTGCTGGCCTCAAGCTTGCGTTCACGCGCGCGTGCACGCGCGCAGCCGCCATGTGGGTTTGTGTCACGGCTCATTAAGCCTTGCGTGCCTCTGTCCGCCTTGCTTGCTTGTGTTGTGCTTCAATTCCCTCCCCCTCCCCCACCACAGATCGCGTCACCACTCGCGTGTTTTCACATCTCCCGGGCTTGTCTTTATTGTGTGAGCCGGATAATGCTTTCAGTTTTGCCTTTTAGCGCGCGTCACCACTCGCGTGTTTTCACAACTCCCAGGCTTGTCTTTATTATGTGAGCCGGATAATGCTTTCAGTTTTTTCCTTTTAGCGCGCGCGCACACACATATCGTCACCACTCGTGTGTTTTCACAACTCCCGGGCTTGTCTTTATTATGTGAGTCGGATAATGCTTTCAGTTTTGCCTTTTAGCGCGCGTCACCACTCGCGTGTTTTCACAACTACCGGACTTGTCTTTATTATGTGAGCCGGATAATGCTTTCAGTTTTGCCTTTTAGCGCACGCGCACACAACTCTGTAAGAAGGGGGCTCGCGATTGTTTATCCTAAGCAGATACTTTTCATCTTTTACTTGTCTCTGATGAGCAGTGAGCCTTCCATCTGGGGTGCTCGTCTATGAACTATGAAGTCAGATTTAAAGCTCACTGGTTGCTTTGCTTTACATGTATCCAATAGCGTGCCTGTAGCGCAGTGTTAGTGTTCGCCCATCACAACAAGTGGAGCAAGAAACAACCTTCACAGCACTGTAATGGCTGCAGGTCGTTCAGGACGCCTTGTGGTTATCCAAGTATGCTCTTTCTAATCATCGAACATGTTTTGTTTAGTCGCCCGCTGTACAAACGTGCCATAAGAATATGACTGAAACCCCCGGCATAGGCGGACTCTTGGCTTCCGGCATTATTATCCCCTGCTGTTCGTATCCTCAGCTCTGATCTGAGCAGGCTGACGGCTTTCTGCCTGAGCAGATTCTTATTGGCAATGGGAGTGATTAGGAAACATGTATGTGCCCTGGACACACCGCATTAAGCTAATCGGCAAACCCTTTATCATCCCGGGCTGGAAATTCTGGATGAAGCCAGGATAACTGGTGTTCTTATGTGGAATGTTTCCTGACACCGACGCAGATCTGTTGCGATCACATTTTCATGGCCCCATGCTTATTTATTTTTGTTTAACATAGATCCGTTTATTGCACTTTCACTTTAATAATACGGTTTGTTTATCGGTGACATTTCATTGGTTATGCACGTAACACTGTGTGGAGAGGCATGTGAGTAGCTTGCCCAATTCTGCCTTTGGGGAGGGTCAGGCCGTGTTTTTTTTTTACTTTTAATCTAGCTGTTTTAACTTTGTCATTTTAGAGAACATTGTTGATCTGTAATAATGGATTTTATGTATATCGCTGTTATGGTCCTAGACTAGTTACCAAAATAAAGTGTCTTACGGACTTACTCTTCCTAGTCCATTCTGACGTAATGACGACATCCCTGGAACTTGGCGTCCGGAGTGAAGGGACGTATTTTACACAGTGAACAACCATCAGGGGCTTCAATAAAGACAGAAAAGAAAGGAGACTAGAGAGTGTCTTCGATAACACACATACAATATTTAAAATACCAAACGGTCTATCAAATTAAAACCTGCTAGAGGGTCACTCGCACCAAAAGAGAAGGGTTGTCATGCATGATAAAAAGGCAAGGGGAATTACTAAGGCAAGGGGAATTCATGAGTATCTGCACGCTTTCTATAAAATCGGTCTCCATTAAGGACGTGTTTCAGATATAACGCCTTTTCTATTCCTCCCCAACAAGTGTTTGTCCACTCTGCTGGGGCAGACACTGCACTACGTTAGAAACGTACACACCTTCTACAGGTGCGTGGACATGCAAGAAACAGCACAGCAGAGTCAGCACTTATAAAACACCTGGGACGGAAGTCCCAGAATAATTGACAGTTCTCGTTGCCTTGCACGACCGAGGTAAATGTAAACAAGCATTGGCATAGCCAATAGGTCTTGCCTTTGGAACCGTATAAGTGTTTAGCTATTCAACAGTTGATGTTGTTGCACCAAGGATATTGTGCTGCATAACTAAACACTTATAAGTTCCCAAAAGCGAGACCTATTGGCTATGCCAATGCTTGTTATTGTTAGTCAATGCTAACCACTGGGTGATGTTCTGAATCCCAAGTTTGTGCTTCTCCAGACTAAGCACTCTTTAAAAATGCCTACAAGTATGAATGACATGTGAATCCCACACCTTGTAGTCCCCTTTGCCTTATGTAACATTTTCTCTACACTGATTTACAAATATGATTCATTGTCTCTATATGTGTGTTATGTAAAGTGCTCTGACATCCTACACTGGCATGAGAGGCACTATAAAACAAATGAAATACATGTGACAGATGTGCTATGGAGAGATGAGAGGCACTGTTGAAGGCTGATAATAAGGGAATCATTGAAGAACCCCAACAAAGACTGTTGTATCCTGGTGCATAGTAAGGTCATCATTTACTATTCTTTAAAAGCTGATACAATTCAATATATAATGATAAATGTGTTTTAGAATGCACCACTGTTTCCTGAATTTCTTGGGGGTAGCGACTCCCAAAACCCCCTTTGTAGTGGTCAGGCTCACTCACTGCACTTGGTGTGCACCGTATGGCGACTGATTTGAAAACATTTGCCAGGGCTGCTTTAGGTTTCCACTCTGGCCCTGGCAGGAGCAGGAGACTGGTACTGCAAAATAAAACCAACCAATGAAAAGTTAGTCACGGAGTTGCAGCACCAACCTTCCCATTAAATTGTTTTGTTTTTTGTAAATTCTTTGAATATAAAACACTAAGGGGGATATTTACAACAGAAGTGGCGGAGTTCTATCTGAAATCTCCGACTTTCTATCAAGGATTCTACATTGTAAGATTAACATTGCAAATACAGAAGTATTGTTGGGGGTTTCCAACAACGGCCGTTCAAGCGAGCAACAGGGGCTGATATTTGTTGGTATGGCCATCTTCAGGATGTCTGTCGCCTCAGCCTGGATAGATCCAATACCCCCATCATTCTTTGAATGGAGAGCTCGGCTATTGACGACTTGCAGTCTAGAGGTTGCCATTTATAAGAACAAAGGGAGGGATAAGAGGAAGAGGGGTATGAAGATCTGGGCACCATTGATTGCCTGGACGCAAGAAAACTGATTGCGGAAAATGGATATTGATATGTCGTATATCGCAAAATTCTGTTTGCCTTTCATGTCTTGCTTTTTTTCTTTTCTTTTATGTACAAATCAGCTCTCTATTGGTTAAATATATGAGTTACTTGTTCCCCGAGTGAGGGTGCGGCACACATGGAAGTTACAAAATGGCATTTTTTGTAAAAGGTTGTTTCTGTGCAGGAAGGGTCACCTTCCTGAAGATAAACAATCCAAGGCGTTTTGCTTTTTCCATGTGTGCTGTACAAGGCAAGCCACATGGAAAAAGCAAAAACGAGGAGAAATAAAGGATTTCTCCTCGTTTTGCCAAGTTAAGAACTGGTTTTCCCTGGTCTTAATTTTGGCGCTGCCTCCTATGTATGCTGCCCTTGTAAATAGGAGGCAGTGTCAAAATCACTGGGAGTTGCGGTGAAACGCCCACTGCAACACCCACTTCCCACCCCTTTCACGCTAAGCATTGCGTGACAGGGGGGCTTATTTAAAAGGCAGCATTAAGCCATGTTATGTGGCTTAACGCTGCCTTGGAAATAAGGCGAAGCCTCTATCGCCACGGTAACGTCGTAAAAAGTGTGCACGTGTGTTTATTTTTTGGGAATTACTGTTTTAATGTTTGAAATTTTAAATCATACAAATTTTTGGGGGGTCCCCGGCTTCCAGTGGTGACTCAATGGGGGTCCTCAGGAGTCAAAAGTTTGGGAACCACTGCTCTAGGCTATACAAAGGAATCTAAAAACCTGATCAGTCGTACTAGTCTTTGGTCTAAAGCCTGCCTGGTATTGTGTTAAAATATTGTGTTCCTCAATCCAATCAGTCAATTTATTTAAAATTTGCCTTGTCTATATCTTCTGTAAAACGTCTATTAAACTAATTGGTCGATAGTGTGAGGGATTGTGATGATCACCTGTTTAAAAATAGTTGTGATCTCTGCCCCTTTCCATGTTTCTGGTATAGATGCACCCGAGGCGACAGAGTTACACAGCAAATTGATGTAAGGGCCCCAAACCTCCTTGTCATGTTTCCATAAGTCGCCAGGTATCTTGTCAGGACCATATATATATATATGTGTTGTTTAACATTCATATGCATTACTGTGAGATCATGTTAAAGGATTAGTTCTTTCTTGGGTCGCATGGTGGGATGGCTCACCTTCCCGCCGCCTTCGGCCATTTTTTCTTGTGAAGTACTGCTTGCTATTTTGATTCAAGCATGTGAATCTATAAAAGATACAGTACTGGAGAAAAAACAAGTTACTTACCTGTACACTGTGGTTCTCCAGTATTGATATCTTTTATAGATTCACAAGCAACCCTCCCTCCTCCCCTCTTCAGGTTCACCTTCCATACCTCTTCATTACCTAGGGCACTCGTGCTGAGGATATGGTGGGCCTGCAAGGGAAGGACATTCTGTGGTTTGAGCTCTGATTGGCTGGAGTTTGAATTTTTTATAACAGTGGTTATAGGTTACTAAAGTGAATGAATTTCTACGGGCTTTTCAATGTTAAGTGTTAATACAGCTATTTTACTGTTACTGTGGGACTCCCACCATGATGACAGGGAAGATTCAAGCATCTCAATCTATAAAAGATATCAATACTGGAGAACGACAGTGTACCGGTAAGTAACTTTTTTTTTGCATGTGGCGAGTCTACTTTCTGGGTTAGCGATCAGCATTTTGACCCCTTTGGGCATTTGTAGCGCCATATAAATCTATATCATTTCATTTCAACCTGTACATGCAAAATATTAGTTGAGTTGTTACTTATAAAGTGCAGCCAATACAGTCAGGTATCTTGGTGCTAAACCAACTTAACAGGAGAATCAGTAAAATAGATGAATTTTAAGAGCCTTCCTTTATTTTACACGTGGGAAGAGGGAATGCATCCTACATAGAGGAAGCAGCAAAGAGAGGAAAATGCCTCTGATGCCTTTTCCCCACCCGAGCAATTCACAAATCAGTGGACTGATTGGTAGAAGCGAAGAGCCAAAATGAAGGAATCACTTAGACTTGGAAGCAAACACATAAGCAGGAAAAGGTCTGTTTCATAATAGGCTCTGGGGACAAAGCAGAGCGCCTTATAATGTATCCTTTTAGAAACAGACATTCAGTGTAGCTTACGGTTGGCCTCTGTGAACCTATCAAATATCCTGAAATTCATGAAATGGGATTCTTCTATGTTCTGAATGCCTGGAAGCTTGCAAACATCTGACTCAGAAAGCACAACATAGCAAGCATTG
The DNA here is from genome assembly GCF_964204655.1 of Triturus cristatus. Taxonomy (NCBI): domain Eukaryota; kingdom Metazoa; phylum Chordata; class Amphibia; order Caudata; family Salamandridae; genus Triturus; species Triturus cristatus. The sequence continues at coordinate 299,644,925 of NC_140590.1, read as the reverse complement.
ATACAGAATAAGAATGTTTTTTTCACAATCCTATGTAGGTAGCAGGACGAAACAATTGCAACAACATGATGATGGAAATGCTGTCATTGTAATGTTAAGTGACATCATTCAGCACAGCCACAGAGTCAATATCAGTGCCTTAACCAGGCTTTAATCACATCCAACTGTTTACACAATAAAATGCAAAAGCCCAGGGTCTCATTCCCGCCTATTTTTTCGTATTTCCTCCTACAGGAATATTATTAATATTAAGAAAAAACACCTCAACCACCAAATGGTTGCATGCTTCATCACTGGTGTTTTTTCGCCCCCTGGTAGGACAATACTACTAGGGAGTGCTCAACCACTTTTTCTGGACATTTACAGCGGCCAGTCAGAATAAAAATGGTTATGGGATTACCCAAATATCTTTATTCACTGGGAACTCATACCATGACTAAAAACCAAGGGCCACATGTATCATGCATTTTTCCGATCGCAAACAGCCTGATTCGCAGAATCGTGCCGTTTGCAGCAGGTAAAATGCATTTTGATATGTATAAATTCAAATTTGCGATTTAGTAACATGTTACCGAATCGCAATTTGGAATTACGAATGCATACCGATTCGGTATTCGAACGGGGCGTGTTTAGAGCATCCTTTCCTAATACCGAATCACAGCGGTATGTAAGAATGTTTTGTAACTGATAAGCGGTCACAAAACATTTGCATTTTACCACTTACTTCAAGTAGGTGGTAACCCATTCGCAAATGGGACAAGGTCACCATGGAACTCCTTCCCGTTCAGTAATGGTAGCGGAAAAAAAAATTCAGGGCAGGCAGTGGTGCCAAGGACCATTGCCTGCTCTTAAAAAATGAATAGAAAACTTTTAATTTTTCTTTTTTAAACACAATCTGTTTTCCTTTAAGGAAAATGGGCTGCATTAAAAAAAATGTTTTGCTTTATTTAAAAGCAATCATAGACATGGTGGTCGGCTTACCTCAGCAGGCCACCATCCTTGTGATTTTAGCGATTCCTACTAGGTCGCAAATTGCGACCTACCTCATTAATATTCATGAGGTAAGTCTATTGGGACCAAGTAGGAATCGCTACATGAAACTCATGGAGTTTCTTACATTGGAATACCGATTACCTAATTGTGATTTGCAGAAAATCACAATTAGATAATCTCTAGTTCCAATAATGATACATGTGACCCTAAGTTACAGATGCTTATCAGGACTCCAGTAGTTCCGGCATCTTTAATATGCTACATGTTTCGGACAATTCAATATGCCAAAATGGTCACTTGACGTTCTTCAGGGCACCTAGACCTCCCTATCTACCATCATCTCGATCTAAGGGAATAGTGAATATAAGGAGGCATAACACTCTCCTTACCTGTTTGTATTCACAAAACCAGTAGAAACAAGATATTTATTAAATATTAATAAACATGAAGAATCAACTTAAGTGAGCACGACACACAGACTCAAGTTTATATCAAAGCAAGCACACTCTTGTGCATAAATGAGGGAGAATGCAAAGTACATCACACGCCAGAAAGACCACTTGTTACTTATATATGCATACAGCCTTAAAAGGACCACCCAAAAGGCTGAGATATATGGTTTCCAACATGCATGGATTCGGATCTAGCTTACCTATCTTAGGTTCTTAAGCAAGCCCCATCGGCTCAGAGGGAGTGGACGCTCCCCTGTAGTCACATTGTTGGGAATTAATATGCATAGTTAACCCTTATGTCATCTACAAGTTGCCATCCCTTTTGTTATGCCTGAGAAATGTATTTAGCACTTATGAACAATGTAGCATATCTTGCGGTCTGAAATGTTGAGACTCCGGCAATGAGATATGTATACAGACATAATTAACCCTTGCTGATTGGCTCCCAGGCAACCCTGAGCCATCCTCTCACACCTGCCCAGGCCCCTTAAGGGTTTTCTAGGTGAACCCCAAAGCATTCACCTCCATTTTGTGAGCTGCAGTTTCCCTGTGCCCCAGATTGCAGTGAGCCAAAGACCAGGAGGTGGTAAGGAGGCAGACTGGTGCTGTCTCTTTTTCCTAAAACTGTAAAAAGCGATTTTCCTTACCCGTGATTGCAATATTTTCTCCCCTATTGTGTGTTTAAATTTGTAGTTTTTACTTGCCCGTACCTGTTTTAATTTAACCTGTTGAATTGTGGGATTTGCAGTCCAAAATCTGTTGTTTTTCCCCTCTCATTCCCCATGACTATCTGTTTTTCCCTCCTAATTTCTCCCTTGCTCTGTGCTCAGAGCTGTATGTTAAGCAATCCACCCCAGCTCCCATTTTGTGTTAGCAAGTGAGTGAAGCCAGACCCCTCCCCTTTTGCCCCCTAGCAACAGGGATATTCTACAACAGAGTGTGAACAGAGGGTGCTCTGAGACAGCAGTAATCTGCTGTGAGCTGTTTAAGCCGTGTTTTATAGGGATTGTGCACTAGTTATTTTGTTATAAAGTTTAATACAAACAGTATTGTTAGAGGACAACGTTTGTTAGGCCTTTACCTGCAGAAGTCCAAAGTGTGGATTGAGCCTGTCTGACTAGAGGAGCAACTTCCAACTCCCTGGCCAGCAAACCTTGTCTGAGGTCTCTGGGACCTTATATAGTCTGCAATTGGTACATGTGTGCACTGATTGGTGGCTGTATCTGGTATTTCTATTGGATTAGGGTTAGTGTTTTCATTAGTTGGGTATTTGAGGGTTCTGATTGGTTTCTGAGTCAGTGATTCAATTAATGTAGGGTTGGGGCTAGGGTTAGGCTTTCTACTGGAAGTAGGGATTAGGGTTTCCTGTGTGATGGGTTGCCTGGACTAGGGTTGGGACAAGGGCTAGGGTTAGGCTTTCTATTGGAGGTAGCAATTAGGGATTTCTGTGTGATTGGTTGCTGGATTAGGTGTAGGACTGGGGTTAGGCCTTCTATTGGAAGTAGGGATTAGGGTTTCCTGTGTGATTGGTTGCTGGGACAAGGGTTGGGATTAGGGCTAGGGCTAGGCCTTCTATTGAACGTAGGAATTAGGGTTTTGAGCCTGATTGAGTGCTTGGATTAGGGCCATGATAGGCTGTAAGGTCTTGGTCTCCTATTGGCTCTAGAGTTTAGGGCTAGTGTTGTGATTGGATACGGTTAGGGCTAGGGTTCACCTGACTAATAGGGCTATAAAAGTCCAAGGTTTAGGGTGTCTTATCACGGGCGTCATCACGGACATCAAGGCTAAGGGCAGAGAGGACGAGGGTGAGTGCCTGTTTGAGCCTGTTTGAGAAATTCGGGACCAGGACCAGAAATGCTGCCCAGTTTCTGAGTCAGTAATACCCACCATCCACATCCACAGAGTAACACACTCACACCAAATGTACTCCACACATTTACTACAAACCAGCCCTATGCACAAATCAATGTACCAGTGTCTTCCTCCTGTAACTTCCTGCTCCTCACACTACTAGACACAGTTTCAAACCTGAAAACACTACACTTCAACCTATGCATTCTGGGTGACCACAACATTCGGTTTGACAAACCCAATATGACCCATCCAAAAACAATATTCACTGGCCTAGATGCACAGAACCTGCATCAGATCGTCCACAAACCCACACACATCGCTGGACATATCCTAGATGTCATTTTTGCTAATACCGAACTAGTTACCTTTAGAACTATAACTCCCATCACATGGTGAGACCACCATTTGCTTGCTTTCCAACATAAAACAACTCTAAGCGACTCACCTAAAACCACCTTACATGCATCCACCTATCGACCATGGAACAAACTCAATTTGGAACAACTAACATCCAGTACAGATTTGCAAACAATACATTCTGTTAAAAACTATAGGAGTGGCTACAGGAAGCTTTTGATATCCTGATACCACTCAAAATAAATACAGAGATACAGGAGAAATACAGAGATAAAAGACATCAAATTACAAAGCTGCAACATGCCTGGGTCAAAACAAATACGACAAACTTCGCCTACAGAAAATTAACAGATTATACAAGTCAGCTATCAAAAAAGCAAAAAAAGGTACTATTCAGACAGAATTAAAAATGCTAAATGTGCAAATAAAGAATTCTATAAAATACTCAATGAATTTTGTAAACCAAATTGCCTAGAAGGAACCCATCGCATTACTCAAGATTTCACAGACAAACTGGCAAATCATTACATGGACAAAGAAGATATGTTGGACTCATACTTAAAACAAAGACAAAGCACCAGCAATAACCCTTTAACAAAACAACAATCCAAGAATACTCTAACTCAGCCTCTCAGTAACTTCCAACACATTTCACACAATGAATTTATGGACTTGGTCAAAGTAAGCAGGCCTGTCGGCAGCCCTTCTGACCCGTGTCCACTGCAAACTTTCAAGACAATTCTTCTAACAACCGTCGCTGCCATGCCAGTAAGAAGAATCATCAATGATTCTTTAACTACCGGAATATTTCCAGAAGAACTCAAAAAGTCATACATACGCCCTTTACTGAAGATAACAAACTTGGACCCGCTGAACCCTGACAACTACAGACCTATTACAAATGGACCTTTCCTGGGCAAACCGATAGAAAGAGAAGCGTTCTCCCAGATGTCACAATTCATTAAAGAGATTGCTATACTTTCAGACTTCCAAACAGGATTCCGTCCGGGAAGAGGCACAGAATCTTCCCTCCTTGCCATCTGGGATGACCTGAAGAACACAGTTGACCGCAATGGGGTTGCTGCGCTACTTCTCTTGGACCTCTCGGCTGCCTTTGACAAGGTTGACCATGGCACTCTGATACAAAGACTTTACAAAGCCGGCATGGATGAGACTGCTCTAGACTGGATCACGTCCTACCTTCGAAACAGAACTATTGTCATCCATACCCCACCTTTCTCGTCCAAACCATACACCATTATAGCTGGGGTCCCTCAAGGCTCTATCATCTCGCCCATGCTTTTCAACATCTACATGAAGTCATTACCAGTACTGATCAATCAATTTCAACTCACATGCTATAACTATGCAGATGACACACAAATACTCCTTCAACTGGAATGCCCCAAAGACATTGGAAACTCGCCAAGTTTCAGTTGTCTCAGAGCCATGGATCAATGGATGACTTAGAGCCATCTCAAATTGAATGCTTCCAAAACGGAAATACTGACGTGTGACGATTGGAAACATTATGACCCGCTTGCCCCCTGGCCTGATGAACTGGAATTACCGACTGAAGTATTGAAGGAAGTAATAAACCTCGGAATGACCATGGACTCCAAGCTATTGATGAATGCCCAAATGAACAAACTAGCAAGATCAAGCTTTGTTACTATAAAAACTCTGCAATGAATATTCCCCCGTTTGGGATTTCCACACAAGGTCCAAGCTACCATCTCCCATGTTTTGTCCAAACTTGATTACGCCAATAGCCTCTTCCACAGATCACCTTTAACGACCATGAAAAGACTACATCAGATTCAGAACTCGGCTGTCAGACTACTCTTGCATATCAAACCGTGAGACCACATCTCCCCTCCCTTGAAAGCCCTGCATTGGTTACCGGTTGCCAGAAGATCCACGTTCAAGCTGCTTTGTATCAGCCACAAAGCAATATATGGAATGAGCCCACTCTTTATCAGGAATAAAATCACCAAACACATTCAACAAAGGAACCTACGCTCTAGAGTGTCACCTCGCCTCAAAATCCCAAGATACAAGAAAAAAATGTGAGTTTCACATCCTTCTCCGTTCAAGCAGCCAAACTATAGAACTCTTTACCCCCCAACATAAGATCCACTGACAACCACCTTATCTTCAGAAAACTACTCAAGAATTGGCTCTTCCCCACATAAACACCATACGCAAACAGAAAAATCCAGCTTATCCCTCTGTATAGAAGTATTTATTTGTACTATAGATATGTGCCTATATATGTGTATTGCTGTGGATAAACATGTAGAATAATTATGTTTAAAAAGTACAACACTTGAAAACATAGGTTTATCTAATGCATCTGTAATCTATATATACTTACTTCCTTTATGCATCTATTTACCCTCCATGTACTTGGATCTATATATTTATTACTTTTCTCAAAAAAACATATTCAATACATTAACCTATTTCTCACCCTATACATCTATCAATATCTTTAATCTACATATACTTACTTCCTTTATGCATCTATATTCTTTCCATGTACTTATGGATCTATACATTTATTACTTTTTCTAATTCAGCATATCCGATGCAATACCCCATTTCTCACCCTATACCTCGCTCAGTATATATTATACCTCAACTCTCTGACTCAGTTCAGTTTGAATCTTTATTCAACTATCAAAAAGAGGTAGCCATAAAAGTCCAATCATATTAAATTTACTAACAGTTTAAGAAGGACAGGTACAGTCACAATTACTAAAATCAATTCATTTCTTACATTATATCAGGGTAGATTTTCACGTTAATAGGCTTCAAGAATAGTCATGGCGTCATTATAGCTTAGAGGGAAATCATCTACAAGATTAGTAAAATCAATTACATTTTTACACTATAGTTGGATGCTTTTCTTTGAATTGATCGATTTCACAAAAAACAAGGCAACATTGTAACATATCATGGGGTCACCTAGTGTCACCAGGAATTTCATTGCTGCTTTATGTGACCTAATGTTATGGGCGACAAAATAACATCAAGAGCAATGTGCTCTGTTTACTTTTGTTATTGCAGGGACATGGTTCTACATCAGATAGATGAGTCCTCATTTTTGAAAATGCAACGAGGTGATGAACAATGCCACATCTCAATCTTAGTAGCACAAAACGGTGCTGGACATATGTCACATATGACAAGTAGTTATTAGCCCCCTCCTCTAAGCTATGCAATTTGGTATCGCTTTGTTCGCCCTAAGTTGGCAGGGTATGCCCAGACGTGGGTCCCTTGCTCGCTTTGCCACTGGATTCAAGCTAGCCTGGCTGATGAGGGTTATGAACCCGAAACCGGTCCCAGGATGCTTGTTTCCGGTCCAGGGAAGACATGGCTTGGCAGTTCGGGCTGGACTGTTACCATGAGGTACAGGGTCAGACTGATTTGCATATGGCCATGTCTGAACTGGGGTGGTGGAGTGAGCTAAAAAATGATGATGGATTAAACCCAGATCAGTTGACTGGGGGTGAGTGTTTGATTTGCTCAAACGCTCCGTCCATCACCCCCTTTGGTATCGCATGGATCTCAAATTCAGCCTATACTGTAAATAGGAGTCTCTGATCTCCTTCTTTGTATGGGGCAATATTTTTGATGTCTCTGACCATACTGGTATCTTATACAGGTTTTCTAAAGAGGAATTAATATATAGTAGCCACGGAATTTTTAGTGCATCGTTCAAATTAATACAATTTAAAAGAATTGATTTGGTAAAAGCAGTTTCTTCCCTTTTCCAAATTGAGGCCCATAATAACAGTGGTCTGACCAATAAAAGGTCTTCTAAAAATTGGAGACCTACCTTGTGATGTACAATAGAGTTTGCAGCAGATGGCGGGAAATATTAGAAACGTTTCAGGAAAAGTGCTGTTCTCGCTCCTTTTTCTTTATATATAGCTACGATCTCGTTGATAGGTCGATTCCCCAATTTTGAAGAAAATTAAAAAATCCCATTGCCCTGCTCATTTTAGCTCTAGTGTTTAAAATATTTTGGGACCAGGAGCCATTATCCGAAAATAAAATTCCAAGATAACAAAAGGAATTAACAGTATTAATTGGGGTATTATCGATAAAAAAACACTTTTGCGGGGTTTTGGTTTGGGCTCACAGATCATGGTAAATGTTTTTGATTTATTTATTACCATTAATTACCATTTTCCTTTGTGTCATAAATGGTGAAAACGCATCCACCAGTCTCTGGAGGCCTACCGGTGTTCTTGCTAAAAGTACAGCGTTGTCCGCATATAATAAGACTGGTATCAGACAACCTGCCACCCTGGGGGAATCGGCCTGTATTATCTACCCCATTAATTAAAAGGGAGAATAAAATTGGTGCTAACACGCATCCTTGCATTAACCCCGCCCCACATTAAATTTAGGTGAACATTCCCCCTGAGAGCCAAAATGAACTTGGCTACTTAAGTTCTCGTACAGACGAGAGAGAAACCCAATAATCGCCCTTGGTGCTCCCATAGACATCAGGGTTGGCTAGAGTAAATTATGATCAACCAGATCAAATGCACTACTTAAATCGACAAAGCATAAATATAGATTACTTGCCTTTGCCCTAGTATACTTGCCGATAAGTAGCTCTAAATTAGTGCATTGCTCAATGGTCCCAAGTCGTTTCCTGAACCCAAAATGCACCAGGGTTAAAAACGAGTACTCCAGTGCCCATTCCTTGAGTCTTAGCAACAAAACCCTGCTCATCACTTTCAGAGCAGTGTCTAAGAGTGAGATGGGGCGATAATTTCTAGGATCTGTTTTATCCCCTTTTTAGGTCTCGCCTGGCCTTAGCAGCGCACATGCGTTGCTCTCGCCATGCGAGAGCTTCTTGGAATCGATACGATTCCAGAAGCTCGCTTTCTTCTCCGCCCGTGTTTTGCATTGGTGCGCCTCATTTTGAGTCACCAATTATGCAAAACCAGGTGTTACGATTGTCCAGGAGGCTTTTTAGTCCCTCCTGGTTACCACCCTGTCCACTTTTGGCCCCGTCCACCAGGTTTGGATCTTTTATTTGCGGCAGGAGACAGTGCCTCTTAATTAGCCGCTAAGCTCTTTTTTCTTTTCTTTGTGAGCCACTCTCAATGCAGACACAACGTGTTTTTTTATTAACGGAGCATTGCGCTTTAATGCGCTTTAAATTTTAAATGCAGAACTGGACTGTACAGAGCCCTCATTGCTGTGCGTGCGCTACATGAACGGATATTTGTTTGTTGTGTAGTATGCAGTGCTGGGCTGTACAGAGCCCTCATTCCTTTGCGTGCACTACATGAACGGATATAATAGGCTCTTGCTCTACAAGGTCTGCTGGCTGTTTGTTTAGCAAATTCATACAGCGCATACTGAACTCAAGAGTAGTAGAGACCTTTACAAGACACCCAGTTACATTACACAAGAGCATATTCACACAGGAACACATTGCCTTTTAGAAGGCACGGGAGATTAACTAATTTGCCCAGAATCACACATTGGTAAGCCAAAGCCGTGACTCGAACAACACAAACCTTCCGCACGCGATTATCATGCGTGATTAATCAATTAATCGCACGCGATCATCATGCGCGTTTAATCAATTAATCTCCTCATGGTCCCCATGTTTACTAAAAACGGGGTGCTAAGGAACATTCACATGCGCTATAAGAAGGGACCACCCCGTTAAATCTGTTTCGTGTTCTATCTACTCGCTGTTTTTTGTATCTAATATTCGGCCTCTTTCTGCTCTTCCATATGCCCCCTTCGAGATCCTCCTCTCCATCCGCATTCTGCCAGCACCCTCCTAGCCAATAGTCGTCCGCCACCACCACCACAACCACGTCCAACATCACAACCAACACCACCACCATGTCCACCACCATCACCACATCTACCACCACCACATCCACCACCACCACCAGGTCCACCACCACTACGTCCACCACCACCACGTCCACCACCACCACATCCACCACCACCACGTCCACCACCACATCCATCACCACCTCTACCACCACGTCCACCACCACCACATCCACCACTACGTCCACCACCACCACATCCACCACCACCACGTCCACCACCACATCCATCACCACCTCTACCACCACGTCCACCACCACCACATCCACCACTACGTCCACCACCACCACATCCACCACCACGTCCACCACATCCACCACCACGTCCACCACCACCATGTCCACCACCACCATGTCCACCACCACCACGTCCACCACCACATCCACCACCACCACATCCACCACCACCACCACCACGTCCACCACCATGTCCACCTCCACCACCACGTCCCCAACCACCACATCCACCACCACGTCCACCACTACCATGTCCACCAGCACCCCGTCCACCACCACCACGTCCTCCACCACCACCACGTCCACCACCACCACATCCACCACCACCACCTCCACCACCATCCCATCCACCACCACATCCACCACCATCTCCACCACCACCACCTCCACTACCACCACGTCCACCAGCACATCCACCATGTCCACCACCACCACGTCCACCACCACCACGTCCACCACCACCACATCCACCACCACCACAATGTCCACCACCACATCCACCACCACCATGTCCAACATCACCACCACGTCCACCACTACCACCATGTCCACCACAAACCATGTCCACCACCACATCCACCACCACTACCACATCCACCACCACCATCATGTCCTCCACCACCAACACCACCACGTCCACCACCACATCCAACACCACCACCAAGTCGACCACCACCATCACCACCACTCGTGACAGGTAAAGTGTCACTGGAGGGCAGGGGTAATAGGAGTGTCAACCCTGGCTGTACATGGGACATTTAAGGATGCATTGGGTGCGAGAAGACGGGAATAGAGGCTAGAAGTATTACACCAGAGCCAAGATACATTTTGAAAAGTCTCTACCTCACAGTGGCTGTGCGTTTGCTACATGAATGGATATGTGTTTGTTGTGTAGAGTGCAGTACTGGGCTGTACAGAGCCCTCATTGCTGTGCGTGCGCTACATAAACGGATATAATAGGCTCTTGCACAACAAGGTCTGCTGGCTGTTTGTTTAGCAAATTCATACAGCGCATACTGAACTCAAGAGGAGTAGAGACCTTTACAAGATACCAAGTTACATTACACAAGAGCACATTCACACAGGAACACATTGCCTTTTAGAAGACACAGGAGATTAATTAATTTGCCCAGAATCACACATTGGTAAGCCAACGCCGTGAATCGAACAACACGAGCTTCCGCATGCGATCATCATGCGTGATTAATCAATTATTCGCACGCGATCATCATGCCTGATTAATCAATTAATCTCCCCATGGTCCCGCTGTTTAGTAAAAATGGGGTGCTAAGGAACATTCACATGCGCTATAAGAAGGGACCACCCCATTAAATCTGTTTCGTGTTCTATCTACTCGCTGTTTTTTGTATCTAATATTTGGCCTCTTTCTGCTCTCCCATGTGCCTCCTTCGTGATCCTCCTCTCCTTCCGCATTCTGCCAGCACCTTCCTACCCAATAGTCATCCACCACCACCACCACGTTCACCACCACCAAGTCCACCACCACCACCACGTCCACCACCACCACCATGTCGACCACCACCACGTCCACCACCACATCCACCACCGCCACGTCCATCACCACCACGTCCACCACCACATTCACCACCACCACATCCACCACCACCATGTCCACCACCACCATGACCACCACCACCATGTCCACCACCACCACGTCCACCACCACCAACACCACCACCACGTCCACCATGTCCACCACCACATCCACTACCATCATGTCCACCACCACCATGTCCACCACCACATCCACCACCACATCCACCACCACCATGTCTACCACCTCCACCACTACATCCACCACCACTACATCCACCACCACCACGTCCTCCACCACCACGTCCACCACCACCACATCCACCACCACCACGTCCACCACCATGTCCAGCAACACCACATCCACCACCATGTCCACCACCAGCACCACCACCACCACATCCACGTCCACCACACCACGTCCACCACCACCACATCCACCACCATCACCACGTCCACCACCACGTCCACCACCACCACATCCATCACCACATCCACCGCCACGTCCACCACCACCATGTCCACCACCACATCCACAACCACGTCCAACACCACTAGGTCCTCCACCACCACCACATGCACCACCACCACGTCCACCACCATGTCCACCACCACGTTCACCACCACCACGTCCACCACCACCACATCCACCATCACCACATCCACCACCACTATGTCCACCACCATCACATACTCCACCACCACATCCACCACCACCACTACGTCTATCACCACGTCCACCACCACCACATCCACCACCATCACCACGTCCACCACCACGTCCACCACCACCACATCCATCACCACATCCACCACCACGTCCACCACCACCATATCCACCACCACATCCACAACCACGTCCAACACCACTAGGTCCTCCACCACCAACACATGCACCACCACCACGTCCACCACCATGTCCACCACCACGTTCACCACCACCACGTCCACCACCATCACGTCCACCACCTCGACCACCACGTCCACCACCACCACATCCACCACCACCACCACTACCACGTCCACAACCAACATGTACGGATGTATGACGTTACAATGCATACTTTTACAACGCATGCACTTACAATGCAATTTTTACAACGCAACATCCACTACAACGCATTCCATTACATCGCATGACACTACAACGCATTTTTTAAAACTACCTTTACAACGCATTCCATTACATCGCATACTACCTTTACAACGCATACCATTACAACGCATAATGTTAAATTGCATTTAAGGTAAGTATTGGATAGTATAGGGATAAAAATTACTATTCTTACTCCAGGGGGTGCAACAGTGGGGTAAGTGTTGGATAGTATAGGGGTAAAAATTACTATTCTAACTCCAGGGGGTGCAACAGTAGGGTAAGTGTTGGATAGTATAGGGGTAACAATTACTATTCTAACTCCAGGGGGTGCAACAGTAGGGTAAGTGTTGGATAGTTTAGGGGTACAAATTACTATTCTAACTCCAGGGGGTGCAACAGTATGGTAAGTGTTGGATAGTATTGGGGTAAAAATTACTATTCTAACTCCAGGGGGTGCAACAGTATGGTAAGTGTTGGATAGTATAGGGGTAAAAATTACTATTCTAACTCCAGGGGTTGCAACAGTAGGGTAAGTGTTGGATAGTATAGGGGTAAAAATTACTATTCTAACTCCAGGGGGTGCAACAGTAGGGTAAGTGTTGGATAGTATAGGGGTAAAAATTACTATTCTAACTCCAGGGGGTGCAACAGTAGGGTAAGTGTTGGATAGTGTAGGGGTTAAAAATTACTATTCTAACTCCAATGCATTGTAATGGTATGCGTTGTAATGGTATGCGTTGTAATGCCTGCGTTGTAGTGACATGCGATGTAGTGTCTGCGTTGTAATGGTATGCGTTGTAATGGTATGCGTTGTAGTGTCATGCATTGTAAAGGATGTTGCGTTGTAATGCCTGCGTTGTAAGTGTAGTGCGATGTAATAGTTGCGTTGTAAAGGTTGTTTCCCACATGTACACCACCACCACCACGTCCACCACCACCACATCCACCACCACCACATCCACCACCACCACATCCACCACCACCACCACGTCCACAACCACCACGTCCACCACCACATCCACCACCACATCCACCACCACGTCCACCACCCACCACGTCCACCACCACCACCACGTCCACCACCACCACCACCACCCATGACAGGTAAAGTGTCACTGGAGGGCAGGGGTAATAGGAGTGTCAACCCCAGATGTATATGGGACATTTAAGGATGCATTGGGAGCGAGAAGACAGGAATAGGTGCTAGAAGTATTACACCAGACCCAAGATACATTTTGAAGAGGCGCAATGACACAGGGGTTCCTGTAAAAGCACTCGCAGCATCTCTACCTCACAGTGGCATACCTGCACGAGCCACTCACTCAAAACAAGCATTGGCATGGCCAGTAGGTCTCGCCTTTGGGACCTTATAAGTGTTTAGTCATGCAACACCTTAATGTTGTTGCACCAAGGATATTGTGCTGGATAACTAAACACTTATAAGGTCCCAAAGGCGAGACATATTGGCTATGCCAATGCTTGTTTGAATATGGGTATGATGATCGATTCTCCACATGTCTGTGGGATTATATCAGTGGCAGCTGAATTAAACACTTGCGTTAGGATGGGTCCCCTTAAAACAGGGGCAGATTTAAACACGTCCACTAGGACACCATCCGGGCCTGGTGCCCGCCCCCTGCACTCGCCTGAATTGCCTTGAGAACTTCCTCATTAGTGATATTCAGAGGGAGATGTCTTCCCTCTCCTAACTGCCACTCAGACCCTCCCATCGTCTCCCCGTTGTTGTTAAAGATTTCTGAAAAATATGTCACCCAGTTATCTGAAGAAACAAATGAACAGAATTCTGGGATATTATCACTTTTCTGAAAGGGTGCATTTACCGTGTCCCAAAAAAGTTTGTTATTCTTGTTTTTTGCCGAAATAGCCAAGTTTTCCCATGCCTCGGCCTTGAGTGTCTTTTTCTGGTCGTATATGGCTATTTTGTACTCACACCGTAGAGTTTTGATGGTTAATAAATCTCTTGCACCCTTATGCATCAAGCCAAAATCCAGTCGGTAAAATACCGATTCGGTAATAGCTCCCGGTATTGTGTTAAAAATACCCAATCCCAATGCATCAACCCAAAACCCGAGCAAATAACGAATCGCTAAATAAATAACCTCGAACATACCGAATCGCTAATACCAAAAATGCTAATTTACCGAATCGCTAAATACCGAATCCGCAATTACCGAAATCACTATTAGCTCCCGGAAATTGCCAATAGCAAATAACGAATCGCACCCCAATGCAAGAAAACTCGCTAATACCGAAAATCCCAAAAATCGCTATTTTGCCAGAGCTAAATAAGGGGAATCAAAACCTGGAGGTAAAGTCACAAAAAAAAAAAAAAAAAAAAAAAAAAAAAAAATATTCCTACATGTGCAAATGATTGAGGCAATCACTAAACCCTTAAATTTGGCCCAGGAGACCCTGTTGGCTCCCCCAAAATGGCTGCCCTCTACGTGCTTGCAAGGAGGATGCGGATCAATAGCGCAGGAGAAGGGTACAGGAGAGAGTGTTCAGACTGCGCATAACCCTGCTCGGCCAGAATGAGGACGAGGTGTACCAGAAATATCGCCTCAATCGCGCTATGATCATGCGCCTGATTGCAGACCTGGAACCATTACTGCAGCACCAGACCCACCGGACAAATGCTATCCCTGCGCACGTTCAGGTACTATGCAGCCTGCACCTACTGGCCTCTGGGAGTTTCCAGGGGGTAATTGCGGTTGCTGGAGGTGTTTCGCAAAGCGCACTGTCACGCTTCTTCCAAAAATTCCTAGATGCCATGCTGACAATGCTCCACAGACACATCAGCTTCCCCACAACCCCACAGCAGTTGGACCGCACTAAACAGGCATTCTACCAGGTGGCACAATTTCCACATGTGATTGGATGCATCGACTGCACGCATATCCCAAATGCCCTCCGTCAGCAAATGAGTACCTTTTCAGGAACCGCAAGTCATACCACTCGATCAACGTGCAGGTTGTGTGCGATGCCAACAACATCATAACGGACCTAGTGGCACAATTCCCAGGGAGCACACACGACTCATACATCTTCCGCAACAGTGGAATGCACAGGCGACTACTCAATGGCGAATTTGGAGAGGGACTCCTGTTAGGTAAGTAGAACTACGCTTCCCCACACCAACACCACACATGTATGTACATCACCAATGCTAAGTCTATGCTTCTATCTTCTAGGTGACAGTGCTTACGCTCTGCGGGAATACATACTAACCCCATACCTAAATCCAGCAACCCCGCAGGAACATCGCTACAACGCTGCACACATCAGCACGAGGAATGTGATAGAGCGGACTTTTGGGATTCTCAAGAGCCGCTTCCGTATCCTCCACAAGACTGGCGGCGCAATGCTATACCAACCAGACACATGCTGTCGAATAATTGCTGTATGTGCAATGCTGCACAACATTGCCACCAGAAGGGGGATACCCATGGAGGTGGACAGGGATGACGACCCCCAGGCTGACCAACCACCCGCCCAACGACGACCGGCACACATCCCAAACACAGCAGAGGGCCATAGGAGGCGGACAGACATAACGCAAAATCATTTTTGACCCTGGGTAAAATGAGACATTACAAGTTGGTGTTGGGTGCAACTGTTTAATGCACAGTAGCACTGAGGATTGTGCAACAGAACTAGCATTGTGAATCATGCTCCGATTGCATAAATGTAAATAAAAGGTTCCTTAAAGTCAGGCCTGTGCAAACAGAATAATTGGATGGCCATGGTTGCTCCACCATGGACCTGCAGCATGTACAAATTTCTAGTGCCGCTTGCCACGTACACCAAGCCTCCGCTCAGGTGCATCCATACCCTCACCACGGCCTGTCCCCGTGGAGGCACGCGAACTTCGGCGCCTGGTGCTGGCCTCTGCCAGTGACACGCTGCTGACACTGGAGGCAGCCTCACTGGTGTCATCCCCTCCCAATGCTGCAGCACTGCATGTGCTGCTCTGAAGTTGTTCCACAGCAGTGGTGATGTGTCTCAGTGACTTGGCAACATCACCGCAGAAGTGCCCAAGGTCCACCTGCAGGGAGACTGTGCGGCGTGCCAACACAGCGGTGCAGTTGCTGTGCCGTTGTATGGCCTTGGTAGCGGCGGCAGAACGCAACATTAGCTGCCGGTTACTCCTCCTCTGGGACTCATGGCCCTCCCTGATGGCACGGGTGAGCTCACGTACCTCCTCCCTGAGCTGAGCATTGCCATCAGCAACCGCAGTGGTCTGGTCCCTGACCGCCGTGCCCATGTCCCTGACTGCGGAGCCCATGTCGGTGACTGCTGCAGTCATGGCGCGCATCTCCCTCGCTAGGCGCACGATGTTGCAGCTGATGCTAGCCACATGTCTTCCCTGCAGGTTCTGTGTGCGCAGCATCCTCTCCTCAATTGCAGAGGTTGTTGGGACATCCTGGTCAGCTGAGGAGACGGAACTGCGACGGGCCCTGTGACGCCGTGCGTGTCTTGAGCCTCCATGTGGTGCAGCAGGTGGTGTGGATGTGCGCTGCGTGGGTGCCAATTGAGGGGGGGGGGTTGCCATCTCCTGCAAGGGCGCAACTTGGTGCCTGTGCCTCTGCGGTATTGTGGCTGCACTGGCTGCAGGCTGGCTTGCTGGTGCCGTTGCTTGTGGCGCAGGTGGTGGTGCCTTGGCTTGTGGCGCAGGTGCCTTGGCTTGTGGCACTGGTGCTGGTGCCGATGATTGTGGCGCTGGTGGAGGTGGTGCTGGTGGGGTGGCAGGTGTTGGCGGTGCGTGCGCATCCTGCACAGTCTCCTGGTCTGACTCCACGGGTGTCTCAGAGATGATCAGCTGGTCGCTGTCGTCAGAGTCCCCAGGTGATGCATCTGTGTGTGAAACAGTGCATGATTAGTGGGATGATTACACCTACATAGTGTTGTACCCATCAATGTCCCTCTGTGGTCCAACAAATGAACAGTCTACAGCCATGTACAACATATGTGTTGTGTGAGGATTTACGCCTGTGCCTGCACTCTGGGCTGACTAGACTACAACTCCCAAGATGCAGTAGTGTCATGTGTGGAACTGTCTGTGCCAGAGCTGCAGACACAGTGAGATTGGGCTGGGGGCATGGGTATGGATTTACGCTATGCTGGGTGTGGCACAGGCATGCATCTTACCTTGGGCACTTGTGGCTGCGCCGGACGTGTCCATCTGGATCACCCCCACGACGGCTTCCCGCTCTATCGTCCCTTCCACAAGGTCCTCCAGGGCTGTGTTGGATGGTGCAGTGCTTGTTCCGCCTCCAGTCCTTCTTGCCTCCCGGAGCCTCTCAGCAATCCTCTCTTTTGCGCGCTTCCGGAGGTCATACCACCGTTTTTTGAGATCGTCGATGCTGCGGCTAGTGACGCCAACCGCATTGATCCTCTCACGGATGCGCTGCCAGATGCGCCGCTTCTCAGTCTCAGGCACCTTGAGGGACAGCTTGCCAAAGAGGCGGTCGTGTTTGCTGGCCACTCCCTCGATGAGGTACTCCAGCTCCCTGTCTGAAAACTTCTTGCGCTTGCGTGCAGATTCAGCGCTGGATGGCACTTCCTGCGACATGATGGATGTGTGCTGTGACTGGCAGAATCTGTGTGGCCTCACTCTGCACAGCCTGTCCTTCTTTCCAGCTCCTGTCTGCTCCTCTGTCGAGGCTATGTGGGTGGGGCAGCAGTATTTCCTGGTTGGTGATGTCATCAGCCTGTTCCCGGTGCGACGCGGCAATTTGCGATTTCGCTATTACCGATTCGGTAATTGCTAATTCGGTATTACCGAACTCGCTATTAGCCAAATCGGTATTACCGAACTCGCTATTTGCTAGTGGGGCCGTTTGCGTGCCCCGCTATTAAGGAATCGGTAAATTTAGCGATTTTTAAGGAATCGCTAAATTTTACCGAATCTGTTGATGCATGCCAATTACCGATTCCTTAATGGCGATTCCTTATTTTTCGCTATTAAGGAATCGGTATTAGTTTGGTTGATGCATATGCCCCTTGGTGATTTAGACAAGGCATGCTTTAAGACTTGTAAAGCTTTAGTACAAGTACCATCAAACCACCCCTTTTTTGGGGTATATGAGGGCCCAGAATTTTTTTTAGAAGTGATTTGATGGAATTTGCAATGGAACAGAAATTCTCAGTCACTAATAGTGGTGCGATTTCATCCTGGAGACAGTATGTTATTTCCTGAGATTAGAAACTACTATTTTTCTTATCATCGAGCATGGGTCAACACCCATCCATTTAATTCTAACGCCATGTGTCTAAACCGGGTCAATATGATTTGCTAAGTCAAATAAATCATTCCTTTTGCCCCAGAAAAAGAAAGTTAGTTTAAGCAAGTTATGATCACTAAATAAGGAGGGTACAACACTAAGGTTGCCACACATGCAAATAGCAGGGGCAGAGACTAATACATGATCTATAATGTTGGAACTAAATCCCCATTCAGACCAAAGCACCCCTAAGAAGTTGAAAATCATATTTAGTTATCATCTGATTTAGTGCTTCCCCATAGTCGTTGTGGCAAAAATGTTCGTTTCCCTCTCCATCCTCATATATGTGACTACGGGCCTCATGTAGGTAGCGAAATACCGGTCGGTAACGGCCGATTTTCGGTAAATATGCCGTTACCGACCGGTATTCAGACAAGTGAGATGTAGGAGTCCAAAAACCACTTTTCGGTAAATATGAGGCGGTAAATACCGATTCATAGTTACCGAATGCTAAAATACCGATTCATATTTACCGAATACATAATTAACGAATCGGTAAATATGAAGTGGTAAATATGAAGTGGTAAAAAGTTAAAATGACATGTAGGAGCACTCGGTAATTAAGAAATCCAAGAAAATCGGTAAATAAGAGTCGGTAATTAACACGGATTGAAAGCAGGTGGTAACCAACAACAGTGCAGCTAAGCAATCCCAAAATGCAACAGCGTGGACACCCTGGCAGCTATGTACGTCATTGCAATGCGCCTACGTCTACAGGCAGCAGGACTGAGGGTTTGGCGACGGAAGGAACGCATCCACAGACAGCGCATCACACTATTCCAGCTGACTGATGCAGAGATACATGAGAGGTACAGGCTACACCCCGAAACCATCATGGACTCAATCAGGGACCCGCACCCACTCCTGGACCAGCCAATAAGAAGGGCGCACGCCATACCCCCACATGTGCAGGTGCTCTGCAGCCCACATCTGCTGGCATCCGGCATTTCTCAGGTGGTGACAGCTGCGGTGGGTGGTGTATCCCAGAGTTGCCTGTCCCGTTCCTTCAGGAATTTCTTCCCCCATTATATTGGCTGCATTGATGGGACACACATCCCACTCTGTCCACCAGCTGACACAGAGCACATCTACAGGATCAGGAAGTCCACCCACTCCATCAATGTGCATACCGAATGGAATGATATTGTGAATGGTCCCGTGGGTGGCAGAACCAAAAGGTGCGCGTATGCTATTTACAACGAGGTCTGCAAGTTGTCGCACAGTGAGGCGGCTTCCAGACTGAGAGCTATTGACCAAGCAAACATGGAGAAGGCCTAAGCCGTTATAGATATTAGCTCTAGCACTCTCACTTCTAGGATTCATACATGAGACAATAGGCACATGCAAGTACACGGCGCATGCAATGTACAAGCCCCGATTTTGGCGTGCGTCCTACGAGGTATCCCAGTGCCTGTGATTACACCTTCTTTCACTGTGCTTGCAAACGGTATTCATTTAATAATGATTAATGAAGTTTGCTGCGGGATGTGATTGGTAATCCCGTACATAACTGTCTCGCATGAAGTTGTCTGCTGCAATACTGTTCTTTTTCCACCCCCGCATGGGCGGCGGGATGTTTCCATCTGGCCTTCGATTCCAACCTTGAAAGCAGAGTCCAACAAGTTGAGCAGAATAGAGCGCCATTGTCCCACAAAGAGGTGCCTTTGACTTCCTCTCGTGAAATATTTGTCCTTCACGTTGCTACTACGCGCACTGAGGAACAGGCGCCTCTGAATACTGACCTCCCCCTGCATTTCGGCTCTTTGATCCAAAGTATTATCAATGCCTCGTCCACGACCGGCCTGGCTCAATTTTTTCTAACATGTGGGGCTCGGGTCTCGTGACCTCTTTCCAAACAATTTTTGGTGTAATTCCGGCATTTGTTCATTCACTGTTCTCGAGCATCTTTGGAGGTGTTCCGCTGCTTCTGGCGCTGGTGGCAGGTGTGCTGCTTTTACTTTTCATACTACGGAATGGCTGCTCCTTCTGTGCCACACGAGCACCTGTCCCGTCTGCATCTTCTTCGTGATAGGATGCTTGACTTCTATGGTACTTTGCCATTGGCGACTTTGAGCCTGGCTTATGGATTATCCTTCAGGTATTCCTACTTCACCTGCGTACAACCTGTATTACACTGCCTGGATTGTCCCTTTGAATGGCCTCTGGATTTGTGCTTGACCAACATGGTGTCTCCGGTGCCGGATTTCGATCGACTGATGCGGCCCTTAGTGTCTCACGAGTTGTCCTGTTCTGGTGTCCGGATCATGGCGTGTGGAGCGGCGCATGGTATCCTGGGTAATTGGGACATCTCAGCGGCAGCCTACGACTTCTTGTCCATGAGCTATTTGGAGGAACATTCCGGGTGCCCTCTGATTGTGCTAGAGGCTCCGTTGGTTGGAGAACACGTATGTTCCTTTTCTTTACTCAATTGGATGGCTGAGACTTTTAGTGGCCCTGAAAACGATTGCTTGTTGGAAGCCGTGGCCACATATGCTGCCTATACATTCATGGATTAACTGGATTGTCGTCCATTGCGCCTGTGCTACTGGACAGCACCCTGGCGCAACATTTATTTCTTTTAATTCTCGTTTTTCTCTTCCTGATGGTCTGCTTGAGTTTTTTACTATACTTGCATTGTGTTTTTTGGAATTGTATGCTGCAATTAATTGGACTGTAGGACTTTGGCGCTGCATTGGTTACGCCCTGTTCTGCTCTGACGAAACTGAACTCTGCGTTCTCTCTTTTCTTGCCTATTACATATTGCTTCGCTCAAGGGGGCGTGTAGTGAGTTCTCCCTGAATACGTACATGCATTGTTCAGTTGGCATTACCACGTTGAATGTTATGTAGCCATATTTGTGTCTTTGCACACGACACTGCGTTTACATGTTCTTTCTTGAATAAACTGCTGACTCGAGACTTCCTTCAGACGAGTGCATTCTGTTGTTCCCATCCCAAGCGCTGCGCAGCGACCTTGGTCTGTACATGCTGTGACACACAGTCTGGAATTTTACACAATGCATGTTTTCCACTCTAGGTTGTTCGACCCACGATTTAGCCATGGCACACGCGCAGCTGCACATACCTGACAGTTGGTGCTTTTCATATCTCAGACGTCATGTTTATTATTCAGACCGAAGACGAGCCTTCCTGCGAGGAGACTCCTGATGCTCCTGTGATGTGATTTCACTAAGCTGATCTTTGAGGTATGGGGTCCCCTATTCAAGCCTGAGAGACCTTCTATAATGACATGATTATGATATTGGCTACTTAGTTAAGGGAAGGTGGTAGTGTCCTCGGTATTTTCCGATTCGCTAAATACCACCTCGGTATTTACCGATTCGGTGGATACCACCTCGGTATTTACCGATTCGGTGAATTCCGATTCGTATTTACCGAATGTTACCGAATCGGTAACTGTTACCGAATTTTTACCTACATATAACTTACCGGTTCTAATTTACCGATTCGGTACGGCTCGGTATTTATGAACCGGTAAAATTTATTTACCTACATGAGGCCCTACATGCCTTATTGTTGAGTACTCCACATGCCTGTAAATTAAAATCTCCTGCCCACAGTAAAACATACTCCGTATTGATTGGAGATAAAAAAGTTTCTAAGCCATGATCAATAGCTGATGCCACATTACCACGTGTAGGGTCAAAAATATTGTTAGCAAAATTTACAATTATCAGGTCTTTCCCCCCTTTTTACGTATCCACAACATTTGTGCATGGGGGCCCACGGATGTAACCTTTTTAACATTAATGAACATTTTATTAAGAAATAAGTGTTTGTAACCCCCCTTTTGCTCGTCCAGCTTGTGATCTTATAGCTGCTAGGAAGTGTGAGGAATATCCTTCCACATGTACCGGGCTTATGCAGCAGGTTTCTTGTGGACATATGATGTCATAACTAGAGATGGTATGGATCCAATCAATATTTGCAGCCTTGTTTGTTAATCCATTCACGTTCCAAGTTGCGAACTCCAACCCTTCTGTATGGGACCGTTCTGCCGGGTAAATAGTAGGAACTCTTTTGGGGGTACTAAGTTTATCATCGATGATAGTCTTATCATACTTTGCTTCTACCATCCCGCAGATAGAGGGTGCGTGCATGGAAAGAGTACAAACTTTAGCGGATTGCTGCATTGTCTGGTGAGCTATGGGATCTCTTGTATAATACCCCCTCTGGTGATCCCTGGGATCCCCAGCATGGCTTGGATCAGAGCTAAGTCATTTGTTACAGCCACCGTACCCCGCATCCGAAGAGCGAACACCGGCGGCAGATCGTTCTCCCACCTCGCCGCCAAAACCTGGAACTCCCTCCCATCCCCCTATGGCAGACCCAGGACCCACTCACCTTCAGGAGGCTACTCAAGACCTAGCTTTTCGAGCAGTAGCAGCACCCCTCCCCATAGCGCCTTGAGACTCTCACGGGTGAGTAGCGCGCTTTACAAATGCTATGATTGATTGATTGATTATCATCTAGTCTACTCAGCGCTTCATATCTATTGGGCATTGCAAATTCCGGCCTACGGGGCGGGTGTAAGCTTTGGGTAGCCCTCACTGTTTGAAAGTTCGGTACACCACTGGGGCATTGGCCTGAGCCCCTCAAATGACGGTAAAAAAATCCAGTGGGAGTATGCTCACGTCTTGTGTATCCATCGATAATGCTCCTGTTGTTTTGTGGATACCATTGGCAGTTCTTGGACACTTAAAATTAATTATAATGCAATCAACCCCAAGGTTTTTTTCCAGAGGCCCAATTCACCCCACTCTCTTTGTGAGCAGTATTTCCTGTGCTCTAGAAGGGGAAAGTAAATGTCTATTGCTAAGTCAATGACCAAATTATTCGTCAGACATTCTGTGGTTTCTCTAGCCCCTGGTTTTAAAGGCTGGACTTTAACTAGGATAGCCACATATGGACAACTAGCAGGTGGCAAATTGATAGTAACTATGTCTTGTGAGGGCACACCAGTGAAAGTATTAGGGGGTGTTGATTTGGACCTCTTTTATGATGTACCGTGGTGTCAGTCCTAGGAAATTTGCTATTAAGCTCTGGTGCATTTTTTGTCAACATCACATCTAGTCTGGGACAGGTTGAACCCTCTGTGGGTGGGGGCTGTCCACCTATGGCATTATTCAGACCATTGCCTATTGATGGGAGTCTTTTGGCCTGTTGTATTTGGGTCCCCAAATTGGCTTTTTTCAATTCCTCCTCTACCATGCATAGCCTTTAAGTGGGTTTAATAGGTTAATGATAATAGATGTTAATTTGTCCCAGAATGGTATCCAGGAATTATGTCCATAATCCCCCCTTCTCCCCCCTGTTAATAGTAGTTTGTCTGCAGTTCTTGGGTCAACAAGAGTCTTTCTTTTCTATTTGACTGCTGGTTGGCGGGCCACATTCGGGGCTTTAACAGCTCTTAGTGTTGCTGATTCGGAGATGGTATGGGTGGATTTCAATAGGTGTTGGAGTCTGACAAATAGATTCACATGTATCTCCAGCATGCTGGACATCTTCGTCGTTACCTGGGCCCAGCTTTTCTTTCGTAGATTTTACACTTTGGGCACCCCCACTATCTCCAACCCCCCCAGTTTGGCCAGATGCTATATCAATTTCTTTAGATAATGCCCCAACAGCACGGGGCAGGAAGCTGTCAATGGTGGTATGCTTAAAAGTGCTGGGCAGCTCAGTTGTTGGCTTGTGCCCCCCACCTTTCTTCTGCCTATTTTACTAACTATGTATTCCACAGGTCAATATGGCCAAAAAAAGTAAAGGCAGACATACTCCTCTCCAGCCCTCGATATCACACAGCTGGTGTCCTTTAGTCGACTATGATGTTTTACTTCAATCAGCAAAGGCTCGGACCAAGAGGGTGGGCCCAGCCCAGCCTCCTCTGGCCACTGACGGACGCAGACGGGCCCACCCGGCCATTTATAAAGCGCCTTCAGGCGCGATGATATGGCGTGGGCGGCAGCAGGGCGCTGGAAAACTAGGACTTGTGGTCCTTTGTCCCAAAACAGCAGGCAGGCAAGAGTAAAACGGGCTTTCCTCTCTGACTCATCTCAAACCTCTTTCTACTACTCTTTCCAATGCACTACCCTATTTCTCACCCTATACCTCTATCAATATATCCTCTACATCTACTCTCTCATTTATCTCAAACCCCATACCACTACTATGATGCCTAAAATAGCTCTTTCTAGACTCTCCCCTACTTTATCCCTCCTTGCACCCACTGACACCTCTTTTACTATACCGATCCCCCAAAACAAGCCTTTCGTAACTCTTCCCCTCTACATTCCTTTTTACTCATCCCAACACTCCTCCTACTGCTATGACATCCCAAAATAGACTAAATCCTTCACTCTTCTATCCCTCCACTATCCTTTTCAATAAAAATAACAGACTAATGTGTCCACTTCTCATATTTCACTATACTAATTCACCACTAATTCTTTATGGGTTCAGAGTAGCGTGCTACTCGCCAGAAAAGCACTTCAACACCCCATCACGGGTAACAAGCGCTACATAAAGGTCAACTTTTTTCCCTTTTCTATTCCTCCACTATCCTTCTCAATTCAAATAACTGACTAATATCCACCACTCTAATTACTTTCATATTTCACTATACTATTTCACCACTATTTCTTTATGGGTTCCATAACATGGGATAAATCTCCGATGGTAAGGGGGGCAATTTTATTTTTATTTTCAAAAAGAAAATCACGCTTTGGGAATTTCCTTCTGGAAATCAAATAAAATGTTTAACGTTTGACGTGTGGTTAATGGAGCAATCTGTGAAACTTTAAAACCTCTGGTGACAAATAACGAGAACTTTCAAGCCATGGTTTATTCACAGGGGGCCTCGATATGTTTAATTAATTTTTATAATAATGATTTTACATCACTACCAAATAGGAATTTTATTAATCTGTTTGAATTTATTGATAAATTAGAAGATGAGCAGAGGTATGGCAAATTGGACGGAATCTGCCTAGGCGGTGACTTTAACGTACGATTGCATAGTGGTATTGACAATACAACCATTGCCCCGGTTAGGGTCAACCTATGTAAAAGAGGGGAGGAACTCTGCAATTATATTTCTTCCCGTAATTTAATTAATGTAATGGAAAAGGCAGGCGTTGACTCAAATAAGGGTCCACTGCCTACCTACAGAGGAAGTGGCTGTTCATCTATTATAGATTATGTTTTTATATTATCTTCATTGGTAAACTTTTTAGTAAAGGCTGAGGTTTTATGTACTAGCCAAGGTGACCATAACCCAATTTTAACAACCATTAGACTTTTTTCTAAATTTATTACCCAAAGGGAAATAGGGGCTAAACATTTGGAGGCATCAACTGACAAACTTCGAGTGATTTGGAAAGGCATAGATAGTAAAGCCCTATTCGCACGCATGATAAAATCGTATCCCCTACTGGTAGAGACGTGCCTATCAAGCAACACCCTGGGTGCAGAGATCATTGAGGCCTTTAGTGGTTTATGTGTTGGTATCAAACATATAATTTCAAGACCTATTACCAACTCAAGCAAGAATCCCAGATGGTTTGATGGCATATGCTCGCGGGCTAACCGAGAACTGTGTGAAGCACTAGCGGCCATACCCAGGGATATAACCCGAGTTAGATTATTAAGACCCTGCTATAAGAAAGCAACTAAACTACGCTCAGACGAGATATTGAGAGAACGTTGGGATAACCTTGCTAGTGCTGCCTCACTTAAGGATGTAACTGGATTCTGGAAAGAAGTTAAAGCTATGAGGTCTATGGGCTCAAATATTACTCCCATAAGCTGTAATATAACTAGCAAATTATGGGAGGAGCATTTTGCCAGAATCTACACAGCTTCCACAAAGATCTCTAATAGTCATACCTGCCCCCCAGTTTTAAAGGTTGCTATAACTGTAATTGAAGTCGAGGATGCCATAAAACAAAGTACAGGTAATAAAGCCCCAGGCTCGGATGGGCTACCAATCGACCTTATAAAACATGAACCAGATTTTTGGGCTCCCCTTTTATGCAAAGTTTTTAATAACCTGACCAAAATGGCTATTCCGAGCACTTGGTCGACCAGTATCATTGTGCCCATTTTTAAACAAGGTGACAGATCCAATCCCAGCTGTTACCGCCCAATTTCCTTGATAGACAATACTTTGAAGATCTTGGGCAGGGTTGTCTTTAATAAAATCAGGAAATGGGCTGAAGACAACCAAATTTTAAACTGTTGTCAGCTGGGCTTTAGAAGTAATGTCGGAACTGTCGAACAGTGTTTGAACTTAAATCTTATTCTGGGCAAATATACGATCGCTCAAAAAGTTCCACTTTATTTGGGTTTTATGGATTTAACCTCAGCCTTTGATTTTGTTAGTAGATCACGTTTATGGGAGATTCTTTTAAATAATGGGTTGGATGAGGCCTTGGTCCATTTTTTAGCGTATTTGCACAGGGATTTAAAGGCACGGGTGAGGATAAGCAATGATGCAGAGGTTTCTAGGGATATTGTCATTGGTAGAGGGGTTAGACAAGGCTGTGTTCTAGCCCCTCTACTTTTTATTCTTTATATAAATGAATTACATAATTCCCTGTCTAAACTGACCAATGATGTACCAAAAATGAATGGTAAATTATTCCCCGTGCTTTTATATGGAGACGATGCGGTCCTCATGGGCCACACCCCCAACGCACTTCGCACTTTAGTTACGGGGTTCGTGTCTTTTATGGCCGAACTGGACCTTTACACTAATTTAAAAAAATCTTATATAATGATGTGTGGGCCGAAAAAACACTGCATTAATTCTATAACATCGGGCAGCGAATCCCTAACACGCACAAGCACTTTTCCTTATCTGGGCTTAGTTTTTTCAGAATCAGGCTCTTGGCAAGTCCATGTAGCCCACAGCAGAAGCAAACTTTCCAAAGTGGTTAATTCTCTAATTAGCCTTCGGCAGCCAAAACAAGCAGGTGGTGTTACCTTTAACCCAGATATATAAATTGCAATGTGTATCGACGGCCACCTATGGTGCTGAAGTCTGGGGGTATGTAAATTGTAGCGGGATCCAAATTGAAGAGAATAGATTATGTAGAAAAATTCTCGGGGTTCAAATTTCATCTCCAACTTACATATGCCACAAGGAATTGAACCTACATTATGTGGAGGATTTTATTAGGTCTCGTCCAGCTATATTCTGGCAAAAAATATGGCAGAACCCCGCTGCGATTTTAAAAAGAGAGATAATTATAGATTGCCTTAAATGCGATAAGGGTGGTAGTATACCTTGGCTTGTTGCAGTTAAAAACAGTTTAGCCAGTGTGAAGTTGGAGCATATTTTCTTATGTCCATTAGCATTGGAAGGCATGAGTACAAAATCACTTAGGGGGACGCTGTATGACCTGTATCATAAAGAAAGACAGAACATCGAGCATCTTAAATCATCGATTGTTAGGTATTTGCCCTTTCAGGAGGCACCGAACACTCAACATCATATGCCACAGAAATACCTCAGAAAGAATATAGGGAGATGGAAAAGTAGCTTACTTTTCCGCCTTAGGGATGGTAGTAGAAAATATTCACTTTGCTTCCCGATAGGATTTAATAGCAACCTTGAGCAGTTGTGTTGCCCATGCGGTATTGGTAGTAAACAAACATTATTACATTTTTTACTTTTTTGTAAATTTTACGCCAGGTATACAAAACAGCATTTAATTCCTTATTTTAAGGCATAGGCTATCTTTGATTTTAAATTAGCATATTTTGAAATTTTACGGCTAGGAAGTGATCATTTGATTTTCCGAGTAAGCACGGTCTTACAAGCTGCGGTACGCTCACGTGCTTCTATGAACGAACCCTAATGTGGCACAAATTTTTTTTTGTAACACTGCCTAGTGAAATTCACCTTTTATCTTTGCCCTTATAATAGTCATTAATATTGCCCGTAACTAAATATTTTGACAATGCTGCTAGTATTGGTAGAATTGAAAATGGGTTTTTTGTTAAATTATATCTGTACCTTGATGCCTATCATTGTCTGATTTATTGCACGTTATCGCACTTTATTTGTAACATACTGCTGACTTTGCACATTGGTCTAAACCTCATTCTTTGTTATTAATGCTGCTAGATTTTGCAGGTTCGTCCAACCTTTTTACTGTGATTTTACTACTGTAACTTTGTATTTGTATTGGATGATACTGTATATTTATACGTTTTAAAACTTGAATTGTATTTGCTATTGGTAGTGATGAACTGTGCTTTTATGGATATTTTTATCCGAATAGATTATTTGACTTGACTTGACTTGAAACTTTCAAAGCATTTACAGAAATGACGGTGGTTCTAGTAAATGAAATTCTTGTCTGCTTGACCGGCAGACATCTCAAAATTTGGCAGGCAGGTGCTTCCTCAGGGCGGCAGGGTGCTTTGCTTTGTCAATTAAGAAAGACAAAAACACTTCCCACACACTAATACATCAATTATAGGCAACTAGCCCATTAGATTAAGTACAACCACAGACAAAGAGTACATTTATAAAATATTTTTTGTTTCATTTATTTATCAAAAATATATTTTTTTCCTTAATAATTATATATCCATTTTTGTTCATTTACATTTGTAATACATAAAATGTGACACAAACATTTAGAGAAAAACATGTCCTAAGCCCAGCAGGCAGATTGATAAGAGAGCCAATCAAAAAATGTAATTACTCATCCAAGTCAATACATGAGAAGAGCCACGAAAATAGCTAACAAAGAAAACTCAACAAAACAATAAATAACATAATACAATAAAATATGCATAAAATACAAAAACAGTTAACAAAAAAGAAAGCGCCGACGCGCGTTTCGGAGATCCCATATAGTTCTGTAAGCTCCTTCTTCAGGGCGCAATTAGTATTTCTGTTTGTAGGGACAACCAGGTTATTTACTTAAGACCATAGTTTAATCAAAATGCCGGGCTTCATTCAAGTTAAAACTGTTGGTCTGTGGGAAAAAACATGTTGTAAATAATTCGTACAAATATATAGAATAAAAAAATACGAAAGAAGGAGGAGCAAGAGACCATTCCAAAAGTTAGAGAAAAATAATAGAAAATGTAATCAAATATCCATCACCAACTAATCGTGCAGGTGGTATATACGTGGTGGCAAGATACAGAATAAAGGAAAAGAACCAAATTCAAGAAACTTAGCAAATGAGAAAAGCTAGAAAAGTGAGATAGGAGATAGCAATAAGACAAAAATGCCACCTCTCAAAGCACTATGAAGAAAACTAAGAGAATATATGAAAAGAGGATCCAAACATAAGTATTAGATCCATTGAACAAGCATAGTCAATTCAACCTCCTCCAAGAGGCACTTAATATACTACGGAGAACAAGGTCCAAGAAACACAGTACAAAAGATAAAAAGAAAAAGGATATGATAAAAAGATTTATTTATACCAAAAACATAAAAAAACAGGCGGTGACTAAACAGCTACAAATGTATAATAATAAGAGCAAACATTAGAGGAGTGACAAGACATCGCAGCCACATAGCAGTCTAAGAAGTTATGTCGACACTACTACCCAAATAACTAAAAAAGTGCAGCCTGCAAAGAGGTCTTAGTATGCTACTGGTCACTAAAACCACATGAAAAGAAGGATAAAGGAATACAAAGAAATAACTAAGTCACATGCTATTAGCGGGCTACTGAATGGAAGTAGTCCATACACTCACAAAAGCACTAAAATAAGAAAGAAAATTATGATTAATGCATAAATACAGAATGAAATGCCTCACGGAGATGAGAAGGACATCTGAGTTGCATTGCATGGAACCCTGGGAAATATGTAGATGGGACCTGAAATGCGTGACCTGAAACATAAGGGAGAAGTATAAAGTACATTACCTAAAACCAGGGTGAGATAAACAGTAAGAAGTCTTTTGCCAATAAGCCAAGTCCACTGGAAATGGACTGAAACTAAAAAGGAATAAACACGAAATAACTAAAAAGGGGGAATAAACATCTCAAAGAAATATCGCAGTGACATCCTGAAAGTATCGAACCAATACCCAAAGCATGACTTACATAAGTATATAGTGCTATATTGGAAAAGCGTGCTCCGATGGTGAAAGATAGTTGGATATGAACGGGAGGCACTCATGAGTCAATCTATTTGTGTTGTATAAAAGCGTGGCCACGTACGAATAACCTAGAGGCAGGAGAATACTCGATGAGAGAAAATAATCTAAGAAAGAACAACTAACTGACCAAATGGCTTGAAGTTCAACCATTACCAATAGAAAAGTAATAAACTTACAAATCAAGTAGTGGCTGGCAAATGATGCCGGCTGATAAGGGTAAAGTGTGCACCGAAGACCGCGGGGCAAGGCTCCATGTAAATGTACGGTCTGCAAAAATAAAACAATGCCGTAGTATGGATATGAACCAACTATTGGCTACATAAAAGGACTGATAAATAACAAAGAGAAACAGGAATGTATCGCGCTAGGTACTTACCAAATTGTAACCATCAAAAGACCTCCAGCCGGGGGACCACGAAGCGCGAAACGGACATGTTGCCAGAGCGGCTTGAAGTGTGCTACTTATAGCTGAACTTAAACTAAGCGTCAAGTGGCTACACATGGGGGTGGGTGGTACCGGTCCCCAGAATAGTGAACGGACTAAAAGGAAGATTAGCCAGCATAAATGAGGAGCTTGCGCGCTAAGGAATAAACCTAGAAAGCAGACTGAATACGTAAGAACGTCCGCCATGATAGAATGGTAAAACAAAAATCCAGAAACTGACATCAAGATGGAAATACTGGAGGTACGAAAAGGAACTGAACGAATAGTACACCAGCCAAGATGAAATAATGTAAGGACATAAGGAAATATAAATGAAACTAACCAAAAAACTAGAAAATAATGAAAATGACACATAGACGGTTGAAGCCAAGAACCACTATGAATAAAAGTGGCAAATAGATAAACAAGTCCGAAAAGACACTAAGTAAGAAAACAAATAACCATCCAGATGTATAGATAATGTTAATGAAAAATGAAATACATTTTTTACTAACTCAAGTATAAATGACCAAAAAGAATAGAACTTACAGTAGCAGCTAAAACCTGAAGTCATGAAAAAGAGTCATACAACTAAGGGCAATAAAGGTACCGGGTTCATATAATAGCATTCTCCCAGGGGTGGGACTCGTTGAGTCCTTTACCATATGTCTGATGGGTGTAAATCCAGAATACCTCCCTCTTGCGTCTAAGGGCATTGATGTTACTGTCCTTAGGGGGGAATATATTTTCAAGTATAATCCAGCGTAGATCTTTAACAGAGTGACCACACTCTACCCAATGGATGACCATCGGTGCTCCAGGACGTTTATTGTATATAGCTGATTTGTGTTCACTGAACCTAACTCTGAACTCCCTGCCTGTCTCACCAACATAGCCTTTGCGGCAGGGGCACAGAATGTGGTACACTACGTTACTCGTACGGCAGATAGTCATTTTAAAATTGAAGGTCCTCTTACCCCAGATAAGTTTATTCGCTACAAAAGCGAAATCACAGGTATGGCAAAGTCCACATTTGTGGGTGCCCATGACAGGATTAGTGCCTGAAATGGATTTCTTTTTTTTTTTTTTTTTTTCATTAAGCAAAACTTTTATTTAATCAAAGTCAATGTTTCGATCCCTAATATTGTCACATGTACTTAGCATCATTAAGCTGGCAGAACAATATACTTGAGAAAGATATTCTCACACACACAAAATGACCCATTGCAAAGTACGATTGCAGCACCTTGTACAATTATGTTAAATAGCATACCTGACATTATGATCATACTATTTCAATTTAATTAGATTAATGAAAATCAGCTTATTGAATTTATTCTAGAATGCCACAGTTCAGTATTGCAAATGGATAGTCTGTAAACCTATGCATAAACGCTTTAGCATTCGGTCTTACAATAAACTTACTGTAAATAAGCAAGCCATTACTATTACAAATATTCGGACAAAAACCTTTTACAAAAATAAAAGCATTTTAAGAAAACAGCCATGCTAAACATATTAAGTTTATTATACAAAAGAAATATCAATAACAATTCAGTTTTCTAAACGTTTGCCCAACCTGTCAAAGTCAGTATTTCAATCCTTAAATTGTTTTTTTTTTTTAAACTTTATTTTGAAAGAAAGATGGATTTGAGCGAACATGCATCAAGAGACAAGGGAGCATCAATGGGTACATAGTCCATTCACAAGCAATACAGTAGAGGCAGGAAATTATAAACACATCAGACATGGACATTGCGATTCTGCCTATCAAAGCAGAGCTGTACATCAGGCCGAAGGTTTGCCTATGCCCGCCCACTCCACGGCACCAGGCATCTAGTGAATATGGTGTGTGGGACCCAAGTCTCCCAATGTGTAGTACTCGCAGAGCCCCACCCCAGGGGCAGCATCTCCCCTCTACAAACCCCCAACATCCCATACGCGATGGCCCAGCAAGAGGCTAAGTGGGGGTCCCATGTCCTATAGCATCCTCTCCCCCCAACAGGTAGCAGCGCAGTGGAGCCCAGATATCTGTTGGTCGTGATGTTGGTGGCATGAGTTCAGAGTATGTATTGATCTGTTCCTGGCAGTAAGTGAGATCCTGCATCCAGTCTTTAAATTTGGGGGCCCTGCCTCTACCCCATTTACACGCGACTCGTCTTTTAGCCAACAAGGAGGCAAGCGCAATGAATTTGCGATGCGCAGCCTGTATGGGTTCCACGTATCCCAAGAGGGCAAGGATAGGGGAGGGTTCAATCTCCGAATTAACCATTTTAGAAAGTGCCGTAAATATCTGGCACCAATAGCGGTGCACCGCTTCACACGACCACGCCAGGTGGAGAAAATCCGCCCCCGGGGCATGACACCTGTCACATCTGTCATCTTCACGGAGTCGGTATCTGCAAAGCCGAGCAGGAGTATAATATAGTCTGTGAATGTATTTATAATGTATGATTCGAAATCTACTACTCGACGATATACGTTCCGTTTGTTGCAGTCAGAACTCCCACTGCTTATCCGTTAGTGTGACTTGCAGCTCCAGGTCCCATTGAGCCCTAGCTGTCAGAGGCGGGGCGACCATGAGCGAGTGGACCATTTTATATATTTGGGAGACTAACTTTGCAGGGGACTCACCCAGGAGGATACGGTGCAGTGGTGCCACAGCGGGGGGCTCATGCGGAAAGTCGGCTGTCAGTGCCCTAATCCCTCGCCGGAGCCTGAGATACAGAAAAACGTCAAGGGGAGATGGCTGGATGCCTGCAAAGAGGTGGTCCATAGAACGGAACACGCCATTGTGGTACAGGTCCCCCCACGTCGTGACGTGAATACTATGAATTAATTTCCGAAACCCCATCTCCTGCAACAGGGGCATACTTGGATGGTAAACCAGGGGCAAGAGCGGTGCATACAACAAGGTATTCCCCAATTTAGCTGTGATTCGATTCCACGCCATGACTGTACTCACCACTGACGAGGGTGACGTATCCTTCCCAAGAACAGGGATATACAAGGCACCCTCTATGGGGACCGGGTGTGCCAGCCAGTGTTCGGCCACTAGTTGGGGCATGTATCGAGGCTGCTGTATCCAAAAATATGCATAATGTGCCTGCGCCGCTTGAAAGTAAAGCTCAAAATCAGGGACGCCAAACCCGCCCTGGTTATACGGCTTGATAAGGACCTCCCACTTGAGCCGGGGTGACTTCCCTCCCCAAACCAATCTAAGAAGCTCCGAGCGTAGGTGCCGGAAGAAGAAACTGCCCGGGTAAAAAGGGATATTCAAGAAAAGATAAACAGCTGAGGCAATATTATCATTTTAATCAACGATACCCTTCCCGCCATGGAGATAGGGAGCGTGATCCATCTAGTAATGTAGTCTGCAATACGTGTTATTGTCGTGCCATAGTTTGCCCTCATTAGCTCACTTTTGTCTTTTTCTATGTGTATCCCTAAATACTTAAAGTCACCTTCACACCACGCTATAGGGTACTCCAGCACAAACTGCTTCGTAGCAGCCGTGAGGGGGAAAACCCGTGACTTGCGCCAGTTGATCTGGACTCCCGAGAGCATGCCAAACCGGATAAATTCCCTAAGAATTGGATTGAGGTTATCACTAGGGTCCCTTATGTACAGAGTAATGTCGTCTGCATATATAGATATTAATATCTGCCTCTGAAAGCACCGCAACGCCTTTTCCTTATGATGTTGCCGTAACTTTGCTGCGAGTGGCTCCATGGCTATAGCAAACAGCAGGGGCGACAGGGGGCAGCCCTGTCTAGTCCCTCTGGTGATGGGAAAAGCCGAGGAAAGTGTGCCGTTGATCAGCACCGTGGCCTTAGGAGACGTATATAACAGTCTAATCCAGGAGATGAAAATGAGTGGAAACCCCATTCGCTCCAGTACTTGGAATACATAATCCCATTCTAATGAGTCAAAAGCCTTCGAGGCGTCGAGGAAGATGGCGGCCATCGGCAGGTCTTCATGTACCAAGTTTAGGATCGAAAAAAAGGTACGCAGGTTATGGGATGTCGCCCTCCCGGGCACAAATCCTGCCTGATCAGGTAGTATCAAGTTTGGGAGTAACAAGTTAATACGGGTAGCAATTAGTTTCGCAAGGATTTTCACATCGCAATTGAGCAATGAAAGGGGCCGATAGGAGTCACACCTGTTTGCCGTTTTCCCAGGCTTAAGGAGGGACGTAATGAGGGCCATGCGCATAGAAGGGGGCAAATGGCCCACCTCGAGAGCGTCTTCATACACCTCCCGTAAGACCGGTGCCATGAAATCAATGTAGGTCTTATAGAACTCTATAGGTATTCCATCTAGGCCCGTGGCCTTGCCCGAGCGCATGTGCATAATGGCCTCACGCACCTCATCCAACTCAAAGGGAGTGCTCAGGAACGATCTGTGTGTATCGCTGAGCCACCCGAGGGACACATCCTCCAGGTAGTCCTGCAAGTTTAAATTCCCCGCCCTAGTCGACGTGTACAAGTGTTGATAGTGCTCCACAAACGCGTTAAGGATTTGTGCGGTGTCTCTATATACCGCACCTTCCATACTTTCAATTTCTAATATAGTAGTAGGGCCCCTTGTCAATCTGATCGTCGCCGCCAAGGCCTTCCCAGGCCTCTCGCCTTCGCCATAGCGGCGGGCAACCCAATGTTTGCCTCTAAATTTCGCCTCCCTATTGGCTTCATCTGTATATTCCGACACCTTTTCGCGGATACGCGCCAGCGTAGCATCGTCAGGGCCGCCAGCCAACGACGCCTCAAGCGCAGCAAGGTCTCCCTCCAGCGCTCTTAGGCGTTTTAGTATACTCTTTAGTACACCGGACCCCTTAGCTATGCACATGCCCCTCAAGGTCACCTTAAATGCATCCCATATAGTTTCAACAGCATCCACAGAGTCTTTGTTGCGCCTAAAAAAATCCAAACATTCTTCCCGTAACTCCTCCTGAAACACCGTATCAAGGAGCATTGTGGGTTGCAAGCGCCACGCAGTCAAGGGGGGGCCAATGTCCGCAGCCCGTAGCGTAACGCGGACCGGCGAGTGATCAGAGAACGTTCTTGGAAGATGGCGCGCCAGCGCAAGCGCCGTGTAAAAATGGGGCGACAGAAAAACGTAGTCCAACCGTGCCCACGACCGGGCCTGCGCGGTAAAATGTGTGCCTTCCCGCTTGTCCGGAGAGAGATAGCGCCATGTGTCAATCAGATTGTGTTCAGTTATCGCGTCTACCAGCGTCACACGAGCTTTCGTATAATGGTGTGGGGCCGGGTGGGACCTGTCCTTAGACGGATCAATCGTGGTGTTAAAATCCCCTCCCCAAATGAGGTGCCGTGGGCCCACGCCCATTATGGCCGCATTGAGGTCGGTAAAGAAGCGCGGGTCATCTATGTTCGGGCCGTAGCAACAAACCAGGGTAACTGCCACTTGCCCCAGCCTCCCCCACATCAGACAATACCGTCCCTGGGCATCGCTCCTAGCGCCTGTCATATTGAAAGGCGTTCCTTTTTTGACCAGTATCGCCGTCCCTCTAGAGTATGAGGAGTAGGAGGAAAAGACTGCCTGCTTCGCCCATCTACTGGCATAAGTGTGAGTAGCTTGCGCTTTGAAATGAGTCTCCTGGAGAAATGCTATATGGACTGCGTGTCGATTCAAATACGAGAGGATCTGCCTCTTTTTCCTCGGGTCTCCCAGGCCCCTGACATTCCAAGTTAAGATATTTAAATCTGTATCTACCCTAGCCATGTTAACAGTGAAAGGGGGGCAAAGAGCATCGGCACAGGAAATCCCAACTCGTTCCCTCCAGTGGGCATGTGCACGACCTGTGCTACCTGTACAGCGCAATAGAATCGTACCTTGTGTCCTACCCAGATGTAAACCTCACTGCATATCTTATGTGAATATCTGCGTACCCCACATATACCATGAGGGGGTTCCCTTCGCACTTCTGTACCATGCATTCTCCCAAGATCCGCGCAATACATCACTGTGATATCATCCATACTCAACATTATAATAACATTTCCAAACATCCCCAGCCCCCCTCCCCTCACCTGAAATTTCCCAAACGAGCGTCCCGTAACCGCCTCATCCGCAAGTCCATCTGGTAATGGTAGAGTAGCAATCCCATACACCTCAGGAAAAGGGACCCCCGTTACCCATCCAATGGGAAAAACCATAGCCGCCCCGAACCCCCCCACCCCACCCCCACCCACTGAAGCATCCCCAACTTGCCAGCATCCCGTCCCCACCCCCCTCCCAAAAATCCCATCAAACAGCTCAACAAGAGCAACAGTGTCAACATTCTCAGTGGGGTACACCCTACGGGGGTCATCCTGAGTGCGCCCGAGGCCACCCCCTACAACCTGCCCTCTACCGCAGTCAAGAGGAGGGGAGGGGGGGATGGTGCCTGGAATACATTACCAACCACCGTCCTCCGGCCAACCATGCCATTTTCGTACAGTCACGGCGCCGTGGCACCCGCATGTCCAGCAGGTGGGCCACCATAGCAGTGGCCAAGCAGCAGTCTTTAGGCTCGGAGACCAATCAGTAAGAAGCTGCACCCCGCAGTCAGTGTTCATCCTCATGAGCTGCATCACCCTCCTCGCGGCGCTCAGTCCTCACATTTTTTAAAGCCTTCAAGAAATCTTCCACTTGTTGCGGATTCATAAAAAAATGTTGCTTTGCTTGGTGGGTGACTCGCAGCTTTGCCGGGTACAGTAATGCATAATCAATTTGCAGGGCACGGAGCTTCTTTTTAACTTCTAGGAATTTGCGGCGTTGTTCCTGAACAACTGGCGTGAAGTCCGGGTAGAGGGTAAAGCTGACACCATCATACGAGAGCGGTTGGTGCGCGCGCGCCGCCTTCAGCGCCGCATCACGATCGCGGTAGTTTAAGAGCCGTGCAATGATGGGCCGCGGCGGAGCCCCGGGCCGGGGCCGCCGTCCAAGAGAGCGGTGCGCTCTCTCGACGATGAACTGCTTCGAGAACGCTTCAGACCCAACGGCGGCAAGGAGTATCTTCTCCACATAGTCTTCCATGCGGCCTGTATTTGTAGACTCCGGCACCCCCACCACACGGATGTTGTTGCGGCGGCTGCGGGCTTCCAACTCCTCATTCTTGGCAGCAATGACTCGCAAGATATTGTCCATTCTCGAAAGCTGTGTGGAATGCGCGGCCGTAGTGTCCTCATGATCAGATATTCGCCTCTCCGTTTCTGTTATACGCTCCTCATGTACATCCAGTTTATGAGCAAAGGCGTCCATTCGCGACGATAACCGATCCACTTTATCCACCACGGTAGCAAACCCCTGCCTCATCTCCTGCATCAGCTGCTGCAACTCCGTCGCAGAGGGGCCCGACGCCGCGTCATCCGCAGACGGGCCCTGGGAAGTCCCCGCTTCTGGCGTGCTTCGTGCCCCCTTCTTAGCCGCCGGGGCCTCAAACGTGAGTTTAGGCTGCCAAGTGTCTTGTTTACCCATCACGGACGGTACGTATGGGCCCACAGCAGTCAGCGAAGGGTGAGGTTGTGTTCCACCTAGGTGCAAACGGGGTCCGGGGCGGGGAGTGTAGCGCAGTAACGAACAGCAGTCCTCGAGATGGCCCAGCCCGGCACCCCCCGGCAGAGACTGTGGGCTGGGAAGGAGGCGTCTCCTGCGATCCACCGGCCGTCGCAGCCAAGCAGCCGCTGCTGGAATCAAAGTTCGAACTGAGCAGAATTATCCCCGCAACAATCACATAT
This sequence comes from Triturus cristatus, assembly GCF_964204655.1. Taxonomy (NCBI): domain Eukaryota; kingdom Metazoa; phylum Chordata; class Amphibia; order Caudata; family Salamandridae; genus Triturus; species Triturus cristatus. The sequence continues at coordinate 299,605,876 of NC_140590.1, read as the reverse complement.
CTTCCACCGTTGTGGCCCAGCACGCCAGCCGGGCAGCAGGGGGGGGGGCCTCCCTTGTGGTCCACGAGGTAGAAGGCAGTCGGAACAGTGGCACGCAACAGTCAACTGCGGCCAAGGATACGGAGCTATCGCCACCAGGGCCTGCCTCAGGATATGCACCCAGTCCCGGTGCGCCACCGTCCCAGATCTCAAAGTGTGAAGCTGTGAGTTCTTGTGCGTGCTCCCAGGGTCTCACGTGCTGGTTTCCGGCTCCCTGTATATTGGTAAGCCCACCGCCTTCCACTGTACCTTGTAGCGGGGTGGGGGGCCCGGTCTCAGCCGCCCGATCAGTCTCACCACTCAGGGCGTTCGCAGTGCGCAGACCTCCCGGGCCTCGGGCGCAATCCGCAACTGGCAGCACCCTGTACCCACGCCTCTAGCACGGCAGAGCCCCCAACGGCCGGCACCGTCGTTGCTGGTCCGGTGCCCTCGTGTAGACGATACTCTTCCGCAGGCCCAAGCGGGAGGGGGGGGCGACAAACACCAAATGTCAGCGGGGCATATCTCCCGTCTTCAGCAGTACTTCTCGTCCTCTCGCCCCAGGTCCCCCCAGCAGACAGCGCCGTGGGTCACAACAGGTCCCGATGCAGGGCACGCCACAAAGCCGCTCACCTCGGTGGGGGGGGAAAGTCATCATGTGGCAGCCGCAGCCGGTCTCACAGGAGTGCAGGGCTCCGCAGCCGACGATCCCCTTCGAGGCCCGTCTGCCGCGTGGTACGCCCCGGCCCAGAGTAGATTGCCCGCCGGGCAGAGCGTCGCACCTCCCAGCAGCCAGTCGCCTGCTCCAACTCGCACCGGTGATATCTTCGCCGCGGTAAATCGCCCAGTCTCGAAACTTTCACCGAGTGTGCTGGATGGCAGCGGCAACACTCGTTTGTGGTTTCCGTCGGAGGAGCAGCGGTCTAAACCAGGATAAATGGAGGATGTTCTTCAAGGCAGCAGGAGCCTCACACCAGTGCGGCCATTCTGCTTGTGCGCCCTCTAGCGCCCCCCCTGAAATGGATTTCTGTACGAACTTGTTACTCTGAGGTTCCCTAGCTTTAACCAAGGCATTCCTCAAATTGTTATTGCGACGAAACGCAAAAATAGGTTTGGGAAGAATGCTTTTATGCGAATCAGAGTTGAGGATGTGCCATTGAGTGTTAATTATCTGACGTACTTTGTGATTAATGTTAGAGTGTGTAGTGACACAAACAAGTTTGTTGTCTGATTTAACCTCCTCAGTCTGTAATAGGACCATTCTGTCATAATATTTTGCCCTTTTGTAAGAGTCTTTGACCAGTCTGTGAGGGTAACCTCTGTCGAGAAGTTTAACCTTCAGTTGATCCGCGTGCAGCTCGAAATTCTTCATGGTAGTATAATTCCTGCGTAAACGCAGGAATTGACTAAATGGGATACTATCCTTTTGACTACGTGGATGATAGCTAGTGTACTGTAGCAAAGTGTTCCGTGCTGTGGGCTTAGTATAGAGGGAAACCTCTATTTTCTGGTCAATAACTTGGATCCAGATGTCCAAGAATTCAATTTTTTCCTTACTGATGTTAGGACTAAATTTGAGATGATGATAACAAAGGTTAATCCAAGAGTGAATTCTTCTAGCTGTTCTTCAGGACCTCTCCAGATAAAGAAAATATCATCGATGAAACGATTCCAAAGGAGTATATTCTCACTAAAGGGAGCAACTTGTTTTTTGTTTCGAAGGCTCCCATTCGCCACATTAAGCACACAAGCAGCGCCCATGCTAACTCCTTGTATCGGTTTGTAAATACTCCCATCAAAATTCAAAATAATTTTCCTTAAGGACAATGGCCAAACATTCCAGCACAAAACGACGATCACAAACGCGATCTCCAGTGTCTAAAACACTCTTCACAGCTACCAATGCCTCATTCTGAGGAATATTGGTATAAAGGGCCTCGATGTCCATCGAGACCAAGAAGTCAGTGTGTGGATTAAATGAGATGCCTTCGATTTTACTGATAAGATGGCCAGTGTCCTTAATATACCCAGGAAGCTTGGATGCCAGAGGCTGTAAATAGACGTCAACATACTTGGAGAGAGGTTCTGTGAGGGACCCAATTGTGGAGACAATGGGTCTAAAGGGAGGTAAGGTAGAATTGTTATGGGTCTTAGGATATAGGATAGGGATTTTATTAAAAGGGACATTGAGATAATCAAACTCTTGTTCACATATAGAGCCTCTATCAAGGGCTCGCTGTGTGACTTCCAAGATATCCGTTTTGATTCTTTGTTCGGGGTAACTCATAAGTTTGACATAATGTTCAGGTACCCTAAGCATAGTCTCAATTTGATCCTTGTAGGTGGCACTATCCAGTACGACGATACCTCCACCTTTATCCAAAGGTTTAATAGTGACCTCGGTGTTGAGGGCAAGTTGTTTAAGTGCCTGGTATTCTGCATAGTCCAGATTGTATTAAGGTTTGGGACCATAAGCCAAAAGTTGTTGTATTTTAGTGTTAACCACTTTTTAAAAGATGCCAACTTCGGCACCCACCTGGTCTAGAGAGGGAGTAAAGCCAGATCTGGGCCAAAGTCCTGTTTTATTATCAATAGTGGCTATAGGTCTCTCTTCGAAGTATCTCTTTAATCTGATTTTACGGAAGAAGGCTTGAATATCTGAAATCATTTTGAAGTGATCAAGGTAAGTGCTAGGTACAAAAGAGAGACCTTGAGAAAGGAGTTGCATAGAGGATTCATCTAACTCGGTTTTGGAAAGGTTGAAGATAGGAATAGGCATGACATGTGCATACTTGGCGGAGTCAGTATGGGGGAGTCCCCCTACTCTCTCCAAAATTGTTTCCGACTTGTCTGAAGAAACTGAGGGGAGTTCTCTGATTGTTGGTAACCGCTCCTCTCCTGGTTTCTGAATCTCACTCTTGCTGGTCCCTGTCTGTTGCCTAAAAAACAGCTATTTCTCGTGGGGCCTTCAAAGTTAGCCCTTCTGTATCCATAACTCCCATAGGAGTTCGAGCTACCTTCATTATCAGATCCAGATGTATCTGAAAATGTAAGGATTTTTTTTTTGGACCAGTATTGTCGTTCACCTTGTTGTGGGTGCTCATGTTCAGTGTTGTAATATCCAGCTCCCAGGTAGGGATAAACCCTCTCTTCAGAAAAGTACCTAATGTCTTTTTTAAGTTTTTCAGTTTTTTTCTTTATAAGATATTTGCAAAAAGAGTTCATTTCAGTATCGATCTCTTCAAGTTTCTTTTTGGCGTCTTCAACTGGGTTATTTTTCTTTAGTGTGTCCTCAATTTCAGCAATTTCTTTCAAAATGGTCTCTACCACCTCTGGATGAGAAAAGATGCACTGAAATGTGGACTTTATGCAGAGTAACAGGGGTGTTCCCTGATATCACAGAATGTATGGATCCATTCCACATCGAGGAATGTATATTAGGCCTAATGGGAATAAAGCACTGAGGAAATTAATTGTTTGGCTTTACCATTAGCTAACAGAGCCATTACTCTTAAAGTCCATGGCCCTCTACTGCTCAGGAAGTGGAAAATGCTGTGATTTATTGGTTAGAGGCGGATAGCCTTGGCACTCACAACTCAGCGGGGAAAAGAAGGGGTTGAGGAAACAACTGATAGACCGACAGAGGGATGAACTGGTCGTATCCCTTTCAAGTAATGACAATAAGCAGAATAGACCACCCTGCGAGTCTTGTCTTTCATGACTCAGGGGAGATTAACTACTGTTATGTCATACTGAATATCTCACTTGTTACTGTTGCTGAACCTCATTTGTGGATGTATAAATGGATGTGATTAGTAATACTATGACAGTTTCACAAAGGACATAGATAAGCAAGTTGGAAGGATCCTCTGATCAGATGATACAGCATCCTTGCTGGCATGTAATCACTAAAAATAATGGACATTTGTCAATCTGTACTGAATGTACATACTCACTTGTGAAGTTCACTTTTTCTTTGGGATTACCTGATAATTGTTATATTTAAGTATACTGTGATACTAAAGTGTTGTGGTGATGCTTGGGTGAAAATCTTTAATGTCAAAAGGTGTTGTAGGTTTTCACCTACCTATGTGATACAGCCACTTGTTAACTTGAAAATTAATTTAAAAAACATGTCTAGCCAGCAGCTGAGTATCATTAGGCTCACTTATAATTGTTAGTTCAAGGACCATATTAGATTTATGAATTTTTGGCAGGAAGTTGAAGAAGTTGAAAATTCGGCTTAAAGAAAACCTAATTAATGACAATGAATTGCAGTTTTTAATGAAGGAATAGCCAACAATACCTACAATTTACTTCCTGCCGAAAATTCATAAATCATTGGATAAACCTCCAGGCAGACCAATTGTGTCCTCCTGTGATTCATTGTATGAAAATGTGTCAAAATATATGGCTCACTTTCTAGCACCCATCGCACAGAGTATGAGCTCATACATTCGAGATACAGGTGATTTCTTAAGGATACTCACTGGAGTCACTTGGAATGAGAACTACATATTAGCAACCATAGACGTTGTCTTCTTATACACGTCGATTGAACACAACATTAGTCTGGGAGCCTGTAAGTATTTTTTACAACAGAGAAGTATAACAGAAATGAAACACACTTAAATGTTATTGTCTCTAATAGAAATATGTTTCACAAATTTTCTACCTGTTGTGAAGGCGAGGGGTGATTCTGCCAGTTTGCGTTCCTGGGTGCTCTCCTGGGCTTGCAGTCCGTCTCCCTCCCGCTCCCGCCATTGCTAACGCGGATGTTGCACGGAGGGGGACTACCATCCCCAGGATCCTCAGCGGCGCCACGGGAAGCGGAACCCGAACACGCCCACTGCACTTTCGCGCCGGGAGGCGTTTAAAAACACTGTGAGCCACCGCGTCGCGGGACCGCGCGCGGGCGGCGCCGGGCGAAGCCCGGGACAAGGGCGGGACCGTCTGTGGCCGTCCGGGGCCGGAGGAGGCCGGGCTGGGCCACCCCTCCTGGACGTATTTGTTTAGCCGCAAGGAGCGGTACGGCGCTATAAGGTGACTGACTTAACAGCGTGCCCTGTGACTGTGCCCTGTTGTATTTCATATTTTAAGTTCGTGTGGCTAAAGGGCAAGAGAAAGCTAGCTGAGAACTCGGGGGGCCTAGGGGGATGTGGTTCCTTGCCCAAGGTACGGAAACTCAAGAAGTCTCGCCGTGCTCCTAAATTCCCCGACCCGTCAGGAACTCTCTCGCGTATTGACGATTTGGTGGAGGAGTGCGAGGCAATTTTGGGGTGTGATCAGCTATTGGTGGCCGATAGTCCGGCCGTTGTTTCTCCTTCTCCTATTGACCTTGGGCATGTAAAACCTACGCCAGTTCTCATTGTGCCTGAAATGTTTCGCCCTAAGCCCGCACTAGGTGCTTCGAAGGGGGCAAAGAAAACGACTGTTCCTGAGGTCTTGGATGTTGAGGATAACTCTTTATTGTCTCCTGTAGTTGCTTTAGGGGGTTGTGTACCTACTGTGCCTTGTCATAATAGGTTTTCCCCTCTACTGTACGAACAGGAAGTTAATAATGTGGCCATACCTGAACCCTTGCCATGCTCTCCTAATGACCTTTTTGGTAACTTTCCCGAGCCACCTAATAATGCTGTTCACGACCTTATTAAGATGGTTAAGTTGCTGAGGGACGAAATTAGTTTATTGAAATCAGTGGTAGAGTCTCTGACCAGCAAAGTTGGGTTGTGTTTGGCTGTTCCAACTCTTGCCCCTGAACCCACATCAAGTCCTATTTTACCTGCTCCAGCAGACCCACTAGGTTCACACGCTGCTTGCCTAGGCCTTTCCAACTCTTGCCATAAAGGTATTAACTCATATAGCAATGCTGCTATGACTGGAATGAACAAACCTTTAGGTGGCCCGACAGCTAGCGGTAGTAGTACGTTGCAAGTTCGAATGAATTGTACTAGGAGGCTGGGGGTGGGTAAAAACCCTGTTAAAATCGACCAGCGATCTTTGGCTGGCCGGGGTGCGTATACTATTCAACCTAATGCCCAGCCCAAGGGTACTGCTATGGATTGTTCCACCAAAATTTTTATGACCAACGTCCCCAAATTGACCTCATCTAGTGCCACCGAGTCTCCTGAGTCATTGACTAACAAAGCGATCCATTGGTTGAGACATGTTAGGGGTTGTCGCTCAGTCATCAGGGAAGACATTTCCAGAGCCACTAGACTTTCTTCACCTAGGGTCCCCGTGGATTGCATTGAATTAACTCTCAATAATACCTATCTCGCTGAAAACCTTATACTTATGGAGTTTAGATCCTGCCCGCCGGAAGGCTCTACTATTCAACTGCGTAGTCACCCCCCGCACGATCTAGGGGGGTCCAAGAGGGGACATTGTAACACCAGGGGGGTGGCTGGTTCTTCCTTGGATAATATTGACTGACTTGATGACGAGGGGGATGCTGCCCAGTGGATCAGAGGTGCTCGGGCTGGGACCAATGACCATGTGTCTAGCACGGTCCGCCTTTGTATCAATCCCAATTCTTATTCTGTGAACCCAGTTCCTATAGCCCATAATATCTTCCATCTTACTTCTGATACAGATTTAAGCCAGGGTCCAGTTCAACCCCTTAGTGGTCGTTTATCAGACGTGCAACCTATTATTTCTGATTTAGTTGGTTTTGCCTCGTTCTGTGGCTCCCTATGCTCGTGGAATATTGCTGGTTTAAACTCCAAGCTAGGTATCGCTGATTGGGTCTCATTTATTAATACAATGGATATATGCTTATTTCAGGAGACATGGCTTTTAGAGCCACGCTTTTGTGTAGGCTACCTTAATTTTCATATCCCGGCAATCAAGGGCTCCCATGGGCGGCCCTCGGGGGGCCTAACTATTTGGTTAAGAAGTCATCTGTGCCTGACCACTAAGCTCCTTCCCACGGGTAATCGTGATATCCAATTGTTAAGACTTGAGTTAGGACCCATGGGTAAAATAGACATTTATAATGTGTATGTAAGAAGCTGTAGGGGTGCTAAATCGTTGGTCATTGATGATCTTTTAAGCCTGCTGGACCTTTATTCAGTTGACACCTTTGTTATCATAGCAGGTGATTTTAATATTACGTTTGAACCTCTTCTGGAAAACAAATGGGATAAGCAGGATATTGAAGAATTAGGTTGGGGCATCCCTTCTCTGGAGTTATCCCCTTTATCAAGGTGGCCGGAAGTGGCCATTCAGCTTAATTCCCTCTGTATGGATAAGGGTTTGAGGGCTCTGAATGGCAGGATGCCTAGCGACCGTGTGGGTGCCTGCACTTTTAACAATGGTGTATCCAGGAGTAGAATTGATTATATTCTATCAGATATGAAATTATGGCACACCCTTGTTGATATGAAAATTGTTTCTCTTCCGGAGAGTGATCATAACCCTCTCTGCTTATGGCATAGATGGTGGAAGGACGATAGTGGCCCCGATAAGGATGGGGAGTCGAGCCCCCCTGAGGTGGTCCCTTCTAATGATATGCGCCGGTTGAAATGGTCTGGTCTTTTGGGTAACCCTGCTATTTTAGCCCAAATTCAAGAAGAGGTGGATGGTTCCATTATTATTATGGAGTCAGTTCTTGCCTCTAATGGTAATTTATGGGACGTAACATCTGTACATGACAGTTTATTTACCAGTTTGAAGTCCCATTTTCTTATTAACCCCTTCCATGCTCATGACGGAACGGTTCCGTCATGAGCATCGGTTGAGCTGTGCTCATGACGGAACCGTTCCGTCATGGCCCCGCCCGCGCTCGAACCCTTCAGCACCGCGGGGGAATCCGCGCAGCGCTGAAGGGGTTAAAGGTAGACCAGGATCAAGAGGTGCTACCCATCAAGCTTCCTGGTACAATAAGGAATGCAGGGAAGCTAGACTTCTACTTGGGAATGCACTGAAGGGTGGGGATGTCTCCCTGGTGCGCCATAGAAGAACCATCTATAAGAACTGTGTGGCTAGAGCTAAACGCCTCTGGGATGGGAAAAAGTGGGAGGGCCTCCTTGAAGCAAGCCTTCAAAATAACAGTAAACTGTTTTGGAGTATTGTAAAGTGGGGTTCCGGTGGGCAGCCAGAGGGCCCCCAAAACAATGTTTCCCAAGTGAAATGGGTTGAGTATTTTAAACCCCAATATGCTGCACCCATTGATCCTTCTGAAAGTCTGGAGTTCTGTCAGTTGTTTAAACCAGATGACGATTTTACCAGTTCCGAGGTGAATTTAGCATTGTTGGGGGTGGCATCAGGAAAAGCACCCGGCCCGGACGGTGTTCCTGCAGATATCTTCCTGTATGACAAGCTTAGATGGGGGAGATATATCCAGCTGATTGCTAACGCGCTGGCTTATGGTGCCCGTATCCCTATTTCATGGAAAGCCGCGGAAATAATCCCGGTGTATAAAAAGGGGGACCGCTCACTCCCAGAGAATTACCGGCCTATTAGTTTGATCGACGCTATCCAGAAGATCATTGGTAGGTTGATCCTTAACCGTGTTCATTTCTGGATAGCGTCAAACAATATTTTATCTGCTTTTCAGGCAGGTTTTCGCCAATACATCAGTACCATTGATCAAGTATTCCGCTTCATACTCCTCTATTGGAAGACGGTTGTCCTGGGCAAGGGGAGTTTGTACGCGGTGTTTGTGGATCTGAGGGCCGCATTCGATCTGGTACCCCGTCCCAAACTTTGGCTGACATTGAAAGAACTAGGGCTGCATGGTGGCTTGTTGTCCCTGATCCAGAGGCTGCACGCAGATAATTCCGCCAGAATAAGATGGGGAGGGCAGGGCTTAACGACTGAAGACTTTCCTGTCCAAAGAGGTGTCAGGCAAGGCTGTGCAATGGCCCCAACGCTATTTTCTTTATATATTAACAACATAGCGGATCGTCTTTTGAAAGCCCACGTAGACGCACCCACTCTTGGCAACACAAAGGTCCCTATTTTAATGTTCGCTGACGACACGCTCTTAATTGCCAAAACACCTCACGGTCTTCAGCGTTCATTGGACATTTTCGAGACCTTTTGTGTTGACCGTGGCCTTGAGGTGAACATTAAAAAAACAAAGCTTATGGTATTTAGGCCACACAAATCTTTTAAAAATACTTTTGTTTTATTTAAAAATCCGCTCGAACAAGTACAGGCTTTTAATTACCTAGGTGTTAACATCCAAAACAATTTTTTGTGGAAACTACAGCGTGACGTGTCTACCTTAAAACATAGGCAAATTGCTGGAGCTCTTGCTGGTGAATTTAAAAAGTCTCCCTCGAAGCCTATTAGACCTGTGCTTCAGGTGTATAGTGCAAAAGCGGTGAGCTCGGCTCTATATGGTGCTGAACTGTGGGGCTACGAGAACCTGTCTCCTTTAATTATTTCGGAAAACAGGTTCTTGCGTAGCATTACTTCTCTCCCCCAGAGCACGCCCATTGTTCCTTTAAGATATGATCTAGGCAAGAATTCAATAGCCGATGTAGCCAGGCTTCGTCCAATTTTATACTGGCGTCGCCTGTGGACCACCCCGGATTTAGCCCAGTATGCGGAGGGCTTTCTGGATATAATGTCTTTGGCAGGCTCCCGGAAGATTGTTTGACTTAACGAGACCAGAAAATCCCTTGTGGCGCTAGGGATGAGTGATCTCTGGGAGAACCCCTTGGCTGCTACCTTTCCATCTAAAGCGCATATGAAAGTCAAATATTGGGAGTGGGTAAATGCCAAGGTATTCCAGGAAACCAAATCTCTCTCACTAACTGATGAGTTTTTGAATATTAAACCAGCCCCAAGGTTAGAACACTTCTGGGATCTTGTCACCAAAGTGCTTGATAGGAAACTATTTTTCCAGATGCGGGTGGGAGCATTGCCTTTAAAATCCTTTTCTGCTAGATGGAAATCTACGAGTAGTAACCTATGTTTTTACTGTAAATCCCAGGTAGAAACCCTAGCTCACATGTTTTTTGCGTGCCCTGCCTACGCGGCCCCGAGGCGTGTATGGTTGAGACCCGTTTGTAAACTTTTGGGCACAAGACAGAGTGTAGAAGCTTTAAGACTCCTTCGTACTTGCACAGACCCGGTAATTGTGGTGGCCGTGGCCAAATTTTTGGGGTGGGCATGGGTAATTAGATCTAAGAGACTTAGCGAGTAGGTTTAGTGATTTTGGATGCTACCCTTAATGATTTTTGTGTATCTTAAATGTTTTTTTTTTTTAAAAATGTAAATATTTTAAATAGTAACATTTTTAGATTGTATATTTGTGTATTTTGTACCTGTGCTGTTTTGTATCGCTTTTATGACTTCTGTCGAATAAAGCTGTTTGGATTTGGATTTGGTTTCACAAATAAAACATTTCTTTTTAATCAAGAACTGTTCAAACAAGACTGTGGGACCGCAATCGGCATTTCTTTTTCACCCAACTACGCCAACATTAGGATGGGGTGGTGGGAGAAAATGATAGCCTGGAATATGCTAAATCAGATGGAGCTCAACAAGATTATTTTATGGGTCAGATATAGATATATTGGAGACATTTTTATAATCTGGAATGGTACGGATAATAAATTTCAACAATACTTTCAAAAGCTGAATCAGAATGACATAGGTCTGAAGTTTACATGCGAGACAAGTCAGAAAGGAATCTCCTTCTTAGATACTTGGATATATATTGAAGGAGACCAATTGCATTCAACACTATTCCGCAAAGAAACAGCCACAAATAGCATCCTACATGGGACAAGTTTTCATCCAAAATTGCTACTGGAAAGCATCCCATACAGAGAATTTGTGAGGATGAAAAGAAACTGCTCCAAAGAGGAAGATGCGCAAGAGAAGATCATAAAAACCACTGCAAGGTTGAAATCGAGAGGCTGTAAGGAAACAACATTGAGGAAAAGCAACCAAAAATCAGAAAGAAATCTCGAGCTGATATTTTGATTCCCAAGAAAGAAAATAAAAAACAAATGGGAGACAATAATGATCATGAAGCCCCCAGATGCATCATTAGATATGGCAAAGAAAGTGGAATCGTCACTAATAAAATACAAAAATTTTGAAATTTAATTGCAAATGACCCTGACATCAGCTCACTATTAGGCTCAAGACCGTCTATAACATATAGGAAAACAAGATCAATCAAAGACATGATTGTGAACAGTCATTACGAAGAAGACACACAAACCAACTGGCTCCAGTTACAACAACGTGGCTCTGTGAAATGTAACAGCTGAAAAAGGTTGTAAAATTGGCGTAGATCACAAAAATGTGGCAGACTATGAAGGGAAAATAATACAGATTTATCAAAAAATCACGTGTACTACCAAGTTTGTTATATATGTCATCAAATGTAAACGCGGCCAACAATATATAGGAAGCACAATATGCATGTTGAAAAAAGAGAATTTTGGAACATGTAAGAGCAATAAAGAACAAAGATATGGCATATGCTACAGCCAAACACATGGAGGTGTGCCAAAACAGCGACTAGAGAGCAATGAGTTTCTATGGCATTCATGCAATAACAATTCGGTGGCGATAGAATTAAACAACTTCGTCAAAGGGAATCAAGATATATAATACGACTCAAAACCAAGGACCTACTTGGGGTGAACATTGACGAAGAGTTATATGTACACTTGGAATAAATAGAAAAATCTGCAGAATCAAGGGAAGCGCCAATATTCAATGCCAAGAAAGGCCTGAGAAAATGTATTCAAATTTTGATGAAAAGCAGAACAGAGTAAAGGACCTGATTTTGGCACTAATCCCAATAAGAAAACGTAAAAGAAACAAGTGAGACTGATCAGAGCCAAAAAGCAACAATTAGAAAATCAGGCAATACTAAATTGAAAAAAATAAAAAAATAAAGTTGCTCATAATTAACAAATCCAAAAGAAAAATACATATAAAGCAGATTGTGCCAAAATGTGCCAGATACAGTGGATTATAACAAAAGATCAGTCCCGGAAACAAATCCCAAAAGAGAACTAGAATTAAGAACTAATTTGGGTCAACTCAGAGCCAAGAACCAAGAAGTAAAAATTAAACATTAATGGACACTAAAGAATTACTAAAAGCTAAAGACAATCTCTTTTTGAAATACAAACACTTGATGTTATAATATAAAATATATGTGATAATTGTGTGAATATAAACACCAGAATTCAAGCAATGCATCCACAACATTTGTAAATAGTGTAATAAAAAATAAGGAGAATTCAGATTACTAAGAGTATAAACACTACAATACCCACAATGCCGCATATAAGACTAATGTGAAATGTATAAAAGTGTATATGACAAAAGACTCACATACCGTGATTAAGCCCTAGGAGGGCTGAAACGCGTTGGTGTGAATCGACTCAGTGAATAAAAGTTGAAGAAAATCGGATTTATGGAGTGCAGCGTATCCTTGTACAAAAATTTATTTTCAGGGCTTGAATCCAGCCCATCAAGCTAGCACCCGACGCAGAGCGCGCAGCATGAAGGATTCCTTTGTGTTAATATATATGTATATATATATATCCCAAAACAAACAGCAATTGTCCACGCACTCAGGAAGTAGCCAGTCAGTTAGCGAGCGGATTTATTAAGAAATAAATCATCATTGGTATCGCTAACTGACTGGCTACTTCCTGAGTGCCTGGACAGTTGCTGTTTGTTTTGGGATTACATTTCTGGTCTCTCCGCCAGCGTTCTACGCCACTTCCCACGGGTCTGTATATATATATATATCACTCCAGGATGCTTAGTTCTTTATTCTTGCAGAATCGAAAGCTTCCTACTGATGCGTTTCGCCAGTTACTGCTTGGTCGCGGTCCATGACCAAGCCGTACCTGGCGAAACGCGTCGGTAGGAAGCATTTGATTCTGCAAGAATAAAGAACTAAGCATCCTGGAGTGTCCTGCGTTTTCTTTTCTTGAGACGAAGGAATTATATATATATATAAATGTATACATACATGCATGTAATGTACTACGCACATAGCTTTCATACACACACACACACACATATATATATATATAACATATTCAAAAGTGAGTGGGACTATTCATTGCTTATGACTATTGGTGAGGAACCCCTGGAACAGAACAGACTTTGGTTGCAAAACCCATTCCTATTTAGATCACCCTCCATATCATAACCAGCAAACCCAAAGCAAGATGTCATAGAATTCTGGGTCATCCCAAGACGCATCTTAAAGAGTTCTTTGTATAAGCCAGGTAATATCTCAATGCAGTTTGTCACTATGCTTAGTGAAGTCATCTCCATTACTCTCATTTGATTGGGTGCTTTTTAAAATTTTAATTCAATGTAATCTGGACATATTTTAGCCCCTCTCGCTCGTTCTCTATATATATGTGTGTATATATATATATATATATTCACTGAAAAAACCATAGGTTTCACACATGTTATAGTTAGCTGTACATTTTACTGATAAAAAACCAATGAAATTCCCCCGTTATAGTTACTGTAGGCAACTATAACTCACGCGACCGTAATCCTCTGCTGATGCTAATACTGTATTTAGACACTTATTTGCCCATGTCTTCTTCCATTAAATTTTAGCTATACATATATTACAAATATTTTTTTTTCATAAAGACACATATGTCATCAGCAGAGGATTACGGTCGCGTGAGTTATAGTTGCCTACAGTAACTATAACGGGGGAATTTCATTGGTTTTTTATCAGTAAAATGTACAGCTAACTATAACATGTGTGAAACCTATGGTTTTTTCAGTGAATTTGCAAGGTTTTTTAAATGCTAATTCCTAACTATAACGTGTGTGAAACCTATGGTTTTTTCAGTGAATTTGTACGGTTTTTTAAATGCTAACTTACTTTACGCCATTCGTGGCGTGCGCGCCCAGTTAACGCAGTTCGTTCCGTGCGCGCACGGTGCGCTTCGCACACCATGCGCGCACAGTGAGCACGCGGTGCGCTTCGCGCACCGCGCGCCCACTTTACGCAGTTACTGCCATGCACGCACGGTGGTCACGCGGTGCCCACATTATGCGGGATGGGCCATGTACGCACGATGCGCTTCGCGCACCGTGCGCACATGGGGGACATATTATGCGCATCGTTTTGAAATGTTTTGTTTATTATTTTCGTTTGACTGATATGCCATGCACAAATGGTGCCCTTTGGGCACCATTTGCACATGGGGTGGGGAGAGTGTGGATAATTTTTTTTTTTTTTGCCAAATTTTTACCGTACGCGTACGGTAATCGGCGATTTTTAAAAAAAAAACAAATTTTTTTTTGGGCCTTGGGGGTTATTTGGGGGCCCGTATATCACTGCTGGGTGATTATTATCTCAATATACTGCCCCTTTACACATTTTTGGGCTTCATTTATGCTGCCCCACTCAGAGTGCGAGAGAGAAAATGGCGGCCGCAGCTTCCTGGTTTCGGCCGATTCGAATGTTTACTAAGATCTAAGAGCCAATCAGAATCGCGCTCGCGCACGTCACCGTACGCGTACGGTAAGCACACCGTAAGCGCACCGTAAGCTGGCTCAGATATATATATTGATTTAAAGGCTATTTTCTCAGAATCTACTGAACAGATTTACACCAAACCTACAAAAGGCACTTCCTTGACCAGAGGACTACCTCTCTGCCAAATTTCAAGTAATTCTGTTCAGCCGTTCGGGCTGTAGCTGTGTCTAAAGGTCCTATGGAAAAATGCATGGGAAAAACGCGTTTTGGGACCCCCCTTTTATCTCAGCCCCCGCTTGACGAATCCCCCCGAGACTTTCAGGGTAGGAGCGGAGCGTAGCGCCCCACCTATTTTGAAAAATTCGCGAGGATTCGTCGACCGGCGCAAAAGTTATTCAAAATAGAATGTTGCGGATTTCCTATGGAAACGTGGTCCTAACTATAACTACCTACTGGCAACCGCCAGTAGGTAATATATATATATATATATATATATATATATATATATATTATAACTCAAAGTGCCCAAGCATGTCTGGAGGCACACACCGCTGCTGTCAAGCGCTGAAACACACCAACGGTTGAATTGAAATACAGCAACCAGCAAATTCGGGATTACAGTCTTTTCGCCGACGCGTTTCGAGGATGTCACCTCTTCTTCATGGGCGACTGCATTATAAAGTCAATTTCGGAACGACCAGCACACCATTTTGTAGAGTCCCGCCCTGAGTGGGTGTTGCTAAGTGCACAGGAGGATGCTGGTACAAGTAGTTTATACCCTAAGTGGGGTTCCGATGACTTCTTTTCAAAGTTTACCCTAAGTAGGGTTCCGAATGAAGGCGCTGGTCTTATTCTGCTACAACAGTGGCGCCGAATAGGCAAGGATCAGTTCCCACCACGGCCTCTCTCGTTTGAGACGGTGCTCTCCAGCGCGGCAGGGCTGCCGCGGTTTATAGTATAACTCAAAGTGCCCAAGCATGTCTGGAGGCACACACCGCTGCTGTCAAGCGCTGAAACACACCAACGGTTGAATTGAAATACAGCAACCAGCAAATTCGGGATTACAGTCTTTTCGCCGACGCGTTTCGAGGATGTCACCTCTTCTTCATGGGCGACTGCATTATAAAGTCAATTTCGGAACGACCAGCACACCATTTTGTAGAGTCCCGCCCTGAGTGGGTGTTGCTAAGTGCACAGGAGGATGCTGGTACAAGTAGTTTATACCCTAAGTGGGGTTCCGATGACTTCTTTTCAAAGTTTACCCTAAGTAGGGTTCCGAATGAAGGCGCTGGTCTTATTCTGCTACAACAGTGGCGCCGAATAGGCAAGGATCAGTTCCCACCACGGCCTCTCTCGTTTGAGACGGTGCTCTCCAGCGCGGCAGGGCTGCCGCGGTTTATAGTATAACTCAAAGTGCCCAAGCATGTCTGGAGGCACACACCGCTGCTGTCAAGCGCTGAAACACACCAACGGTTGAATTGAAATACAGCAACCAGCAAATTCGGGATTACAGTCTTTTCGCCGACGCGTTTCGAGGATGTCACCTCTTCTTCATGGGCGACTGCATTATAAAGTCAATTTCGGAACGACCAGCACACCATTTTGTAGAGTCCCGCCCTGAGTGGGTGTTGCTAAGTGCACAGGAGGATGCTGGTACAAGTAGTTTATACCCTAAGTGGGGTTCCGATGACTTCTTTTCAAAGTTTACCCTAAGTAGGGTTCCGAATGAAGGCGCTGGTCTTATTCTGCTACAACAGTGGCGCCGAATAGGCAAGGATCAGTTCCCACCACGGCCTCTCTCGTTTGAGACGGTGCTCTCCAGCGCGGCAGGGCTGCCGCGGTTTATAGTATAACTCAAAGTGCCCAAGCATGTCTGGAGGCACACACCGCTGCTGTCAAGCGCTGAAACACACCAACGGTTGAATTGAAATACAGCAACCAGCAAATTCGGGATTACAGTCTTTTCGCCGACGCGTTTCGAGGATGTCACCTCTTCTTCATGGGCGACTGCATTATAAAGTCAATTTCGGAACGACCAGCACACCATTTTGTAGAGTCCCGCCCTGAGTGGGTGTTGCTAAGTGCACAGGAGGATGCTGGTACAAGTAGTTTATACCCTAAGTGGGGTTCCGATGACTTCTTTTCAAAGTTTACCCTAAGTAGGGTTCCGAATGAAGGCGCTGGTCTTATTCTGCTACAACAGTGGCGCCGAATAGGCAAGGATCAGTTCCCACCACGGCCTCTCTCGTTTGAGACGGTGCTCTCCAGCGCGGCAGGGCTGCCGCGGTTTATAGTATAACTCAAAGTGCCCAAGCATGTCTGGAGGCACACACCGCTGCTGTCAAGCGCTGAAACACACCAACGGTTGAATTGAAATACAGCAACCAGCAAATTCGGGATTACAGTCTTTTCGCCGACGCGTTTCGAGGATGTCACCTCTTCTTCATGGGCGACTGCATTATAAAGTCAATTTCGGAACGACCAGCACACCATTTTGTAGAGTCCCGCCCTGAGTGGGTGTTGCTAAGTGCACAGGAGGATGCTGGTACAAGTAGTTTATACCCTAAGTGGGGTTCCGATGACTTCTTTTCAAAGTTTACCCTAAGTAGGGTTCCGAATGAAGGCGCTGGTCTTATTCTGCTACAACAGTGGCGCCGAATAGGCAAGGATCAGTTCCCACCACGGCCTCTCTCGTTTGAGACGGTGCTCTCCAGCGCGGCAGGGCTGCCGCGGTTTATAGTATAACTCAAAGTGCCCAAGCATGTCTGGAGGCACACACCGCTGCTGTCAAGCGCTGAAACACACCAACGGTTGAATTGAAATACAGCAACCAGCAAATTCGGGATTACAGTCTTTTCGCCGACGCGTTTCGAGGATGTCACCTCTTCTTCATGGGCGACTGCATTATAAAGTCAATTTCGGAACGACCAGCACACCATTTTGTAGAGTCCCGCCCTGAGTGGGTGTTGCTAAGTGCACAGGAGGATGCTGGTACAAGTAGTTTATACCCTAAGTGGGGTTCCGATGACTTCTTTTCAAAGTTTACCCTAAGTAGGGTTCCGAATGAAGGCGCTGGTCTTATTCTGCTACAACAGTGGCGCCGAATAGGCAAGGATCAGTTCCCACCACGGCCTCTCTCGTTTGAGACGGTGCTCTCCAGCGCGGCAGGGCTGCCGCGGTTTATAGTATAACTCAAAGTGCCCAAGCATGTCTGGAGGCACACACCGCTGCTGTCAAGCGCTGAAACACACCAACGGTTGAATTGAAATACAGCAACCAGCAAATTCGGGATTACAGTCTTTTCGCCGACGCGTTTCGAGGATGTCACCTCTTCTTCATGGGCGACTGCATTATAAAGTCAATTTCGGAACGACCAGCACACCATTTTGTAGAGTCCCGCCCTGAGTGGGTGTTGCTAAGTGCACAGGAGGATGCTGGTACAAGTAGTTTATACCCTAAGTGGGGTTCCGATGACTTCTTTTCAAAGTTTACCCTAAGTAGGGTTCCGAATGAAGGCGCTGGTCTTATTCTGCTACAACAGTGGCGCCGAATAGGCAAGGATCAGTTCCCACCACGGCCTCTCTCGTTTGAGACGGTGCTCTCCAGCGCGGCAGGGCTGCCGCGGTTTATAGTATAACTCAAAGTGCCCAAGCATGTCTGGAGGCACACACCGCTGCTGTCAAGCGCTGAAACACACCAACGGTTGAATTGAAATACAGCAACCAGCAAATTCGGGATTACAGTCTTTTCGCCGACGCGTTTCGAGGATGTCACCTCTTCTTCATGGGCGACTGCATTATAAAGTCAATTTCGGAACGACCAGCACACCATTTTGTAGAGTCCCGCCCTGAGTGGGTGTTGCTAAGTGCACAGGAGGATGCTGGTACAAGTAGTTTATACCCTAAGTGGGGTTCCGATGACTTCTTTTCAAAGTTTACCCTAAGTAGGGTTCCGAATGAAGGCGCTGGTCTTATTCTGCTACAACAGTGGCGCCGAATAGGCAAGGATCAGTTCCCACCACGGCCTCTCTCGTTTGAGACGGTGCTCTCCAGCGCGGCAGGGCTGCCGCGGTTTATAGTATAACTCAAAGTGCCCAAGCATGTCTGGAGGCACACACCGCTGCTGTCAAGCGCTGAAACACACCAACGGTTGAATTGAAATACAGCAACCAGCAAATTCGGGATTACAGTCTTTTCGCCGACGCGTTTCGAGGATGTCACCTCTTCTTCATGGGCGACTGCATTAGTGTTTCAGCGCTTGACAGCAGCGGTGTGTGCCTCCAGACATGCTTGGGCACTTTGAGTTATAATATATATATATATATATATATATATATATATATATATATATATATATATATATATATATATATATATATATATCATATAAATGTATAAACATATATATGTAATGTACTATGTACAATATACACACACACATATATATATACACATCATATTAAAAAGTGCTCCAGGTTCCCCGCACGTGGGCAGGACTATTCTGTACTTATGACTTTGATGAGGAATCCCCTGGAGACCTAGGATTACAGGTAGGCAACTTTTCCATCTTTCCTAGTCTTGTTAGCTTAGACTATGAAGTGGAGCAGCTTAGTTCTAAAATGTTACCTGCTTTTCCAATAAATCTGACTGATCCACAGATTCTATATAATCTGCCTTACTTTCTCATACCTGCATGAAAAGAAAGAGGCGAGGTGATGCACAGCAAAGGCCGCTGGATCAAGCTCTCCTCCAAAGCAGTGGGTGGAGTTAGGGAAGTGGAAACTGGAAAATGAGTGCTTGAGGACCCAACATGCAATTCCACATGGATTTACTTTTGTGTCAAACATTGCTAATAATTAGGAGGGGAAAATTCTACAGAAGGTTTTTATGCTTATTATGTGAGAATGAATATACCACCTCTGTTCTTTTGCCTGGTGTGTTGATGTCTTTAATTTCAAAGGCAGCTACTTAGGCCTCTTTACATTTGCCAACCCAGGATTAGTACTTGGGTGAGGAGGACAAGACACAGGCCCAATTTGGTTAGGCTGTCCTTCAGAGTTTGAGGTGTTATTCAATGGTATCCTCAAATCTCCTCCTTTTAGAGTTACTAGGGGAGTGGTTCAGACCTGAACCCTGCTGGAGACAATATTAGAACAAAAGTTCAAAGGTGATAAGAAAAGTAATCATTTTCCTGCCTCTTTGAATGAGATGTACAGCTGAAAGTGGGCATGGCTGTTTAATTAGTTAATTGATTAATACTAAATTGCTATAGCATAGCTCTGGCACGATAGAAAAAATGTATATGTTTTATATACAATAGCTAATAATATGAAAAATATATTAACATTTCTAAATTGTTTTTAAAATGTATACATAATTAGATTAAATATGTATGAAAAACAGGTAATCCAACGAAATTGTTTGCAAGACACAACCTATCAGACCAACATTTGTCCTGTTATAACTCTATCCTGCAGGTGACTGACAACAAGACAGGAGATATGATATTTTCACGGAAGACAGTGGCCTCCATTAAACAAAACTACCACAGTGATGCTGAGTTGGGAAAGGTAAGGCTTGAAGAATGTTATTTATTATATCTTCCACCAGGCTAATTACTCAGAAATAGACAGGTTATTTTACTGAAAATAGTAGGAAAATTGCAATCTGAAATCTCAGTCAACTAAGTCTTGCTCAATTAATAGTAGACAAAGGACGAAAAAGTTACTAACGAGAAAAGGGCAAGGAGGCCCACAAGCAACATTTTTCATGATATGCAGTACTCCAGCTTCTCTAATTCTTGGACTCATTCATAGCTTAATCCATAAACTTGAATTTGGACATCCTAGCCATGAGGTAGACATACAAATACCACAGCACTCAGAAAACTTCAAGGTTTTGTACTTTGATTTCTTTTTCAGTCCCTGTCACTTCTAGGCCTTCCATCATCTTTGCCCAGGTTTCTGGAGGTAGGATTATTTCTTACTTTCTGTTTTTGGGAGGGTTGAACAGGCATGAGTGGACTTTTGATCCATTCACAGCTGAGACTCCTTTGAAAACTAAGAAAAACCTTTTCTGGTCAATGCATTTTTTGTGTATTATTATTATGGCATATTTACTGCCATCTTTGCAGTCACATATTTCAAAGGTTTAACATATGGACACCAGTCTCAGCCTAGAACTGGAAGGATGAAGAGAGGCATCTGATTTTCGACCTCAAAAATGCCTCATCGGGTTAAAAATCAGTTCTAGGTTTCAATGGTTTGAAGAGGATTACTTTGGAATTGAACCGCAGTTTTGGCAAGAAAGCAAGATCTTCTTTAGGCAAGGCTATGACTAGCTGAGCTTATAAATCTTCTACTCCTACTTCTAAGGAGCAGGCTATTGCTTTGCCACCAGGAAATCTACTTCACAGGATTGAGAGCTTAAGATTCCTTTGCAGGCTGATACATGAAAGAACCGTTGCGGTTAATACCGTCAACAGCTCAACTGAGGAGTAAACCTTCATCAACATATAAAATTCCTCTTCCTCTGCCGCCAATGACTCACTCGTCAATGAACAAGTGAACAAATAAATGCCATCATCATTAATCTGATAGAGACTAGCTACAGATTCCTTACCTTTGAATTTCCCAGGCATCAGGCTAGATTCGGAAACTTTTGCTCGAGCAAAGACCCTTGCCTGCTACATTTGGCTCTGCGTGACATGTCGGTGTCGATAGCATTGGTTATGACGTCACCTATATAGGCGCCACCAAGACACGTGGACGTCAGTTCTTTTCTTTCTGGGCCAGTTAAGCACCAATCCGGAAAAGAGCTACCCCTCTGTCACTATTTGATAGGCCTTTTTTGATTTTGGTCGACTTCGTCATTTTCTCTTTATGTGTCTTCGAGGAAGACAGGGTTTAAACTATGCAGTGCCTCTCACCAGATGATGTCGGTAACCAACCCCCATCTAGTCTGTCTTGGGAGTCTTGAACGCAATCACGACTGGAAGTTGTGCTTGGACTGTCGGGCTATGGCTCTGAAGGCCTTGCGGGAGTGGGCTATGAAGCTTCTTGCGGCAAAGCAGTCGACACCAGCCAGCGAGACTCAGCTGAGGTCCCAGTCTTGTTCGAAAAAGAGGAGGTCGCAAGACCTCTTCCTGAGCCCACAGTCCTCTTCATCCCACTCGAGGTTATCGGGACACTCAGGGAGGAGGCATAGGAAAACGAAGAAGTCCTAGCAGACTTCGTCTTCGCCTCCACTGTCGACCGTCACTGATCGAGGTAAGGAGCGCCAACGTTCTAGGCACGGTTCTGTGGAGCCAGAGCCAGGGTCGACTTTGCGCCTCCCCCCACCCTTTCCGGGAGCCAGAGTGACCCCTTCTCAAGTTAAAGATTTTTACGAAGCCATGCGCCGTGTTTTGGAGCGGGTGACCCCTCTGGTGAGCCCTCTTGCCCCTTGGGGTCGGAAGGGGCCCCATCGGATTTGACACCTCCAGCTCCGGCCACGGCGCCGTTGGGGCCTTGGGGGTATGATCCTGGTCTGGGAAGGCACTGGTCGTGCCATCGCGACCTTCCCCGTCATCGGACCCTAAGTCAGTGCCTTCGGGACTGCTGGAGCACACCGGCAGTTCCAGCCCCATCCTTTTCCCTAACGACACGGAGTCAGAACGGCATCGCTTGATGCTGATTCTGACGTCGATTGAACCCAGGGTTTGTATGTTGTCGCCGGAACATTTTGATGATGTTTTAGGCAAAGAAAGGATTGGGAGGGGTCTATGGACCCTTTAGAACATCAGAATGTTTCTGCAGAGCAGATGGAATGGTATAGGGAACTTGTGGAGGAGTGGACTCAACACTTCCCCAGATACTGGCATGCTCTTTATGCCAACTGTGGCTACGGAGGATGGGGCATCTTATGCTCTGGTGGTCAAGAGAGCAGTTTAGGTCCTCGGACTGGAGTTGCCCTCTGTGTAGGTCAGGACTAATCTCCTGAACGGAGTGCTTCAACCTGGGGCTTCCACCTCTGCACCCCTTTTGCCGTTCAATGAGGCACTTACTGATGTCCTTCTAGGCACGTGGTCCAAGCCTAGCACAGGGGCTCGTGTGAATAGGACAATTACATGCCACCATCGCCCGGCTCCAGGTGACCCAAAGTTCCTCAACCAACACCCCACCCCTGAAAGCTTGGTGGTGCACGCTTCTACCTCCCAGGCCGTGTTCCCTTCCACCCCTCCGGATAGGGAATCCAAGAGGCTGGAATCACTTGGGATGAAGATGTTTTCTTCCTCCAGCCTGGCATTGTGGCCAGTGAAAAAGGGGGTGGTGATGGACGGAGCATCAGAACCAATCAAACACTCACACCCAGTCAACAGATCTGGGTTTGATCCATCACCATTCTTTAGCCCACTCTGCCACCCCAGTTCAGACATGGCCATATGCAAATCAGTCTGACCCTGTGCCTTATGGGAACAGTCCAGCCCGAACTGCCAAGCCATGCCTTCCCTGGACCAGAAACAAGCTTCCTAGGACCGGTTTCTGGCATTTCAGCCGTCTTCAGCCAGGCTTGCTTGAATCCAGCGGCAAAGTGAGCAAGGGACTCACGTCTGAGTATACCCTGCCAACTTATGGCGAACAAAGCAGTACAAAAGGGGGTGGTGATGGACGGAGCATCAGAACCAATCAAACACTCACACCCAGCCAACAGATCTGGGTTTGATCCATCACCATTCTTTAGCCCACTCTGCCACCCCAGTTCAGACATGGCCATATGCAAATCAGTCTGACCCTGTGCCTTATGGGAACAGTCCAGCCCGAACTGCCAAGCCATGCCTTCCCTGGACCAGAAACAAGCTACCTAGGACCGGTTTCTGGCTTTTCAGCCGTCTTCAGCCAGGCTTGCTTGAATCCAGTGGCAAAGTGAGCAAGGGACTCACGTCTGAGTATACCCTGCCAACTTATGGCGAACAAAGCAGTACAAAAGGGGGTGGTGATGGACGGAGCATCAGAATCAATCAAACACTCACACCCAGTCAACAGATCTGGGTTTGATCCATCACCATTCTTTAGCCCACTCTGCCACCCCAGTTCAGACATGGCCATATGCAAATCAGTCTGACCCTGTGCCTTATGGGAACAGTCCAGCCCGAACTGCCAAGCCATGCCTTCCCTGGACCAGAAACAAGCTTCCTAGGACCGGTTTCTGGCATGTCAGCCGTCTTCAGCCAGGCTTGCTTGAATCCAGTGGCAAAGTGAGCAAGGGCCTCACGTCTGAGCATACCCTGCCAACTTATGGCGAACAAAGCAGTACAAAAGGGGGTGGTGATGGACGGAGCATCAGAACCAATCAAACACTCACACCCAGTCAACAGATCTGGGTTTGATCCATCACCATTCTTTAGCCCACTCTGCCACCCCAGTTCAGACATGGCCATATGCAAATCAGTCTGACCCTGTGCCTTATGGGAACAGTCCAGCCCGAACTGCCAAGCCATGCCTTCCCTGGACCAGAAACAAGCTTCCTAGGACCGGTTTCTGACATTTCAGCCAGTTTTATTATACCTATATGTATTATTGGATGTGTATTTATACATTGCCTAGCCTTCTTTTTTAGGGGCTGCATTTGCTTGGGAAAAAATAATATATGTTTATACATATACAGAGCTGTATATATGTATGTTTTTTACATATATGATTTTATTATTTCCGGGGTCCCCGCACATGGGCGGGAATATTCAGTGCTTATGACTTTGATGAGGATACCCCTCGAAGAGAACTAGGATTACAGGTAAGTAACTTACCCTTCTTGCTTCGCCATGCGTCTACCAGTTCCCACCCTTGTACCCATGTTTCCAGCGTCTTGGCCTTCCGTGTTGGTATTGCTCCCTTAAGAGGTGGGTGTGATCTATGTAGTTGCGTGCTCAGTACTGCATTATAGATCCCCCAGTATCTATGGGTATTGTACCCAGCATGCTAAGGCAGCATTCACTCTCTTCAGGAACCCTTCTCGTTCTTTATTTGGGGTGTATTTGCTGACCATCGAGTTCCCCCTTCAGCAGGACATTTCTGCCCTCCCCATCCACTCACTGTTCTAGGAAGCTGAAAGGTACTCCCGCCCTTATCCACACCGCAGCGCCCCTTGCAAATGCAGAATATATTGTGCTGTACAATTGGCTCCTCCACTTTTTTCGAATTTACCAGCCTCAGCTGCATTTAAATGCATCTCCTGCATGAATACTATGTGCGCCTTGCGCCTATTCAGTTGTGCGTGAATACAATATCTTTTATGTATAGAGCCCATGCCTCGCACATTCCATGTAAGGAACTTATACGATGATCTTGTCGTCATTTGTATTATGTGTACTATCTAGTGCCTGCCTGTGTGCAATCGCTCTGTTTCCTAGTGAGACCAGTAGTGTTCCCCAATGTGCGCCCTTGTAACTTCTAACTATTTGTATACCAACTTCCCCAATACTACGGTCTACCCTCAAACGTTTGCTCGCCAAAAAAGCTGCTAGTAGCAGCGACAACTTTAACATTCTGTTTGCAGTTGCTAGGGGGGGGGAGATATGCCAGCCGCGGGCCATCTCACCCCAAGCCAATTCTCTTGCGCTGCATTGAATGGCAGCATTGCAATGTCCGTACAGTGGAATACGATATAGAAAGATAAAATATACAAGAGAGAGTTTAAAAGAAAGGGAAGAGGAGAGAGAAAAGAAGAGAAGGCGAAGAAGTGGCCTCGCACCCCGGGCTCGGGGCCCGCCCCCCACAATATCATACGTAATACATAGAAGTGACATCCGCACCAATACAGTTACCAACAGCAGCCAGTTCCTGCCTCTAGGCTAACAGCTTGTATCTGTCCATGTTCATTACTGATTCCAGACGGTATATGCACCTCAGTTCTGCACCACAGAGTATTGTCTGCATCTGTCCTGTGCCTTATTAAGTTTACATTTGTCCTGTGATGTGTCTGTATTTATTCCATCAGGTCCTGGGCTGTTTGTGGCATTAGAGAGGGGAATAGAGGCTGGCTACTCTCCGAGTCCGTCGCTGGCATTATATCCGAGGACGAGTCACGCCTGTTGGTTCCTCCTGTCGCCCTTAATGCCGCCGCAGTTTGCAATACGACTCTCCTACTTTCTATTTTCTGTTCTAGGGTAGGTGCTCTCTCATCCCTTAGCCTTTGTGTTCCAGAGCACCGTTGAACTGTGCGCTTGCGGTGTTGGCTTAATTTTCGGGGCTGTGTTCGTCGAGTATCGCCAAGTTCGGGAAATTGACTTCTATCCAAAGCCAGGCTGTCTTTACATCCTCGAAAAAGTGACTAGCATTGTCATGTATGATCTTGAGCTTGGCCGGTAAAATCAATGGGTAGTGCAGGTTTAACTGTTGCAGGTGTTTTTTTACCCCCAAAAATGCCTCTTTACCTGCACAGTGTAGTCCGGGAACAGCGAGATCCTCGAATTTCCATAGAGAAGAGGCGCCTTTTCTCTTGCTTTGCAGAGAAGTGTGTCCCTGTCCATGTAATTCAGGATTTTCGCCACTATTGGCCTCGGTGGTAGTCCGGGTGCACAAATCCCTGTGGGTACTCGGAGGACCCTTTCCACGCTGAACATGCCCGTCAGGCCTTCCAGCGCTACCTCACTGCGCAGCCAGTGTTTGATAAATTGCATGGGGTCTCGGCCTTCGTTTTTTTCGGGCATCCCTAATATGGCGTATGTTGTTTCTGCGTGCCCGCCCTTCTGCATCATCCACCTTGTCTTGGAGCTCTTTGACCTGCCTTTGCAGCTGCATGGACGCTTCTGTTTGCGCCTTGCGCCATGGCGTGATGTCAGACAGGTTTGTTGAGTGTGTCTGGACTCTCTCAACTAGCTTTTTGTCGTCCCCCCGGAGTAGGTTCACATCAGTAGTGAGTGTGACCTGGATTCACGAATTTCTCTCAAAATAATGTCTAACTTATCTGTGGATTGCTCTGTTGGCACCTGGTTATCTGGAATTTCTTCCTGCATTAGCAGTGAGTCTCTCAATGGGGGTGGTGCCAGATTCTCCAGCCGGGCCCTACTCCACTTGTTTTCCTTTTGGCCTTCCCATTATGGCTCTGCTTGGTCCACAAAATGACGGCTAGATTTTCCTGCGGCTTGATCGTGCAGGGAGCCCTCCGCGTCCTATATACAGTGTCCCTGCGTTTTGCTGCTCCTGAAATTATTCAGCCCAGACAGGCCGTGTGTTTATTCAGGAATTAGGCCTCAGCGTCCTGCGTGTCTATTCATACAGCCCTGCGGGACCGTGTTGCACTTACGTGCCTACTGCCTTCACACTGGGCACTTGTCTATTATCTGGGCATCCTCCTTCCTCACGATTTGTTCAGCCCTTTAGAATGTTGTTTTTGTGGCACTCCGCCTTGTTCTATTCTATGAGGCTTTGTCAGATCCCGGCTCCGCACTCCCGGTCGCCTCGCGCGCCCTGAAATCACCTTCCTTATCTAGCCGGGAATGGCTTCTGCCTCCAGTGTGCCACCGCAGTCCTTTCTGGTGAGTTGTGCGCACAGAGCATCCGGCGCCTGCAGGCTCTTGGGACGTTGCTCCCGTTTCGTGGGATCTTTGTTCCTGGGCTCCTGTGATTGCGCCCCCAATGTGGCACTACTCCTCCACCTATAGTACTAAGCCGTGGCCAGCGGCCTCACCTAATTCCAAGCCCAACCGAGGTCGAGCCTCCGCCCGCCGGTGTGGCAATCTCATGGTTCAGTCCAAGAGGGGCCGATGTGCATTGCTAGGACACTCCGCTACATAACTGCTTGTGTGCTCTTGGGTCATTGCTCCGGCTGCGTGGGGTCTTTGTTCCCAGGAGCCTGTGACTGCGCCCCCACTTGCGGCACTGCCCCATCTCCAATAGTACTAGGCTGCAGCCGGTGGCCTCGCGTGACTCAGGGCTAGGCCGCAGGTCGGGCCTCCGTCCACCGGTACAGCGATCTCGTGTTTTGACCTAGGAGGGGGCGGCTGCTCGTCACCAGGACTCTCTGCTTCTCAGCCGCTTGGATGTTCTTGGTGTGGTGATTGGGCCCTCAGGCCCGCATGCAGATAATGACTGACACAGGACACAGGATTACTGGTGCAGTAAACTGGCCACGAGCACGTGCGCTCGGCCCCTTTTATTGTCAGGGTCACCTGACTGGTGACGCCTGTGGTGGGTGGCTGTTCAGTGTGGGTTACAGGCACAATGGAACACTAGACTGTATCCAGCCGGATACTACATCCCTCCCAAACTTTAATGAAAGTTCAAAAGAATGAAGTCCGAACCTGTGGGAGAAAACACACAAGTTGCAAACAAAACATGAATTGGCGATTAGGACTTCCACGTAGTCTCTTTAATGATGGTCCACTGCCGGCGAGGGTATTCTGACAGCCGGGACCACTCTGTCTCCTTGGCACGATGTCCAAGTGCTCTACGGATGTGTTCTTTTGGACTTACACCGTGGAAGTGCGCTTCACAGTCTCTTTCCTGTACCGCCGTCGGTGGAAGTGTGGGTGGAATGATGGTGGACCATCGTTATTCAACTTTCCGCTGTATGCCCTGGTAGAGGTGTTTCCTCCGACTAGTAGTTGTCTTCTTACAGGACTCACCGTTGCAGGATATCCCTCTCACGGATACCCCTCTCTCGTGGGTGTCCCCTCTCACTGGACGACCCGGAGGCCCTTTGTTGCCAGGTTTCCACTGGACCGGTGGACCGCCGCCTTGTCGCTCCACTCGCGTTGGAGGAGTCACTACGGGTCCTCTTTCCGTGTCCGAAGTTCCAACTGAAAGGGTGCTGTTGGCACTTGGTCCTTCGCGCTCTGCCTTTGTTCTCCCAGGAGCTCCAGAGCCAGCTTCAACAGTCCATCTCTCGTCTTGGGGATCTGCTGCCACCGGTGTCCCTGAGGCCTCTGCCCCTTGGATGTCCACGGTCCTGTTTCCGTGACGTCCCAGAGGTGGTTGTTACCAACGGACCGGCCTGCTCGTCTCTGTCGTCCCCGGGTGACCTTCAATTTTACGCATCGACGTATACTCCCAGTGGGGCTGATGTTGTTTTCCA
This sequence comes from Triturus cristatus, assembly GCF_964204655.1. Classification (NCBI taxonomy): domain Eukaryota; kingdom Metazoa; phylum Chordata; class Amphibia; order Caudata; family Salamandridae; genus Triturus; species Triturus cristatus. Next base: position 299,577,352 of record NC_140590.1, on the reverse strand, counting down.
GGTACTGGGTCTGGGTGTCCATGCACCTTCTCACTTCCCTCTTTGGGTACTCCCCTTCCGGTGTGTGTTGTGTTGATCTGTCACGCACACCTCTTTGCTCTTCTCCTTTCCTCTTCGGGTGTTCCCCTTCTGGTGTGTGTGTTGATCTGTCCCGCACACCTCTTTGCTCTTCACCTTTCCTCTTCTCTTCCTCCTTCGTCGTGGCGTCATGCCACTCAGGATCTGTCTTCCTTTTTCTTTCTTTGCGACGTGATCCAGTCTTCCTGCCTCCTTGCTCGTCCTTACCAGGCTTCTTCGTGTAGCGTGCACTCTACGCGTTTCCCTCTGGTCTTGTCCCGCCACTAGGACACTGTCTTCCTTTCACTCTGTGACTGGACCGGTCGTCGCGACCTTCTGTCTCGTAGTTGCTTATGATTTCGAGTGATGTTGATGGACCTCTTGTCCTTCTCCTCCTGGTCTTCTTTGCGGACCTCTCATGGGGTCCTCTTCATTGACGTCCCCTCGGACTTCCTCTTCTCTCCGGCTCTGACCCTTGGCAGGTCAGTGTGCTCTCCGACCTCTTGTAGGCCTGCATCCTCCTTGCGACCAACTGGTGGTCAGCGTCGTCCTTGCGACCATCTGGGTGGTCGGCTTCTTCCGTGCGACCATCTGGGTCGTCGGCTTCAGTCTTCCGTGCCACCATCTGGGTGGTCGGCTTCCTCCGTGCGACCATCTGGGTCGTTGGTGTCTCCCGTGCCACCCTCTGGGTGGTCGGCTTCCTCCTCCTTGCGACCATCTTGCTGGTCGGCTTCTTCCCCCTTGCGACCATCTTGCTGGTCGGCTTCTTCCTCCTTGCGACCATCTTGCTGGTCGGCTTCTTCCTCCTTGCGACTATCGGCCAGTCGGCTTCTGGTGGTCGTGCACCCACTCCTTTCATTCTCTCGCTGTGTCAGTGCTTCAGCGCGCTTCTGACTGCGCTCGTCAGTTGCTTCCGTGGACGCACTTGCTGCGCACTTCCTTCTGATCCTCTTGGGACTTGCTGCTTTGACGAGTCTCTTCAACCTTGCCACCCAAGGCCGGTGCCCTCTGGTGTCTTCACTCTTGCGGCGACTACCCCTGGCCAGTAGGCGTCACCGCACTCCACGCAACCTTGTCAGCAGGTTCTTTTCCTGGAGGGCCTCTGGTGTGCGCACTTGTCAGCGTTTGCCACTCGGGTGTGGGCGGTCGTGCCTACTCCACTCTGCTCTCCTGTGTTGCAGCTTTTCCCCTCGCTGCTGTGCATTTCACTCAGTCTCTTTTGTTCACCTCCGTTTTCCTTTCCTTACCCAAGCTGGGGCTGCATGTCCCTGAGTAGCCTGTGTGCTCTGCTCACTGCAAAGTTGCCGCTGACCCTTGGTATGCACGGCTGCTCTGAGCTGCTGCTGTAGTGTTCCCTTGGTTTGTTGCCGGCCTGTTTTTCCTTCTGCACTGCAGTACCGGGAAAACGCCGCTAGGTGGCAGTGTTTCTTTCTCTTTTTGTCAGCCTGGATCACTCTTCGCAGCTGTCGACACGTTATAGGCCTGGCTCCGTGGACAAGTCTCTGAGTGCCTGCCTTCTTCCTGCGGGCGAAGCACTCCTGCATGCACACCACTGGCTGCTCCCTCGTTCCCCAGCCTCGTCTCCTCCCGCTCGCCCGGTAAGTTAACCTTTTTTTCTCCTTGTGGGACGCTGTGGGTCGAGCTGTGTAGGGAGGGTGAAACGCGCCGGGTACCAGGCCTTGTTCACAGACGCCAGAGGCTGCTCTTTGACCATTGCTCCTCCGCTTGCAGCACCGCTGCCTACGGCCGCCGCTCACCTACTCTCTCGCCCGCTTTCAGCCTCCGCATATGCTCTTCGCGGGGACGGGCTGGCTTCAGGTCAGCGCCGGCCGATCTGCACGGCCGGTCCACTTTCCCTGCCTCGCCCCGGGCTGCGCAGGGGGGTGGAAATACAGGTACTTTTGCGCTTGGCCCCTTCCTGGGGCGGCACGCTTGCTTACATCGGCTCCCCCTCCCACCCACGGCAGCTTCAATCGGCCTGCATGCTGCGCGGGGTGGGGGTCGGAGCCACAGCCTGGGCCTCCAGCAGCCTTGACGGTCAGCGGTCATTCTTCTATTCTCACCGCTCAGCTGGCTCGCTTCCCCGCGGGCTGTAATCGCCACCGGTGAGTCTCTCTCTCTCTCTACTTCAGCCCCACCACAGCAGCGTCTCCGAGCTCACACGCTGCGCGGTGGGAGGATTGGGTAGGGGCTGCCGCCAGAGACTACGAGCTTCCTTCACTCCGGGGCAGTTTCCCTCTAGGACGGTCCTCTTCTCGCCTCCACCCCACCGCCTCGCTCATCGCACGCCGCGTGTGGTGGGGGGAGGTTCGCACTGCGCCCGGGGGCTGCTTACTACAGTCTTTGGGCTTCGGGCTCATTCCGTCTTCCTTGCCCCCATGCCCCCGCAGCCAGGGCTCACCTTCGGCCCTCACCTTGAGCCTCACGGCAGTCTGCGGCGGCGGCCACCGTCTCAGCAGTCCGGCCCCGCCTGTCGTTACTTCTGCCCTCACAGGGCCTTACTGCGCCGGCATCAGGCTCTTCCTACGCGGGGTGGGCTCCCGCTTGCCCCCTCGACACTCGGGGCACTTCAACGCCGGGGGCCACAACGGCAAGCGCGACGGGGTCGGGGTGGGCACCCGACTTCCTCTCTTCACTCCGGGGTGGCTTGCACGCCCGCAGGTCTTCGCGGCGGTGCGGGGTGGGCTCCCGGTCACCGCTCACGCCCGGGGCTCTTCACACGCCCGGCGGGCGATCAGGCGCTGTTCTCGCCTGCTGGGGGGGGGGGGTCTCCACGCAGGCAGCTCTCTCCCCCCCTTTCATTTCAGCTGGGCTGCTGCACGCCAGGGCACAGCCCCCTCGTCCCCAATGTGGTGATTGGGCCCTCAGGCCCGCATGCAGATAATGACTGACACAGGATTACTGGTGCAGTAAACTGGCCACGAGCACGTGCGCTCGGCCCCTTTTATTGTCAGGGTCACCTGACTGGTGACGCCTGTGGTGGGTGGGTGTTCAGTGTGGGTTACAGGCACAATGGAACACTAGACTGTATCCAGCCGGATACTACACTTGGGTCGTTACTCTGGCTGCTTTAGATCTCTGTTCCCTGGCACCCATGACTGCCCCCCACGTGTGGCACTACACCTCTTCCGATAGTACTAGGTCGCAGCTGGCGGCCTTGCGCAATTCAAGGGTGGCGCAGATCGGGCCTCCATCCGCCGTTGTCGCAATCTTGTTGTTCGGCCCGACAGGAGCCGCTGCGCTTCTCAGCCACTTGTATTTTGGCACAGATGCGTGCTAGTTTTAGGGGATGTGATTGAGTTATCGGCCCGGCCCGGGAGCTCCTGATTTAGGCATCCGCCATCTTCCGCGGCTGGCCACGCCTCACCCCCCCCCCCCACCCCCCCCAAGCTCCTCGGGTTAAGGTCAGCACTGCAGTGGCCAATGATCAACAGCTGCACCACCAGAAGCACTGCAGCGGCCTGGTGCAGGGTGCAAAATGGATGTCGGGGACCCAGTGTTACCCAATAGAGACCTTCGGTTTCACAAAGTTACCGCAGGCTCGGGTAGGGAGACTTCCTGAAGGCGACCACCAGCTGGAGAGGTAAGTTGGGATCTTGGGGAATGCCTGGACACAGTCGGTTGGGTCACCCAAGGCCGTGGGGCATTGGGTGCAGGAGTGTCTTCTGGTGTCAGGTTTTCGTACTTACTCTGGTCGCGGTCAGGGGGACCCTTCAGGTAGAGGCTGGAGGAGTCGTCTGGAGGCTTGAAGGAGGTCAGGGGATCACCAGATACCAGGTCGGGATTGCTGGGAAGACCTCCTTGGGGTGTTGGGTCACTTGGACTCGGCCCTGAGCGTCGGGTGCAGAGTGGTGGAAAATCGCAGAGTCACCAGAATCTGGATTCTGGAGGGGAGTCTTTGGTTGAGCAAATCCGGTGCTCACAGGAGACAGAGTCTGTTAGAAGGTCGCAAGGCAGGTCCTCTGGGTTCTGGGGGTTGTTGGCTGCAAGACTCGCCGGGGTTCTTGCTGTAGGCAGATCGTACACGGGACAGGCTGGTAGGGCTGTGGTCATGGCAGTTGGTGTCCTCTTCTCCTTCTTGGGTCAGCGTGGCTCTTTGGTCCTTCTTCTTTCTTCCTCGAATCTGAGGAGGCAAAGTTCAGGGTCACCCCTAAATACTAAATTTAGGGGTGTTAAAGGAGTGTGCAGGTCGGCACCACTGGATCCCATTCTTGGATGGGTACACCCCCTATTATGCCAACCTCCAGTGGGAGTGGGCATGAGCCTTTTCCTAATTGGCTGAGTTCCCTCATCTTCAAGATGGAGGGGACTGAATTGTGTGCTTGACCTTCCCCCCCCCAACTGAGGGCTGAGGTTGGCAAAGGTTGGCACACATCTTTTCCTAGCTTGGTTTTCCCAATGATTTTCCCGCCCAAAGTGGGGGCCGGAACCGGAACCGGTGGGAGCCAGTTGCTAGGGGCAGAAAAAGGCAGGGACAGCGTCCAAAAGCAGCAGGCCTTTGAAGCTTCCACTTTCGGGCACCCAGCCCATCCTGGGAGAGGATGTATGACACCTCTGCCCAGGATGGGCTTTGTTTCTGGACCCAGAGAATGAGACTCTCTACCCAGGGGTCCAGAAACCTGCCAGTGGTGGCAAATGGTGTGTAGCCATTCAGGAACCACACTAGGGCTGGTCGATTTTCATGGAGCATCTCTAAGATGCTTGCTGAGTGCATTTTGCATTAAACTTCCACACTGGCAACAGTGTGGGTTTAATGTGCTGAGAAGTTTGCTACCAAACTTCCCAGTTTTTAGTAAAGCCATTACGCAGCTGTGGAGTTCGTAATGACAAACTCCCAGACCATATGCTCGTTATGGCTTTACTTCACTTACAATGACTAAGAATGGACTTAGACACTGTAGGGGTACAGGGCTCATGCCACTGTACCCTCACTTTAGGTCAGTGCACCCTGCTAGAGGGGTGACTTACCTAGGCCTTAAGCAGTGGATCGCATGCAAGGCACACAGGGATGTGTGCCATGTTGACTCTTCACTTTTCTCTGCCACACAACACGCAGCCTGCAGTGGCAGTGTGTGTGTTAAGGTGTAGGGCCACTCAGGGTGGCACAATATTTGCTGCAGCCCTTAGAGGCCTTCCCTGGTCACAGTGTCCTTGGTACCCATGGTACATATACAAGGGGCTTACCTGTGGCCAAGGATGTACCAATTGTGGATACAAAGGTACAGTCTTTGGAAATAACACAGGAACTGGGAACGGGATTGGCAGGGACCCAGGGCACATCAAATTAGGTTGCATCAGAGGTCAGGCAAAAAGGGGGGGGGGGTAACCATGCACATGGGGGCCCTTTCCTACACCAGTGCGATATAAAGAATAGACAACTACATCTAAGGGCCTTATTTAGAGTTTGGCGAAGCAGGACAGCCGCCATTTTTGACGAATGTCTTGTATTATTCCAACTCTAAATCAGGCCATAAGTCTTTGAACCAAAAGAAACTCCTCAGTGGGATCTATTTGTAGCAGCTCTGTACACAAAATGCCAGTTTCTGGCAAATAGGTGTTGGTATTCGGGAATACACGGAAAAGTGTTTTGATCTGTTACGCATTATATTTGCAGATATTTTTACTTCCTTTCCTCTGATCTGTGAGGTCCTCAGCAAGATGCATATATGAAGCCATGCACAACCTATCTAATAACCACAGTATGGGTCAGACAAAAGTAGCACACAGGTTTCTGGAACATGACCCTAGAAGCATCAACATATTTCAAGCCAGCGACACATCTGCTAACCAGCCAGTAGCTACGGCCAAATTCTGAATCTCAACCAATAATCCCTACAGTTAACAGGAGGTTGTCTGGTTAAGACGTAGGGCTCCATTCCAAGTTTTGTGAGATTTGAACATTTAGGGCTTCATTGCAAATAGTGTGATAATCACACATCTGTAATTTCGCCCCTGAAATTTCCAGTACCCCATTAATAATTTCTGGAGGCGTAATTACCTACCAGTTTTCAGTGGGAACCAGATGGTCCACTCTGAAACCCTATTTTCACCTTTTTTGTCATCCAATGATATCACTTGTAGGGCAAGCACCAGATGTGATCCAGTTATAGGCCCAATGTGGATTGCCTCCTTACTTGCAAGTGTAATCATGCTCTTAGAAAAGGGACCGTTTAAAAAAATGTTTTTATCAATTCTGATGAGCATGAAACTACAGTTATCTTCACACCTTAATCAATCAGCTCTGTCATGATTGCATTTGAACACAAATCCAGCCTGTTGCGGTGACAAACACTGCTTTGTGGGGTACACACAGGTGAAGTACCCCTTACAAGTCTGACACCTCCAACTTCGAGGAAACCATCTCATCCTGCGGCACCTCACATAGTCTACCGCCCTGCTATCTGTTTCATTCATTTTATCTCGGACTAGGCTCCCATGTTTCCTAAAAATGTTGTTGGCACCCTCTTCACTCACAGATCACTCTTTCCGCGTCATTTATCAATTCCTGTATACCAGTATGTCTTCTCGGTAAAATATAAATGTCCTCATTCTCATGTTTTGTCCCTCATTGAGATCATTAGTGCCAAGAAACAAAGTACCAGTTGTCATCAAAGCAAATCAAACATCATTTGGTACACTAAGGGTTGCAAATTCGTGTGCCAAAAAGACAGCGCTCCCCCCCGCCCCCCAAGATTTCCCGAGAGTTTACTGCCTCCCCCTTTTTCTTTCCAGAACTTTTTAGTTTCTTTGTATGCCCATACCATATGTAGGAAAGTGCAGTCCTCCCTCCCGACATTTCAAGTGCTTAATGTCCAAAATCATTCTTATAGGATTGCTCTTGTCAATATAGGCCATGCGCAATATTTTCAGTTAGATTAAATAGAGATTGGCTTGAATGCATTACTCCTCCCTCCCAAGATATATATTTCAGGATACCCAAGTCCTTCTCCCACTTATCTTGAGTCTGCACAATCTTGGTATGTTGGTAAGTGTCATATAGATCAGGGAAATTGCTTCCTTAGCTGCTGCAAGAGTACGCTTATCTCCAGAGGGGTAGTGTCTGGGATGTCCTCCCAGTCAAGGCATAAGTAGCTGTTGCCTCTCTAAGTTAAATCTATCTGTACATTTGGATGTGAACCAGTCTCTTTTCAGGCTTTAGCAGGGTGTATAATATAATGTCATGCAAACGTCTGGAGATCCCAAAAGAGGCCCCTGCTGTTCATAGACTCCTCAGGGTAGTCCTTTTAGTTAATCTAATTGTCCATCCTATCACTGCTGTGGCTGTCCTCCAAACCTTAACCACTGCAGCTGTATACTATGGGTGTCTCGTCCTAGCTCCCAATTATGCCAGTCGTGTCTTGAACCTGCCCTCTCTGCAGGGTCATCTCAAACCTTTTGCCTTCACTCCCTTGCTTTGCTGAACCTGTTTTGTTGGCTTTTAATACTCTGTGCACCTTACCAGTGCTAAACTGCTCATGCTCTCTACCTCAAACATAGTAAAATTGACCTACACCTAATTGGTACATTTAATTTACTTGTACATCCTTAGTAAAAGATACTTCATGTACCCAGGGCCTATACATTAAATGCTACTAGTGGTTTGCAGTACTCATTGTGCCAACCACTGAAGTAGCCTTTACAAACTTGTCTCAGATCTGCCACTGAAGCCCGTAGCGCAGTTTTAAAGTGCCATTGTGATCTTGACAAAATAAACCACTTGTACTGTAACCCAAAAGTGGCAGTGGAGAGTCCCCCACTGTCTACGAGAAGGGGCAAGAGAGGTGAGAGTAAGGATACCTCCTCCCAGGTTAAACTCCACTCACAACAGAGTATCCTGACCCCAAATTTGGCTCAAAAGCCTTCCCAACTCCGTAGGTGGCGTATTCCGCAATGTCGGAAAGGAAAATAATTCCTTTTGTTATTTAACCCTCACACACCGTATTGGTGTCATGCTTCATCATCGGGTTCACCATGACTCCTAAAGGTCATGGTGGGCTCGACCATATTTCAGGGAGCTCTTAAGAGATGTTGGTCAGGAGGACTTAAAGATAAAAATCCTACTGCACCATCAGGTATCCCTTTATTGGTGGTGATGTAGTGGATATTATAAATGTAAAAACGGGTCATTATTGGAGGTTATGGTCCTAAGACCCTAAGAGACTGCCAACATGTTTCAGCCCAAAAGAGGTTGGCCAAAAGTGGTCCTGGGCTTTCATCAGCGCAAAAGTCGAGATTCCCTCCCTGGTTTTTTTCAAAAGCAATGTTAGCTAACCTATATTTTAATTTTGAAGGTGTAGAAAGCCGCAACCTTCGTGCAAATTGTTATATACAGTGAAAACAATCCCAATTGAGAGAATACTTATCTCCCTTCTTCCAGTTGTGAAAAATTCCGCCCAATTTGAGGGGAATGCAAATATCAATGGGGTCCCGATGGAGTAGCCTTGTAGTCACACGTACTCCAAAGGTCCTGCCCAGCGGTCAACCTATTTGGTGTGTCAGGGATTAAAATCGTCTTAAATGGTGATATTGGATTTTAAGTCGCAATTCGGAAAATGCCTCTTTTAGAAAGTTAGAAATAAGTGTGAAAATGTACTCCTTCCCTTATCCGTTAACTTTCATAGAAAACTATATTTTATGCTGCGTTCGACCAGATGAAAGTTGTCATTTTCTTCTCATAACCATGTGTGCCTTCTGCCAGTGTCTTGGTTCACATGATTGTAAATGGCTCAGCTATTTGGTTTGTGTTTTGCTTCCAGACAGTAACGAAAAGAGGGCTCAAGTGTGGATAGGATGGGATATCCTGGCAGGATCACTGGGATGGGCTGTACTCAGCGCCAATTACATTTCAGAGGGCTTTGCCTCCTGCACACAGGAATGACTGACACCAGGCCTGCCCTGACAAGGGAAGTGGAAGAACTTTGCAGAACCAGATGTAGGGGTAGTACAGGGAGTCCCTCCACACAAAGGCTGGCGCCAGGTATACATATTGGAATTCCAAAGCCACTTTTCAGACCACTTCTGGACCTGAGAACATTACAGAAGAAGGACTGTCCTACTGCTGCAGACTTTCTTGCTGTCTGAGAAGGAAGAATGAACCTGCTTACCTTCATCTCAGGCTAACTTGATTGACTCCACGGGCCAGTTTGCTGATCTCCTGTGTAAGCTACAGGGAAATAATAAGCTCCAGAGGCCCCCCTGCACCTGCCTAGTTAAGCCTGCTGCATGGACCTGTGAGAGTTGCTGATTCCCAAGAGGTGTCCCTTACCAGGTCTTAGACACTTGGCTGGCCTCAGGTTGAGCTCCTCCAAAGAAGAAAAGGTGAAATCATGAAGTTTGGGGTATTCACGATCACGAATTAGCTCCTTCGCGCGGAGACTCTGCGATGACTGCCAGTGCAAAGCCCCAGTGAGACCTGCACTATGTACTACAGCAAAAGCCAGCAATGACCGGCAATGCAATATTTGCACTCTGCACTACAGAAACAAAAGTCAGTGTTGACCTCCAGCCCAAAGTTCCAACAATGACAGTCTGCGACACCTAATCCGCGCTACAGTGAAGATAGCCAGCAGCGGGCTGCCTACTCTTCATACTGCAGCAACAACCATCAGCCACACTCTCCTTGATCCTCGCGGCTTCCTCTACCTCCATACAGGATCTTTGCGCCTGACTCAGAAGGTAACTCTCCAGTGGGACTGACTTGTTCCCGGTTCATATCCGCACTACATCGCAATCGGCCTGAACCTTTGACCTCCCCCCTGTCTAGTGTGACCAGATGACCACAAGTGGAGCTTTGTGTTTTTTTTTTTTTTTTAAACTTTATTGTGCAGAGAGTCAAAATTACAGAAATGGGCCTACAACCACCAGGGCCGGCCGCTAGTTTGTGCCAGTCAATTACATAGCGTCGCAGAGCAGCAACTGATCTCCGAAGGCACAGCAGGAATGTAGAATTATTCTCGGCAACTCAAAAGTTAGACAGGATACAGACATTTTTAAATTTTGAAGAGAACTAAAAAAAAAAAACACCCCGACAAAAACAAAACTCAAGGCGAGAAACAATCTAAATGGTGCCGAGCGCCGACGGGGGGACCCCACCATACCAGATAAAGAATCAGGAGGTCAATAAAGTCAACCCGGGGGGGAGGGGAGGCAGCGGGGAAGTCAGAACCATCCACATAACAAGTACAGTATTCCGAGAACCCCAGGATTAGGGGGACAGAGGAATGTCAGAAGTATCTTCAAAAGGGGGCGTACAAATGTTACCTCGGTAAGCGTTCCATTGACCCCAAATTTTACCCCACGCCCCAGGCTTGCCCCGAACCAGATATACCGTCTTCTCTCTGAACATGCACCAATCCATGTTCTCCTTCCACACTGACACGGTGGGAGGCCGTCGGGAACCCCAAAGCTACGCGATATCCCTCTTTGCAATCATGTTCCCAAGTGCCGCCCACCGGGCCTGGGCAACGTTGTAATCATTAGGCTCCCATACATTCAGCAGACATCGACGAGCCTCAGGCAACAGAGCGACCCCAGTGACATCCTCCATCACCGCATGCACACGGCGCCAATAAGCCGCGACCTCGCGACACTCCCAAAGGATATGAAGGAAGGTGGCACTCAATCCACAGCCGCGCTTACACAGCCCGTCCGAAGAAAAACCCATCACAACCAACCGAGGACCCGTCACATACACACGGTGAAGAATTTTTAGCTGGACAAGACGGAGTCGGGCCGGAATGGCGACCTCCTTCGGGGAGGACAGTGCAGACTGCCAGTCCTCGTCGTCCAACTCCAACCCGTCTCCGGTCCAGGCCTCCCGAAGATGCACAAGGAGGTCCGCCCGATTATTAATTAACTTCTTATAAATTAAGGAAATCGTACAGATGACCATCAAGTATACGGTCCTCGAGTGGGGAAGCCGCGGGGATCGTGGCACCTGCCCCAAAGGCCGACAGCAGAGCGTGGCGAACCTGTACGTACCTGAAGAACTCCCTCTCACTCAACTCATACTCACTCTGAAGCACCGCAAAGGATTTGACCGCACCTTTCACCCAGAGGTCACCCACTCTGCTGATGCCAATCATATCCCAGTTCTCAAAGCCTTTCGTTGTCCAGAGGCATCCCAGTCCGTCCGACGCAAACAAGGGGGTCGCTCGTGTCAGGCGCTCATTCCAACCCATGGCAACATTAGCATCCCTCCACACACGTACTGCAATCTTAGTGGGTCCCGTTAGGTTCCTCCCAGCCGCCCGAGAATAGAGTGCTCTGTTGAAGTCGCCACCAGGCAACTGATATTTATCCATCTCGAAAGCCGGATTCGGACCCGGTGCGTAAGTAGCATGGTTGATAGCGGACAGCTGGGAGGCCCAATAATACCTCCTGATATCCGGGAGCGCGATGCCCCCGTCGTACCAGGGGAGAGTCAGCTTTGCGAGAGCTATACGAGTGCGACCATCCCAAATAAGTCTCCTCTGCAAACCCTCTACCTCCCGGAAATAAGCCGCCGGAATAATGTCAAAGGAGTTCTGGAGTGCGTAGAGAAATCGGGGCAGTGACATCATTTTAAAAAGTGCCGCTCGACCGAGTGGCGACAACGGCAACCTACGCCAGCGGGCCACATCCAACTTCAAGCGCCGAAGAGGAGGAAGGAGATTATGCTCATAGCGGACCGCCGGGTCCAACGATACATAGACCCCCAAGTACTTGAAACCGGAATGCGAAATTTGGATGGGAAACCTATTCGGCAGAGGGGGAAGGCCACCGGAAATGACATACACACAAGATTTGGACCAATTAATAGTCAACCCGGAGTTTTTCCCGAAAGAAGTGAGGACATCAAAAAGGACATTAAGGGATTCACGCGGGGAGGTGAGGTACAAGAGAATATCGTCGGCGTACAATGAGACTCGGTCCTCAAAGCCAGGGGCCCACTGAATACCCCGTATCGACGGTTCCCATCGGAGCCAGGCTGCAAGCGGTTCTAAAGCAAGAGCAAAGAGCAGGGGGGACAACGGACACCCCTGCCTAGTGCCCCTCCCGAGAGCGAAGGGCTGGGACACCCTCCCATTGACAACAACCTGAGCTAGCGGATCCGCACATAAAAGTCTCACCCAACTGATAAATCCCGCCCCGAAACCGAACTTCGCCAGTGCGGCCCAGAGGTATGGCCATTCGATCGTGTCAAAGGCCATCGTGGCGTCCAACGAAGCCAAGACGGCCGGCTCGGAAAGAAACTCCGCCCTGGCGAGAACGCCATGCAAACGCCGCAGGTTGAGAGCAGTGTTCCGGTGGGGAATGAAACCGGACTGATCCGGATGAATCAAGTCACAGATAACAGCGAGCAAGCGATTAGCGAGGACCTTGGCAAGAATCTTCGGTTCAGCGTTTAATAGGGAAATGGGCCTGTATGAGGCACAACGTTCACGAGGCTTGCCCTCCTTAGGAATCACGACTACGGTAGCCAGACGTTGGTCACGAGGGAGGGAACCGAGCTCACGCGACTCCAAAAACATATCACGGAGAAACGGCGCCACTTTATCAGGGCATAATTTGTACAATTCAATGGGCAAGCCATTGGGGCCCATAGCCTTACCTGTACGAAGGGAACGAATCGCGGCCGCGATCTCGTCGGCTGACAACGACGCATCCATGCATTCTCGATCCTCTTCAGACAGGCAAGGCAGCGCAATATCCCTCAACATGGAACAAGAGTCAGCCACATCTCTGTCGGACACCGGGGAGTAGATCACACGAAAATAGTCAGCAAAACACTCCACAATCTCGCCAGGGTCAGTCACACGCACCCCGTCGGGGTTCTGAAGCACAGGGACCACACGATTCACTCTCTCCTTCTTATCAAGCCAAGCAATCAGTTTACCCGCCTTATTCCCGACATCATACAGTCTACCTTGCTGTTCCCTGTACAATGTCTTGGCGGCCTCAGTGACAAGGGATTTGTATTCAAACTGTTTCAAGCTAAGGGCATGAAGCCCCTCAGGAGTAACACCCGAGTCTAGCTCAGCCTCCAACTCCAGTATTTCAGCCTCAAGCCCGCGACCTCCCCACTCCTAGCTTTCTTGGTCTCAGCTATTAGAGAGAGGGCCTGGCCCCGTATGACCGTTTTAAAGGCTTCCCACAAGGACACTGAGGACAAGACAGACCCCTCGTTCTCCAAGAAGTAGTGGTCGAGCGACTTCAGGAGGCTATCGCGAGTCTTGGGGCTACGGAAATGCCAAGGGTTAATCAGGGCGATCCGCCCCGCGGCCTGCGTCCCCGTATCGAAATGCAGCCACACAGGGGAGTGATCTGAGATGCCCCGGGCCAAGTGTCGAACCTCACCAATGTGGGTGGCCTGGGCCGCGGGCATAAGGAAGTAATCAAGCCTGGAGAGACTCCCATGCGCCCCGGAGTGGAAGGTGTACTGACACTGCGTCGGGTGCATCAACCTCCAACAATCCACCAGCCCAAAAGTGTCCAAGAACCCACCAAGCCATGATTGGGAAACGGGAAGGGTCCTGGGGGATGACGATCCAGGTCGCCAGATAGCACAGAATTAAAGTCACCACCCATGAAGAAAAGACTATCCGGGAGTTCCAGCAACATCCGACCAACATCGGAGAAAGTGGAGGTCTGGAGGCCCGGGGGGACATATATCGTGACTAAAGAAAGGGTCCTGCCCTCCCACCTCCCAGTTAGGGCGGCATAACGCCCTCTGTCGTCAAGGATGACATTGTCAATCTCTAGTGGGAGGGAAGACCGAACAAGAATACCGACCCCCCTGGAACCGGTGGTGAACCCGGAGTGTGCAACCAGGCGGTATCCCCACCTATTCATAGCATGACACACATTGCCAACCAAATGCGTTTCCTGCAGGAGTACAACATCAGGCGCCAGACGACGCAAATACTGTAGTACAACACCCCGTTTGATACGATCCCCCAATCCATTGACGTTCCAAGTTAGCAACCTCAACCCACTACCCCCATCCCCACAAGAGTAGCAGGAGTCTCCCACAGAAAGCAGGACACCGGAAACAAAGAAAGAACAAATATGCCGCCTTGAGAGAAAAAAGAAAAACCCCCCCAAACACAAACACCCCCACCAAAACCCGTTACAACTCCCCCCTCCCTGCACCCCTGCAAACTGTAAAACCACCCCAAAATGCAGTGTGCCTGTCGCCCTAACAATCCCATTCTACAAAAAGACCCCGGAGGAGGAGGAAGGCCAGCCACCACCCGCCACCCAGACGAGAGCTACTATAAAACAAAATATACAGGAGAGGTAGAACCCAACTGAGTAATGTCCGATTATCAAGGTTAGGGACCGAAAAGTCAATTCTGTGGAGGCTCACCACCCTCGTCACCGCCAGAGTGCCCCGCTCGATCGCCCCGACCAGGAAGGGAATCCAACCAGTCACTCACATTGTCCGGTCGTTCAAAAAAGAAGGTCCGCTCCTCATGTTCCACTCGAAGCCTGGCAGGGAAGAGCATCGCATACTTCAAGCCCAGGTCCCGAAGACGTCGCTTAACCCCCTGAAAGCCCATCCTCTGTCTCTGAACGAGTTGAGTGAAGTCCGGGAAAAAATTGACTGAGGAGTTTTCGAATTTCACCGGGCCGTGCACCCTCGAGGCCTGCAAGATCGCATCTCGGTCCTTGAAATGGAAAAGCTTGGCGATGATAGGCCTCGGGGGAGCGCCAGGCCTAGGCTTACCGCCCGGGACACGATGTGCACGCTCCACAGCAAAAAACTTGCTAAGTCCAGACGGGGCAAGATGGGTGAGGATTAGCTCTTCGATCAGGAGGTCAACAGAATGAGTCTCGGGATTCTCCGGAACACTTATGACGCGGATGTTGTTGCGTCTTGCCAGGTTCTCAAAATCATCCAACCGATGGGACATCAAGTCGGTTGCCGATTTCAGGGCGCCAAGGTCTGTTCGAAGTGCCGACACATCGGCCGTGAGGCTGGAGGTCGTCAAATCCAATGACTTCACCTTCTCGTTAGTTTTGGACCGGTCAGCCCTGATTAAAGTGACATCGATGGCGACCGTGTCAAGTCTATGAGCCAGGGCCTCATACTGCTGGCCGATGGTCTCCTTCATACCGGCGCCCATAATGTCCTGCAGGGACAAGTCGACAGGGACAGATGGGCCGTCTCTAGCATCCTCCGGGGTACTGCTGGAGAGCCCTGGGGATCCCTTGGCTTGAGTGTAGCGGTCCACAACGTTTGTCTGGAACTGTCCCCCACGAAGAGACGTCTTGGTCTTCCGCTTCTCGGGTTCACCCCTGCCCGTCATGGTGGGAGACGCACCCCGGAGGGGCCCGCAGGACCGAGTGAAAATGACCGCCGGTCGGCCGGGCACCAACCGGCCGAGAAGCTGGGCCGTGGGGTCCGGAGAAAGTCACGACTTGACTCAGTACTCCGTAGGGAGAAAGCAGTGATGACACCAGACTGGACTGGTCCCCGCCAGAGCGGAACAGACCCTCAATCAGACCGTGCCAGAAACCAAAAGCGAAACTGAAAGTGGGAGTACGCCCACTGGTGAGGTCCCAATGCCGTTGTTATTCAACTACGTCCCGGATCCACAGCTCGCCAAGTCCCCGGCACTGCCCCGAGATGGGCCTCGAAAGTTCAAAATGCTGTAATTTCGGTCCCCCAAGTCCGATTCAAATTCTGAAAGGAGTTATGGACTCAGTCTAGGTTCATCTTCAAAAGCCCGTCCAAGAAATCAGGATATCATCAGGATAAATTGCGAGGAGTGGCGAGGGTCCGGAGAGCCCTGTGCTCACGCGACCATCTTGGAAGCGCGCTAAGCTCCTCCCCCGAGCTTTGTGGTTTTAGGATATGACAAGGGACAGTTTTAATATTAATAAAGCAATAGTCAGTTCCATGGCACTGCAAGTCCAGTCCTGGGTCCATAGGCCTCCAGAGCCTGAGCCCCAGGGGCTTACTGCCCCCTCAGGTTGTCCAAGGCTGCCAGCTTCCATTTCCTCCAAAATGTCAGGCATAGGGGCCCTTATCTTCTCCCACCTCCTATCTTAGGTCCCATATCTTAGCAAATTTACGGGGGCAGCCCCTAGCCCAGTATATCCGTTCCTCTGCCTGTTTACATCATTACATATTGGATACCCAGTCTTTCAAAATTGAGGTCTAAGCACTCCCCCAATAATGTATCACATCCCGTTGCGCCAACGCCAGTGCTGTGTTACATAGGAGGAGCTCATATATGTCCAAGGTTATCTCCCCAACCCACCCAGGAGGGTCAGCCAGGCCCGGAAAGCTTCTGTTGCACCCAAGTCCAGAACACTCTCAGTTTTGGCCAGTACCAAAGTGTGTGAATAGATGTTCTCCTTTTGTCGCATCCACTCAGACAATAATCTATGTCACTATGACTCATGGTATGGTGTCTTGTGCAAGTAAAGTATGCTTGGTTCAGCAGTTTCAGTTGTATAAGCTGAAAGCCCACCCAGATGGCAACCTATCCCGGGTACCTGCAGGCGCCCCCTCACTCATAGTCCTCCATCCTACACAGGTATTCCCCCACTTCTCCATCAGCTTCTGCAATAGGACCTGATAGGAGTGTGGAATACAACTGGGATATCGCATTTCTGTGGAGTGGGGCTCCCAGCTCCTAAAACTCCAATCGGCTTTCATCCTCCAGGTCTGTTGCAGAATGGAGTGGACCTGCAGATATTGCAAGAACTGAACCACGGGCATGTCATATTGGATCTGTAATTTCACAAACGTCAGCCCCCCATATTCCCTCATAGGTTCCCCACCTGGGAGATCCCAATCCTATCCCTGAGACGGTAGCCTGACAGCCCCCAAAGCTCCGCCAGCTTTATTGAATCCAGAAAACGTGCCTCCAACATCATTCTACCCACCCAGCCCATTTTCCGCATGGCATTTCTCCAGGCCCTGATCACTGAGCCGGTCGGCTCCAGGAGGGACACAAAACTCCCTGTATTGTAAAGCCATCTTGTGAAACCGTAGAGTGCCAGTGCGCGCCGATCCGCCATCAAGGCCGGCTCCCTCTGGTCTACAAAGGACCAGTCTTTAACTATCAGACGGCAGGCTGCCCAGCAGTACAGCTTTAAGTTACGCAGTGCAATTTCCCCGTCCATTGGCCTCTTCAGCAACCTTCTGAGGGGGATCCTTTGAATGCCCCATCCCATAAAAGAGACCGAACCTCCACTGGCCAGAAGTATCTGTCAAGGACCTCAAATAGCTAATTCTGCAGCACATTGAGGAATTTTGGGAAGTAGGTATCTTGTACAAGACCGCCCTAGCCATCATTGAGAGGGGAAGCTGAGGTCAGTGTTCTATATCCCTGTGGAAGTTCCATAGGATGCATCCCACATTGTTGTGGTAAAACATTTTGAGATCCGTGCTCATGTATATTCCCAGGTAAGTGAAGCCAACGTCAATTCATACGAGCGGCTCGGGCCACACACCCCACGTTGTCCGCGAGGACAATAGAAATATGATAGGTTTCCCCAAGTTAATGCTTATCCTGGTGAATTGCCTAAAGATTCACAGCATATCCAGAACCCTTGGCAGAGACTGGTATGGGTCAGCAAGATAGAGCAAGACATCATCGCATAAGGCAAACCCGCATCCTCTCAATCACCATCCCAGCAGAGGCTCTGCATCAACGCATTCCGCTGAAACAAGCTCTCCAGCAGCTCCATCGATACAGCGACCATTAGCGGCGAAAGTGGGCAACCCTGTTGGGCACTCCACCTGAGATCAAATGCTGCAGACAACGTCCTGTTTACCCGTATCCTTGTCGAAGGCTTGTAGTAGAGAAGCCGCACCCATGCCTGGTACGTTGAGCCAAAGCCCTTGCTCTCCAAATGGGTCATCAGGTAAGGCCATTCCAGTGAACCAATAACCCTCTTGGCAATCAACACCAGCAGTATTGTTGGCTCCTGCACCTGAAACCTCCTAGAGAGGCAGCCAAAGAACTACCATAGATTATGCCGTGTAAATCTATGAAGCTTGATTGGTCCAGGGCCATCATGCTGTCAACGACCTGCAGGAGGCTGTTTGCTAAGAACTTAGCTAGCTTTCTTTCTACATCCAAGATGGAGCTTGGTCTATAAGATGTGCTTTATTCTAGTGGTTTGCCAGGTTTATGAAGCAGCACTATCTGAGCTTGCCCAAGATTCTGATCCTGCTGCAGCTCTCCCCGGATCAGGGCCTTGCAGTACATGTCATGGAGTGGTTTAATCATCTTACTCTTAACGCATTTAAAAAAAACTTATGGGGAAATCTATTAAGGTCTAGAAACTTCCCACCTTTTAGTTGGGCCAAGGCCTCCGCAATGCTTCTCTCCATTATAGCTACTTCCAGTGCGACCCTGGCATCTCTACTCAGTTGAGCCACCGGGAGGTCATGCACAAGCGAATGCATATCCGCAGCCTCAGTCTGGGAGAGGCAGGATGTGTGCAACCCCTGTAAATATTGTAGAAAGGTCTGATCTAATAGATAGCAAGCTCACTGACCCCAGGGTGCTTGCAAAGGAAGCGGTCATCTGACTCAGCACCTGCAGTCTACATGAAGGTACATGGGAGTGGCCCTATGGAGGGTGGTTCAGGTTCCCCCAGCCGAGTGAGGGGAGATCCACTGTGACACAGACAAGTCCCAAAATAGTGTAACATGCCCATTATAAGAATGGGGGGGGGAGGTTCTCATGTGTGGTGGCCTCGGGCACCCCACTTACACAATGCTGAATGGATTGCTCCCAGGTGCGGCACAAGCAGGGGGGCTCTGCCATTCCTAAGAGACTGCTCCCTAATGGGACTCCACAGGGGTGGCCAGTGTGGCTTTACGGGGGACAGTACCCACAAGCAGAGGGTAGAACATGCCCTGGTGTGCCTTGTCTGGCTGGGAGGTGGACTTGAGGTAAACTTGTGATTCCTGAGGGTGGGCATCATCACTTCCATGATGTCACAGTTAAAGGAATACTGGTCACTGCCCTAAGGTATACATGTGCCAGTCAGACCATGGTGGTGGGAAGACTGGTTTCTCCAGAGAAGCACACCAGACAGGTGTGTAGGGTAGTTCAGGCCCATGGTCAGGACTTTTTCTTCCCTACTTGTCTGGTGTCCCACGAATGGGTAGGGACATGACCCAGAGGAAGGTCATAGTTTTGCAGCGTGAATCTTTCTGGATTCACTATGCTGTACATTATTCCGCCATCTAGTGGTTGGGTCCGGAATTGTAGTCTTTTTTTCTCCTTCCTTTTTTTCGTGGCCCAGGTGGGCGTCAACATTCCACAATTTGGTGTGCTTTGTGACGTCGACGTGCTTCCTCCGGAAGCTCCCACCTTTGGTTGCCATCTTCAGATTCTTTTTTCCGCCGTTGGGTCTGGATCGTTGCCGAAGAGTTCCAGAGGTTTTGGAAGAGGAATCGATGAATATCACAGAAAATCGCCGAAAATCAAGCTTCGAGGCATATGAGCTGCAGATTATACACTGTGCATAGATCGCCATCTGGTGTTGAGCCCGGATGTTTGCAGTTTGTTTTTCCTGTTGGAAAGTCTTTGGAAGTCACGAGTTCGGTGACTCCTCCTCTGGTTCGTATTGCGCATGGGCTTCGGCTCCATCCTCAGATTGTTTTTTTCCGCCATCGGGCTCGGATGTAATACTTCGCGCTCCAGTTCCGAACTTCCCAGTTTACCGATCGACGCACAAATCCTCGCTCATCGAGCTTCTTCAAAGATATAAATCATCTTACTCATCTTCTCTTCGGCACTTCTTCGATTCCGGTAGTCGATGGCGGCCTTCGGGCCTATTCCGGCTCCGGTCTCGGCTGATGGAAAGAACTCCCTTTAAGAAGTGCCCTCAATGTGGGTCCAAGTTTCCCCACACCGATCTCCATGAGGTGTGCAACCTCTGCCTCTCCCCAGAACACGAGGCCCGAGACTGTCCCGCCTGCAAGTCTTTTCGCTCAAAGAAGACCATTCGAGATCGACGCGCTAGACGCAACATGGCGCACTCCTCGACCTCCGCTTCAATCGACATCTTCGGGGACGACGTCGAAGCTCCGGGACAGCAGGACATCGAACAGGAGGACGACGACCTCGTCAGCGCTTCCGAGGCCGGCGACTCAGATGTGGAGGACATCACCCCGGTGCAGCGGGTCGTGAGTACAATTCCCCCTCCCACGCCGATACCGAAAAAGGCTTCGGTCACACCTTCGCCTCCGGGCCTAGGCAAGACCAAGGACACTGCTTCTCACACCCCACCTTCGAGCCCGGTAAAGAAGCCTATTAAGCCTTCCGGCAGCTCGGGCTCGAGCCAGCCGACCACCGGTGCCGAGAAACACCCTTCGGCACCGAAGAAAAAATCAGCCTCCACCTCCACACCGAACCCGGCACCGAAGCCTTCGGGTTTGAAACCTGTCCCTCCGGCGCCGACCAAACATCACAAGACCCTCGGCACCGACACTCCTGTGCCGAGACCTTCTTCGGCACCGACCAAAAAAACTGAGGTTCCAAGGAAGCATGGCTTCGACAAACCTAAAAAGCCGTCGGCCCCGAAACCTTCGGCGCCGACTGAACAACCAGTGTCACAGGAGCTTTTCACACCGGATCCTTTGCGAAAAACCCTCACCAAGGATCCAAAGACTGGACACTTGACATTGTCTTCAAAAAAGAGACACTTGGACAAGCCAGCTCCACCTCCACCTCCAAAGAGAAAGGACATTGCTACCTCTCCTTTCAGGGTGCCTTCCCCACCTCCTCCTCCTCCACCCTCTCCACCTCCACCCCCTCCACCTCATCGTTCCCCCACCTTGTCTCCTGTCCCAGACGATTTGGGGGACCCTTACTATGATCCAGCAGATGTGCCACAAGATCCCACCCCTACTGGATCTCCAGACCCATGGGATGATTATAACAATCCGGACATCCCAGATGTCCCACAGGATGACCTTTATCCATCTAGGCCATCCCCTCCTGAAGATTCCTTGGGTTTTCACCATTTGTTACAACGGGCGGCACACTACCACGGGGTGGAGTTACATACCGACCCAGTGGAGGAGGATTTTCTCCTAGACACCTTTGACGATACACATAGGTCCACTGCCATTCTACCTATGTTAAAGGGCGTAATTAAACATGCCCCTGAGGTTTTTAAAGACCCAGTCAGGGCCGGGGTCCTAAACCCTCGGATAGAGAAGAAATACAAAGCCGCCCCCACAGACCCTTCTTTCATTAAAGGCCCTGCACCATTAGACTCCCTAGTGGTATCTACAGCTAGGAAGCGCTCAAATTCTCAGGCGTCAGGCGAGGCGCCCCCACCTGACAAAGAGTCCAAGCTCCTAGATGCGTCAGGGAAGCGCACTGCGTCACAAGCGGCCAATATCTGGCGTATTGCCAATACGCAAGCACTGTTGGCCCGATACGACAGGGCGCATTATGATGAGCTAGAGACCATCATGCACCATCTCCCTGAAAAGTACAAGACTAGTGCTAACGAACTTATTCAGGAGGGAAAAATAATAACCAATACCTCGATACGATGTGCCCTAGATGCAGCAGATACCGCCTCCAGGGCCATAAACACCAGTGTCCTTCTCCGTCGCCATGCCTGGCTCAGGGTTTCAGGGTTTAAACCAGAGGTACAAGCCTCTATATTAAATCACCCTTTCGACCAAGATCATCTATTTGGCCCTAAAGTAGACGAAGCCCTCGAAAAAATGAAAAAAGATACAGACACGGCGAAATCTATGGGAGCCCTACAAACACAGTCTCCCAGGCGCTCCTTTCGCCGTTCTTCCTTTTCGGGGCACGGGCAGAGGCTACTCCTCAGACGGTGCATCCACGTCCTATAAATCCCCTCCTCAATCTACCTTCACGAAGGGTTATCAAAGAGGCGGATACAGAGGCAATAATAATAAAGGCAGAGGCAAAACAAATACCGCCCGCTCTGCCACACCTCCTGCCCAATGACTTCCCCCCGCTCCCTCCAGACCATTCCACTCCGGTCGGAGGCAGACTACAACATTTCCTTCACGTCTGGGAGACAATCACCTCAGACAGATGGGTGACACAAATTATTCAGTCAGGGTATTGCCTAGAATTAACATCTGCACCCCCCAACATTCCACCCAGGCACCGCCCTATGTCGCAAGAACATACTGCGCTACTAACACAAGAGGTGATCTCCCTCCTGCAAAAAGGAGCAATAGAGCAGGTCCCCATAAATCAACAAAATTTAGGGGTCTACTCCCTGTACTTTCCAATTCCAAAGACGGACAAGGCTCTACGACCTATCTTAGATCTCAGACCTCTAAACACCTACATTCATTCAGACCATTTTCACATGGTAACCCTTCAACAGGTTCTTCCACTTCTTTCCCAGAACGATTTTCTCACCACTCTGGACTTTCACATCCCAGTACACCAGTCTCACAGAAAGTACCTCAGGTTTGTGGTGGACGGACAACACTTTCAGTTCAAGGTGCTCCCGTTCAGGGTAACAACAGTACCAAGGGTTTTCACCAAGTGCCTGGCAGTAGTGGATGCACACCTCAGAAGACAGCACATTCACGTCTTTCCCTATCTGGACGATTGCCCAATAAAAGCCGCATCCTACCAACAATGTGTGCAACATACCGCCGCTACGGTCCAACTACTTCACCAGCTAGGTTTCACGGTGAACCATCAAAAATCCCACCTGGTACCATCACACACAAAACAATATCTCGGAGCCACCATAGACACCTCAAAAGCCATAGCCTATCCCAATCCTGTCAGGATTGCAAAAATACAGGCTCTGCGTCAAAAATTCCTATGTCAACACTCTCTCCCAGCAAGAGTGTTTATGCAGCTCATAGGGATGATGGCCTCTTGCATCTTTATAGTGCCTCATGCAAAACTCCAAATGCGTCAACTCCAAGAGTGCCTGGCGTGCCAGTGGAACCAGGCCCAGGGACAACTGACAGATCTAACAAAGCGAAACAGCGTGGAGCCCTGTGTGCGGACTCCCAGCACCTAACCTTCATCGTTTCACCCTGGTCTAGCTCGTGCCTCCCGCCGCCGCCGCGCTAGTCACCCTCGAGGCCGCGGTCTGGAGGGAGACTACAACTCCCAGGCACACTTGCTCCAGAGGCCGGAAGCTCCCGCCCACCACCCGCACCTGGAGGCTTTTAAACCACCTCATCCCCCGCGTCGCGGGACCGCGCGCGAACTGCACCGGGCTAAGCCCGGGCAAAGGACGGGCCGTCTGTGGCCGTCCAGGGCAGTACGAGGCTGGGCTGGGCCACCCCCCTTGGCGGATTGTGCGAGGCGTAAGATCCGTGGCAAGACAGGCCCACTCTTGTGAGTACATTCCATCCTATTGTAGGGAAGTGAACTATTGTTGTATAGCACACCTTGCCAAACATTTAACATTGGAAAAAGATTAACACTTGCGGTTAGGTCAAATCACAAGCAGAAAAAGCCGGCTACACCTTCGACCACCCCATTGCCAAGTTTGACTGCCATAGACAAAATGCTCCAGAAGACTATTGGTGTTGTCGCCTCGGCAATTAAGAACACCGAAAGGCGTCTTTCGCTTCCATCGAGCTTACCCCCACTTATGCATCAAGATAACTTATTGGACTCCTTGCTCGCAACATCTTATGCGGGACTCCCGGGTACAGACTCTAAGGAGAATTGCATAATTGTGGACACAGCATCCCCTAAACATTGCTCTATGGCCAGTAGGCTTTCGCTAACTCCCACTATGCGAAGGTCAAGCGCGAACCGGAGCGTTGATTTTTCCCAACCCTTAGTCAATGAGCAGGCACACTCAGAGGGTATAGGACTATGCTCCGATATTGATGTGTCGACCATGGACAGGGAAAAAAGCGTCAGCATACCAATGCAAACTAGGGGACAAAAAGCAAAGCGAAAACAGAAACACACAGAGTCAGCACCAAACAAATGCAGAGACAAGGGTGGGCGTTATCAACTAAGGAGGACCCCCGCCCCTGTAGAGCAAAACGATGGCAATAGGGAAGCCCATCCTAGAGAGAAGGATTTACAATTTATAGATTCCAACGTAGTACTGGGGAACGAGGGGTTCTGGGGGAGGATGCAGACTTTGATAACCACCCTTTTAGGGCCAATCAACCAACAAATCCTTAATATAGATAAGAGGTTGAGGGCATTAGATGACCATGTGTTAAAACTAGGCACAGGGCACAATTCAATAACCACACCACATTTGGGGATAATTAATACAGATAAACCCCAAAACATTGAGGCTAGTAAGAAAAGTAAAGCCCATATTAATGCTCCTTTGTCAACATCGAAATCGAGCACAAGTAAAGATCTATTAAATGTGGGACCTCTACCCAAACAGGCATTCAATCCCAAAACAACCAAGGCAGTTAGTCCTGGAGGCGTGGATCAAATCACTGCTAGAAATAATAGGGTAACAACGAGACAAGCCACCAATAATGACCAAGTTCCCCTGACTGCTAAGTTGGATCTAACTGAAGCAACTAATATGACACAGATTCCGGCTCGTATTAGCCTACTCCCAGAGTGTGGGGCATATGTATTGGTTCTAGTTAACGTGCCAAAATTAAGGAAGGACCAAGAGGAAAATCCCACAACTCTTAAAAATAGAACTCTTCATTTTCTCTCTGTAAACTGCAATTTCCCAATGGAAGGAGCAGGGGAGATTATTCACACCCAAAGAGTAGGGTGGGTGGGCCCACTGCGAAAAAAGTTTGAGGGGGACTGCATAATTATAAATTTTAGATCCCCACAATGGGTGCAATCTACACTCGCAAAAGCCCCATTGCCTTCACCCTGGGAATTTAATACTACTTTGCTCCCCCTTGGATATTTTTATAGGCACCTAATAGATTTTAATCTCAACCCCGGGACTAACTCCCAAGTATATCAACTGGGCCAGAATTATAACACCAGGAACAATTATGGATTCCCTCACCGGGATTTAAATCTCAATTTTAGGAATGGCCCCCTATTAGGCCATCGGACCATATCCCAACCACACCTGATGTCACACTTACCTCTTCCTACTCCCCCCCAGTTCATTCCAAGGGAGAGACCTTATGGGAGGACTAATGTAAATTGTAACACGTCTCAGAATGAGCTGAGGTATATATACAATATCCCAACGTACAATCGATTTGAACATGCCTTTTCTAACTTAGAATGTCAGGATTGACTGGGGAAAAGAGAAAGAGAATGTGAAGATGTATTCAATGTTCATGGGGAACATTTACATCGTAAACAAATTAATATATCTCAGACTATGGTAGTACATGACGCCACCGTCTTATCCCCAGTCACACATGAGGACATAACTACCCTGCCAACCAAACTTAAGCAGAGTGTTAGGAACAAGCTCTCTGGCCCTTTTAGTCATTCTAATTTGTCAATCCTTAGCTGGAATGTTGCTGGCCTAGAACCAAGACTGTCAGACCCCCAATGGGTCCAGCTATTGGATGGCAAAGATATTATTATGTTTCAAGAGACATGGGCTGTTGAAAATTTACATATTGAGGGCTACCACTGTTTCAGTGTGACTACACAAAAGCCTATTTTTGGTCGTGCAGTGGGAGGATTATTTATAGGCACCAGGACATTGGTGGGTGGCACTATTAAAGATTTATCATAAGGGAACCCGAATATTCAGGTCCTTGAGTTGAAACAAAAGTCCAGGATTTATATAATTAATTTTTATAACAATGATTTCCTTTCTATACCCAATAAGAATTACATAGCACTCTCAAAGACCTTACAGAAATTGGAAGCTAATTTAGAATCAGAGGAGGAGATAGGGATTTTAATTGGGGGGGATTTTAACGCCAAACTTACAAAGAAATGCTGGTCTGAGGAGAATAATCATTTAGATCAAGCTGAACGAAGGGGTTCTGAATTAGCAAATATACTAAGTGAGCATATCCTCAGTATTGCTATGGAAACAGGCCAAATACCTAGCATGGATTGTGTCCCTACGTTCAGAGGGAGGGACTGTCGTTCAATTATCAACTTTATTTTTATGTCCCCTTACTTAGTAGATCGTGTAATACAATCCAAAGTGATAGAGACATAATTTGGTGATCATAATCCCCTCACAATTACTTTGCATCTAGGCCCCAGCCCCGCATATGCGAAATTAAATGGCGCAAGAGACATCACACCCTCTGGTGATAACCTGCGACTAAAATGGAGGGGAATTGATAGTGGGGCCATTTTAGAAAGCGTGAGAAGTGAACACCCTGAATTAATTAATTCCTGTTCACGTTTAGATGGGAATAGTTATAGAATAATTGCAGATTTTGGCAAACTGTGTTTAGTAATAAAAAATCTCCTGTCAATTCCACTGCAGAAGAAAGGGAAAGAACCAAGGTGGTTTGATTCCACCTATTCAACGGCAAACAGGGAACTTCGTAAGGTACTATCTACTAAGCCAAGGTGTATAGTAGAGGTACAGGCGGCTAGGAAACACTATAAATTAAAAACAACTGAAAGAAAGGCAGCATTACTGACAGAACAGTGGGAATCACTGGTCGAAAGTGCTAATCTGAAGAGCAGTGGCCCCTTCTGGTCAGCCGTCAGGAAAATGCGAGACATGGGCAAACACCTATCCCCAATTAGCTGTAATATAACCAGCAGTATCTGGGAGGCCCATTTCTCCAAAATATACGCCACTCCTTCCGAGGAAGTAATTATTTCTGGCCCTGAACAGCCGTGCAGTCTACAGATTGACCTCCATGAGGTAGTCATAGCCATTAGAGAGAGCCTTGGTAACAAGGCCCCAGGCCCGGATGGACTTAGATGTAATTAAGCACAGCCCGGACCTATGGGCACCAATTCTCCTTAATGTTTTTAATAGTTTGCCAATGGTGCCTATGCCTAAAACTTGGGCTACCAGCACCATAGTCCCAATTTTTAAAAAGGGCGAAAGATCAGACCCAGTTAACTATCGTCCGATCTCGCTCCTAGATAATACCTTAAAAATTCTTGGACGAGTTATTTATAACAGGATGATAGAATGGACTGAAGATATAGATCTATTGGACCCGTGCCAGATGGGATTCAGGAGCGGGGTAGGCACGGTGGAGCAATGTTTAAACCTAAAGCTGATAATAGATAAGTACAACGTTGCTCGATCGATCCCCATTTATCTCGCATTTATGGACCTTTCATCCGCTTTTGACCTAGTTAATAGATCTAAACTGTGGGCTATGCTTCTTAACTATGGTCTGGATGAGGCCCTTGTAAATTTCCTGGCTTACCTTCATACTGAACTTAAGGCACAAGTCAGGATTGGGGCAGGCGGCGAAGTATCTGGAGCCATAAAAATAGGTAGGGGGGTTAGACAGGGGTGCTTTTTAGCAACCCTGCTATTTATCATCTATATTAATGGAAACAAGTGACCAGAGACGTCCCAATTATTCAGGGGCATTCATTGCCAGTTTTATTAAATGCAGACGATGCGGTCCTCATGGGCCGCACCCCAAATGCCCTCCGTCTGCTTGTTGAAACTTTTGTTCAACACATGGAGGCTTTAGATCTGCGTGTAAATTTAAAAAAATCTTTTATCATGTCATGTGGGCCTGGGAAAAGGAAGCTCAACACTATAAACATAGGTTCAGATAAACTAGAATCTGTAACCTCTTTTCCATATCTAGGGTTGGTTTTCGCTGCGAACGGCTCATGGAGTGGGCATTCTGCCCACGCCATGGGCAAGTTCTCGAAAGCACCAATTCCATATTGAGCCTCTCCCGTCCAAAGAAAATAGGCGCCACTAGAGCTATTTTAAATTTTTTTAGATTACAGTGCATTCCAGTAGCCACATACGGGGCTGAGGTCTGGGGATCGGGGAAAAATTCTGGAATACAGCGTGAAGAAAACCGCTTTTGTAGGAAAATATTGGGCGCACCTTTCTCCGCTTCTGAATTCATTTGCCATAAAGAATTAAACCTCCCCTATGTTTGTGCCTTTATTAGAACTAGGCCAGCTCTATTCTGGATTAGGATCTGGAGGAATAACTCAGCAACCTTAACACAAAACATTATAAAAGACTGCCTAAAATGTGACCACGGCTTGCTAATACCTTGGCTTGCTGAAGTCTTAAAGACATTGCGCGCCGTGGATAAAGGCGATCTTTTCTGCGATCCAACCAGAATTGAGCCTAATGATAAGGTTGTGGTCAAACAAGCACTTTATGCACTGTTTAACTCAGAAAGAATGGAAAGGGAATTACTTAAATCCACCGTTGTCACATACATGGGGAATGACCTGTGTCGGCAACCACTACCACCCTACCTCACTCTCCCCATGTCCAATTGGGAAAGATCCTTGCTTTTTCGTTTAAGGGCAGGGTCTATAAAATTTCTGCTTGCCTTCCCTTTGGGTTATCGCCATACAACACAATATAACCCATTCCCGTGCGATGGTATTAGTACACAGAAGGATTTGCACTTCCTATTCTTCTGCAAATTTTATCTAAAATATATTAACTGGTTTTTAACTCCCTATTTTAGAAAACAAAGACCCCTTTCCTTGGGAGAGTCCTGTTCAATGTTACTTTCCCTGGATACAGATGAATTAATTTTTCGCACTAGCACTTTCTTGAGATTGATAGTACGTGTACGTAAAATGATGGAAAATCCCTGAAAATTGTCTTACGAGAGTTGTACTTTGAATTACTGTAAAAACGAACTTTTCTTATTGTAGTATTTTTATGGACTGTTTTTTGATTTATTTGTAAATGAATTGTTTTATTGCTGTACTTTTATGGATTTTATGGAACCCGAATAAAGGTCTTTTGAATTGAATTGACAGATCTGGTGTTGGTAGACGGTCGCACCCATCGCTCTCTGCAGTGGTGGAACACCACAAACCTTTCCAGAGGTTGACCGTTCCTGGACCCGGTCCCACAAATAATCCTAACAGCAGATGCATCGCTCTCCGGCTGGGGAGCTCATCTGTTACATCTCACAGCACAGGGCACATGGACGCCGCAACAGAAGTTACTCCACATCAACCATCTGGAGTTACTGGCGATCTTCCTCGCCCTAAAATCCTTCCAAGCGCAGATTTCAGGCAAGGCAGTCCTCATTCGCACAGACAACATGACTGCCATGTACTACATTCAAAAACAGGGGGGCACACACTCTCCACAGCTCTCTCAGTTAGCACAGAGCATATGGAGATGGGCAATTCCACAAAAGATTTTTCTCCTAGCCCAACACGTCCCAGGCGTACAAAACACTGTGGCAGATCTGCTCAGCAGACAGACGCAGCAGATCCACGAATGGGAACTTCACCCACAAGTTCTTCACCCGTTCTTTCAGAAGTGGGGGCATCCACACATAGACCTATTCGCCACCCACGAAAACAAAAAATGCCCATGCTTCACCGCCAGATATCCACACCCATTGTCCAAAGGCAATGCGATATGGATGAACTGGTCAAACAAATTTGCATACGCTTTTCCACCTCTCCCACTAATTCCATTAGTGGTGCGAAAGCTACAACAGCATTTCGTAACTCTGATCCTAGTAGCTCCAACATGGGCCAGACAACCGTGGTACACCACACTCCTGGAACACTCAGTAGTACCACACCAAAAGCTACGCCTTTCACCATGCCTCCTAACCCAGAACCATGGAGAGATCAGGCACCCGGACCCAGCTCAACTCAACCTTGCGATCTGGCTCCTGAGGTCCTAGAATTTGGATACCTTAACCTTCCCCCTGATTGCATGAACATTATCAGGGAAGCTAGACGCCCTACTACTAGGGCGTGCTATGCAGCAAAGTGGAAAAGATTTGTTGTTTACTGCCACAACAACGCAATCAATCCTTTAAATGTATCCATACAGCACATTATATGCTATTTACTCCATTTACAAAGGTGTAACCTAGCATATACTTCCATTCGGTTACACCTCACTGCAATTGCTGCTTATTTACAGAATAGGCAGCACCTCTCACTTTTCAAAGGGCCTGCCATCAAAGCCTTTATGGAAGGCCTCAAAAGAGTAATTCCACCCAGAGTGCCACCCTCACCGGTTTAGAACTTGAATATAGTCCTCACGCGGTTAATGGGACCCCTTTTCGAACCATTCATAAATGCGAGCTGCAATTTCTCACATGGAAAACAGCTTTCGTTGTGGCCATCACTTCCCTCAGAAGAGTTAGTGAAATACAGGCACTCACCATACAGGAACCTTTTCTTCAGATGCATCACAACAAGGTTGTACTCCGCACCAATCCCAAATTTCTACCCAAGGTCATTTCTCCATTCCATCTAAACCAGTCGGTAGAATTAAAAGTCTTTTTCTCGCAACCCCAAACAGTTGCGGAAAGAGCCTTACACACACTGGATGTTAAAAGGGCTTTACTTTACTACATCCAAAGAACACAACCTTTCAAGAAAACCAAACAGCTATTTGTCTCCTTCTCCCCACCACACAAAGGCAACCCTATTTCTAAATCAGGGATAGCTAGGTGGATTGTAAAATGCATACAGAATTTCTACCACAAAGCAAAACGAACGCTATCTGTTCCCCCTAAAGCCCACTCTACAAGGAAGATAGGGGCTTCTATGGCTTTCCTAGGGAACATACCACTAGATGACATCTGCAAAGCAGCGACATGGTCAACACCGCACACCTTCACAAAACATTACTGTGTAGATGTGCAAACCAAGCAACAAGCTAGTGTGGGCCAAGCTGTACTAAAAACACTGTTTCAAACAACTGCAACGGATGCCGGTGGTCGCCGCTAGGGTTGGGTACTGCTATATAATCTATGCACAGTGTATAATCTGCAGCTCATATGCCTCGAACGGAATATGCTACTTACCAGTATGCATCTGTTCTTGGCATGTAGAGCTGCAGATCTATACACGCCCACCCGCCTCCCCGGCTACCTGTATCCGTTCCAGTCTTATCTTATTTAGATACAATACACATGGGTTTCTTTACTGTTACTACTACGCTCCATCTTTCCCTACTGGTGAAAAACAATCTGAGGATGGAGCCGAAGCCCATGCGCAATACGAACCAGAGGAGGAGCCACCGAACTCGTGACTTCCAAAGACTTTCCAACAGGAAAAACAAACTGCAAACATCCGGGCCCAACACCAGATGGCGATCTATGCACAGTGTATAGATCTGCAGCTCTACATGCCAAGAACAGATGCATACTGGTAAGTAGCATATTCCTTTTCAATTACACTGGACTACAGGTCAGGTAACCGGAACGACGAGGGAGAAGGTTTACGACCTAGATCTCGACGTTTCTACGGAGAATGCGCTCGCAGAGGGCTCCCTAAGCGCGGGGATGGACAAAACACCGTTCAAGTTTTGCACAAATTGCCACCACAAGTACGCCCAGAAGGATCAATATCCAGTCTGCAACCTCTGCCTGCCGCTCGACCACTGCAGCGAAGACTGCAAAGCGTGCTCGGCGTTTACACCCAAGACCCTCAGAGTAAGGGAGAGGCAGAGAAGGGCGAACCACAACATGCAGGGGCGGGGGCCACCTCCATTGCTCCGAGACTTGGGTCTCTTCAGTGGGGAGGAGGACAACATCGCTGAAGGACCGGAGGACTGCACGGTCGTCGAGGTCCATAAGAAGACGTCGAAGGAGGTAAGGGAGTCGTCGACCCCTAAACACTCGAGCGCTACTCGAACGGGTGAAGCTGAAGCCCCGAGCGACACTCGTAGAAGTGAAGCTAAGTCCTCGAAGGGAGCTCTGCTGCCAAAACACTTGACGAAAGCAACAGCTATCAGGGACAGTCAGCCGAGCGGATCCTTCGAAAAGGACTCCCAATCGGCGAAAGCCCTCGAAAAACAAAGATTGTCGAAGGTTGCCCTCGAAAAGGACACCTCAGCGCCGAGAAAAGAAGGGCCGGCATCGTCGTCGACATCGACGGCCCCGAGGAGAAGCGCCCCACCCCTCGACGCCGAACATACTGCCGAGATGGAGAGGAAGAAGAGGAGGTTCGAGGCCGAAATAGCGAGCATCCTGCAGCGGAAAAAGGACTTTGACGAGAAGATGAGCCAATACACCATCCCGCCGAAACCCGCGTTCGAAGCCACAAGGAACGGCGAGGACCCGCCGAAAACGCCCGAACCAGTCGAGGAACTGGGAGAAGAAGACTACTATTTCGAGGGAGAAGGTGACGGAGATCTGCAATCCTACCAAGACTCAACGTCCTCGGAGGCACAAGACATAGAATGGCAAGATCTCGACGCCAAATAACCGGAAGAAGGGGTAGATACTTACCCTTCAAGGCCCTCGCCCCCAGAAGACATTGGGATCTACAACATGGTCGTACAGAAGGCCGCACAGACTTCTGGAGTGAAAATGGAGGAGGAGAAGCCCAAGGCATGTTTCCTCCTGGAGACTCTACTGCCTCAACAAACTAGGAGCCAATTCTTGCCCATGCTCCCGAGTGTGCAGGATCAAGGAAGAGAGGCCTTTAATGAACCAGCAGTATGCAAGCTGTGACCCCTAGAAATGAGAAAAAGTACAAACATTCTTCAAATGACCTGGCATACATCCAAGGGTCGGTGACAACAGACTCCATAATTGCAGCTACGGCTAGGAAGAGGTTCAATGTACCCACTAATGCCGGACCACCTCCAGACAAGGAGAGTAGGAGGATGGATCTCACAGGGAGAAAGGTGGAAAGAAAGTGGCAATACATTGGCGCATCGCAAACTCCAACACCCTGATCAGCAGGCACGCATACCAACACTGGGATGAAGTGGGGCAGCTCCTAAAGCATCTACCAGACCAGTACCAAAGAGCAGCTCACCTGGTAGAAGGAGGAAAGAACATGGCGAACACATGCCTAAAGTCGGCATTGGATGCTGCAGAAACATCGAGCAGGTTAATGATAGGAGTGACCGAGAGAAGACACGCATGGCTCAGAATTTCGGGATTCAAGCCAGAGGTGCAAAGCAACGTCCTAAATACACCTTTTAATGGAGAGCAACTGTTCAGCATGCCAGTTGACGACAAGTTGACGCAGCTCAAGAAGGAAAACGAAACAGCAAGGCCCATGGGAGCGCTGCAGTTCAGAGGAATGAGAAGGGGCACACCCACGAGTGGTAGAGGAGGCAATGTGCCTACCACATCGCACCAAACGTTCCAGCAGGGCTACCAAGGGAACAACCAAGGCCAGCAGCAGCAGGGACAGCAGCAGTAGAACTGGCAGTACTAGCATCGGGGACAGTGCTTTCGAGGGCGCGGAAATGGACAAGGACAAACAAGAAGAGGAGGCCAACAGCCCTCAACCAAGTGACTCCACCATGGAATAGGCCCCCACCCTAGAAACACCTTGGGTGGGTGGAAAGACAAAGAAAAAATGCAGCCGAACGTTCAACGACAAACAGTACCTCGAACACTCCACACTGGTAGGGGGAAGAATAAGAGACTTCATCCAGGAATGGAGGAGGGTCACATCGAACAAATGGATACTAAATATCATACAATACGGATACTGTATAGAGTTAGAAAGACAACCTCTGAACAGAAAACCAAGAAGCAAGGCTCTCAGCAAAGGAGCTCTCGCTCCTGCAGGTAGAGGCGCAAGAACTGCTCAGCAAGGAGGCAATAGAGGTGGTACCGCAAAACCAAAGGAGCAAAGGGGTTTACTCAACTTACTTCCTGGTGCCAAAGGTGGACGAAACACTAAGACCTATCCTAGATCTAAGGTTCCTGAACAAATTCATAAGAACTCAAAGGTTCAAGATGACTTGCCTACATGAGGTAATACCACAAATACAACAAGGGGACTTCATGGCTACTATAGATTTAAAGGTCGGATACTTACACATCCCCAGCAACCACAAACACATGCGCCTGCTAAGGTTTGTGATCAACCAAAGCCACTACCAGTTCACAGTACTGGCATTCAGCCTGAAATCCGCACCAAGGGTGTTTACAAAATGCCTATCAGCTGTAGCAGCACACCTATGAAGGCAAGGAATACACATATACCCCTATCTCAACGACTGGCTCGTAAAGGCAAGTACGTACAGCCAATGCAAACTACACATCCAGCAGGTTATACTAACACTGACAAGACTGGGATTCTCGATCCATTGGGAGAAATTGTCAACAGAACTAGAACAAATCAAGATATTCTATGGGGCAGAGATCGACGCCATACAGACCAAAGTGTTCCCCAACAGGAAGAGAACATTGGCGATACTGAAGGAAAAACATCATTACTGCAAGGGGCAAGTTCTGACAGTGAGGACGGCGAGCAAGCTGATGGGAATGATGGCGTCATGCATACACCTAGTCCAAATATTTGACTACACATGAGGCCATTCCAGGAATGGATACAACAGCAATGGTCACAGGCAACTGGGAGTTGGGAAGATCTAGTGGTTGTCACACACGAAGTATATCAGGAACTAGCGTGGTGGAATGAATAAAACATATCACAGGGGAAACCTTTCACACAACCAACCCTAACAGTAACTATCACGACGGACGCTTCCCAGCTGGGGTGGGGCGCGCACATGAACAAGCTCAAGGTGAGGGGGCTATGGTCGCAACAGGATGCGGTTAAGCACATCAATTGCCTGGAACTAAAAACAGTGTTCCTAGCCTTAAAAGCATTTCAGACGAAGCTGTACGGAAACAGGGCGCTGATCAAAACAGATAACACCACGACCATGTTCTACATCAACAAACAAGGAGGAACACAGTCAGTAGCGCTATCAAAGGAGATATGGACATGGGCCATTACACTGAGGATAGACCTACTAGCAATACATCTCCCAGGGAAGGACAATGTGGAAGCAGACAGACTCAGCAGGCAGACGTCAGCATCCCACGAATGGGAGTTCAACCAACAGGAATTACAGAAAGTATTCTGGAAGTAGGGTACACCGCAAATAGTCTTATTTGCAACACACCAAAATGCCAACACTTCGCATCCAGACAACCAGACCACCAGTCACAAGGGAATGCGCTATGGATAAGTTGGTCAAAGACATTTGCATAC
The DNA here is from genome assembly GCF_964204655.1 of Triturus cristatus. Lineage (NCBI taxonomy): Eukaryota > Metazoa > Chordata > Amphibia > Caudata > Salamandridae > Triturus > Triturus cristatus. Next base: position 299,542,280 of record NC_140590.1, on the reverse strand, counting down.
GCTTTTCCCCCCGATACCACTGATACACAGGGTGCTCAGCAAATGCAGGATCAGCAATTTATTATTTATTTTCGGCATTTATAAAGTGCACTGTCACCATTGCAGGCATCCTGGCGCTGACTGGATCAAGGGAGACGTAAAATGAGGCAAAAAAAACCGAAAGTTATCAGACAGAGGATTTGGGGAATAACCAGGTTTTGATCCTTCTCCCAAATGGGAGAAGTTCAGAAATATGCCTAATATCGGCAGGGAGCGAGTTCCAAAGCTTGGCAGCAGTTACCTCGAAGGATCTGCCTCCAGATCTAACTCTCTTGAATCTGGGAACCACTATCAGTTTGGCCTCAGAGGAGCGAAGCTGCCTGGCTAGAGTGTACCACGTAAATTTCGATTGTAGGGAGGCAAGGCCAGTTCCATGGAGCGCCCTAAATGCTATACAAAGGGCTTTGAATTGTACTCTCTGCCTCACCGGTAACCAGTGTAGTTTACTCAGAGAGGAGAGCCCGTGTGCTCTTCTCGGATGCCCCAAGGCCAGCTTAGCAGCTGCTGATTGAACCCTTTGGAGCCTGTCCAGCAGGAATCTAGGGGATCCCAGCAGAAGGGCATTGCAATAATCCAATCTGCTGAGGATGGTGCATCTTACCACTTGAACACGAGCATGTGGGGGAAGGAGAGGAAGGACTTTCCTTAGGGAACGGAGGATGGCAAAACAGCAAGCAGTAGTCTTATGGATATGCGTCTCCAAACTGAGCTTGTAATTTAGCATGACCCCTAGGTTACGCACTGATTCCACCGGCCGGACAGTGGTCCCCGTTTCAGGGGGCCAGAAATTATCAGGAAAGGGTCGGGGAATCTTAGTTCCAGCGCAGAAGAGCACCTCCGTTTTCCCTGCGTTAAACTGAAGGGAGTTGTCCCTAAGCCAACGGGAGGTGGCACTCAAGCAGTTGTGAAAGATCTCAACCGAAGAAGAGTCCTCACCCTCCAGCGAGAGGATCATTTGCGTGTCGTCAGCGTAGTTGACAATTTTAATATCAAAACTTTTAATTAGCGTAATCAGGGGTCTAAGATAAAGGTTAAAAAGGATTGGGCTAATTGCAGAGCCCTGAGGGACCCCGTGTGAGATCAAAGTAAAGGCTGACTGAAAAGGAGGGATAGACACCGCCTGCTGCCTATCCTGTAAAAATGAGTGGAACCACCGCACTGCCGACCCTCGTACTCCCGCCTCAGACAGCCGCTTCAACAAAATCTTATAGTTCACCGTGTCGAAGGTGGCAGACATGTCAAGCAGGATCAAAAACGTCACCTGCTTTCTATCTGCACGCCTTTGGAGTTCGTCCATAGCGGTGATAAGGGCGGTCTCGGTACCGTGAGCGGGCCGGAAGCCGAATTGATCAGCATCTAATAGTTGAAGACGTTCCAAATGATTGGAGAGGGTGTTGCTAACCCATCTCTCGACAATCTTAGCTGGAAATGGTAGCAGAGAGATGGGACGATAGTTTTTTGAGCAGTCCGGGTCTAGAGAGGGCTTTTTTAGTAAAGGAGATACTAGCGCCCGCTTCCATTGAGCTGGAACAGTCCCAGTCGCAAGAGATTGATTGCAAATAAGATGGAGGGATGGGAGAAGTTCCTTCTCAAATTCCTTCCAAATTTTTGTGGAACAGGGTCTAAGGGAGACCCCGAGGAAATCTCCCTGGCTAATTTACCGAAAGCTTCATACGTAAGAGGAGGAAACTCGAGTAAAAGATCATTAGAAGCCAGCGTTGGACCTACAAAAGGGTCCACTAAGGATCCCAATCTGAGATCAGGGGGAGGGATAAAGTCTAGCGAGACTTCCAAGTCCTTAATGATAAGCTCAATTTTTTCCTTGAAGAAAGCAGCAAGGTTCTCACAGAGTTCTTGCGAGGGGATGATGGAATTTTTGGCGCATTCCGGATTGGTGACACTATTCAGAATATTAAAGATGTTTCTGGAGCTGTTGGTGGAATTACAGATCGTGGAGGAATAATAATCCGCTTTTGATTTATTAATCAGGTTCTTATATTCACAAACTTTATTTTTCCACAGCTCCTTAAAAGTTTCTGAATAGTCATGTCTCCACCTTCTCTCGGCTTGTTTACAACATTGCTTCAGATCTTTTAAGGATTCATTGAACCAAGGAGCGGAGTCATTGCCCTTACAGCTGCGAGATTTTAAAGGGGCATGGACGTCAAGGATAGTTGTCATACCTGTGCAAAGTGAGGAGTAGTTTTCATCTACCTGTTTTTTCTCATCGAAGAATTGTTCCAACTGGAACACTACCCCTGAAGAGTGCAGACGAGTAAGAGCTTTCCAATCTCTACAGTTAATTTTTCTGGTCAACCCAGGAGCCTTATGATGGCCATCGTTCACGTGTATAAAAAATTTAATAAGTGAGTGGTCCGTCCAGTCCATAGGTAGGGTTTCCCCATCACAACTAACTGGGGATCTGCGAACAATAAATCTAAAAGATGTCCGCCTTTATGGGTTGCTCCGGTGACCAACTGAGAGAGGCCAAAGCTAGGGCAAGAGTGAAAAAGGTTATTGAGACCCGAATCGAGAGCGCCATTGCGCCAGAGATTAAAATCCCCAAGAATGAGCAGTTTGTGATGGAAAAGTGCGATATTAGTCAAGGTGACCAAGAGCGCTTGTTGATGCTGGAGGCTAAATGCCCCAGGTGGGCGATAACATACTATCCCGGTGACAGTAGTGCCAGGGTGGGACTGAATTGATAAACCCAACAATTCAATGCCAACGGTCGGGTCTAGGGCGAGAGTTTTAATGCTACAAGATGCCTTAAAAATGACACCTACCCCCCCTCCTCTCCCACTAGCCCTAGGGGTGTGTAGAAATTTATACCCAGGAGGACATGTAAAGCCGGGATCAACCAGGCAATCAGGGCGAGTCCATGTTTCAGTCATGAAAAGAGCATCTAGTTAATGAGTTTCAATAAGTAGCTGGATCTCAATACTATGCCTAGGCAGGGACCTTACATTCAGAAGGCCACATTTTACCAGATTGTTGCCCAGAAAATCGGCTCGCAGAAAGGCTGCATGTAATAAGGTGACAGTGCCTTTGTTTGCATGTAGCTTACCCAGTTGCAAGAGCGCCTCTCTGGAGTAGGGAGGGCCAGCTGGAGGCATGCTGAAGTCTGTTGGGCTAAAACAGGCAGCGTAGCTGGCGCAAGGCGCTACCTTAGCGCGGACGGGCGCAGACGGGCTTGCCTTAAGCGCGCCGAAGGGTGCACAAATGGCGCGCCCGCTGCGCTCGTTCGCTGCGCGTACGGAAATGGCAAATGATTTATGGAGGAGGAGAATAGGGGAGGGGGGTGTGTGGCCTCGAAAAGGGGCATGGCCGCAGCGAACGCCGGTGATGGCGGCAAGAGTGAACCCTGTGCAGCTTCCGCGAAAGCGCTGAAACTGCTGCGCGGCCTGGTTAGGAGCACACAAGTTGCTTGAAAGGTGCAGGAGGGAGCGAGGGGTGAGTAAAAACACAATAATTAGTGACACTCAAAGTTTTTTTTAAAGCAACATGTCTCTGATACTAATAGTACCTCAGTGGGCCAGACAGCCATGGTTCTCACAACTAGTGGAGATGGCGCAGGCACCAGCACACAGATTCCCAAAGTGAAGGGACCTGTTAACAATGCAGAACGGAAGGGTGCTGCACCCAGGGCCAGAGAGCCTCAGCCTGGCGGCATGGCTCCTGAAGACCTAGAGTTCGCGCACCTCAGACTACCAGCGAGCACAATGGCAGTGCTCAGGGAGGCAAGAAGACCTACCACAAGGAAATGCTATGTAGCAACATGGAGAAGATTCTCAGAATGGTGCATTAGAGAAAAATTGCAAAGAAAAATCACAAGGGAGTCAACAGTGCTAAAATACTTAACGCATCTACTGCAAAGTAAATTAAGCTACACATCCCTAAGGGTACACTTAGCGGCAATTGTGGCTTACACAAGAGGAGAAACGGGGAAATGTTTCTTCACCTCACAAGTAGTAAAAAGATTTCTAGAAGGAGCAAAGAGGATCGCACCTCCAAACAGAATGCCAGCACCAACATGGAACCTCAATGTAGTGCTGACCCAATTGATGAAAGCACCATTTGAGCCGATGCACAAGGCTACACTGCACATGCTCACGCTAAAGACGGCCTTCTTAGTGGCTATCACATCACTACGAAGCGTAAGTGAGTTGCAGGCGCTAACACTTCAAGAGCCCTAACTGCAGATTCACAGTGATAGGATTGTGATGAGAACAGACCCACACTTCATGCCAAAGGTGGTGTCTCGGTTCCACATCAACCAAACCATCCAAATACCTAGTTTTTTCCAAAAACCAACCACAAGCACAGAGCTGCACACACTGGATGCCAGGAGGGCGGTGATGCACTATATAGAGAGGACAAAGGCGTGCACAAAGACAAAGCAACTCTTTGTTTCCTTCGCAAGCAGTTTTTTGGGATGACCAGTTACCAAAAATACCATTGCACGATGGATTGCAAAAACCATACAATTATGCCACAAACAAGCAGGGCATCTGTTACAAGGAGCAGCTCATGCTCACTCGACGAGGAAGAAAGCAGCAACAATTGCGTTTCTGGCCAACACACCAATTCAAGACATTTGCCAAGCTGCAACATGGTCTTCAGTGCACACGTTCACTAAGCACTACTGTGTGGATATCGCAAATGAACAAAGAAGCCCAAGTGGGACAGATGGTCTTACAACACATATTCAGTAACCACTGCTCATCATCCACCCAGCCACCACAATAAGGACAAACCGCAACAAAGTCTATGCACAGCATAGTGAATCCAGAAATATTCATGCTGCAAAACATATAGTTTCTTACCTGTCAATGTAGTTTTACAGCTTGAAGACTTTCTGGATTCACTAGCGAACCCACTCTCCTCTGCCAGAAAGATGAGACAGGAGGAAAGGGATTAAAAATGAACAAGACTTTAGAAAATAAGAGGGAAAACAAGAATAACACAAGAAAAAAAGAATCCCAAGATGGCGACCAAAGGTGGGAGCTTCCGGAGAAAGCGCATCGACGTCACGAAGGACACCAAATGATGGTATGTCGACGCCCACCTGGGCCACAAAAAAAAAAGAATAGAAAAAAAGACTACAATTCCGGACCCGACCACTAGAAGGCGGAATAATGCACAGCATAGTGAATCCAGAAAGTCTTCAAGCTGCAAGAAACTATACGTTAGTCTCCAGATACCCATTGACTGCATTCTAGGAAATGAATTATTATCAGTGTAACAAGAGCAGGGATGGGCAGTACTGCTGCCAAATGAGAATACGAATACCCAGATGAAGGGGCAGGAGTTGGAAACAGACCATAGTGGGAGGATAAGTGAATCAGGGTTGCCAGCTCTTAGAATAGAGCACCCCAAAAATGATCCTGGTAAGGCCACTTCTGACCCGACGTGTTCCCTGGCGCGTCCCAGAGACAAATGGCTGTAGACCTGTGCTAGGCAGACTCCTCATGATACCGGCAAAGTGTGCGCCCTTGATGAGAGTGGGGGCTTGCCCTCGGCTGAGTGGCCAGTCTCAGGATACCACGCCTGAACTGGTGGGAAGAAGAGTGGAAGAGGTGTGCCTAACACCCGCAGCTAGTGCCCAGTACTCTGAGAAACTTCAGAGGTTGGATAAACTGCTGTGCTGCTCAGGGCAACCACCTTCACATAAAATCACTGATGTAGTGCAAGGGCAAAACTCCCTAAAGACTCCACCAGAAGGCAGGGTCACAGAACATGGTCAGGTGAGAAGGAGATCCAGGAAGGGGTTACTTATTTACTTAGAAGCATCAACGCTCTTGCGCGATCCTCCTTATTCCCCTTGTACCAGAAAATAACTGCTCCTGTGAGACTTAGAACGTTTGCGAAATCGGCAGACATGTCGAGCGCGACTGATTAGAAAAGCTACACCAACTCGTACTCATTGTCTGTTATTAAGAAAACTTACCTGCATTTGGAACCTCCCGAGCAAATTTCAGTATCTTCAGGTGATGCCCGTCTTCGCCTGGGGTTCCCATTGTCAATTTCACCAGTCTTCAGTGGCCTTCTTCAGCATTCAGATAACCTTTAAGGAAACCCAAGACCCACCCCACACACAGCCACTGCACCCAGTGGCCCCAGACCCCAGCAGACATTGCCCAACTGGACCATCCTTATCTCTGACGACACCCTCAGGATCATGAAGATCATCCACTCCAGAGCCCCCTTGAATCCCTGCCCTCACCACATCTTCAACAGAGCCGGCACCTCCATTGCACTAGAACTCTGCTGCACCATCAACTGCTCCATCGAGTCGGCCACCTTACCAGAAGACTGGAAGCATGCAGATATCAAACCCCTGCTGAAGAAACCCTCTGCCGACCCAGAACTACAGACCTATCTCTCTACTCCCCTTCCCAGCCAAAGTCATCAAGGAGGCCATCAATTGCCGGCTCTCCGAGTTCATTGAAACTAACCATATCATGTACGTCTCCCAATCAGACTTCAGAAGCAACCACAGCACCGAGATTATTTCACTTTCCTTCATAGGTTTCTCCATCCCACCACCAACATTCTACATAATGATTAGTGGGAAAGAGGGAATGGAGTGGTAAGCTCCGTCATTGTCTTGTTACCAGGGGGACCAGAGTTGAAGTAATAATCACATGCACACTCTCAACCTGATGTTTACTCTCATACATTTAACTGGACAATCCATCTGCGAGGTCATCTACTGACACAGAGAACACCCATGCACGACAAGACCAGAAAAACAAGAGCCCCAGAGAGAAAGACTTAATTTCTTCTCTCAATCCCGTTTCCCTTTCCCCCAGTGGGCTGTTTCATAAAGTACCTCTAGGTGTTGAGTCCTGTTAGTCCATGGGTGGAGATGGGAGCTTACCTCAGTGAACTCATTGTGCCTCCTCGAGATCGCACGCCAATAGTTTGTGCCCAGAATCCTGGCTTAAACCTCAGGAGCAAGTTGGGAACTTCTTGTCAGCCGCAAGGCTGGAAGTGAGACCTGCCTAACAGTGGCGGCTCCTTCATTAGGGTGTGTGGGCGTCGCCCCACTGCTTTCTCGCAGTGCGAGAAGGCAGAAACATAAAATGGTAAAAACTAAGGCACTCCCCCCTGCCCTCAAGCCCGACCGCCCACTCTCCCTTTTTCTCTATGTAGGAGAAAATGGCGCTGCGGGGGCGCTCTCCCCTGCGCCTCACAAATCACAACGCTGCCATAGCAGCGTACTGATTGGCTTAGGGAGCAGGAGGAGTGAGGCGGCGGTTGTGCGGAACTGGACTGGAGGATGGTACGTTTTTAAAAATATATAGATAGATTCATACCGTCCCACTCGAGAGTGTCCGCCTGCGCAGGGACAGAGTCAGTCACACGCAGAGGCACCGACCTGTTGCAGACTCTCTTGATCTCCCTGCAGGCTTCTACAGCGCAGGCGTTTTCTTTTTGAATCACTTGCATCATGCACAGCTTCCGTGGTACTTCCGGTTGAAAGTCTAAAGGCCTGGCCGTGATTCGAACTATAGATGTCTGAAGCAAGTGCATTTACCTCCTGGACTATCATGCCGGTGGCATCTTTCACACTGCTCTGCGGTCTCATTTGTAGAGGGTGACAGACGGTTATCGGCGCGCCACACACTACAGGAGCTGGTACCTGGGGGTCAGCGTCTCAGGCTGTGTGCAGCCATCTGGGGTGGTAGGGGGGAGGGGTGGCAGATCAGTGGTGAGGGGAAAAGGTCAAAGCTATCACAGTGACCTGCATTTATAAACATTCATTTAAGAAGGATGGGGTCCTGCTCTGTGGTGTTGTTTCTCTTCTAGTAGACATTTTAGAGCTGTTTACGTGGGGAAGGGGTCGCAGGACTCAGGAGGTGTATGCCAAGCAAGGCGGAGGGGAGGAGATGGGCGGCGGGACCGGTCTCTCTCGCACTTCTCGTTCTGCTTTTCTTTGACAGTCTGAAATCTGGACCACATGCTCTTATTGGGTCCACAGTTACTATTGTACAATCGAATCCTACTTAAATTACCAACCTTGGAAGGATGTAAAGCTCGGTCAGCCATGTCAGGATTCGATGTAAATGGGAAACCTGTCATGTACAGCGCTTGGAACTGGGGAATCATGTTCAAGTCTCAGCGTCGGCTTAAGAGCACCCTGTGATTCTGGACAAATCACTTAATCTCACACGGTCGACATAAGGCGCTGCATACAACTGTTTCAAACTTTGTAAAGCAAGGAGTGCAATATTCTGTGCACAAACTGCGCTGTAATTTTACCCGTAGCTGTACAGGGCTGCAAGATACTGGCAAAGTTAGGTTCCTGTTGTGTCATTCATGCATTTTTTTTAGGAGCTGCAGTGTAGTTCAGTTCATCTTCGTGTGCTTGGTACTGTTGCTTGCCTTTAGAATAGCTATAAGTGCCTGGCACAGCCGTCAATAGCAGTGCCCGGCCTCTGATGTTTTTTTTAGATATTTGGCTTTGCTATTCTAAGTGCCTTACATACAGTTACAGCTTTCAGCCTTGCTTTTTCTCAAGGCACTTGACTCGGATTATCAGGGTGCCTGGAGGTTCTTCGGTTAGTAATTTTGTGCATTAAAGGGTGCTTGTTTTTTGCCACTAGTTGGCTTTTGCATCGTTGTCTACCTGCTTATTATGCGTACATTGAGCCGCCTGACCGACCTTCAGCGTGCCTAGTGGTGCTTAACTTTACTCTCCTGAGCGCACTTGTGTCTGTCTTCCAAAGTGTTGAAAGCTTCCTTCACTGTACCGAACACATGTAGTCTTCACTGCCATTATTAGTGTTTTGAGGCACCTGTGTCTGAGTGCCAAAGGAGCTTACCTTTGTCATTAAACTGCTTAGAGGTGCTTGACTGTGCCTTTTGAGTACTTTGAGGCACTAGACTACATAGTACATTCGAGCAGTAATTATATACATATATCTCACAATACTCCTTGATGCTTCCAGGCGCTTTATGAGTTTTACTCCAGACGCGACTATGTGCCCCATTCTGACGTGTGCTACAAAGCCTCATATCGCAGTGGTGTGCGCTGGAAATGCATGTGTCATGGCATGGTGGCTGTTTGTGCCTCATCCCTTTGGGAGTCTAGAGGATTAAGGGAATTGTAGTCTTGTTCAAGCTCAATTTGACTTATACACGCGAGGGCTATTAAACAAAAAACACAGGCTTGTGAAATGAGTGGCAAAGAGGCATCTGTTAATTCACCTGATTAACTAAAGAAAATGAATTAAAGCACAGTGCAACCCTCTTTATTAACATTTTCTCTTCACATGGTTAAACATTGCGAACCAAGGATCTATAAGAGAAGCATATTGGCCACTTACGAACAACACCAAAATGCTTCCCACTATACCATTCATCCAATAGGTTGTTCAGGCCTCACACATTTTGTCCAGCATAGCCCATATTGGCCGTACTACAAACAACACTCTTCCAAATATACACCCGGAGATGTTAGAAATTACAACCGCAGTAATGCAAGATTGAAACCACATATAGGGCCATATGTAGGAAGCCCAATACCGGTCGGTAACGGCCGATTTTCGGTAATTATCCCGTTACCGACCGGTATTCAGGCTTTTGGTATGTAGGGGGCACATTTCAGGATTCGGTAATTTACCGAATCGGTAAAATTACCGAATCGGTAATTTTACCGATTCGGTAAATTCCGAATCCTGAAATGATATGTAGGGGGAGTGTGTGGTTGTTGTGGGGATTCGTTATTTACCACCAACTAAAAGTTGGTGGTAAATGACGAATAGCTGGAAAAAAGCATTTCTTTGCACTTTGAAGTGTGCAATGTGGCAGACATACATGCCCTTAGGGCATGTATGTGTGCCACATGTGCACACATGCAGGAATCAGGGGTGCAACAGGGTGTCACTGTGACACCCTGCCACCCTTGATTGTGCTCCCCCCATTACCGAATCGGTATTTACCGATTCGGTAATGGTAACTGGCTTCCCATTGATTCCTATGGGCCTCCTGGCCCATAGGAATCAATGGGAAGCCAGTTACCATTACCGAATCGGTAAATACCGATTCTAAATTACCGACCCATTCCGAATCGGTAAATATTACCGATGGATTACCTACATATCATTTACCACTTCATAAATACCGAATCGGTAAAATTCGGTATTGATGAAGTGGTAAATGTTAGGCTACCTACATATGGCCCATAGTGCTTAAAAAATTCGACCCCAGAAAATAGAGAATAAATGATACATAGAACTCTTAAGTAGTTAGAAGCTGACTTTCTTATTCGGGGGCTGTCATGATGATGAAATACAATTCAGAGCACAATAGCAAACCGAACATGAAAACATTAGTACATATCTGACAAAATCTGGAAGCAAAATAAGTATATCCGTATGGTAAACTATAGGTTCTTTTTAGATGGTCATGATGTCATTGGAATCGGGAAGAAGAGCTTTCTTAAGAGATGACTTAGGACAGCTTTCGGGAAAGGTGCAATAAACCAACATAACATGGGTAAAAATAAGATCAAGAAAAATGTGTCACGTTTGGGAGGAAGCTGTTTTGCAGACCCAGTTGGTTCAAAAGTTTTAAATAAAAATGTTCCATTTATAGTATACATATGCAAAGATACACAAAACTACACATGCCTACCTGAGGGTTCCTTATTAATGCTATCAATAGAGGCCTGGACCAGCAGGAAAAGCATACTATTCACAGCTATATGAGACTCTGTGAGAAGTTGGCCTGGTATATGCTGTTCACTAGTTAAAGTGACCACCTTGTACCATGTCAAGCAACCCTTATGGTGTGGTTGTAAGTCAACCTTTTCGGACTAGCTGCCCTAGTGGTAGCGTAGGCTAAGCAGTCTTGGAGGCTAAACTCGTTAAAGCGTGTTAAGCAAGCTGTTTTACCATATGTAACCCCCCTTTATACCAATGAAAGGACACCACACAGATATATATTCAAAATATATATGTATTTATTACTCAAAGTATCCCCTAGACTCTTTATGAGCACAGGAGCACAAATCGTTAAACAAGAAAGTATTACAATATACAGAAGTTGCACTTTATATGGATAGGCCCTGGTGGCCGATCAAACCATATACTAAAATAGTGGTATAAGTACCACAAACAGGAAAGGGAAAAGGCCTAGGGCCTCTAGAATCGCTGGGCCTACAAGGAGCTAACGTTAGTTAGTGACCAGGAGGTCCACGGGTCGCGTGTGCAGTGAGGAAAGTTACACGCGGGCTCCCATAGGTTTTCAATGGGTGCGTAAAAGTTCAAAAGTTACTGCTAGAAGGGTCTTCTGGATGGACTACGAACTTAAGACTTAAAACACAGACACTAGAGATGTTTCTCTACACTTGGGCACCGGAGTGCCAGCTTTACCTCACCCACAGGAAGCGGGTGCATAGGTCTCGAAGTGCGTCGGCTTTCGTCTATCAATTCAATGGAGACTGATGACAAAGATGCTGCAGGCGGTCGGTCCAGAAGAGATGCGGTGGATCCAAGGGTGGATCGGAGTTGTAGAAGACCTGAAAGCAGAGGGGACAGTGATCACAGTCACTAGCCAGTGACCGGCGTGGCACCAGGTAGGTACCAGGCGATGTCGGGTGCAACCAGGTGATGAGGTGTAGCTTGTCTCCGCAGCCACGTGGTCCCTGAAGGTCGACGACATCCAGGAGTCGGGTCATGAACTGTCCCACGCAGGCTCTCGCTGTCGGCGGTGTCGGCGACTCGAAGGAAGCAAACAAGCCTTGGCAAAAGCAGAAGTTGTGAAGAATGAAGAAAGCTGATAGTTCTGACCAGTAAGGTCAGAGGGGCTGCTCCTTTGGAGAGCAGCAGGGGCCAGTCTGGAGCAACCAGACCAGCGTAGTAGTTCTCAAGGTTCGTCGCCAAAATGGCCACTAGCCAATGGGCCAGGGACCGGGCAGGCGCGTCGAGATGCAAAGTGCAGAGGGGCCCCACGCAGATCGTGGAGATGCTGGAGGGCTCACCTTCGGTGCAGATGCTGCTCGGGTGTTGGGCATCTCAGGACCCAAAGCACAACTTGGAGGGAGCCTCTGTTGTCGCGCTTGCAGCTTGTCGTCGGTCTTTCAAGATGGCCGGCTCCACGTGTCTCGGTGCCTCCACGGGTTCCTTTTTTGCAGGGACTGTGGATTGGGCTGTGAGAGGTCTGGAGGTCCAGGTCTTGTCGGGCTCTGGGCTCGGGCTCCGGCAGGAGGTGGCGGCAAAGCAGACGTCGAGTAGCTGGTTGGTGCTTGCGTTAGCAAGATGGTCACTCCCTGACCATAGGGGAGATTTCCTTCTGTCCTCTGTGCGGCAGAGCATCGAAGTTCCCGTCTTCTTCTTGTAGTTAAGTTGATTCCAGGATGTCTGAAGTCTTAGGACAGAGCTCCTACCTTTAAGCGGATTCTAGGGGCCGGACTACCTGCTAGGTCCCTCCCTAAGGGTGGGACCAGGAAGGGGGGTGGTTACACCCCCAATCCTTTGTCCAGATCGCCCCAGGTCCGGGGCTGGTGTGCCCCAGGACCGGTTTGAATTGGCATATGCACCGAGGCTCCTTGTGAGCCTCAGGCATGTCTGATTCCATTCAAGCCCTACCTGACCAATACACAAAATCCTGTCTGGGGTGGTGCACGCACCTCCCCTGGCAGGAAACCCTTTGTCCACGTCTCCCAAGCTGGAAGGACTCCCAGCAGCAGGAGGGCAGACTTGTGTCTGTGGTGGCAGCATCCATTTTGTGGAGCTGAGGCTATGTCTGATTTTACCCGGGTTTCAGGTACTGTACATGTCGTGTCCCTCTAGAAGGGTGGAATGCTAACCCCGTCGCCAGAATTGGCGAGGGGTTAGTATTCCAATTCGTATGACACCTTACTCGACATGTTTTGGTAAAGCCAAACCAAAGATAGCATTTAACCGCGAGGTTCATAATGCACTTAAGAGTATATGGTATGACGATACCTGGAAACGGTAGAAGGAAGTTGTTCCGACCACTGCAGACAGGCTCAGCTCATGCCAGAGCACCATCTCACATGGAACCAAGCACTCTGCCTTCAGGATTGTCAAGGCCTGCCATAGGAGTGACTTATAGGTTAACATGTGTCCCATTTAAGGTTAGGTATAGGTATACTACACCTAAGTAAGAGGTGGTTACACCAACTTACCCCAGCTGAGGGATCAGCCAGTTGTGTCAAATTGCTAGGCCAGGCCTGGGGTGGCATAATACATGCTTCAGCCCCTGGCAGGCCTTAGATACACCAATGCCCTGGGTACCTAGTATACACTGGTACAGGGGCTCACAGGGTGATCCAATTCCAATTGGTTATGCACCCATAGTGCATAGTGTCAATTTAGTAGAGAGAACAGCAGGCTGGGGGTCTGCTTAGCAGGCCCACAGCCTCACAGCCTCAATATGTCAAAAACCAGTGAAGCAAAAAGCAAACATTTGGGGTGACCATAGGATAGCAGACCCTACTCTCCTACAGACTCCTAACTGGAATTTATTTCATGTTGGATGTACCGTGGTTCTATCCAGTATGATTAAGAATAGTTTTTGCTACTGCGGTACCAGTAAATTGTTGTTCATTTTTGTTCCATATTCCCAGAGCATTCTCACCATGTGTCAAACTTCTATATGGTCTCTTAGCTCCCGCAACTCTAAACAGTAGTATTGACTGACCTTCTGGTTTGCTTGAAAATGCACCATTTGCCCACTTTTTTTCCAAAATTTTCTCAGGGGAGAGCCCCCCGAGTCCCCCGTAGTTGGTTCAGGCTCGCACACTAGGTTCACTCGCCGCAGTGAAGTACGACAATTGTTTTACGCATCACCACTTGGCTGCTGCCTAAGGCCCTTGATGTCAGGTTACGCTCCACAGGATCCAGTTGCAGCATAAAATGGTCCTCCTCCTGATATCACCAACACCCCAATCAGTATGCAGGGTGTTCGAGGGATCAGGCGGGGGATAGGATAGGGAAGGGATGGAAAGGGAATAGAACCTGTAATAACAACAATGTAAACAGAGTGCAATTACACCTACTCTCATTAGGTCTCACTAAACATTCACGTGTATATATATATATACACCTTGTGCGGGATATAGCGATCTACAATCCTAAAGAGTGTACCCAACGTCTGTAGCTTGAAAGCATATCTGAAACACAAAACCAAGAATCATTCACAGTCTTACCATATGCCAGTCAAGCAAAATCGAACAGTACTCAATCGTCCATACCCCAGGTTCTAGTACAGCAGGAGTCAAACAAAAGGCAGGATTGGGGTGAACAGGGCCAACCTCCCCTGAATGGTTCTTCCTCCAGGAGAGTATGAAAGCAATCAGCTTTTCCAAGGACAAAACAAAGTACACAACAGTACCAGTACCGGTACGAAGGAAATGAGGTTATTTTCACCCCATAGCTCAGTTACTCGTCCATGCCCCTATCCTGATAATGCAACAATACTAGGGTGCCGATTACGATCCTGTAAAAACCAGGTACGAACCGTCGGACGGAGCATATTCTCCGTCCGACGCGTACCCGGTCGGAACAATATACAAACATGGGAGTATGATTCGCACGGAAATACTATTTCCGTACGATTCGTACAAAACACCGACCGACGAAAATATACATACAAATGTGATCCGGGAAAGTGCCGACGTGACGTCGGGACGCACGCAGCCTGCATTTCACGAACCAGGAAGTACGATTCGCACCGACGTCATCCCGCACGGAGAATATTTTCCGGCAGCCAAAAACTGCCAGGAAATCAGGCCGACACGAACAAGGAGTACCTGCACGCGACGGACAGACATGGACCCGAACCTACGTGTCATCCCGGCCCTCATAGCAGTCGACCTCCTCTACAGGTTCCGACGCAGACGCCGCAGAAGGTCAGAACAACAAAGGGAGGGGGGAAAGCGGGGGGGGGGGCAGAAGCAGGGGCAGGCCACAAAACCCCCACCCAAGTCACACAGCACACATGCCCTGGACATACCTGACCCCCAGGCCCTGGTCACTACGAGGGGGTTGGCGCGTGTCCAGCAAAGCCAGCGTCCGCCACAACGGAAGTGGTTGACGACGCGAACCGGTAACACAACAATACAGGTACGCCCCGTACCCATGCCTTAAAAGCGTGGGTACGAGTCGTACCACGCCCACACCTACGTCACCCCAACAATGGCGGGACGGCTCGTACCCACGTGGCAAAGGCCTGGGTATGGCCCGCACAAGCATTCCACAGCGTGGGTACGGATATGTACGGACCGTACCCCCACCCGCGTATACATGGAGAGCACCCCCATCCCAACAGTGTACGTACGGACCGTACCCCCACCCCCGTATGCATGGAGCGTATCCCCACCACAACAGTGTACGTACGGACCGTAACACCACCCCCGTATGCATGGAGCATACCCCCCTCCCCAACAGTGTACGTACGGACCGTAACACCACCCCCGTATGTATGGAGCTTACCCCCACCACAACAGTGTACGTACGGACCGTAACACCACCCCCGTATGCATGGAGTGTACCCCCCACCCCAACAGTGTACGTACGGACCGTACCCCCATCCCCGTATGCATGGAGCGTACCCCCACCACAACAGTGTACGTACGGACCGTAACACCACCCCCGTATGCATGGAGCGTACCCCCCACCCCAACAGTGTACGTACGGACCGTAACACCACCCCCGTATGTATGGAGCGTACCCCCACCACAACAGTGTACGTACGGACCGTAACTCCACCCCCGTATGCATGGAGCGTACCCCCCACCCCAACAGTGTACATACGGACCGTACCCCCACCCCCGTATGCATGGAGCGTACCCCCACCACAACAGTGTACGTACGGACCGTACCCCCATCCCCGTATGCATGGAGCGTACCCCCACCACAACAGTGTACGTACGGACCGTAACACCACCCCCGTATGCATGGAGCGTACCCCCCACCCCAACAGTGTACGTGCGGACCGTACCACCCCCGTATTTATGGAGCGTACCCCCCACCCCAACAGTGTACGTACGGACCGTACCCCCATCCGCGTATGCATGGAGCATACCCCCCCAACAGTGTACGTATGGACCGTACCCCCACCCGCGTATGCATGGAGCGAACCCACACCCGTGTATGTTCTAAGCGTACATATCCTGATATAGGAAGGTTGGGTGCAGAGTCCTCCCAGCAGTGCCCGGACATAAGAGGGGTGTGTGCAGAGTCCTCCCAGCAGTGCCCGGACATAAGAGGGGTGTGTGCAGAGTCCTCCCAGCAGTGCCCAGACACAGGAGGGGTGGGTGCCTAACACTCACAGCAGTGCCCAGACACAGGAGGGGTGGGTGCCTAACACTCCCAGCAGTGCCCAGACATAAGAGGGGTGTGTGCAGAGTCCTCCCAGCAGTGCCCAGACACAGGAGGGGTGGGTGCCCAACACTCACAGCAGTGCCCAGACACAGGAGGGGTGGGTGCCTAACACTCCCAGCAGTGCCCAGACATAAGAGGGGTGTGTGCAGAGTCCTCCCAGCAGTGCCCAGACACAGGAGGGGTGGGTGCCTAACACTCACAGCAGTGCCTAGACACAGGAGGGGTGGGTGCCTAACACTCACAGCAGTGCCCAGACATAAGAGGGGTGTGTGCAGAGTCCTCCCAGCAGTGCCCAGACACAGGAGAGGTGGGTGCCTAACACTCACAGCAGTGCCCAGACACAGGAGGGGTGGGTGCCTAACACTCCCAGCAGTGCCCAGACATAAGAGGGGTGTGTGCAGAGTCCTCCCAGCAGTGCCCAGACACAGGAGGGGTGGGTGCCTAACACTCACAGCAGTGCCCAGACATAAGAGAGGTGTGTGCAGAGTCCTCCCAGCAGTGCCCAGACACAGGAGGGGTGGGTGCCTAACACTCACAGCAGTGCCCCTGCAAAGAAAAGGGTGGAGTACCCACAGATCCAATGCCCACAAATGTCAGTCAGGTGCACAAAGATCCTGCAGTACATGTACCACATGTGTGCGAGGCTGGGAGTATACACATGCATAGCGCCGAAAAGAAAACATGTCCACATGAAGTCATGTCAACAGTCTACATACACAAGTACAGTGACCACCAAGGACGCCACGAATGATGCAGGTGGAGAGATCGCTCAGCATGCATGGCCAAAGTCTAACGAGTCCGTCACACACCCAGCCAATGTAGACACAGCTCAGCACCACATATTGGAATGACCCTGCAGGGAAGATGTCAGGTTACACAGAGGAAGGAACACACCTTGGGACGATGTCACCATGCAGTAACTGCTTACATGAACAAAGTTATGTAGCCAACAGCTTGTGATGGCACACAGATACCAGGGTCCACCCTATGACCAGCACAAGACTACAATTCCCACACACCCAACACATTATCACTGTAGGAAGGTGGATATCTGACTAAGGTTACCCCCAACTTTTTGCCTAGTGTCTAGCTGGTTTTTCGACTTAGTTGGCCTGAGATCCTGCCATTCAGGGTCTCAGGCTGTCTGCTCTCTCCTTAAAATGGACTCCATGTACCCTAGGTGCATACACAATTGGTAAGGATCACCTTATTGGACCCTGTACAGTGTACCCTAGGTACCCAGGGCATAGGTGTACCCTAGGCCTCCCAGGGGCTGCAGCATGTATTATGCCACCCCTGGTCTGGCCTTCCAATCGGACACAACTGGCTGATCACTCAGCTGGGGCAAGGTCGTGTAATCACCCCTTGCTTAGATATAGTATATCTATATCTACCTTATATATAGACATATGTGTACCTATCAGCCACTCCTATGGCAGGCCTTAACAATCCTGGAGGCAGAGTGCTTGGTAACATGTGAGATAGTGCTCTAGCATGAGCTGAGCCTGTCTGCAGCTTTCGGAACCATGTCCTTATAGCTGTTCTATGATATAGCCTACCATATACTCTTAAAGTGCCTTATAATCTTAAATGGTTATGGTAACTATGGTTTGGCTTTATCAAAACATGTCGTGTAAGGTGTCTAACACTTTGGAATAATACCCCCATACCATTTCTGGTGATGAGGATATTATTCCTCCCTTCTAGAGGGAGAGACATGTTAAAATCCTACTTTGCTGTTTAACTCTAACCAAAGCCTCAGCATCACAAAATGGATGCTGCTGCCACAGACACAAGTCTGACCTCCTGCTGCTGGGAGTGATCCCGGCAAGGGAGGCTTGGACAATAGGTTTCCTGCTTGGGGAGGTGCTAGCACCTCCCCAGACAGACTTTAGTGTATTGGGGCAGGGAGGGCTGAAAGGAATGAGACATGCCTGGGGCACACAAGGTGTCCCATGCATAGTCCAGTTCAAACCGGTGCTGGGGCACTCCAGCCCCAGTCCTGGCGCGAAACTGGACAAAGGGAAGGGGGTGTAACCACCCCCCTCCCAGGTCCCACCCATAAGGCGAGACCTAGCAGGTAACCCAGCCCCCCAGATTAGTATAAGAGTGGTAGCTGGGCCCCAGGAGATTAGATTATCCTGAACCTGCAACTTGAACAGAAACTCTGGACCTTCGACATTCGACGCAAGAAAAAGACTGAAGAATCTCCCTTGTGGCCAAGGAGTGGCTACCCTGTGCAAACAGGCACCATCAAGAGACTACCCTTTGCTTTGCTAAAGTTCTACGAGGGACCGACTGCAGAGCCCGACCAGAGCCTTGACTTCCAGACTTCTCCGACCCTGATCCACATCCACTGCCGAGCTGAGATCCGTGGAGGCGACGAGAGACGTGGGACCGGCTACCTGGGAAAAGTGGCTAGTATCTTCAAGCGCAGCTTCTGAGGCACCCTCGAAGTTGTGCACCGGGGATTGAGAAGCCCCACCTCCAAGCACCATCTGCACCGAAGACCAGCCCCCCACACTCCACGAGTCCTACGTGGGGCCCTTCTGCATTTTCCTGCTTGCCGCGTCTGTCCGGTTGCTTGCCCGCTGGCTAGTGGCCTTTGTGACGACGCACCCTGAAATCTTCACCGCTGGTTTGGCTCCTCCAGACTGGCTCCTGCTTCTTTGCAAAAGAGAAGCACCCCAGACCTTCCTAGTCTGCACCAGAAGCAAGTCCTCCGTTCTTCGTGGGTTCCGCTTGCCAAGGCTTGGTGAGTCCTAGTCCAACTTCGACGCCGCCGACAGCAAGAGCCTTCGTGGGACAGCTTGCCTCCTGGTCCTGGTCGTCCTCGACGTTCCCTGGTCCTCGTGGCTGCAGCGACAAATGCCTCACCTTCACCTGCAATCTTCACGACATCGCCTGGTTCCTTCCTGGTTCCACGTGGTCACTGGCTAGTGACCTTGACTCTGTCCCTTCTGCTTGCAGGTCTCCTCTCTTCTTGATCCCAGCCTTGGGATCCACCGGACACTCCTCACTGACTGCCTGTCAGCAACTTTCCTTCAGGCATCCATAGAAGTCCACGACGAAACCCGACGCAAGTTCACACCTATGCACCCGCAGCCTGTGGGCCAGGTAACTTGGGTACTTCGGTGCTCACAAGGGTAGTGACTATCCTAAGGTCTAGTTTCCGAGTCTCAACTCTCTAGCTGCTTCAGAAGTGTCCTTAAACTGTTTATATCTAAACTGTACTATTTCTATCGACTATACGCATTACGCATGAGTGTTTCCACTCTGCACCTGAATCCCGTGGGCCTCCCACTTCCTAACTGTTGCTAGTGTAGCCCCAGCGATTCCCTAGGCCTAGGCCTATCCTATTTCCGTGACAGTGGTCCTTATACCACTTACTTAGTATATGGTTTGCGTGGCCCCTAGGGCCTAACTGTATTACTTACCTGTGTGACTTAATGTATGCTTAAAAAAGACTGTGTTGTACTTACCTCTAATCTCATAAAGAGTGCTGAGGGTTGTCTAGAATAAATACACTTTATTTTGATATATATCTGTTGTGGTGTCCTTTCATTTGGTATTCAAGGGATTATATATGGTATCACAGCTGGCTTCACATGCCATTCAGAGTTTAGCCTAAGACTGCTCTTGTCCATGCTACCACTAGGATAGCTGGTCTATAAGGTTGACTTTACAACCAATCACCATAAGGGTATTTGGACTGATATAAGGTGTACAATAGAACTAGTGACATCATACATCAGGCCAACTTCTCACATTGGTGAGCAGCGGTTGGGATCTGAGCTTGCTGTTGTAATACCATTGTAATCTTGAGATACTAAATTGAAAGATCACACAGATATTGTTTAGGTACATATAACATAGATTATAATACTTAAGTCCTACTGGACTTAGTGGTTGTAGGTTGAAGGGAGTAACACACCCTGTCTACAACTACTAGAAAGGTTTAGTAGATACAGCTAGTGTAGGTAGGTGCACACACCACACCCTCACTAGAATCATGTCCCTGAATGGAGATCACACTGATGCTCCCTCAGGAGAGGAGAATCCTAGACAGGTTCCCTCTAGATATGATGCATTCACTTTCCAGGAGATGAGACAACTGTGTACCTCCAGGAGATTAAAACAGGGTTCCAACCCTACCCTTAGACAGCTAGTGGAGCTTCTGGAGGCCTATCATGCTGAAAGAGCTGCCAAGTATGGTGCCATAGCTGTAGATAAGGGTCTACCCACCACAGAGGAGTCAGATGGGGCTTCAGATGAAGAGGTAGACAGCCAGGGCCAAGTAGGAAGACTTAGCCAGGCTAACCTAAGCTTACATGGGAGTTTGCATGGGGTCCCCCCATACAGACCCCCAAGTGGGCTTAACCAGAGAAGCAGGAGGGACAGATCCCCTTCAAGGGAATCCATCCACTCCCATGTCTCTAGCATCTCTAGTGTTTCCTCTCACAGGGGAATGACTTCCCCTGAGAGAAAGGAGCATGAAGCCAGAATGAGGGAAGCTAATCTGAGGATTCAGAGGGAAGAACTTGCCCTTGCCAAAGAGAAGCTTGCCCTGGCTAGAGAGCAAAAGTTAAGTGGGTCAGAACCCACTGGTGGCAGCAACATTCCTAGAGATAGGGATAGGTCTTATGACCATAGAAACCTAAGCAAGATAGTCCCCCCATATCAGAATGGGGATGACATCCACAAGTGGATGACTGCTTTGGAGAGGGCCTGCAAAGTACAGCAGATACCCCAGAGTCAGTGGGCAGCTATCTTGTGGCTCTCCTTTTCTGACAAAGGTAGAGACAAGCTCCTCACAGTCAGTGATGAGGATGCTAACAATTACAAAGTCCTGAAGAGTGCTCTGATAGATGGGGTTGGCTTAACCACTGAGCAATATAGGTTGTTGTTCAGAGACACCCAGAAGACACAGACACAGGACTGGTCTGATTTTGTGGATTGTGCCACTAAGGCTTTGGAAGGTTGGTTAACTGGCAGCAAGGTGCAGGACTATACAGGATTGTACAACTTGATTATGAGGGAGCAGATCCTTAGTAATTGTCAGAACCAGCTTCTCCATCAACGCCTGGTAGACTCAGATTTGACCTCTCCCCAAGAATTGGGAAAGAGGGCAGATAAATGGGTCAGGACCAGGATTAGGCCTAAAAATCAGGGTGGTGACCAAAAGAAAGATACCACCAAGCCTCAAGAGAAGGGTGGGGACAAAACAAAAGAGAAATCTTCCTCAGGGCCCCAAAACTCCACACAGGGTGGTGGGTCCCAAGCTCCCTCCTCTACCACAGTTAAAAAGCCTTACTGCCATGAGTGTAAAACTCCTGGGCATTGGAAAACTGACAGCAGTTGCCCAAAGGCTAAAAACAAAACTGTTCCTCCAACTACTCCTGTCACACCACCTATTACTGTCAGCAGTAATCCCCCAGGTGGTGGGAGTGCCCCCAAAAATATGGTTGGGTTTTCTTGGGGAACACAGGGGTACTCTGGCTTAGCCAATTCCCCTACAGCAGCTACTCTTGTCTGTGATGGTGGCATGGGGTTTGCCAACTTCACTGCCTGTCCCAACACTTTGGGTAGGTACAGACAGGAGCCCTACATCAATGGTAGAAAAGCTGAGGCCTACAGAGACACTGGAGCTAGCATCACTATGGTGGCCCATAGGCTAGATCCCTCTGAGCAGCTTTTGCCTGGTTTCTCATACCAGGTAACTAACATTGATGGCAAACAGAACAGTCATCCCATGGCAGAGGTATGTCTCAGCTGGGGAGGTGTCACTGGCCCTAAAAGGGTGGCAGTGTCTCCAACCTTGCCTGTGGACTGCTTACTGGGGAATGACTTAGAACTCTCAGCTTGGGCTGGAGTTGAACAAGACACCCATTCCAAAATGGTAGGCCTTTCAAAAAAGGGTAGTGGGGTTGTGCCAGCCACAACCCCTGTCCAAATAGATTTCCTCCCTGAAAAGGTTGGAAGGGCAGTGGTAGCCACAGCCCAGGCAAAGACAGACTTCCCCGTAGAGATTGGCAGAGCTGTGACAGTCACAGCTCAAACCCAAACTGAGTGCCCCCCTGAAAAGGTTGGCAAGGCTGTAATGGTCTCAGCCCATACTCAGACTGACATAGGTGTAGTGAAGCCTGAAACTATGGATCACTACGAGAGTAGTGGGGAGGAAGAAAAGTCTCCCTCTCCCCAGACATTAGGAAAAGGTCAGCCTCCTCAGGGATCTGACCTCACCCCTTGTGAAGGAACTGCCCCAGAGGTAGCCAGGCCTGGCCTGGCAGAGCCTCTGATGTCAGTGGCCCCTTCCAAGGTGGGACCCAGTCTGGTGCAGGTAGCCTGCCTCTCTCTACCCTGCCTCAGTCAGCCCAGGGCTGCAGAGGTCAGGGAGGCCAGTGGACCCCAAGAGGGCCCCTGTCCACAAGAACCCCCCCATCAAAAGAATGAGGATTGCCTGGCTAGTAGCCCTAGCCAGGTGATGGGTAAAAACATTCCTGAGGGATCCCCTTTACAGGTAGTTAGGGACCTCCCCCAGAGGTATTCTGTTGGGCACAGGCAAACATGGGACCTTAGGGCCCCAAACCTGACCTGTCCCTCCAGTAAGCCCACAAAAGGGACCCAGCCTCCAGCTTTAGGTAGCCAGAGGCTGACCCTGAGAGCACAGTGCAACTCAGTTAAGGAAAGAAAGGCATCCATGGTGGAGGATGATTGGAGGAGGCTGAGGCCTCACTTTGAGGACACTCACTTCAGTACTCCATCTCAACACCAGCCTTTTACTTTGCAAAGACACACCCAAGGTAGAGATTCCCTATGGTGGAGACCCTATTATAACTTTAGGATGAGGGATTGCTTAGTGGACCATGAGACAGGGGGTAACCATGCCAGTGCTGGTTCTTCCTTATATGGCCACTTAGGCAATAGAGGCTTACCTTGTCAAGGCCAGCCTTATCTCCTTTCGTTTGGGGGGGGGGTTGTGTAGGAAGGTGGATATCTGACTAAGGTTACCCCCAACTTTTTGCCTAGTGTCTAGCTGGTTTTTCGACTTAGTTGGCCTGAGATTCTGCCATTCAGGGTCTCAGGCTGTCTGCTCTCTCCTTAAAATGGACTCCATGTACCCTAGGTGCATACACAATTGGTAAGGATCACCTTATTGGACCCTGTACAGTGTACCCTAGGTACCCAGGGCATAGGTGTACCCTAGGCCTCCCAGGGGCTGCAGCATGTATTATGCCACCCCTGGTCTGGCCTTCCAATCAGACACAACTGGCTGATCACTGGGGCAAGGTCGTGTAATCACCCCTTGCTTAGATATAGTATATCTATATCTACCTTATATATAGACACATGTGTACCTATCAGCCACTCCTATGGCAGGCCTTAACAATCCTGGAGGCAGAGTGCTTGGTAACATGTGAGATGGTGCTCTAGCATGAGCTGAGCCTGTCTGCAGCTTTCGGAACCATGTCCTTATAGCTGTTCTATGATATAGCCTACCATATACTCTTAAAGTGCCTTATAATCTTAAACGGTTATGGTAACTATGGTTTGGCTTTATCAAAACATGTCGTGTAAGGTGTCTAACACTTTGGAATAATACCCCCATACCATTTCTGGTGATGAGGATATTATTCCTCCCTTCTAGAGGGAGAGACATGTTAAAATCCTACTTTGCTGTTTAACTCTAACCAAAGCCTCAGCATCACAAAATGGATGCTGCTGCCACAGACACAAGTCTGACCTCCTGCTGCTGGGAGTGATCCCGGCAAGGGAGGCTTGGACAATAGGTTTCCTGCTTGGGGAGGTGCTAGCACCTCCCCAGACAGACTTTAGTGTATTGGGGCAGGGAGGGCTGAAAGGAATGAGACATGCCTGGGGCACACAAGGTGTCCCATGCATAGTCCAGTTCAAACCGGTGCTGGGGCACTCCAGCCCCAGTCCTGGCGCGAAACTGGACAAAGGGAAGGGGGTGTAACCACCCCCCTCCCAGGTCCCACCCATAAGGCGTGACCTAGCAGGTAACCCAGCCCCCCAGATTAGTATAAGAGTGGTAGCTGGGCCCCAGGAGATTAGATTATCCTGAACCTGCAACTTGAACAGAAACTCTGGATCTTCGACATTCGACAAAAGAAGAAGACTGAAGAATCTCCCTTGTGGCCAAGGAGTGGCTACCCTGTGCAAACAGGCACCATCACGAGACTACCCTTTGCTTTGCTAAAGTTCTACGAGGGACTGACTGCAGAGCCCGACCAGAGCCTTGACTTCCAGACTTCTCCGACCCTGATCCACATCCACTGCCGAGCTGAGATCCGTGGAGGCGACGAGAGACGTGGGACCGGCTACCTGGGAAAAGTGGCTAGTATCTTCAAGCGCAGCTTCTGAGGCACCCTCGAAGTTGTGCACCGGGGATTGAGAAGCCCCACCTCCAAGCACCATCTGCACCGAAGATCAGCCCCCCACACTCCACGAGTCCTGCGTGGGGCCCTTCTGCATTTTCCTGCTTGCCGCGTCTGTCCGGTTGCTTGCCCGCTGGCTAGTGGCCTTTGTGACGACACACCCTGAAATCTTCACCGCTGGTTTGGCTCCTCCAGACTGGCTCCTGCTTCTTTGCAAAAGAGAAGCACCCCAGACCTTCCTGGTCTGCACCAGAAGCAAGTCCTCCGTTCTTCGTGGGTTCCGCTTGCCAAGGCTTGGTGAGTCCTAGTCCAACTTTGACGCCGCCGACAGCAAGAGCCTTCGTGGACAGCTCGCCTCCTGGTCCTGGTCGTCCTCGACGTTCCCTGGTCCTCGTGGCTGCAGCGACAAGCTTCACCTTCACCTGCAATCTTCACGACATCGCCTGGTTCCTTCCTGGTTCCACGTGGTCACTGGCTAGTGACCTTGACTCTGTCCCTTCTGCTTGCAGGTCTCCTCTCTTCTTGATCCCAGCCTTGGGATCCACCGGACACTCTTCACTGACTGCCTGTCAGCAACTTTCCTTCAGGCATCCATAGCAGTCCACGACGAAACCCGACGCAAGTTCACACCTATGCACCCGCAGCCTGTGGGCCAGGTAACTTGGGTACTTCGGTGCTCACAAGGGTAGTGACTATCCTAAGGTCTAGTTTCCGAGTCTCGACTCTCTAGCTGCTTCAGAAGTGTCCTTAAACTGTTTATATCTAAACTGTACTATTTCTATCGACTATACGCATTACGCATGAGTGTTTCCACTCTGCACCTGAATCCCGTGGGCCTCCCACTTCCTAACTGTTGCTAGTGTAGTGTAGCCCCAGCGATTCCCTAGGCCTAGGCCTATCCTATTTCCGTGACAGTGGTCCTTATACCACTTACTTAGTATATGGTTTGCGTGGCCCCTAGGGCCTAACTGTATTACTTACCTGTGTGACTTAATGTATGCTTAAATAAGACTGTGTTGTACTTACCTCTAATCTCAAAAAGAGTGCTGAGGGTTGTCTAGAATAAATACACTTTATTTTGATATATATCTGTTGTGGTGTCCTTTCATTTGGTATTCAAGGGATTATATATGGTATCACAGCTGGCTTCACATGCCATTCAGAGTTTAGCCTAAGACTGCTCTTGTCCATGCTACCACTAGGATAGCTGGTCTATAAGGTTGATTTTACAACCAATCACCATAAGGGTATTTGGACTGATATAAGGTGTACACTAGAACTAGTGACATCATACATCAGGCCAACTTCTCACAATCACCACCCAAAATAATGGAGCAGGTCCACCAACAGCAATACCAGATAGACAGTAGTGTACTAAGGAAAAAGAAATTGCTTTATTCAGCATCCAAAAATCTGTTTGTCCCTTGAAAGTTCAAAATGTACAATGCCCATAGGGCAATCCAAAGTTCAAATCCAGGTGGGGGACACAGTGGGACGCGTGTCCCCTAGCTTGCCTGCACAGTCAGACTCCTTCGTCTTCCAGAGCGGGGAGGGCATCATGTGGGGGGGAAGGACCAGGCACCGCAGGGACATGAGGGCGAAGGGTAGGCGTTGTGGGTGCAGGGACGGAGGACTCCACCACAGGGGGTGGGGCAGCGCCAAAGGCGGAGGTCAAGATGGCGCTGCACACCTTAGCAAGGTCCTCCAGCGACTCCCCTGCACCCGAAGGAACCACAGGCCCCAAGGAGGGGGGGGGTCGGAGGGATGGGTCGCAGCGCCACTGGGGGAGGGTGTGGACAGGGGGGATGACTCAACTCCCCTGCCGGTGTCCTGCCTCCACCGCTTGCGGGGTGGTGACACACTGGGGCTGATGGACAGACTGGGCAGGACTGACCCTGTATCCGACTTTTGGCCAGGAGAGCTGAGGGGAAAGGATTTGGAGGGAGTGGATTTTGTGGAATGCGGACTCCCACTCTGGCTGCGTGTCTTACGTTTGCCCCCGACCCAGTGGGTGTGCCTACTTCACCCTGTGTGTGCGTGCCAGGAGGTGTGCGTTTGACCTTCCCTGCTGGTGTGGTGCCTGTGTCTGTTGTGGTGGGTGCATGCTGACGTCTGGGTGTACGTGGGACAGGCATGGGAGCGGGAAGTGTGGATGGGTCAGGGGTAGGGGGTTGGACGAAGCGCTGCAGGAGACCCACTGCTGCAGTCAGTGTTGAGTCAATGGACCTCAGCAAGTTGCGTTGGTCAGCCTGAAATGAGAAAATGCCCTCCAAGTATGCCTCCATGTTGTTCAGCACTTGGCTGTGGCCATGGAGGACATTAAGCATCGCAGCCTGACCAACCTGCAACTGCCGCTGGATGTCCACAGACTCGGCATTGGCGGCAGCAGTGGAGACAGGGGCAGGGGGTGCGGTGCCTGGCAGGAAGGAGACATGTGGTGACCGGGCACGCTGGGAAGGGACTCGAGCAAGTGGGAGGCGGCTGATGGCAATGGAGGGGGCGGGGAGAGATGTTGTGCCGCTGTCAGCTGGTGGTGCAGCCTCCGCCCACTCGGAGAGCTCAGCCTCGGACCCGTCAGCTTCATATTCTGTGGTGGCAGTGGACAGGTCCTCCGCCTCACTCCCCTCTGCCTCAGTTCCACTCGATGTGCCAGCCAAGATGTCACTGCTGGCACTGGTGCTCGGTCCCTCTGCTCGGTCTGTGCTGATGTCTCCATCCGTGTCCCCCGACGATGCTGTGGGCAAGGTGAAGAGACAGGAATTAATCATACACCTGTATACATATGTCACATGAGTCCAATCTACATAGGTTACAGTGCATAGCCTGAAAAGAAAGATGAGTAATATCTACAATACAAGGTACATATGTAGGCCCTGCAACACACAGTTGGTTGACCCACCATGCCACTGAAAAACTATGGAGAGCATGACACAATAGCAAATGACATGAAATGGATTTTGACAGAGGAGCCAGGCTCTGGGGACAATCCAGCACTGCATCTGCACCACACAGCGTTGCCGAAAATAGGGATGAGCAGGGACCATATCCATGAACTTGAGGCACATGCTGCATAGGTAATACTGAAAACATGCCCACCATGACTGGCTCACTGCACCTTGAGTGTATGTCCAGACAAACATCACACACTGGCCAGACCTAGCAAGGAGATTTCAGGTTTTGACATGTAGGCTTTGCCCGCACCAACCACCCCCTACATGAGACAATTTGTTGAGACACAGGAAGCACTTACATCTCTTAGTCTGGGTGAAATACACATGGGCTGGAAAAATGCTAGATTGGACACAAAATACCCAAGGTGCGCCTGTCCAAATAATCATGTACAAATGGGCATCATCAGATGATTGTAACAAAACACACAGGCACAGGCCACCGTGAGTATGAACAAGGAAAATCAGGTCAGGCTGTACAGTGGACACTTGTACTACATTTTACGTCAATATACATGGTGCCAGGGGACAATGGCACAGAGCACAACCTATGCTGTAGACACTGAGAGTGTCCACATTTTGTGATGACACACATGACACCTAGGAAAATATGCCCCAGGGGACAGTAGTGGCCACACAACTCCATGGTCCTGAATGGGAATGACTGCAACACACGCCACCATCCCTGCACTATGCGTATCGCACACTCATGCACATCATGTAACAGGCCACAACATAGGACATGCGTGCTGTAAGGCATGACACTTGAGAGACTAACTCCCATGTCTGGACTCAGCATCAGTGCCAACTGACATGGAACCCACAAGTACTGAACTGGACAGGGCACAGGCAAGGTCCCAAAACCTGTTACACACCACCCCCACACATGATGCTACAGGCATTGTTCACGTGGATAAACTGCCAGCCTAGATAACCTTGTGAAGGAGTGACTTCACACAGACCAGGGAACACATTGCAAGGAGGGGAAGGGAGGCAGGAGAGCACCGCTATACTGTGGGTAACAGGATCTGCACAGCACCTTTAAACCCTGGCAGTGTATCCATGCAACTGCGCACTTACAAATGCTGGTGACACACAACAAACACACATGTACCTACCCCCTTCCTGCTGCTGCTTCTCCTGTAAGCGCCTGTCCAAGTCTGGAAAGACCACCGCCAGCACACGCTTGTGGATGTGGGTCAGACGGCGGCGCCCACGGTTCTTATGGGTCTCAGGTGAGTCCCCCAGCAGGACCCGTGCGATCCTCCGCGTCCAGCACCGGATATCCTGCCAGCGTTTTCTCACCTGGGCCAGGCACCGCTTGCGACCCTTCGTCCTCCTCACGGCACTGACGGCATTCATCCAGATCTGCTTCTTGGCAGAGGCGCCTACCTGTGAGGATGAACAAGTGACACTACATCAATACACCTGGCACATGTCACAGAGACACATATTAGAACAAATTTGCTGGTTACAACAAGGCATAGTATGCAGCCAACGCATTGCACCTTTGTCATAGGGACATTATCCTCTGGGGAAGGGCAAAAGCAGTACGTGCCATTGAAAGTACACAGGTGGAATGAGGGCAACGACACAATCAATGATCCAGGCTCACACTGTGCATCACAAGCTACACCAGGATTATGTGCAGCACCTCAAAGCAGTCACATGCCACAGGCCACTGACGCTACCTCAGCAGAGTACACAGACACACACAGGCATAGGGCATTCACCTGCCATTGCCAAATGCAGCTACAAACCTCACTCTGCACATGTGCCACTAGACGGGGGGCTCACAGGTGTGGGGCTGGCTCTGCACGTCAGACACACAGCACTGCTCCCTTCTCACATCAGATGGGCAGGGTACATCCATCCCTCATGCAGCTTGGGTGCAACACTCCACATATGCACCCACCCACATGACAGGGGACTTACGCACACACCGATGTCCAGGGTACGAACACATCATGTGGACACTCTCAGCACAGGTACACAGAACTAACACACATCTGTGGGTACAGTCACCTGTCACACTGGGCTGACCACATAATCACATGAGGACTGTAGAGGCAACATTCCCAGGAGGATAAGACAGGCAGAATGTGGCATGCACCATGCAGTGATTGTCACAGTAAACACAATGCAAGTGAGGACGGCAGACATGCACCACAGCATGCTCTGGCTGGGAGACATCAGGCATTCCCCCCCCTGGAACCCCCCCTACAGTACATTGCATGTGTGTCACACCTGGACACAATGCCAGAAGTCACAGTCACAAAAAAGGGACACAGTCTGTGCTAGTGGACTCTGCACTCACCTGATACCCTGGTCGCCCATACAGCAGGGGGTACTGTGGGAGGATCACATCCAGCAATGCCAGGTTCTCCTCCAGGGTGAAAGGCTGTGCCCTCTCCACAGACCTTGACATGGTTCCAGGGAATCACGAGCAGCAGCTGGGTCGTAGAATCCAAAAATGTGCAGGCAAGTGCTCTCTCATGGGACCTGACTGCCTTATATCTGCCTTGCTGGCCTGTTTCATGCACAGGAGTACAGAGTGATTGGTCACTCACATTTGCATCCGATGTTTCCTCCAATCCCTTTAAACCTAGCACAGTCAGTGGGTTTTTATTGTTTTTTTTCTTGAGCATGATGTCAACTCCACAACCACTTTGCAACAAAGTAGATTCATTCAAACCGACTTTTGCTGTGCACCTGCAGAAAAAAATTCATACTTTAAACTTGGTCTCCATGACAACCAGCATGCATGTAGGCCTTTATACTTGTCCCTCATGTGTCCCCTATGTAATTTGGAGATTTACACACAGGTACGGTGCGTTCCGGGGCCCTAGGGCACCCCAAATGCATAGCAACGGCCCGTACAGGCGTGTGTACGGTCCGTATCACTATGGGTACGCATACGCGAGCACACCCATAGTGATAGTGAGCGTACGCGCGTGTGTACGGTCCGTATCTCTATGGGTACGCATACGCGAGCACACCCATAGTGATAGTGAGCGTACGCGCGTGTGTACGGTCCGTATCACTATGGGTACGCATACGCGAGCACACCCATAGTGATAGTGAGCATACACGCGTGTGTATGGTCCGTATCACTATGGGTACGCATACGCGAGCAACCCATAGTGATAGTGAGCGTACGCGCGTGTGTACGGTCCGTATCACTATGGGTACGCATACGCGAGCACACCCATAGTGATACGGACCGTACACACGCGCGTACGTTCACTATCACTATGGGTGTGCTCGCGTATGCGTACCCATAGTGATACGGACCGTACACACGCGCGTACGCTCACTATCACTATGGGTGTGCTCGCGTATGCGTACCCATAGTGATACGGACCGTACACACGCGTGTACACTCACTATCACTATGGGTGTGCTCGCGTATGCGTACCCATAGTGATACGGACCGTACACACGCCTGTACGCTCACTATCACTATGGGTAGGCCTACGGCAGCACTCCCATAGTGATAGGGAACGTACACAGGCCCTCAGAGCGAATGTACGATGCCTTTCACACATCACAGTGGTGACAGGCAGCACATAGGAAGGAATAGAGCTGACATACTTGTCCATGGATGGACATCAAGGCATTGTCTGGGCAGTACTACATGTGTGGGGCACAGGTGTGAAAGGCTGTGATGTGGCACATTACTCCTGAGTTGTGAAGGCAATAGATGTATGATGAGATGTGTACAGATGTTATGTGTGACGGTGCAATATGTGCCAGACATGCCCTTAACTCCTTTGACATGTGTGCATGTCGTACTGCACACTTGGGATGAGCGTCACTGGCATGGCACAGTCAACAACACACGCAAGTGTCCCCTGATGCCCGCTACAGGGGTTACCACACCAGACATGTGACTACCCACGGTGCACGATGTGTCTATGTCATGTATGTGTGGTGTGTTCACATTAGCTTGATGTTGGTGTTCCCTCAAAAGCATCTGCTGTTTCAGCAACCAACATGTGTCTGTGTGTAGATGGCCATGGCACACTGTTACGCACACCAGGCCACATGTGGTATCGGATGTAAGGTGTGTATGTATGCATGGGACACGGAGTAGCGTAACAAGGACCTGTCTGCATCCTCTCAATGTATGTGTGGTGAGTCATGACATGTACACCTTAATGGCAAGGTGTGTGGGCTGTCCTAGTGTAATGTCATGTGACCTGTGGCTCTAGTGTTCCGCTACCTGTCTCTGCAATTGACATCCTACTTCTGCTGATGTGTTGATGTATGTCACTCCTGTGTTGGGTCTGGCTGTTCACTTACACTGGGACACAGCTAGTCCCATGCCATGGGATGTGGAGGTTCACAATCTCCGTGTGTAGCTGGGTCTTGGTAGGAGTGTCACCTGGCAGCCATACGTGTCCAGGGCATGTAGCACATACCTGACTCCCTATGTAGCATATGTGTATTGACAGATTAACATGTGCTCAGTACATATAAATTGTTGTTGTAGTGCACTCACTCTTCCTTGTCACTTCCAAATTACTGCAGAGCGCCGCCTCTTCCCCGACCAATTCCGGACTTGGCTGACATGCGGGAGAATGACTGTATACGCTGCTACCGCTTCCCACAACCGTTGATTGAGGAGTTGACGGCAAGGCTGGCACCACACCTGCAACCGCTGCACAGGTATCCTACGGCACTGACACCCAAGCTGAAGGTAATGGCAGCCCTACATTTTCTTGCCACGGGTACCTTTCAATATACCATAGCTCATGTTGGTGGCATGTCCCAGAGCATGTTCAGCCGTGTGCTGCATGATTTCTTAGAGGCCATGTTGCTTCACCTGGATGAGTTCATCCATTTCCCAACTCCTGAACAGTTGACTGGGGTCAAGCGTGGATTCTATGCCCTGGGAGGGATGCCCCATGTCATTGGGTCCATAGATGGGACACATGTGGCTTTGGTACCACCACAGGCACAGGAGGTAGCGTACAGGAATCGCAAACACTACCACTCCATCAATGCCCTTGTGGTGTGTCTGTCCAACATGGTGATTTCACATGTCTGTGCTCGTTTTCCAGGATAAGCACACGATGCCTACATCATGAGGCGTAGCAGGGTGCCTGAAATGATGACGCAGCTGCGCAACGAACGAGCATGTGTTGTTGGTGGGTACACTCTGTCTGTCCTGTATTTTGCGTAGACTTCCAGCACGACCGCTTCTCCTGTCCTACTTATGTCCATGTGGTTTCCATGTAGGGGACGCTGGCTATCCCAACATGCCATGGCTGATCACACCTCTCCGCAACCCCAGCACGCCGGCCCAGCTCCGCTACAACACCGCCCATGGCCGGACAAGGCGAGTGATAGAGAGGACATTTGGCCTCCTGAAGAGCCGATTCAGGTGCCTACACAAAACCGGCGGCGCCCTCCCATATGCCCCGGCGAAGGTCTGCAAAATCTTCATGGTCTGCTGCATGCTGCACAACATGGCAGTTGAGAAAGCTGTGCCACTCATCCTGGATCAAGATGATCAATACCATCCACCTGTGGAGGACGAAGGGCTTGGCAATGGGGCTAGTGATGTGGAGGATGTGGTTCCGCAAGAGGACATCTGGAGTCGGCTCATACGCGACTTCTTTGCTTAGTGGTGAGTACCAGTGTCTGAGTGTGCACGCATTGGTCCCCGTGTGGCATGTGCTGCGATGTGTGTGTCCATCTGCATGTATGCCACGTGAGTCAGAGGTGTGTGTGGATGTGTCACTCGAGTGATGGTGCCAGTGATGAATGTATTTCCACAGTCATAATTGTGACCTAGCATGTTGTCATCCTTACATGTGTCGAGTACATGCACATGCAAGTGGCTGTGCTTTTTGTGGCTGACTTCTTGTGTGTCTCTCATCCCCAGGTACTTGCGCATGCCGTATGCTGGTTGCATTGTTGTGGCACTACTATTCCTCATAGACACGTCATCGTGTGCTGACTCAGCGTTGCACGGACAAGTTTGGAAGTCTCCTTAGGGTAAGGGATGCATCAGGGGTGTATTGTGTGTGGCAGTTGTTTACGATGTGTGCACACTGCCCCTGTCGATGTTTGGTTCCTCTGCAGACATGTCGCATCACCATGGGACACAATACATGTAGCTGGATACACCTGAATAGATGGTCAGACTTGTTGACAGTCATCTGTGATGGGATAGTGGATTCTGATGATGGCATCAATGTGTGTAACACTGCCCTCGGACACATACGGTTTGCATTGGCTTGACATGGTGTGGGACTTCCAATCAATGGTATATGGCAGCCTCTCCGTGAGCAGCAGGGGGTGTTTAGCTGTTACACGACACTTGTGTGCCAGTTCCATGGCTATCACGCATTTGTGCTGCAGAAGGGGGTTCCAGTGTTGGACCCACATGTTACTCCACATGACCTGTGTATGTGTACTCCGAGTTGCCTCTGCATTCCGGAATACATGACTAATAAAGGTGTCCCTATGCCTCCAAGGTGCCTCTTCTCAGTCAATGCTGGTGTGTTGCCACGGTGCATTCGGCATGTCTGGCATGGTTTTCCGTGATAGTGGCTATGTGTCTATGTGTAGAGTAGCAAGATGCAAGCTGTTTGTGTGGGATTAGACTCTGTATTGTAAATGATGTCCATGACTGTGTGGGTATTGTGACATGTGCCATCCCCATGCATCCAACGTTGGCCAGGCCACCATTCTCTGCATCCACCTGACTCAAGCTTGCAGGACATGGTTCTGCCACCTGTCTACACATACCTGGGTGCCCCCCAGGACACTCCACATGATCCCTGACCTCTGCGCATGACTATTGCTGTACTCAATATGTCTGTCTGCACGGTTGTGCGGCCACCCCCTCAGCTGGTTGGGCCCATCACGTGTGTGTATGGTGCTCCATGTCTGTCTTGCCTAATACATTGTGACCCATGTGTGTCCTGTGCCAGACTCAGGCCCCAGGGTATGGATGGTTGAAGTCATATGAGAACTCAGGCATGGTTAGACTTTACAAGACACATGTACGGTAATAATGCAAAATGTAGGCATCATCTCTTTATCATGTAACTTTTTATTTGTGTTGGGGTACGTGTTGGGGGGGGTATGACAAGAGGGGCTTTCCGGGTGTGTGGAATCCAAAGTTCACTGGGGGAGTTGGTGTCCTTGCCATTGGAAATCATCAGAGTCCATGCCACAGTCTTTGTCATCATTGGTCAGACAGTGACCAGCAAGTCCATGTGGCAGAGAATGTCTTTTGCTGATGTGCTGCTGTTGGTCCAGTGGGCCAGGTGCCAGGCCAGGTGTCCTGGGAGATGGTGCTGTTGCGCCGACCCTCACGGTCTTTTCCGTGGACGACCTGCCCTCCTGCGGGAACCCTCAGAAGCAGGCCGTGACGATGTTTGGGATGCTCCGTCGGATGTCTCCTCCTCCTCCTGATCCCTCCCTGTGGGTGGTGATGTTCTTGGCCTGGTGGCACAGGGAGGGTTGCCCATGTTGTCGGCTATCCGACGGAGTGTACGGTGAATTCCCGTGAACACCGTCACGAGCTCAGCCTGTCTGTCCTCCATCCGCCCTTGGTGTCGCAGTTGACAGGCATGTTGCTCCGCATGTTGCTGGGCCTGCTGGGTCTTGATCTCCTCGAGGGTCCCCTTCATCTCGTTGAGGGTGGACACAACCTGGCTCATGCCGGTGGTGTCCTGCCGGTATGTGTCCAGGATGTTTCTCACATGGGAATATACCGGTTCCGCAGCCAACTGGTCAGGCTCGCGCCTCCGCCGTCCTCCACTCCCACCACCCCTGCCCACTTGCACCTGGCCTGCCCTTGTGGGCACATCGGGTCTCCGGGACCCCTGAGAGGTGGCATTAGCGTTGTCGCCTGCCTCCTCCTGGGTGCCCGGTACACCGTGTCCCTCCTGGTCAGCCTGGCTGCGTTGTGGTGGTGGGGCAGGGATCCTGGGTGTCTCCTGGGATGTGGCAGGAGTGGGGGTGGTGGTTGGCCCAGTTGTACCTGACGCAGGTGCTGCAGGTGGTTGGACACCAGAGGGGCCAGGTTGGTCGGGGTCGTCCACAGAGTGGTGAGAGTCGTCGCTGCCGGTGGGATCGTCATCCCGCAGAGCCGCGTCCTGTGAGTCTTCCCCCCAGTGTTGGGGGGTGATCCACGACGTTGACCTGTGTGTGAGAGAGACAATGTTATTTTTGTTCCATGCAGCATCCATGTTTCATTCGTTTCAAAGTTGGCACATTTCCTCTGGGTATTTGGATATGTCTTGCATTCCACTCACAGTGCACTTGTGCATGGGTATGTCCCTTGGCCACAGCTTTTGAGACTTTACCTATGTGTGACACAGTCTTACTTGCTGCGTCAATTGTGACTGCAGTCAGCAGTGGAGTGAGCAGGTGTGGCGAGCCATGCATTGGCGCCTTCCGTGTTGCACTGTACGTGGGCACATGGAGTTGTTCCACACACTTATATAATGCAGGTAGCTGGCGTTCTGCTCGTGCACAGGTTGAGACATGGCCCAGTGTTTTGCCATGGAGAAGAGAGGGGGATTCAGGCACTGGCCACCCTTGTCTACATGCACGCAGTCCACCTGCTGACGAGCAGACATTCCCACACCACCCAAGGCTGAATTGGTCTCCCTGTGTCTCCCTTTCTCACTCCCTCTCTGTCCCCCTCTCCCTCCCTCCCTGTGTCAGCCTCCTCCCTCTTTCCGTCTCCCTGTGTCTCCCTCACTATCTCTCCCCCTCTCCCTCCCTCTGTGTGTCACCCTCTGTCACCTCAGCCCAGCTTCCTAGGCACACACTTTTTGCAGATCTTTGAATGGCCCTTGGCTTGTTCATGTGAGTTTGTTTCTGATCTCCAGGCACCCATTGAGTGTAGTGTCTGTGTCTGCGCTGCTGCTGTGGTGGTGTGTGCTGCCACTCTTTCACAGTGTTGGCTGTTCATTAGCTGCTGTCATGTGCAAAAAGTGCCTTCACCCCCATGTCTTAATGCAAGGCGTCCGCCATTTGCTGGCAAGTCTTTCCTGTGTGGGGACACACTATTTGTCTGGCTGTGACCTAGGCCATATGGGCAGAGGGCATTGTTGTCTGCTTCTGAGTTGCACTATGTGATTTTTGAGGCCCACACTCCCGCCATCCGGGTTACCGTGTCTTGTGTTGGTGTTTTCTGTGGCCTGTGACTTGGGATTGTCCAGCTGGGTGCATGGGGCATGGTGGCGCTAGTGGCATGTGCGTGTTTATGGAGTGTAGTTGAGTCATGCGATAGCTTGGGGTGGTTGCGTGCATGATTGTGAGTTTGGTTGTGGATGACGTTCCCCCCATGTGAGGTGAGTTGTTTGTGTACTCACCAGGCTCTCGGAGTCCTTCTACTCCGTCCACTGCCACCACCGGCAGTATGGCCATCACCCTCTCCTCCCAGGGATGGTATTGTACGCGTCTGCGGGGCGGCCCTCCTCCAGTGATGTTGGCCTGGTTGTGGTCGTCGGTCATTTTGGCTCGGACCCTCCTCCGCAGATCGTACCACCTGGCTTGGCATTCATGCCTGGTCCTTCTGGTGGACGCAACAGCATTCACAGCATCGACAATCGTCTGCCACATGGCTGTTTTTTCGGAAATGCTGGTCTGTCTGACCAATGTTCCAAAGAGGTGTGGCTCGACTCTGAGGATTTCGTCGACAAGGACCTCCAACTCTTGGCTATTGAACTTTGGATTCTTGTTAGTGGGCATGGTGAGGGGTGTGGGTGTGGATGGTTGTGGGGGGTGTGGGTGTGGATGGTTGTGGGTGTGTGGGTGTGGTTGTGCAGGTGTGTGTGTGAATGTGATGAGGGGGTGTTTGTGAAGGTGGTTGTGTGAAGGTGTGCAAGTGTAAGGTATAGTAAAGGTTCAAGTATGGTGCTGTGGGTTGTCTGTGGGGTCTGGCAGCAGTAAGTCTGTTGCAAAGGCTCATGGTTTGTGTCTGTGGGCCCTTTTTATTGGTCCATTGGTGGGTGTGGCTGTGTTTGAACTTTGGGTGGGTGTGTTATAAGGAGTGGTTGTGTTTTGGGCCTCTATTTGGGAGTTTGGCAGTTGCAGGTCAGTGAATGTGTTGTATTTGTGCTTGTTGGACATGTTTTGTGGCTTTGTGCGATTCGAATAGAGTCTTCTTGTGTTGTTTTGCTTTGTCCTGGTTGTGTACGTGTGTTTTTAGCGTGTGTACGGTGTGGACAATCGGCCATTTTGTTGTACAGTGCTGTCCTTGTCTCTGGCTTGGTACGACTCGTACATGCGCGATGTTGGGTGAAGGTGCTGGTGTTGGGGCCTGGGGTGCGCTCCGTACTTAGACTGTTGGGGTCGGGGTACGCTCAATACATACGCGGGTGGGGGTACGGGCCGTACATACACGGTTGGGGTCGGGGTACGCTCAATACATACGCGGATGAGGGTACGGGCCGTACATACACGGTTGGGGTGGGGGTACGCTCCATACATACGCGGGTGAGGGTACAGGCCGTACATACACGGTTGGGGTGGGGGTACGCTCCATACATACGCGGGTGAGGGTACGGGTCGTACATACACGGTTGGGGTGGGGGTACGCTCCATACATACACGGGTGGGGGTACGGGCCGTACGTACGGGGTGTACATACACGGGTGGGGGTTCGACTCGTACGTACACGGGTGTTCATACACGGGTGGCGGTTCGACTCATACGTACACAGGTGTACATACACGGGTGGGGGTTCGACTCGTACGTACACGGGTGTACATACACGGGTGGGGGTTCGACTCGTACACGGGTGTTCATACACGGGTGGGGGTTCGACTCGTACGTACACGGGTGTACATACACGGGTGGGGGTTCGACTCGTACGTACACGGGTGTACATACACTGGTGGGGGTTCGACTCGTACGTACACGGGTGTACATACACGGGTGGGGGTTCGACTCGTACGTACACGGGTGTACATACACGGGTGGGGGTTCGACTCATACGTACATGGGTGTACATACACGGGTGGGGGTTCAACT
Source organism: Triturus cristatus (assembly GCF_964204655.1). NCBI lineage: Eukaryota > Metazoa > Chordata > Amphibia > Caudata > Salamandridae > Triturus > Triturus cristatus. Next base: position 299,503,523 of record NC_140590.1, on the reverse strand, counting down.
CGTACGTACACGGGTGTACATACACGGGTGGGGGTTCGACTCGTACATACACGGGTGTACATACACGGGTGGGGGTTCGACTCGTACGTACACGGGTGTACATACACGGGTGGGGGTTCGACTCCTACGTACACGGGTGTACATACACGGGTGGGGGTTCGACTCGTACATAGGAGGCCTGGGGGGGTGGTTGGGCGCGTACATACGGGGGCTGGGGGGGTGATTGGGCGCGTACATACGGGTGCTGGGGGGGGGGTGTTGGGCGCGTATGCGGGCACATGTCTCCATTATTGCTATGGGAGTTCGGTGCGGACGGTGCTTTTTCCATCCGGTTGTAACATCGGACGCACGGGATGGATCGTACTTCCGCGGTCGGACTTCACTTTTCACATTTGTACGGTAATTCGTCCGGGGACGCGTCGGGCACATTTTCCGACCCGAGGACGTGTGGGGAATTATTCCCAATGCGATTCGTATGGACTTTTTCCCATTCGAATCGTAGTTGGCAGTTTGTACGGCACTTGTACGATTCGTACGGTAAAAAGACCGGATACGAGTCGTATGGGGAATTTTTTTACAGGATCGTAATCGGCACCTTTATGCTCAGGCCGGCCGACCAATGTCACTCACAAACAATCCGGGGACAGAAAAGGACATGTAGTACACAGCTGCAATCAACACCAGCAGCGTCGTCCTTAGCTAAGCGACCAAATGATACTGTCCAAGTCCCCCTATACATACACGGTAGTACGCGGTTCCTTCACCGCTGTACTCCGCTATGTGAGCGATAAGGTGCTAGACAAGCGCCAGGCATACACGGAAGTACGCGGTTCCTTCACCGCTGTACTCCGCTATGCGAGCGCTACGAAATGCCAAAAAGTCACTCGGTGACAAAACACACCGCAATAGCCATACACGGTAATACGCGGCGTTAGCACGCAGTATTCCGCTATGGGGATCAAATGTAAATTACACTCCCTTCGGGGGGGGCACCGAGGACTCTCCCGGGCTACTCACGGCTCCGGTTCTGATGCATGCAGGCTCCCAAAAGCAGTATCGGGTCCCGAAGGAGGAAGCAGGCACACAACGGAATTACGCGCATCGGACGGCTTTATCCCCTCCCACGAAGGCATCATGGGAGTTGAAGTTCCTTCGGGGACGGGAACGTAGGCGCCGCTATGCTCGCTCCCTGACACTTGATGGGAGCCTGCACCTGGCAGTGGATGGCCAAGGGACTGGCTCCTGACATCTGTCCAAGACCTCTACTGGTTGCTGTCCTTATGGGACGAGTTTTCCTTAGGTTGGGGACAGAAGTCTGATATAAGGGGCAGAGTGGGAAAAATCATTTTGTTTGCCATGTTGGTTCTGTCTACCTACTGAGATGTATCTGTGAGCAAATTAAGATTAAGAGCTACACAGATGACGTCCACAGGTGAAGAAAAGGTTTCCCCATGGGTCAGACAAGTGGCTAAGGAAAAAGTTGACAGAGGGAAGCAAATAGGACCTCGCCCTCTCTACAGTGTCACCCCAAACTGTTTTCCTTCTTTCCTTTACCTGTGTTTGGTGGCTAACCAGTGCTAAAATGCTATTGCTCTCTTCCTCGGATATGGTCAAATTGGCCTACACATAATTGACACACTTAATTTACTTGTAAGTCCCTAGTAAATGGTACTACATGTACCCGGGGGGCCTGTACATTAAATGCTACTAGTGGGCCTCCAGCACTCATTGTGCCATCAACCGAAGTAGCCTTTTAAAATATATCTCAGACCGGCCACTATAACATGTTAAAACTGCAATTTCAATCTGGCAGAATAAACCTCTTGCCAAGCCTAAACCTTCCTTTTAAATACATATAATTCATCTCTAAGTTAGGACCCGAAGGCTCATATGCCAGGGTGCATTGTATTTAAAAAGTAGAACATTTGTACTTACGTTTTACATGTCCTGGCAGTGTAAAACCCTAAAGTAATTTTTCCCTGTTGTAAGTCCCATCTCTCCCATTGACTAACACTGTGTTACCTTATTACATTTAATAAGTGATAACTTTGGATTGGGAGCAGATAGGGATTTGTTGTTTATACTCAAATGAATTGAAATTTAAAATCCTCTTTAATAGTGAAGTCGAATTTTAAGTCCCAATCTGTAAATGTCTCTTTTAGAAAGTTGCAATTTTCTTGTCCTAACCATTTGTGCCTCCTGCCAGTGTCCTGGGTCACATGACTGTGTATCGCTCTGCTGCTGGGTTTGTGTATTGCTTCCAGACAGTAACACAAAGTGGTCTTAGGTGTGGACAGGATTGACCATCCTATCAGGATGACTGGAAGAGGCTGTACCAAGCCCCATTTACATTTCAAAGGCTGTTGCCTCCTGCACACACAGAGGTGTACGACACCAGACCTGTCCTGACTTTTGTCACGCTAGACAGTTTGGATCCTTGACACAGGAAGGGGAAGAACCTTCCAGAACCAAATGTGGGAAAAGGTCAGGGAGTTCCTCCACACTAAGGCTGGTACTAGGTATAAATATTGGATCTCCAGACCACTCTTCAGAACTTTCCTGGAACTGTGGACATTACAGACTGCCCTGTGCCAGAAGACTACCCTGGGGCTGAGGACTGTCTTGCTGCCTGAGAAGGAAGACTGGACCTGCTTACTTTCAATCCAGGCTAATCTGTGGTGATCTCCAAGGGTCAGTTGGCTGACCTCTTTTGTAAGCTAGAGGGACAGAACAAGCTTCAGAGGCTCTTCACCTGCCCTGCTGGCCTGCTGAACCAGACCTGCTACTGGACCTGCCTGACCCCCTTTTGGCCTCTGCTCGAGTCAATTCCTGATACCCAAGAGGTGAGACTCCGAGGTTTTGGCCCCTTGGCTGGAATCAGTTTAAGCTCCTCTAAAGAAGAAAAGGTGAAATCCTGAAGTTTGCGCACTTTGCGACCACAAATGGGCCCATACACGCCCAGATTCTGATGCCCACTATGACCACCAACGCAAAGCTCTTTTGAGACCTGCTCTTGATGCTCCAGTGTAAACCGGCAATGCAAGATTGCACTCCACGCTCCAACGACACTCCGCGGCGATCGGCAACGAGCAATTCCAGCAAAGACCATCCTTGATGCCCAACAGGCTCTTTGCACTACAGCGATAACACACCGCTACGCCCCGCCTGCTCTTCACACAACTGCAATGACCATCTGAGATGCTCTCCCTGCTTCTTGCGGCCTCCTCCACCGCGAATAGGACTTTTCGTGGACTAAGAAGGTAACTCTTCAGCGGAACTAATTTGGTCCCTGTAGATCCAATGCGGTCAGCCGGAACTTGTGACTTTCCCCAGTCTACCAGGACCAGATGACTGCAAGTGTCATTATGTGCTATTTTCACTAAACACTTTGAAATTGCATATCTCCGGTGATATATTTATTAAAATGTACTTTATTTTTCCAAATTGGTTTCGGATTTTTCATGTGTTGTGTTTTCACTCTATTACTGTTTGTGTGCTGCATAAATACTTTACATATTGCCTCTAAGGTAAACTTGACTGCCTTGTGCTAAGCTACCAGAGAGTTACTCACAGGTTAATCTAGTGACTTTTGTGGTTCCGCGCGGCAAGGATTATGGTTGTGGGCTTCCACTCCCCACAAACAATAACTACATTTCTTACATAGTGAATTCATGCTTTTTATTTCACCTGAAGATAATGTATCTAGCTTTTCAGGCAACAACCACAATCCTTGTAAGGTTGAATCAAATTACTTTACTTTATCTTGGATTGGAAACATTGGATAGCATTTTACTGACAAATTAACGTTGTGGAAAGGTTTTGTCCTTAACTCTTCTCTGAAACTCTTGGCATTTTGTAGTCACTCAAAGAAACTTAAGTTTGACATATTGTGCCAGCGCTGAATTCCTCAGTGTCGCCATATCCCTGTATGCCTGATTCTCTAGGCAGCTTGTAGAGCACTACTCCAGGTGACTACAGAGACACCAGACTTGTGTAGGTAAGGAGGACAGTTAACTGCACACTGAACATGGCATCCAACAACATGCGAGCCGACAGCGGAAGAAGTACTCCTTCTCCTGAATGCATGTAATTACTGGTAAATTCCTGGTGGTAAACAGTCATAATATCGAAAAAAAAATATCGACTGGACAGAATATCGAGTTTTTAATATAGAATGGACAGAATATCGAATTGCCAAAATATAGTGGTGAAGAATATCGAAATTCAGGTAAGAAATATTGATTTACATAATATAGAAGTAAGTAATATCGACAGTCATAATATAGTTGTTAAAAATATCGATTTTTTTTATAGTATTTTAAGTGTTAGTATATGTGTTAAAAGTATGTATTAATTTTGGAATGTATGTTTGAATATTTTTAAAGTAATGAATTTTATGTTATTTAATTTTTGTGTAGTTTAATTCCGTAGCGGATTGTGGGTTTATAGGGGATTAGGGTGGGAAGTAATTTAATTATAGTACATTAAATAATAATTTTTAGGAATTATTAATTATTTTTAATTTACTTTTGCGTTTTACTTTTGTAGCGGGTTGTGGGGTTATAGGGGAATAGGGTGGGAAGTAATTTAATAGTTATTAAGTAATTATTAATTGGTATTGAAAATTAATTGGTTGTTGATTAATTATTAAGTGGTAAATAATTTGTATTAATTGGTAATTAATTTGTATTCATTGTTTAATTGATAATTATGTTAATTGTATTAATTTATTATTTGTAGCGGGTTGTGGGTTTATAGGGAAATATGGTGGGAAGTAATTTAATTGTAAATAATTAATTATTGAAATCATTTTTGTATATTGATAATTAATTTATTATTAATCAATTATTAATTGGTAATATTTGTATTTATTAATGTTCGGTATTGAAAATTAATTGGTTGTTAACTAATTATTAATAGGTAATTAAAAAAAATACATTTATTGGTGTTTATACTTAATTAATTATTAAATATTGTGTGATTGGTAATTAAATGTAATACTTTTTTTGGTTGGTATTAATAATTTTTTTTTTTTTTAATAAAATATTAAATTATTATTTTCCCTACTATTGCACTCACTGGAGTGGGAATAGTAATTTTTACCCCTACGCTATCCAACGCTTTCCCTACTATTGCACTCACTGGAGTGGGAATAGTAATTTTTACCCCCATGCTATCCAACGCTTTCCCTACTGTTGCACTCACTGGAGTGGGAATAGTACATTTTATCCTCCCGCTATCCAACGCTTTCCCTACTGTTGCACTCTCTGGAGTGGGAATAGTAATTTTTACCCCTACGCTATCCAACGCTTTCCCTACTGTTGCTCTCTTTGGAGTGGGAATAGTAATTTTTACCCCTACGCCATCTGACGTTTTCCCTACTGTTGCACTCACTGGAGTGGGAATAGTAATTTTTACCCCTACTCTATCCAATGCTTTCCCTACTGTTGCACTCTTTGGAGTGGGAATAGTAATTTTTACCCCTACGCTATCCAACGCTTTCCCTACTGTTGCACTCACTGGAGTGGGAATAGTAAATTTTACCCTCCCGCTATCCAAAGCTTTCCCTACTGTTGCACTCTCTGGAGTGGGAATAGTAATTTTTACCCCTACGCTATCCAATGCTTTCCCTATTATTGCACTCTCTGGAGTGGGAATAATAATTTTTGCCCTCCCGCTATCCAACGCTTTCCCTACTGTTGCACTCTCTGGAGTGGGAATAGTAATTTTTACCCCTACGCTATCCAACGCTTTCCCTACTGTTGCACTCTTTGGAGTGGGAATAGTAATTTTTACCCCTACGCCATCTGACGTTTTCCCTACTGTTGCACTCACTGGAGTGGGAATAGTAATTTTTACCCCTACTCTATCCAATGCTTTCCCTACTGTTGCACTCTTTGGAGTGGGAATAGTAATTTTTACCCCTACGCTATCCAACGCTTTCCCTACTGTTGCACTCACTGGAGTGGGAATAGTAAATTTTACCCTCCCGCTATCCAAAGCTTTCCCTACTGTTGCACTCTCTGGAGTGGGAATAGTAATTTTTACCCCTACGCTATCCAATGCTTTCCCTATTATTGCACTCTCTGGAGTGGGAATAATAATTTTTGCCCTCCCGCTATCCAACGCTTTCCCTACTGTTGCACTCTCTGGAGTGGGAATAGTAATTTTTACCCTCCCGCTATCCAACGCTTTCCCTACTATTGCACTTACTGGAGTGGTAATAGTAAATTTTACCCGCCCGCTATCCTACGCAAAAAATATGGAATATTTTTAATTAATATTACGTTAATATATATATGTGTTCATTTTTTTACTTACATTAGTTATTTATTAATTTTAAAGTTATTTAAGTATTTTTAAGTATGTTTTAGTTAATTATATGTATTATTTCATAAATTTACCATTACTTTTAAGACATTTAAAAAATTCGATATTTTGACCAACTATATTTTTACAACGATATCTTGGATCCTATATTTTTGTACTTACCTGTTTGTAGATAGGGATTCGATATTTTGGCATTCTATATTTTTTCCTCGATATTTTGGCAGGTCGATATTCTCCTTCTCGATATTTTGTCAGTGATCCGTTCCTGGGTACAGCTTTTGGCACAGATGTAACACTAACTTGAAAGTGAAAGAAAGAACAATGCTAACTCATACTGCCTTAAAGGTTAAGTGTAAAAGAGCCATGCTTAGATCTCCAGCATTTAACGAACATGTTCAAGCACCAGAACAAGGAAATCCCAGTCAATGGAGTAGAATGTTTTTCAGCGTCAAAAAAAGGTTCAACAGTGACTCCAGCAGTTGTTTTGTCATTTACAAACCGTTGTGGATTCTACACAGATTAAGGCTAGTGGAGTAGTGAGAAATGAGCACAAGCGAGGTACCATTTCAGAAAACCCTATTACTCAAGACTTTTGTTTCAATACATAGGAGTGAGAGGGAGTGAAAGAAGGTGCACTCAGTGGCGGTTTTCCATCTTTGTCTATGATGGTTAAAATGGCACAGCTAAGGTTGTCCGGTAGTGAACCCATATTTCGTGGCTCTTTGACTATATTAAGCATATGTGTCCCCACTGCTCAGCTGGGAATCCTGGAAGGTGATTAGTGATAAAGAGGGTCTTGGAAGCCTTTACCTTAATGTCAATAGAAGATGGTTTGACAATTTGATGACAAAGAGAAGCTGAATATATTAATTGGTGTTAAGCTGCATTTCAAATCCTATGGGCAAAGCCCATGCCTCAAATATTGACTATTTGTAAAAATTGGGATGCTAAACACTTTTCCTGTAATAGGCCGAAGTCATTACAATAATTGGAAGAAATCCTTTTACACATGCTTATGGTAAAAGAGCAAAATTCAATCTGTTTACTTATATCAAAGAACTTCTTTAATCTTCTTGTTCAGGGCTTGATGTTAATGTTGATGTGGTGCTAGACAGTGCAGCTAACGCTTGTTTTGCCCCCTTCGGCTCACACTGCTGGTGCTTTCTTTCATAAGGCTATAAATATATGTATTTAAATATTTGTACATTAGAACGTTATCAGATAAACTTATAAAGAGTGGGTAAATACCACTGCAGTGTGCTTTATCCAATACCATGTTGAACCTGGGGTGAGGCGCACAGTTGAGGCTCGTGTATTGTTAAACCAAGATTTGTAAGGCGTGTAATGGTGAGTGATCTAGTGGGAAAGAGGGATATCTAATGAAGTTTACAGATAGGTGCAAACAACGAGATAGTTGTTATGGCGACCCTAACAAATAGGAAATACACAGCTAAAACATTTACCAACAAGGTGAAGAAATCAGTATTGGTTAAGTATAAATATTGTCAGGTTTAGGCCCAATATCTGTGTCACTATGTAAGATCAGAAGGACATTGGTTACACATGTACTAACATCAGACTAATAAGGGTGAGTGTGACCACTGCACTAAGAGTTAACAAGCATTGGCATAGCCAATAGGTCTCACTTTTGGGACCTTCTAAGTATTTAGTTATGCAGCACAATATCCTTGGTGCAACCACATCAACTGCTGCGTGGCTAAACACTTATAAGTTCCCAAAGGCGAGACCTATTGGCTATGCCAATGCTTGGTGTGTGGTTGTGTGTGGTTGTGTGTGTATTTGTGTGGTTGTGTGTGTGTGGTTGTGTGTGTGTGTGTGGTTGTGTGTGTGTGGTTGTGTGTGTGTGGTTGTGTGTGTGTGTGGTTGTGTGCGTGTGTGTGGTTGTGTGTGTGTGTGGTTGTGTGTGTGGTTGTGTATGTGTGTTGTGTGTGTGTAGTTGTGTGTGTGTGGTTGTGTGTGTGGTTGTGTGTGTGTGGTTGTGGGTGCGGTGGGTGTGTGTGTGAATGTGTGGTTGTGTGTGGTTGTGTGTGTGGTTGTGTGTGGTTGTGGTTGTGTATGTGTGTGTGGTTGTGTGGTTGTGTGTGTGTGGTGTGTGGTTGTGTGTGGTTGTGTGGTGTGTGTGGTTGTGTGTGTGTGGTTGTGTGTGTGTGGTTGTGTGTGTGGTTGTGTGTGTGTGGTTGTGTGTGTGTGGTTGTGTGTGTGTGGTTGCGGTTGTGGTTGTGTGTGTGTGGTTGTGGGTGTGTGTGTGTGGTTGTGTGTGTGGTTGTGTGTGTGTGTGTGGTTGTGTGTGTGGTTGTGTGTGTGGTTGTATGTGTTAGTGTGTGTGGTTGGGTGTGGTTGTTTGTGGTTGTGTGTGTGGTTGTGTGGTTGGGTGTGTGTGTAGTTGTGTGTGTGGTTGTGTGTGTGTGGTTGTGTGGTTGTGGGTGTGGTTGTGTGTGTGTGGTTGTGTGTGTGGTTGTGTGTGTTTGGTTGTGTGTGTGTGTGTGTGTGTGGTTGTGTGTGTGTGGTTGTGTGTGTGTGTGTGGTTGTGTGTGTGTGTGGTTGTGTGTGGGTGTTGTGTGTGGTTGTGTGGGTGTGGTTGTGTGTGTGGTTGTGTGTGTGTGGTTGTGGGTGCGGTGGGTGGGTGTGTGTGTGGATGTGTGGTTGTGTGTGGTTGTGTGTGGTTGTGTGTGTGTGGTTGTGTGGTTGTGTGTGTGTGGTGTGTGGTTGTGTGTGGTTGTGTGGTGTGTGTGGTTGTGTGTGTGGTTGTGTGTGTGTGGTTGTGTGTGTGTGGTTGTGGTTGTGGGTGTGTGTGTGTGGTTGTGTGTGTGGTTGTGTGTGTGTGTGTGTGTGGTTGTGTGTGTGGTTGTGTGTGTGGTTGTATGTGTTAGTGTGTGTGGTTGGGTGTGGTTGTTTGTGGTTGTGTGTGTGGTTTTGTGGTTGGGTGTGTGTGTAGTTGTGTGTGTGGTTGTGTGTGTGTGGTTGTGTGTGTGGTTGTGTGGTTGTGGGTGTGGTTGTGTGTGTGGTTGTGTGTATGTGTGTGGTTGTGTGTGTGTGGTTGTGTGTGTGGTTGTGTGTGTGGTTGTATGTGTGGTTGTATGTGTGGTTTTGGTTGTGTGTGTGTGGTTGTGTGTGTGTGTGGTGTGTGTGGTTGTGCGTGTGGTTGTGGTTGTGTGTGTGGTTGTGGTTGTGTGTGTGACAGTAATACTAAAAGCATCTCAAAATAAAAGGAACACAAACATCGAGTTTGTGGAAAGAGAAAGCACATTGTAAGTCAAACGGGCGCAGCAAAGCATTAACACAACAACAAAACAAACAAGATCACTTAGCGAAGACTGAGTTCTGATAATGGATACACACAGCCCATCATCTTAAGAGTTCGATTGCAGCCAATGTGCACTCAAACCTGCCCCCTCCTTGTGAATTCCACCCCATATTTCATGAGTTTCAACTGCTGCACCCACCATAACGCTTTGAGATCTAAAGCGCTACATAGGTCTAATCAATTCACCAGTCGCCAACATGCTGTGCTTTTAAAGAGAATGTGCCAAAAGTTTCCAGCTTCATCATCATGTCCTCATGAAAGCGCCAACGAAAGGACTCCCTGAATGGTGCAACGGACATGAAGCAGCTGCTGCGATCAGAAATAAACACTGTGAACGTTGTCCGGTTTCACAGTAACATTTCCTTATTGTTCTTTAAGTCACAAAACAGTAATACTAAAAGCATCTCAAAATAAAGGAACACAAACATCGAGTTTGTGGAAAGAAAAAGCACATTGTAAGTCAAACGGGCGCATCAAAGCATTAACACAACATGTTCTTTGATGTTTGATGTTCTTTGAACGAGAACATCAAAGGGGCGCCGTGAAAGTGATCGCGGGCGAAAGTGAAAGTGATCGCGGGCGCTTAATGAGCATGACGAGGTTTGCCAGCCTCTGCTCCTAAGCGCACGCCCGCGCACATGCACTGTAGCTCTAGGCTGGCCATGGTAGCATTTTTTAAGCCCTCACAAAAAGTCTCGCCAGACCAGCGCATGCGCTGAGTCAGGCGAGCCCTAAAAATGGCTTGTATCTGTTTCAATGCTAGTTAAGGGTAGTGAAGCAGTAGTCAAAGGTAAACCGGCTTGGAAGTCAGATGTCAAAGTGGGGGCATAGATTTCTTGGTTGAGAGCGACTGGTTTCTGCAAAAGAGGTTTCATACCTGTGTCAGTGGTCAGGCACTTGTGAGATCAGATGAAGGAGGTAGAAAAAAGCTGGAGTCTAAAATTCCTATACAGTCTTGAGGCATCCAGTCCTTAGGCTCGGGATTACAGTATTTAACGAAGGTGTGTGTGCCTCCAGAGCACACCCAACCCAAAGTTGGGAAGGATGACCAGTGTGTTGTGGACTGCCAAGTTGGCGAGGACATCCTCGGTTGGGTGTGATTCCATTGAGCCTAGTTATTTTTCCCTTCTGGATGTGGCTGATTGCATCTGTCAATTATTTAATTATTAGATTTTCTTTTCTAACTGCAGAGACCTCATCATTTGCAACTCCCCACATGTGCTAGACTGGATCCGAATATTTTTCAGAGTGCTTGCTACCACTCAGGCAGGTCCCACAATCATACTTTAGTCGACCTCACTCCACCTCTTAAAGAGACTGAGTGGGCCGTATAAAAGCACCACTTCTGCGCAATGACACCAGTTCATTTTATTCGCCCTTTGACCTGGATCTGGAGCTCCCCTCCTGACTGTCTGTTTTTACTAATGCCAAAAAGACATATTGTGTACTTGCCAATGTGGCTGTTATCATACAACTCTGCATTAAATGTGTTTCTTTCTAATCTTGGAATTCTGTGCACCTGTCCAAGTAACTATCCGCTGCATTGCAAGGATTTGGGGCTCGACAAGGAGTCTTTAATTTCAAAGTAGAAAAAAACTCTAAAAGTATGTTTTTTCCTCTCTGGTGTTTTTCTTTTTTTTCCAGAGTTTTATATAGTGCGAACTTGACCCAAAGGTATCAGAGCTCTTTACATGAGCGCCAGTTGCGTTACACAAGGACACATTCATTTTTGTAGGTCGAGCTTTCGACCTCTTGTATATACTTTACTATATACTTATATACTTCTGTATGGGTTTGACCTACGCACAATGCTTTCATTTGTTGATTTCAGTGTCCTTTAAGAATCCTTGGTTGCTCGTGGTCAGTCCTGCTTCTTTGTCCCTCCTTTTCTCTTTCCTTCCTCCCACAGAGTAGGAACTAATTACTGTATTATTACACTATGCTTATTTATTTGTTCTGTGGGGGACTCTTTATTTTATTTTTTTCCCTGCTCTGTTACTGTTTTGCAAGCATTTGACAGACTTCCCCTTAGTTGGAGGATTCCCAAAGCGCTGGAGCTGGGAAGAACTGGTTTGAGCACTCCTCCTTTGAATGAGAAGTTGCTGCTGCAACTCTCCGGTTTCAAAGGTCTGTTTCTGGCCAGGACAGCGCGTGGTGGAGCCTTGTCGCCGTCCGAGAACCAGATCAGGCTGAACCAGATGAGGATGATGTTCTTTAATCGTCGGCAGAACCAGAATTTCTGTTTTTTTATTGTTGCAGATTTATAGAGCGCTAAGTAGTCCCGAGGGTATTGGAACACTTTACATAAGCACCAGTTGCATAAAACAATGTTACATTTCTAGGCAGGAGTGCCGTGTGGAGACACCCGCTGCCTTTCATACACCGTCGCAGCACCTCTAAGCGGGGCCCCATGGTGGGCCAAGCCTACAAGGCTCCAGCCATTGGGCGCGCCCCTACAGCTGGTGCAGGTGACCCGCTGGCCAATGTTCCCCATGTTGCAACTTTTTACATAATCTTTCTTTTTTAAGGCACTGTGAAAAAAGTGCTTTTAAATTCATAGATATATTTTTCCTTATTCGTATTGGACCTTTTGTTCTGTAGTAATAACAGATGTAACTGTGTAATGGCTGTTTAGTGTCTGATGCTTCATAAATGGCTTATTAACTGGTCCCTTCTTTATTTTAAAATTCCACCGTGGGAGTGTGGTGACGTTTCCACCAGCTTTTGGCAGACGGCCATCTGTCTCCCGCTCTGGATCTTGCTGGTTGTGTCTTTCATGAAGCGTTTGGTGCTACAGGCCCGAGTCTTGTGCAGTGGAGCGGGGGGACTGCTGTGCAATAAGACCAGCAGGGAAGGTGCTATGTTTAGGAGTACAGGGTTATTGCTGGGGAAAGTGGAGGAAGAGAAAGGGATGGTTTCAGAGAAAAACACGGCGCACACGGAAGGAGGCCCTTTAACCCTGTGTCTCTTAATGAACGCCCATCTCTTTCATCACGCTCGTCATCTACTACTCACTACTTGCGCAATAATTACACTCCACGCTGTACTTGAAGCTTAAAATGCCATTTATTAGGACAAAGTTGTAAAACACAACTAATTAACCAAACATCAATTAACTATAACAATCCCCAACATCAAACCTTTCATTCACTTCATCCATTTCCCCTCACTCCAATTACTCTCTTCCCGTTTCACTCTGCGACTCCCTTCATCTCTCCATTCACTTGTTCACTTATCTTTCAACATCCTCTCCTGTATCTTCTGCCTTCCCACTCTTGCATCCCGCACCCTCATCATTCACCTGTCCCATCAGTGACTCTCCACCCCTCCAAAGTACTGCCAACCAGGGAACTCCCGTAGGTCGGTTACCTGCCCCACACCTTTTCCACCGTGCACCTTTCGCCATCACTCCCTAACCTCCCTGCGACACCAAATGGATTAATTCCACAACTTGCTTATAACATCCCGCATCTCCATCATATAGTAAGCATTCCCAAGTTGCAAAAGGTGCACTCCATCATCCTTAAACAGCAACGGCTCCTCCAGCCTTAGCCCAACATGAGCAATCACTTTAATGTCTCTTGGGGTGCAAAAAACATCTCATTGCCCTGTTTAACTTCTTGCTGGCTTTTCCCACTGCCGCATGCTTCACTGCCCCTTTCCACACCTTTTGTGGGATTAATTCAGTCCATACAATGCATGTTCCCGCCTGATTTCTTTTCATGACTTCCAGATCCCTCTGCATCTGCTGTAGTATTGCCAAACCCGACAAAGTATCAAGCCATTTTCGCCCAAATGCATATCATTTTTGTCACCCAGGGCAGTAATGACCCGCAACGCATCCCTCCTTTACCCCACCAATGCACCTCGTGATGGCTGCTCTTCAGACCCAAGTTACGACCGTAGACCTGTCAATCTGCATATCTGGCTGCCCAATGTATGAAAGAGTGTCCAACGATCCAGGTAACCGTCTTGGTCCCTGGGCCCCCACACAACCTACGACAAAAAAAACAAGCATTTGCATAGCCAATAGGTCTCGCCTTTGAGACCTTATAAGTGTTTAGCCATGCAACAGTTGATATTGCAGGAAGGATATTGTGCTGCATAACTAAATACTTATAAGGCGCCAAAGGCGAGACCTATTGGCTATGCCAATGCTTGTCATTACACTGCCTTGGAGGCATGGGTGGTTTATATGCGACTCTCTTCTCACTCTCTTCCCCATCTGTCCACCTGTTTCTTTGCCTGGCACTTCCCTGTCACCAACCTGGCATCAGCAGTGCAATGGTGGTGGTAAGAAGCCTGCAGAGACAGGTACACACAGCAATGCAAGGGCAGGAGAAGGGAGGCTGCAAAAAGGGGCTGGAAATTGGGGGGATGGGGTTTATTTCTGCCACTCATCATTTTTTAATTTTAATTACAACATATATATTTATGCAGTACAGATTCACTTATGTCATAAATTTGATGTATTTTTAATGAAATATTCATGTATTTGTTCCTTTGATTAAATATATTTGTTTTTATTAGTCACCTATTGAACTCATTTCTTGAACCATTTTTGTAGTTACTTGATTTTACGTGGCCTGGGAACTATATTTTCCACTGTCTAGCTACATTGTATAGCACACATAAAAAGTTTGAAACGCCTTTAATCATAGTTTTTGTACCGAAAGTACTTCTTCCAGTACAAAATGCACACACCCCTGCAGTATGGTACAAGGATGTGTGCGCTGGTGTGTGGCTCCCAAAGGTGCAGCAGGGCACAGGGAGAGAAACAATGCATCATACCTCAGGAGATTTGGTGATTTTTTTACTTGTTCCCTTTGAAACAAGGATGCGCAGCATCGTTGGTGCAGCGCGGCCTTGCGTCAAAGAATAGTAAAAATTTGAGACTCAATCTGACTCACACACACATGCTTATACATACAGACACATGCTCACGCATACACATGCTCTTATTTCACATAAACACTCTCACCCGCAAGCAACCTCACAATATACCTTTAAACATGTTTACTTCCCACAGCTGCCACTAAAGTTCCTGTTCCAGATAAGTGTGCTACATTTTTTATTACACTAATAGTGAATAATGGAGCATTATTCGCTATTAGTATTAAGAAAAATGTGCTGAAAATTTGTTCTTGGCACTGATTTTGCCACCTTGAGGCCATGCATCACTAGGGCAGTGCCAGTCATTGCAAGGAGCAAGCCAGGGGTGGCAGTTGCGACCCCCCCAAATGATTACCATATACACTGACGACCATTCTGAACAAAGCTACTCTGAAAGCTTTTTGCATAATACGTTTCTGTAATGTTTCCATTGCAATGAATAGATGCTGTATAGTCTCTACATGCAATAGAAGAACCCCTTTAGTAAACTAAGGATATGTGATGGAATCTAAGGAATTTTGTAAAGAATTGAACTGGTACTTCTTGTTAAGATTCCGTTTCTTGAAAGATAACAATTCAATAATTTTCAACTAAAACAGAAAACCACTGCATAAACAGCCGCAACCCATGCACAGCCCTCTCAAATTAACATGCCAAGATATCCAGCCCTGCGAGCAGGCCCGATGACAAGAGATCGGCTTCCAACAACCATGCACTATTACTCATGACAAAAAAAAACAAGATCTGGAAGCAGATTACTTAATTCACAGGTACCACACCTCCGAAATGCTCTACCATCACAACAAGGACTTGAAGCGGACACTAATGAAACACCTCTTCCATCACACATATGAACCATATGCTGCCTAATTGCGTTTATCATTTCAGTTTAAGAAGACTACTTCCATGTATCAATCCCGCCAAAGTCCAATCAAATACCGAAGACCAGGCTCGGGCTCCATGCCCACAGGCACAAGACTGGTGGACTAAAATACATAGGATTTCCATCTTTAACCTGCAACTGTACAAACAGCCTACTCAAAAGATCAGCCACTCACACAACCCACTTGGCACTGTAGGAACCAATAACCATTGCTCACCTCAGACAACTTGCCTGTCACCGCCATGGGCCCTCTTTATTCGCCAAAACGCTTAGATGCAGCTTTGATGTGGCATATAGTGGTTTATGTGAAACCTATGAAAACAATATCAGTCAAAACCATTTTAGTGTGTACAACACGGGATGGGACTACAGCGTGCAGTATTAGTATACTAGGCACATCGTTTCAGCTACAGGCACCACAATACCTATTCTTAAGAGATTCAGGAGCTGTATAGCAACCCACACACAAGTCTACAGTCTCAGCAATGAACAAGGAATGCTAGCTACTTCCTCGTTTCAAACCATGTTTACAATTCAATTCAAGAGAACAAAAAAACTGGTACATTTAAAAGAAACAATTTTGAAATGTCATGGCCGAATAAACTGTTAGCTGTCATTCTTCCATATGTTAAACTAATGCTACATGTTATTTTTTGAGCCTCCCTCCTTACATTTCCACTGGAGAAAGGGCACCAAATGGTGCTTAGAAATATGATACACATTTTCATTTCACACTCCATCAGCTTTTACAACGGCGGCTCAATGAAACGTAGGAGAGAGCTTGGCAAGCGGCATATTTACTAAGTTATAAAATAGGGGTCAGGTAACCCTTTGATAAATTAATACGTTTCTTAACACATGATGAAATAATTCCAAATGCAACAGAACCGGAAAAATTGGATTCCTTCCGCTTAAAATCACAATGGAGTAGGGTTTCAAAAACCGTCCTACTATTTGGCTCCCCCAAGTCCTATTATTTTAGAAGGAACACCACTAGAAAATAAAAGTACAACAATACTGTATCTCTTTAACAATCGTGATGTTGTAAGGTAGACATGATCACTAGGCACCTTTGGGAAAAACGCATAACTTCAAACATCACAGAAGTGACATTCAGATCCTGGACAATGATCAACATCAATCTCATTATCTACTGTGAATCTGCAATTCTTGATCAGACCTAGGATAGCATGGAAGATGGTATGATTATGAGCAAGTCACTTGTTATAGACATGTGCCATCATTAACATAATCCAACGATGACTTAGAGGCAGCTTGTAAGCCTCGTAAAATGTAATAACCAATTTAATATTGCTCTTTGCCTGCAATATATACTGACCACTCCCACTTTGACATCACGGCTGGTCCAGTGGAAAAGGAAGATAGGCACTCAGGAGTCTGCAGTCAATTGAGTGCATGACCAAGAGATCGTCAACCCAACCAACTAGATAATCTCAGATGAAAAAATGCTCTGCCCTTTTTAAGGTGAGTGGAAACAAACTGAAATGGCTGCCAACAACACGTCTTCTATATGGACCATAGGGGTGGGCGGAATTTGCGTAGTCACGCTTCTCAAAGCTCCACGAAACGGTAAAAAATCTCCACGAACACGCAGAAATTCCGCGAACACGCGGAATTGCTTGTTTGCGATGCTTTTTTCCTGTTCGCAAACGCTGTCTGCGTGCTCGGGGGGAAATATCCCGTGAACACGCATTTTGAGAACGCGAACAAGCAAAAACTTCTGCGAAGTCGCGGAACTCAGAATTTTGGGCAATTCTGCGTTCTTCGCAGAATGCAAAATTACCCAAATTCTGCGAGCAGAACGGAATCTACCGCCCAGGCCTACATATGATGACCTGGGTGGTTGAGCTAAACACCTATCATGTCATAAGTATCTTGAGCGCCCCCTAACATTCTCCTCCCTGTCGGGGGCACCAACGGCCTGTGGCTCTACAGGTGAGAGTCGGTTGGAGAAGTGCTTGATTCTGCACTGCAGTTGTTCAATTACCCTGTGCAGTCATTTTGGATTCTTACATATCATTGTTTACTGTGAACACAATCATATACAGTGTATGGAAAATGTATTAGTAGGCAAGACTATTCTGCCACACAAACACCAGAACAAGCAATACACTTAAGTACCTCCTCCACCAGACTTCGTTTAAAGAGTTATCTATGAAAAATCAGTATGCCCGTGGCTTATGCAAGTAACACTAAGGCTGTTTGAGGGAGACTGTCATTGGCTATTAGAGCTTCCATGATCTGTATTGGATAGTAAATTTACTATTCTACATATGGCCGCCTCGGTTAATGTATACTGTAACCTTGATAACCTGCAGACAGGAATATGTTTTATGTTCGATGAATGAAATTCAAATGCATCGTTTTCTAATGGCTGGCTGACCGTAACCCGTTGGCCTGGCATTTATTTCACCTCCCCCGCCTGAGCAGAAACAATCAGCTTCAATTAAGAACACATTCATCACTTTTCGGGGAGTCGAACAAGAGAGCCGCAGACATCAGCGCAGGCCGCGTTTTAATTCACGGTTTTATAACGTGCTGGAAAGATAACGCCTTCCACATGGCCGAAAAGGGAACTATAAATGAAAACAAAACCACGTGCTGCAGTCACTAGGCCGGGACAGCTGCGGGACGACTTTCACGTTAAAGCAAAACAAATGTCGCCTACCTCCGTTAAACCAGAGACCGCTCCTTTTGCCAGCGGCCTGCTGATGGATGGGGTGTAGACTTTGGCATCCAACGCCTGCAGCCCTTTCAAACAAGTTTGACAGGAGAGGAGGAGGCAGCAGGGGGAGGGGAGAGAGGAGGGGGCCTGTGCCGGTTTCCCTTGCGGGAGCGAGCAGGAACTATCTGTTAATTACAAACAGATAGTTTCAAAGCTCGCTCCGGCATGGGAATCGCCAAACGTGCACGCGTTGTCATTCAAAGCAATGCAACGCGTGCATGTTTTTGTCTGAAAAACTGAACCGAATTCCAAAGGTCTCCTTCCTATGCAGCGCATGCGCGCTGCGTAGGTGAGACCTAAAAAGGTTAGTGCACAAATTAAGGCTCCTTCTTTTCCCTATTTGCGCACATATCCCTCGCAACACCTGGACCTCCACCTCCCAATCTGACATATTCTGTCCCATGACCAGCCCAGTTGTACTGCCGCCGTAACTGTGCCAATGCGGAAAGAGTGCGTGCCGTATCTAGCAGGGTCCCTACCCAAGCGCCTTAACGCCATGAGCAATACCGCCAACATCAGAAACGCGGTAAACCTCTCCCTGGACGCATGACAAAAGATTTCACAGGACGGTCCTCCTGACCTACTCAAGAAAAATTGCCATTCTTGCAACGGGCATGCTCCCTTGCATCCACTCTCATTCAACCACACCCATTTACCCCTTCATGCCTGGTACGTTTTTGATTGTCCCATCCAAATCCCCAGTCGATCTCCGTCCAATCTTATTTCCTCGTATGTTCTCCACTCCAGCCCCTTCGTGCCCAACAACTCAGAAACCCGAAATGCCCCAAAAAACACCCACACCATGCATAAACGAAATACTGAAACCTCATATCCATCATAACAACAATTGGGCACAACTCCCCACAAACTCTGCAACAATTCAAACGTAACAGCCTCCCTTGGCGCCTCCTCATTCCCTCCCCCGTTCACGACCCCAACCTTTTAACATTTTACTTAGTATCTCATCTTTTGCAGGGTCAAACCCCATGTATAATCAACTGTAAAATGAGATCCCCGCTGATTTCCCCGCTATCATTGTCTGTGACAATCCCTTATCAATACAACTGAGAACAAAACATATAACTCCCTGTTCAGTGTCTTGACGTGACATGTTCCATACATCCACGGTCCAGCCCATAAAAGATCCAAATTCAGCCCAAGCCAGCCTGTAGCTGTGCCTTGTAGTTTCCACTATAGACTTCTCAACAAGGCCCATCACTCTCACTCCCCCCAGGCCCAGATGCCATCCGGCAGCTCTGCCTTGCATGCATCCGCTCCAGGTGCCAATCGTTGGAATCGCTGCCACTGCGAACAAGACAAAGTATCCGCAATGTCATTACTTGCCCCCGGTACGTTTTGCACAAAATGCTACATTCAGTTGTAGGTATTTCAGCATGAAACTACGCAGCAGCTGCAAGACCCTCAAGTCTTTTGCTTTCCGTTTGTTTGTTCACTAGCTCTACTACCGTCATGTTGTCTACATGGAACAGCACCAACCTATTCTGAAATTCTGGGCCCCACACTGCTAACGCCACCAGCAACAGGAAAAACTCCAGAAAAGCTATGCTCCTCCCTTGCGTTAACCAATGGCCCAGCCATTTCTCGGCGCACCATCGCCCATCCAAAAAGACACCAAATCAGAGGCACCTGCTGCATAAGAAAAAAATTGAACCTGACAGATCGTCCTGTCTTCCACAAAGTCCAAGGCCACTCCATTAAATTCAGTCAAAAATGTCTGTTATATCCTCAAGTCTGTCCCGACTCCCATTGAAATCCTGATTCTGTGGTGTGGTAGCACTGCACCAGACATGGCCATGCCGAAGCGTCGGCAAAAACTCCTCCCAGCTCTCACCACCCGGCAAGTAAAATTCAGGAAACCCATGAGTTGTTGCACTGTTTGCAAATCAATCTTCTTTTCCCTAATCACCAATAACAGGAAGGCCTGTATGTCCATCACCTTCCCAGTGGACAACCTGGCCATCCACTGGACTGAATCCAATTCTATGCCCAGGAACGTCAATCTACAGCTGGGCCCAGCTGTTTTTTACGGCGCTGAGGGAACCCCAAAGCATTACGCCATTGCCTGAAACTGTTGTAACACTTTCCCACACTCTCCTGAGTTTCCTAAGCCGATGAATAAGAAATCATCCAGGTAATGAGACACTTCCTGATGACCACTTATCATCATGAAAACCCACTGTAGGAACATGCTGAACATCTCAAACAATGCGCAAGAGATCGCACAGCCCATTTGCAAGACCTTGTCTATGAAGATGGCCCCCCTCAAACTACATTCCTAGCAACGAGAAATCCGCAGTGTGTATAGGCAGTAGACAGAAGGCCAATTTCACATTACATTTAGCCATTTCCGCCCCCTGCCCACATGACCTCACTAGGCGGATCACATCGTCTACCAAAGCATACAGCACCCTCGAGTCCTCCTCTGCAATGAAGTCATTGACTGACCTCCCTTCAGGCCAGGATAAATGATGGATCATCCTGTATTCTCCCGGCTCTTTCTTAGGAACCACCCCTAGAGGTGATATAATCAAGTCTTCTACCGGCCAATCTTCAAATGGGCCTGCTATCCTGCCTTCCTCAACTTCCTTTCTCAATTTTGCTGCTACCACTTCCGGCAACTCTCTGCTCTTAATGGCCCTCCATTGCTCTGCCGGCGTGGCCAAGGTAAAGCACTTTGTAAGAGGGTGCCATCCCCCACACTTAGAGCACTCAGGTTTACATTTGCAGGGGTATCTTGAACAGAAACCCTTGTTGAAATTCCAACAGGCTCCTGTGGTGCCCCCCCATTGCTTGAGTGGGGGACCTATACTCCCTGCGCTAACATTATCTCCTCCCACCCCAGTCTGGATGGGACGTACCGGAAAGAACCGGTATGTCACTGGCAGGCCACTGGCTGTGTGTGTGGATGCTGACGACTGTGTGGATGACATCCACTGCATCCACAGTTCCTGGTCCACCTTACCCCATGCATTATCAGGGTTAATGCTGATTCTAGCCCTAAACTCCGCGTCATAGCTTACCCATGCAAACCCCCTGAAATGCATCTGTGCCTTCTGGATGATGTCCATGTATTTTAATAAAGCTATGGCCCTGCCGAGATGCTTTTCACAATAAATACTGGCATATATCAGAAAAGCTGAGGTCCAGTTCTCCATATTAATGGGCACCCTGGGCCTCCTTGTTAACTCCCACTCCTCTTCTTTTGTTCCTTCTTTTGCCTGGATCTCTCTATGCAACAGCTTAAAGACATCCACGTACTCGTGACTCCAGTTCCTGCTTCTCGTTTTGTCCGATAAGTGTGATCCCAATGGCATAGCCAAACCCATATAGGGAAGTTTTTTGTGATATTTGTCATCCTCCTTTTCATCCTTCCCTTCTATCCCTTCTATTTTGTCTATCTGAAAGAAACACGTTAGTTAGATTCCTCACCTTAGAATATCCCCAGGCGTCAGGCTGGATCCGGAAAGATTTTTGTAGCAATACCACTTGCGCGTCGCTAGGCGTCGTCTGTGGCTCCGCGTCCGTCGTTGGCGTCGTGCGCCGGAATGACGTCGGAGTACTTAGACGCCGCCCTCGCG
Organism: Triturus cristatus; assembly: GCF_964204655.1. Classification (NCBI taxonomy): domain Eukaryota; kingdom Metazoa; phylum Chordata; class Amphibia; order Caudata; family Salamandridae; genus Triturus; species Triturus cristatus. Next base: position 299,481,747 of record NC_140590.1, on the reverse strand, counting down.
CGCTGACGTCAGTTCTTCTTTTTTAACCGACATCGCCAACCGATAGCGCCAATCGGGAAGAGCTTACCCCATAGTCACTTTTTGACTAAACTTTTTGGACTCTTTTTGGTCTTCTGTCGACTCTGGTGCCGGTAGGATGCCTAGGTTTAAAACCTGTGACTCCTGTCATCAACTGATGTCGGTGACGGACCACCATCGCCGGTGCCTTTACTGCCTGGGGGCCAACCATGACGTGGAGTTGTGCCTCGATTGTCAGGCCTTGACCTCTAAGGCTAGGCGGGAGCGGTTCCATAAGCTTCTCGAGCTTCGGCACTCGGCTCTGCGCCGTTCACGGTCCCGGTCCAGGAGGAGGTCCAAGGACCGGTCGCGGAGCCGCAGCCACCATCATCGCTCTTCGGGCTCGAAGTCTTCGGGTAAGTCGAAGCGATCAAAGAAGTCCAAGAGGCGACACCGCTCTTCGACTCCCCTCGCCGGTCGCGCGACTCGGCCGAGGGTCAGGGTGGTCCCACCTCCGCGGCTCCGTCAGAGCCACAGGAGCCGCGTCCATCCCCATACCCGCCTAGACAACTACGCACACAACACCAAAGAGCTCTTCAGCATCGTGAAAGAACTCTCCAACCCCAGCTCTAACACCAACGACATCCCGCCATCTCAAGACCTGTGCAACTCCCTGGCCACCTTCTTCCACCGCAAGATCACCGACATCCACGACAGCTTCAACTCCGACCCCCACGCACCCACTACCGAGTCCACCACCCCTGCGACTACCACTCACACCAGTCGCCTGACCGTCTGGTCCAGCATCAGCAACGAAGACACCATTAAAACCATGAACTCCATCCACTCTGGATCCCCATCGGACCCCTGCCCTCACCACGTCTTCAACAAAGCCAGCGCAACCATCGCGCCCCACCTCCGGAAAACAATCAACTGTTCCTTCGAGACAGCAACCTTCCCAGAAAGCTAGAAGCACGCCGAGGTCAACGCCCTTCTGAAGAAGCCCAAGGCGGACCCCAAGGACCTCAAGAACTTCCGGCCCATCTCCCTGCTCCCTTTCCCTGCAAAAGTGACCGAGAAGATTGTCAACAAACAGCTGACCCGCTACTTCGAAGTTAACAACATCCTGGACCCTTCCCAATCCGGTTTTCGCAGCAACCACAGCACCGAGACCGCCCTCATCACCGCCACTGACGACATCCGGACCCTGATGGACAAAGGAGAAACAGCCGCCCTCATCCTCCTGAACCCATCAGCAGCCTTTGACACGGTCTGCCACCGCACCCTATCTGCACGCCTCCATGACGCCGGTATCCAAGAGAAGGCCCTGGCCTGGACCACATCCTTCCTCTCCGGCAGAACCCAGAGCGTCCGCCTCCCACCCTTCCGCTCCAAAACCACCAAGATCATCTGCGGCGTCCCACAGGGATCCTCCCTCAGCCCGACGCTGTTCGATATCTACATGGCCCCCCTCGCCCACGTCGCACGACAACACAACCTCAACATCATCTCCTACGCCGACGACACCCAGCTGATCATATCCCTCACCGAAGATCCCCACACTGCCAAAGCTAACCTCCACTGACTGTAGCTGAACTCAGACAAGACAGAGGTCCTCATTCTCGGACCCACCCCATCAGCCTGGGACGACTGTTGGTGGCCCATGTCACTAGGCACAGCCCCGGTACCCACGGACCACGCACGCAACCTGGGGGTCATCCTCGACTCCACTCTCTCCATGACCAGGCAAGTCAATGCCGTCTCCGCGTCCTGCTTCAACACCCTCCGTATGCTCCGCAGGATCTTCAAATGGATCCCCCTTGACACGAGAAAAACCGTTACTCAGGCCCTCATCACCAACAACTCGACTACAGGAGCGCCCTCTACTCAGGAACTACAAACAAGCTCCTGAGACGACTCCAACACATCCAGAACGCCTCGGCCCGACTAATCCTCGACGTCCCCCGCCACAGCCACATCACACTCCACCTGAGAGGCCTGCACTGGCTCCCCATCAACAAAAGGATCACCTTCAAGCTCCTGATCCACGCACACAAAGCACTGCACAACACCGGACCCACCAACCTCAGCAACCGACTCAGCTACCACACCCCCACCCGAAGCCTCCGCTCAGCCAACCTCACCCTCGCCACAGTCCCTCGCATCCGAAAAACCACCGCCGGCGGCAGATCCTTCTCCTACCTCGCCGCCAAGACCTGGAACACTCTCCCCACCATCCTACGACAGACCCAGGACCTGCTGGCCTTCAGAAGACTCCTCAAGACCTGGCTCTTCGACCAGTAGCACCCCCCCCCTCCCCAGCGCCTTGAGACCCTCTCGGGTATGTAGCGCGCTTTACAAATGCAGTGATTGATTGATGCGACTCCGGCGGAGGTCAGTGCTTTCCTCTCGGCCATGAGGGGCCTGGCTCCGCCATCGCCTGCTGGCGCACCTTTGGGCCCCGCGGGCTCGACTGGGCGACCTCGCGTGCCGGCGGCTCCGGCCCCAGCACTGTCGACGACTTCGGTCCCGACGCCGCAGGTCCCAGAGGGATCCAGGCTTGGATCACTGCTGGCGCCGGTCGACCTCACTACGCCTCCTCCGCCGGCGCCGACACCGGTTCCGCCTCCGGCACCATCCCCTGATGCCACCGTTCCCCGGTTTAGCCCCGGTCCGGCCCGACGCCAGCGCGGCGCCGCTTGACGCCGCACCCGACGCCAATGGATGAGAGTTTCATCTACCGCCCGGCTCCGATCATTCCTCCTTTTTATCAGGAATCGGATGACGGGGGCGACTGGGAGGGGTCTGAGGACCCTATGGCCAGACAGGCCCAACTTTCACAGGACTGGGCAGACAAACTGGGGATGCCAGTGGTCTGGACACCTCCCCGGACGCTGGTTTCATCTCTCCTCCGACTGTGGCCTCGGAGGAAGGTGCAGCTTTCTCAGTGGTGCTGCGCAAGGCGGCCCAAGCCCTGGGGCTCAAGTTGCCTGCTGTGGCCGTGAGGACTAACATCCTCACAGAGGTGCTTGAACCGTCAGCAAGGTCCACAGAGCCCCTGCTGCAGTTCAATGAGGCCCTCATCGACGTTCTGCAGTGCACTTGGTCCAAGCCCTCCACAGTTCCTCCTGTGGATCGGAACGTGGCCCGGCGCCACCGCCCTGCTCCGGGCGACCCCATTTTCCTGTCCCAACACCCCACCCCCGAGAATCTGGTTATCCAGGCCTCAACTTCCCAATCCTCCTTTTCATCCGCTCCTCCGGATCGGGAATCCAAGGGGCTGGAACAGTTCGGAAAGAAGCTGTTCTCTTCCCTGAGTTTGGGCCTGCGGTCTTTGAACACCGCTTGCCTCTTGGACCGTTTCTCCCACTCTCTGTGGGATACGGTGGAGGACGTGCTCCCCCTGTGTCCGGAGGAGGCCCGGACATGTCTCTCCCAGGCGCTTGCTGACGGGCGAGATGCAGCACGGCATGCCATACGGTGTGGACTAGACACCACGGACTCGCTGGGTAGGGCGATTTACACCACGGGGGCGTTCCGGCGCCAGGCCTGGCTGCGGTCCACGTCTTTCTCGGGGGATGTCCAGAGTACCCTCATGGATATGCCCTTTGATGGCACTCGCCTTTTTGTTGAGAAGGCGGATAGTGCGCTGGCTCGTTTCAAGGACTCCCGGGCTACGGCCAAGTCCTTGGGTCTCTCTGCCGCAAACTTCCGCCTTTCGTGGCCAAGGAAGGGGTGCCTCCTCACGTCCGCCTAGCCACCGGCCGCAGAACCAACCTGCACGCGGTCGCGGACGTGGATTCCGCCAAGGCGGTACTGGAGGACAACGTGCCGGTCAGTCCACATCCACCCCGGCAGCATCGGCCTCAAAGCCCTCCTAGACCGAGCTTTCAGGCCCATTCCACGCCAGTGGGCAGCAGAGTTCGCCATCACCTGCTCCACTGGCGATCCATCACATCGGACAGGTGGGTGCTGCATATCGTCCGAAGGGGCTACTCCCTCCCCTTCGAGACGACCCCTCCAGCCATGCCACTGCAGTGCCACCGTATGTCGGAGGATCACTTGAATCTTCTGCGGGAGGAAGTTACGGCCCTCTTGGCCAAAGAGGCCCTCGAGCGCGTTCCTGGTCCAGAAGTAGGTTGTGATTGCTATTTCCACTACTTTCTGGTTCCCAAGAAGGGCAAAGGGGGCCTACGCCCTATCTTGGACCTCAGAAGCGTCAACGCCTTCCTCCGGAAGGAACGGTTCAAGATGCTCACTTTAGCTCAGGTTCTGGCTGCCCTCGACCCTGGAGACTGGATGGTAGCGTTGGACTTGCAGGACGCCTATTTTCACATCCCCGTCCTGCCGGCCCACTGGCGTTTCCTGTGGTTCACGGTGGGTCAGGAGCACTTTCAGTTCACTGTGCTCCCCTTCGGCCTCACCAGTGCCCCTCGGGTGTTCACGAAAGTAATGGAGGTGGTCGCAGCTCATCTGCGCACATCGGGGGTTCCAGTCTTCCCCCATCTCGACGACTGGCTGTTGAAGGCGGGCTCGCCCCAGGCAGTCGTCTCCCACCTCCAGACTAGAGCCGACCTCATGCATTTGCTGGGGTTCTCCATCAATGTGCCGAAGTCACACCTGAGACCCTCCCAGAAGCTCCTCTTCATCGGAGCGATTCTCGATTCGGCGCAGTTCCGGGCCTATCCTCCGGAACAGCGGGTCCGGGATATTCAGGCTCTGATTCCCATCTTTCGGCCTCTATCCTGGGTTTCGGTCAGGTTGGTGCTGCGGCTTCTGGGGCTGATGGCCTCCTGCATCCTGTTGGTGCATTACGCCAGGTGGCGAATGCGGGCTCTGCAGTGGGACCTGAAGTTTCAGTGGGCCCAGCATCGAGGCAACCTGTCCGACCATGTCTTGATCTCGGAGGGCACTGCGAAACAGTTGCAGTGGTGGCTCACGGACCGCAATTGGGTCAGGGGCAGATGCCTCTCCCTACCCCAACCGGAGCACGTAGTAGTGACGGATGCGTCCCTCCTGGGATGGGGGGGCCATATGGGAGAGGCGGAGATCAGAGGCCTCTGGTCTCCGGCGGAGTCTCAACTCCATATCAACTTGTTGGAGCTGAGAGCGATCCGGCTTGCACTGAAAGCCTTCCTTCCCCCTGTCCGGGGAAGTGTCGTGCAGGTGTACACGGACAACACCACCGCCATGTGGTATTGCAACAAACAAGGCGAGGTGGGGTCGTGGACCCTTTGTCAGGAGGCTCTGCGCCTCTGAACATGCCTGGAACACCAGGGCATCATCCTGGTGGTTCAACATCTGGCGGGCTCTCTGAACGCCAAAGCAGACGAACTCAGCCGCCGGTGCATGATGGATCACGAATGGCGTCTGAACTCGGACGTGGCGCAAGGTCTCTTTCTGCAGTGGGGAGAGCCTTGGTTAGATCTATTCGCCACCGAAGAGAACACGCAATGTCAGCAGTTCTGCGCGTTGGAATTTCCAAGACGGCACTCGCTCGGAGACGCTTTTCGTCGCGAGTGGAGTTGCGGTCTGTTTTACGCCTTTCCGCCTATACCACTTCTGCCCAGAGTGCTGAAGAAGATCAGGTGCGACCGGGCCCAAGTCATCTTAGTGGCTCCGGATTGGGCACGAAGGTACTGGTATCCCGAGCTACTCAGTATGTCAATCGATCCTCCGGTACGACTGCCTCTTCAGGAGGACCTTCTGTCGCAGCAGCAGGGGACGGTCCTCCACCCGCACCTGTCCAGTCTCCACCTCCATGCGTGGAGATTGAGCGGCGACAGTTGATGCCATTTGACTTGCCTCCTGAAGTCTGTGACGTCATTCTGGCAGCCAGGCGTCCCTCCACAAAATCGGTATACGCCTGCAGGTGGAACAAATTTGTGGCATGGTGCACAGCAAAGGCTGTGGATCCCCTTTCCGCCCCTCTTTCTGAGGTTCTACTCTTTCTTCTTTCTTTGGCCCAGCAGGGCTCTGCTCTGGGCACCTTGAAAGGTTATCTTTCTGCAATCTCTGCTTTCTTACGGCTTCCTGATCAGCCTTCTCTTTTCAAATCCCCTGTTTCGCGTTTTCTTAAAGGCATTACACACATGTTTCCTCCTGTCCCCTTCGTAATGCCTCAGTGGGATTTGAATCTTGTCTTGACCTTTCTGATGTGCGCTCCCTTTGAGCATCTTCACAATTGTCCCCTTCATCTTCTGACTCTTAAGACTGCTTTCCTGGTAGCTATCACCTCGGCTAGACGGGTGAGTGAGCTCCAGGCTCTGTCATCTAAGCCTCCCTTTCTTTCTGTTCATCCGGACACGGTTGTCCTCCGGACTCGTCCTTCTTTTCTTCCAAAAGTGGTGACCCCCTTTCACATCGGGCAATCTGTCACATTGCCCACCTTCTTTCCGCCTCCGCATCCTTCGAACGAGGAAGAGAGGCTCCACCGTCTGGACCCCAAACGTCCTTTTATTTGGACCGCACCAGACAGTTCCGGGTGGACGACCAACTTTTTGTAGGATACGTAGGTGCTAAGAAGGGGAGGGCTGTACACAAGCGGACCATCTCACGGTGGGTCGTATTGTGTATAAAGGTTTGTTACTCCTTGGCGAAAAAGGATCCTCCTGTTGGGCTGAGAGCCCATTCCACCCGGGCCACAGCGGCGACTACTGCCCTGGGACGGGGAGTTCCCTTGCAGGACATCTGTCAGGCGGCGACGTGGGCCTCACTGCACACGTTCGCCAAGCACTATTGCCTGGACAGCCAAGTCCAGAGAGATGGCTTCTTTGGCTGTTCTGTTCTCCAGGACTTTCTGGTGTGATCTTGGTTCGCAGACCCACCACCGGGGTTGGTATTGCTGAGGTATCTATTCTAAGGTGAGGAATCTAACTAACGTGTTTCTTTCAGATGAACAAGTTACTTACCTTCGGTAACGATGTATCTGTAAGAAACATTAGTTAGTTAGATTCCTCACCGACCCACCCATCCTCCCTGTTCTGCGAACCGACATCTAGGGTTAAGGTCATCCTGTTCAGGGCCCTAGACTTTTTGGCACCAGTGTCGGTATCTTGCATGGATCTGCGTTCCTGGCGCGGAAAGCTATGTACAAGAACTGACATCAGCGCGTGAGGGCGGCTAAGTACTCCGACGACGTCATTCCGGCGCACGACGCCAACGATGGACGCGGAGCCGCAGACGACGCCTAGCGACGCGCAAGGGGTATTGCTACAAAAATCTGTCCGGATCCAGCCTGACGCCTGGGGATATTCTAAGGTGAGGAATCTAACTAACTAATGTTTCTTACAGATACATCGTTACCGAAGGTAAGTAACTTGTTTCGTCTGGACGCTTGCTCCAACCAACTGCTTAGACCTGCTTTCCTTCCCCCCGGGGCAGGCGCCGTTGTTGGACCTGATGGCGCCCATGTGTCCCTTACAGATCTATCCCCCACACCTACTGCCCCCCTTTCGGACCACCGTACCAAGCAGCCCACCAATCACCCTCACCGGACAGGTTTGCTTGAGCCTCTCTATCTTTTCCCTTGGTGCTGATCTTCTTCTGGCTGACCACCTTCGTCTTGCCTTTGGCCGCACTTGGCTCCTGCAAAACACCAAGCTGTCTGGTTTCCTTCCCTGCCCCCCCCCGCAGGTCCTACCGGCAAGTCCTCATCATCCAGCACTTCACCCTCCTCCAACTCATCACTCTCATCACCATAATCCAACTGCAATTAAGACTCAATCTCTGCAGGCGCCCACATCACTTCACGTACCACTCTCTTCTGCCCTTTTCCTCTCTTTGCAGACCCACCGGTACAATCTTCAATGATCGCCAGCGGTGCCTGATCCCTCGTTGAAAGGTAGACCGCCGCAGACCCACTGCTGCTTCTTGCCGGCCCCCCCATGTTTCTACCAGCCTCCACTGCCGGTTTGGACCCCCCCTACCCCCCCCCAGGCTGCTTCAACCTGAGGAGGCCCCAGACCACCAGGTCTCTCCTCCGTCCCAGCTGTCCCTGTCCCCGGATTGGGGTGACTAACCTCTTCCACCCATACCCACTTGCCCTTGGACCCCCCTGCTCTGGCTTCTTGTTCTGCCCAGGCCTCCTCCTCCGACGTGGAAGTGGGCGGTCCCTCCTCCCAGGGATCGCAACCCCCACCCCCCTGGCTGCACACAATTCCTTCCATCGCAGTTCTGACTCCTGGATGACCCTAAACTGCTTCCGGATCTTTTCTTACAGGTTCAACGCCTCCCATCTAGGAAGTATGAGCAGGGGGCCTTGACCCCTGCCGCCCCTCTCCTTTGCCCCTGCCCAACTCATATGTACCGACCCCAGGACCCCCCCCTTTGGACTCATTAATCGTGGGCCCCAAACCCTCAAGCTGCTGGAGGGGTCTAGCAGTTGGCCTCCATGTGAGGTCCATGGGAGTCTCATCCCATTGCCCGCCCTCCTGCTCCCGGCTAGGCCCTGATAAATTCAGGGCCTGCACTTCACCCAGCACCCCCCCCCCCCTCCTGCCTCACACAATGTTGGCCTGCCACTGGCCCCAGCATACTGCAAGGCCAGCTCAACAGGGCCCGCCCTCTCCCTCCGCTCATTAGTAACTCAGGCGTCTCCCCAGCAGCATCGCACTGCTGCGCAGGAAGGCCCCCTGTCTTCCCCTCCTCTAGCCACAGCAGGCCGAGCGCGGCTGCGTCAGCTGGTAAACACGCAGGCAAGCTCTTACACCTGCCCTCATGCTTGGCGGGCTCCTTTTTCACATGGCCCTGCCCGACGTACCCCTCCTTCCCGGTGGTGGCTCTTCTGGCACGCCACCACCGCAGCAGCTACTCCGAGCGGAATCCGATCTTGGGGTCCAGGCCATCCCGAAACAAGTCTGTTCGAGTACACCAGGCCGTAATAGATCATCTCGGCCAGCTTGTCCCAGCACTCTCAGTGCGGCACGGACGGCCTCCGCATCGGGTTCCACCATTCTAGCACGGTAAGGAACTGAAAACCATATATGCCGCCTAAACTCCAGTGACGCACTAGTCTACCCCTACCAATCGGTGGATTGGCTCCCTGCAAACCGTGGGCCTAAATACCAAAATTCCCTACTCTCCAAAATTACTCGACCCTCCCCAATGGTGCCGAGTGCTGGAAGAGGAAGAGCCTCCTCCCTTGCACCCTTATATCACCTACCCTAATCCCACCCCTTGACCAACCCCCTGACCCTCAACAGCTTGTCCTTCCGGCTCCTTGCGCAAACACCCCGGGGGAAGACTCGTCTGCGACCCTACTTCCCCCAGGGGCTGGCATTGTCCCATCAACTCGCTATCCTCTCACTGGCAAACAACTGTTTGTCATTGCCTGTCACCTGTGTTGCCCGTTATTCCTACTCACCTTCCCATCTTTGAAAGAGTATGCGATTGTGAAGAAACCACACACACACAGGTCCACACACACAGCCCGCCCGTCACCATTTCAATTAACTCATCAGCTGCCAGTGTCTGAAAGTGGTAAGCACGTGACTAAAAATTGTTAGTGTTGAGCATCTTTGACAGACGCTATCCTTTATGTACTGGTTTAAAGTAGACGCTTCATTTTTAAAGATAATTAATGACAAAAATGTTACTCGCTAATGTGAATGCAACTCTGTCATCCGGCTGCCCAGGGAACCACAATAAAATGTTATGGTCCTCGGAACAGGTGCCACTCTCTCAGGACTTGTAAAATACCATAAAAGAAATAGTAGGTTCTCTCTCAACTTTACTGATACCGTATTTGAGGAAAAGGGGCACAAAGACTTCGTTTTCTCTATTTAGAGCAGACCATCTGTTAATAATGGCTATTAATATCTGGTCCCATCCAGAGACTTCAAAATATTTTTTGGTCTTTCTCTGCCTACGCAACATTGCACAAGATGAAACTCTGCCTGTATATTGCAATAAATGAAACACTTCCTGCGGAGGCTACAGATTTGAAAGCACAGATCATGTTTTATGATTCTGCCTAATCTTTGTCAGGGATCTTTAAATGTTTGTATTACCGGCCTTTCGTCATCTAGGCCTTCATAACTATAAGGATGCGGCCCACTATTATTTTGGCTGCTCAGGTCATCATCAATTTGGATTCCATCAGTTATTTGTTAACTGTTCGATAGATACTCCTGTTTAGCTATCAAATACCCTGAGAAATATTGGTTTATATTTTAAACAAGCATTTGCAATGCAGTAGGTCTTGCAACTGCGAGTTTGAGCTATTGGCATTGTAAATGACAATGCCTTTTATTTATTTGTTTTGAAAACCTGCAAGCGGTGCGTAAACAAGCACTTTATACTTCTAGTCCTTGCTTACGAAAAAAAAGGCCGACAGTTAAAGATGCGCAGTTACTGCCAGCCTTGATTCTCGTAAGCAAGGACTATAAGTACAAAGGGTCAAATTTACAAGCCCCTTGCGCTGCCTGTGCGTCACTTTTTGTGATGCACTGGCAGCGCATTTTTCTGCCCCATATTTACAAGGACAGGAAAAGCCAGCCTGTTGCAAAGTCATCCTGTGCCCTGGGCACCCCCCAACTTTTTGCTGACTGATGCTGGTGGTAACTGACTATGACTGACTCTGGGCTCTGCCTAACCAGGCCCAGGGCCAGTGCCAGTGCTATGCTGAAAGAAACACATTGGAATACAGTTAAAACACCTACATACACTAGGGTACACAATGGTATGGTGGGGTACCCCTGTGATTGGCATGACCTACCCTATAAGCCCCTATAAGCCCCTAGTATATAATAGGGCAGGGGGATAAAAACTACCTAGAAGTCCTTAGTACCCTGGTGCATGGCAGTTTGAAGGCCAGCAGCTCTTTTTGCACTTGCATGTGTGCACTGCTGAAGCCCGAGGTCAGTTTAAATGCAGCACTGGGTGCCAGGACTGCTTTTAAAAAGTAAATTGTGCCCAAACTCGACTTTGGTGTTTGGGGCACTTAAAAATGGATAACCTACAATGTTTTGGCATAGCAGGGACCCCCAGGGTCTCCTCTAGGTATCCCAGGGTTGGGGTATCAGATATTTATAAGGTACACCCTTATAAAATAAGTTTTTATATGCCTGGGTAAAGTGAAATTTCACATTTCACTCCCCACATTGTGGTAAAATGCTGCTCAAATTCGACTTAGATGCTAGGAGCACTGTAGAGGGAGAATCTGCAATATTTATACAGATTCAGAACCCCTAAAGTCTCCCCTTGTTGCACATGGGGTGGGGTTCCTGTAGATATAAGACAAGTACTTATAAAATATGTTTATATAAGTCCTGGTGCTGGAAAAATGGCCCAAGTCATTTTTCCGATTGCAAATCCCCTGTTACATAGGTTATCATGGTAGGAAGTTATTGATTAATAACTATGGATAGGACAGGGATAGAAATGCCGTTCCAAGACTTCCCAGAATGGTAGTATTAAATCCAACAATATCATATTGTTGAACTTCTCCTAAAGTGTACATACAAGAAGTTCTAAGACTTTCTTGTTTGTAAGTCCAAATTTAGCCTTCCAGTGGTCTTCCCTGATTGGTCAGAGTTAAGTGGATTAGCCAGGCTACCTTGAAGAGGTGATAAAGAGCCCCTGGGGTTAACCAGCTCTGCTGGCAGGGCAGTGTGCTGTTCCATGGGAATGTCAGGCCAGTGGGAGGAGTCGTTAACTATGCTCTTCAAAGGGGAGAGTAGAGACCATTGTCATTTACAGCTCTGAACTTACCACCTCAGGCAGATGGTAGGATTAAGGAAGGTATGAGCAGATGCAGGGAGATGAGTCTAAGTAAATTAGTCATCCTAGGGGTGTGTTTAGCCAGCTCTTACCTCCTTGCTGGAAAATCAGCCATTATGGATTTGGAAGATTTGATGCACTCTGGGACAATATAATGCCACACTCTAAAGGATGTGGTCATAACTTTGAGGAGTTACCCTGCTTCCATTGGTCAGAAGTGACCTCCTGCATGACCCAGAGAACTTGGAATGAGGATCTGAGAGGGTCAGAGCCCTCCAGATCTGCTGCTTGAAACTTACTGAAGCAAGAAGTGCCCTGCTGAGAAGTTTTGCTGTGCACAGATTTCTTAGGCCTGACCTCTGAAAACTGCACCATATGAAACTACAGCCCTGTGGATTATTCTGCTGAAAAAGAACTAAAGAGTGGACTCCCTGATAGCTACAGGTTAAAAGAGCTCAACTGGAACATCACCAACTAAATCTGCATCTTGGAGAACCATCAGTAGATTTGTAAGGGTTTTGTACCAGTGGATTGTGGGAACTGACGTCCTCAACTTTCAAGGACCATCTTGGAGCTTCCAGACCATTGGAGTAAGTTTGAGACACTTTGGGACCCCTTGAGGAACTTCAGGAAGAAGTTCAAGAAGTTTGGAGAACTTTGGAGCAACTTTGAAAAAAAGCTCCATAGAGGGAACGACTCAACCTGGTCATCCAGGCCACCTGCCTTCAACTGTAAGCCGGCCAAACCATCCAGGTTGGTCCAGCTAAAAGCTGCATGGGTCCAACTTCCAGAGATTGACTGGGACTAGAAGAAAACTGAAGCCGGCAAACCCTCACTGGATCCGGCTACATGAGGAGCATCGAGAGACCCCGCGAGAAAAAGCTCCAGAAAAGTTTCTAAGTCCGCTCGTAGAAAAGGTGACCAGGAGCAACCACGAGAGCCAAGCCGCCTGCCTACCATCGCGTGCTGGCCTGGATTCCTGGGTTGTCCCGCTGAAGCAATCTTGAAATATTTTCTAAGTCCGCTCCAGGGAAGTTGACCGGGACCTCGTCACAAGTCAAGCCGGTGAACCCTCACCGGATCTGGACTGGCTGGGAGTTTTGAGGACCTTCGGGAAGAAAAGCTTCTGGAAAAGTATCCAAGTGTGAAGGTAGAAACTGAGACCGGGACCTGCTGGGAGCTGTAGCAGCTCAGGGCTCCATCGAGCTCAGCCTGAAACTTTGACTTTGGTCCGGTCTATCACGAGCAGGTATAACAGTATGGTGCTATAATCTTCCAAGTGCTATGTTTTATTAAATCTTTGAAAATTTATATCTCCGGTTCCCTACATTGGATTTCTGTCATTTTGGTGTCATTTTAAAGATAAAAATATTTCCTATTTTTATAAATAGGTGTTGGATTTTTATTATGTGTTGTGTCTTAATTATTTACTGAAATGGTGTTTTTAAATGCTTTACATACCTGTCTTTTAAGTTAAGCCTGTCTGCTCGCAGCCACGTTACCAAGGGTTGAGCATAGGAATAATTTTCTAAGACCTATGCTGAGTCCTATCGTGTTAGTGACCTTATTGCCAGTGGCAGACCTACATTTGCCTCTACCAATAACCAATTTTCCAACACAGCCTGTGTGGCTTTTCCTGTCCTTGTAAATACGGCCCTTTTGCACTCGGAACTTTGCGTGAAAGGGGCGTTCCATGGGTGTTGCTGTGGGTGTTCTCCCGCAACACCCATGGAACCAGACACATTTCCAGATTTACAAGAAATCGAACATCTGGAAATGTGTCTGAATGCTATGCCTCCGCAGGCGAGGCGTAGGGAGGTGCAACGAGGAGAAATGTATTCATTTCTCTTTGTTGTATTCCTCTTTCTGTGCGTGCTGCATTTTGCAGCACACATAGAACGGGAAAATAACCTCTAATGATTGTTTATGTGCAGGAAGGTGTCCCTTCCTGCACATAAACAATCCTTTAAATAAATGACGTTTTGCAAGTTCTATGTGTGCTAATGCAGCACACACAGAATTTGTAAAACCAATTTCTGATTGTTTATATGCAGGAAGGGAACCCTTCCTGCACATAAACAATCATCCCTGTGACGTAGGCATCCTTGCACTATGATGCAAGGGTGCCTGCACCTCCGCATTGCAGTAGTTTGTGCGCCAGCGCAGGGGGAAGCTCAGAGATGCAACATATTGTTGTAAATATGTCGCATCCCTGTGCTTTCAAACTAACGCAGCGGTGTGCAGCAAAATGACTTGCTGCATCACGTGGCGTTAGTTTATTGTAAATCTGCCCCAAAGTGCGTATTTACGCACCGCTTGCAGGTTTTCAAAACACATAAATAAGAGGCATTGCTATTTACAATACCAATAGATCAAGCTCTTGCAAATGCTTGTTTTTTTGTTAGGCACAGGGAGATTACGTGATTTTCCCAGAATCACAGGATGTTGAGGGCCGTTGCCGTGACTCAAACCTGGTTCCCCAGATTTGAGGTCGACCGTCCTAGCCGTTAGTTTACATTCTTGGTTTTAGTGCTCAGTACTGCCAATTATTTATTCTTGTTTTACCGCAAGCACTTCTTTGGATGTCAGAGACATGTTTGTCTAAGCCTTTTTTTATCCTTCCCAAACTCCCTACTGGGGAAGTAGTCTTTGCCCTGTTTGAGCACATAAAGTACTAACGTTAAAATAGCATGTCGAGCTTTTTACAAGGAAACTGTCAACTTTTTTACAATTTTCATTTAGATTCAACATTTAATGCATCAGTTGGTAATGGTAACAAAACGGTCACAAAAACTGAAAAACTATATTAATACAAATGATTGTAATTATTTTCATTCCTGTTCATAGGGAAAAGTGAGTGTAACGTCAGTCCAAAGCCAAATAGGCTGTATTTCTTTCTGTCTGGGCTCCGAAGCTGTGTCCAAAATGCTTCCACCACCTGGGATTGTAGATATTTTAGGTGTATTTAACATATTTGGAAATGAGAGAGAAGGAATATCACTGTTTATTCCAACACAGAATGGATTCCTTTTCTTTGTAGCTATAAAGCTGTCTCCAAAGTTCTACAGCGTGTTGTGTCAATGAAAATGACAATATATATTGATTTAGATCAATAATTAGAATAAATACATGAATCAAGCACTTTTTTATAAAATTCTTCTGTTGATATGTTAATAGGACCATTCCTTTTAAAATACTAGTAAAAACGATTTCATCAATTTGTACAATTTCTATCAGACAAATTCATTCTGCTGAGATTTCAAAAAGGCGATCCAGTCATTAGGGGTCGAGAGATTATATCTAAAAGCAATAGGTTTTAAAAACCGGTTTCTGACCTGTACTACCGCCTTAATAGAACATGATTAAAAAACATTTATTAAATCCTGGACTCCTCTATTGCATTTCTCACATACACCTGTACCGTCATCTGTATCACTCCAGCTCCTTGTATAGCCCTTTAAAGGTAATATACCTAATCGAAACATGATGATGCATCTTCGAATACTATGTTCTAGGGTAAATCATACATGCTTTTGGTGGATCTTAAACTCAATAGTGGATACGAGAGATTCATAATGGGATAGTTGGGAGCAGTGTGCCCTGTCAAGCTTATAGCTTCATCGGGGAATCATGTTTTTCAGAGAAAGCTTCAGGTGTGCTTGAGACCAGGGTTGAAGAATGCTTTCGGTACATTGAAAGTATTCTATGGCTGTCTTAAAGTTTCTATTAAAAGTGTCTTGTTTTTCACCTGCCTTAAAGGTTTCATGTTTCAGTAAGGCCCTTAAGGAGCCTTCTTCCGCATGCACAAGTTTAAATGCCCATCTAATTATGTTGGATGAGAGCTATGAGAATGTGCTTACAGTTGAAAGCTCTAAGTGAAGGATCTGGACCGGTGTGGCCTGGCTCAGTAACGTTATTTTGCATAGTAATTTACCATTGCTGATATTCAGTATGTTCCATCTATCAACTGGAGTATACTCTGTAGCGTAAGTTAGGGTAGGTGGAATTTTTGCCCTGTATATTTCAAGAAAAGCGTGGAAATGTCTCCTGCCTGAAGAGGAATAAAATCTCTATGGAGCATTAATATATGCTACTGCTTTTTGATTATTCTGTTGTAACTGGGAATGTACTTCCAAGGTTTTGTGTAAAAACTCGCCCTAGGTAGAGGTACGCTTTTACCAGCTCAATTGTTGTGCCATCCAAGTTCCAGTTAAAGTATGTATGTTGTTTCCTTCCCCTAAATGGGACTACCTTTGTTTTGGAAATGTTTACTTTTATGTATTTATCTTCTGAATACTTAGTTAGAGCATCTATGCTTCATTGTAGGCCCAACAGGGAAAGATTGAAAAGTGTGCAAAAACCAAAAGGATTTGTTAAAAGAACCCTCACTCACCAACCTAGTTGGTGACATGCTTCATCATCGGGTTCCCACCAGAGAGGCCGAGTGCCTCTCTGGTGTGCTGCGACGCCTGAATTACAGCGGAGCTGTTTTTTGAATGAGAAAGGAAGTGAAATTAAAAGGTAAATGATTTTAACCAACAACCAATTTAATCATGGCAAACCAAAGACCAATAAAAACAAGTGAGTTGGACAAGAGCCGGTTGGTTAGGTTAACCAGAGCTCAACCAATTTACAATAAGGTCGACATGTTTCTGCTTGTCATGCCCAGTTGGCTAAGCATTCATCAGGACCACAAGGACCTCCACGGCGGTATGCGCACGCTAAGGCGCACCCTAACCTGTGGAGATCAGATGGTAAAACTTACAGTTCTACCGAAAAGCCATCCTACTATTCCGGGGCTAGTAACGTCTGTAAGGGAAAAAATAGACAAAACACACATAAAGACATAAAGAGACATAACTTTGTTGGTTGCATTGTTATCCTTTACGTGATTGAGTGAACAAATAATTTGGTAATCCCGTGCTGTGGAGCGGGAGTGGGTGTCAAATAGCAATTACAGCCAAAGAACGCCCAAACACGAGTATTTACTCGTCAAAAGCAGGGGACCTATAGAAGTATCAAGGTGTTTCTATAAGGCCCTGTACACTGGTTGTGCCTGCGTTTAATTACATTGTATAGTGTCAAGTCAGCAGACAATGTGCAATCGTAGTGGCTGTTTAGCCGCTGTGTATGCCGAAGGAATAGCGGACTCGTGAAGGTGATAGGCATGCTGAAAACGAGCGTCTGTGGTATTTGCCAGGCGCCGTTGCTCCAGTGCATGTCTAGCGTTAAAAGTTGTTAAAAGCAGCAGCATGGAAAAATAATAATGATCCTCTTACTCATGTACTTGGTACTACTAACGTCATGGGTCCGAGAGGGGGGTAGTGAGCTATAGTATCTGTCAGGGTGGAAAACAAACAATAAATTATTCTTATTTGTTGAGATACTCTATGAAAGCTGAAAGGAACCTAGTGCTGTAACAAGGAGGGGTTCCCCAACTTACTTCCATGCTCGCACACTCCCGCGATCAACCTGGATCTGTCCTGCTCGGCCCGGATATTGGTGAGTGAATGGGGAACACGGAAGTAAATACTCCGTGATTCCCGTCACGTGATTTCCCCAACGCGCGTATGCGTGTGATGTAATCAAAAGGGGCGTGTGTTTAGAAAGTGAAAACCAATGCGTGCGTTCGTATTGGTTCACCCTTCGTAATGGGGAAAGAAAGTGTAATCATTTGAACATGCAGCTTTATCCATCGAGTTTATACGAAAAAACTCGGGACTGCATTGATATTTACACCGGAATGTGGATAGTGCGTTTGGTTAATGGAGGAGCTCTTGTCAACAATCAGATCGCTTGCTAGCAATATGATACACATAATGCAGATGTCAAATTATATTAGCTGCCTTTGGGGAATCTCAGTCAAAGACAACCTTAGTCACCCTGATGTTGGGGGTTGATGAGGAAAAGTAGCAATCAGAAACTATTGTGGCTGGACCGAACACCCAACAGTTACTCTTCGAGAAAGAACAACGTTGGGTTTATCGTTTATCTACTCACCTTATTGGTTTGAATGACAATATTCCATGGAGTTCCATATTAAAACACTGAATTGCTGACCCAGCCTAGCCAGCTTGGAATAATGCCTAATTAGCCTCCGTGTAGCTTAGTTCACAATAGTTTCTAATTGCTACTTTTCCTCATCAACCCCCAACATCAGGGTGACTAAGGTTGTCTTTGACTGAGATTCCCCAAAGGCAGCTAATATAATTTGACATCTGCATTATGTGTATCATATTCCTAGCAAGCGGTCTGATTGTTGACAACGGCTCCTCCACTAACCAAACGCACTATCCACATTCCGGTGTAAATATCAATGCAGTCCCGAGTTTTTTCGTATAAACTCGATGGATAAAGCTCGCCGGTTCAAATGATTACACTTTCTTTCCCCATTACGAAGGGTGAACCAATACGAACGCACACATTGGTTTTCACTTTCTAAACACACGCCCCTTTTGATTACATCACACGCTTACGCGCGTTGGGGAAATCACGTGACGGGAATCACGGAGTATTTACTTCCGTGTTCCCCATTCACTCACCAATATCCGGGCCGAGCAGGACAGATCCAGGTTGATCGCGGGAGTGTGCGAGCATGGAAGTAAGTTGGGGAACCCCTCCTTGTTACAGCACTAGGTTCCTTTCAGCTTTCATAGAGTATCTCAACAGATAAGAATAATTTATTGTTTGTTTTCCACCCTGACAGATACTATAGCTCACTACCCCCCTCTCGGACCCATGACGTTAGTAGTACCAAGTACATGAGTAAGAGGATCATTATTATTTTTCCATGCTGCTGCTTTTAACAACTTTTAACGCTAGACATGCACTGGAGCAACGGCGCCTGGCAAATACCACAGACGCTCGTTTTCAGCATGCCTATCACCTTCACGAGTCCGCTATTCCTTCGGCATACACAGCGGCTAAACAGCCACTACGATTGCACATTGTCTGCTGACTTGACACTATACAATGTAATTAAACGCAGGCACAACCAGTGTACAGGGCCTTATAGAAACACCTTGATACTTCTATAGGTCCCCTGCTTTTGACGAGTAAATACTCGTGTTTGGGCGTTCTTTGGCTGTAATTGCTATTTGACACCCACTCCCGCTCCACAGCACGGGATTACCAAATTATTTGTTCACTCAATCACGTAAAGGATAACAATGCAACCAACAAAGTTATGTCTCTTTATGTGTGTTTTGTCTGTTTTTTCTCTTACAGACGTTACTAGCCCCGGAATAGTAGGATGGCTTTTCGGTAGAACTGTAAGTTTTACCATCTGATCTCCACAGGTTAGGGTGCGCCTTAGCGTGCGCATACCGTCGTGGAGGTCCTTGTGGTCCTGATGAATGCTTAGCCAACTGGGCATGACAAGCAGAAACATGTCGACCTTATTGTAAATTGGTTGAGCTCTGGTTAACCTAACCAACCGGCTCTTGTCCAACTTACTTGTTTTTATTGGTCTTTGGTTTGCCATGATTAAATTGGTTGTTGGTTAAAATCATTTACCTTTTAATTTCACTTCCTTTCTCATTCAAAAACCAGCTCCGCTGTAATTCAGGCGTCGCAGCACACCAGAGAGGCACTCGGCCTCTCTGGTGGGAACCCGATGATGAAGCATGTCACCAACTAGGTTGGTGAGTGAGGGTTCTTTTAACAAATCCTTTTGGTTTTTGCCCACGCTGTTGCTGCTCTCTCTTTTGCTCCTTTACCCTTGTCACTCTTCTGTTGTTTAACTAATTAGCCAGGGGGAACAAGAGTGATTTTCCCTCACCCTCTCTTTGTTATTGTAAGATTGAAAAGTACCACGTTGTCAGCATACATTAACACAGAGGCTACTTTGGGAGGGAATACTTTACTTTTAGAAAGCAGTCTGGTAAATCGTTTAGAAAAAGCGAAAACAAGAGGGGGACTAATAGGCAACCCTACTTTAGGCTGTTCGCGGTAGGTATTGTGTGAGACAAACCTTTATCACCTCCCATCTGGACTTACACCATGTTGAGGTGTGGAGGGCAACAATCAACTTCAGAAGTGTGTCCCATTTTCTTTAGATTCCTCCTAAGAGCGGGTCTGTCGACCCTGTTGAATGCTGTATAGAAATCGACAAAAAGACTGTATACTACTTTTGATTTGGTTATTACGTACTCGTCAATGATTGTCTGTAAAATGCCTATATTATTGATCACACAGTGGATGGGGCGAAAGCCCTCTTGGAACATCGAAATTATTTCCCTGGAGGAAACCCATTCTTTTAGGTGGTCGAAGATACGTGCTGCGAAGATTTTCCCTGTGGCATCCAGGAGTGTAATTTGACTTAAATTCCCGGAACTGAAATAAGTGCTTTTTAGGTCGAGGACCGTCCGGTCTGCCGAAGGCAGAACCGGAAGTCGGAGATTTAATGTTTCTGAGAGTGGCTCTTTAGCCCGCCTTTTTTTTTGCCTCTCCTCCATTGGCTGGCTTCCTAAATGGAGGCCAGACATTGGAGGAGAGAGCCCTCCCTCCAAATAGGCTCCGTCTTTTTCAGATTCGGGGGCGTGTTCCGTGCTGTTCTTTCCACTTTTTAGCCACGCCCTTTTAGAACAGCAGGAACACGCCCCCGATTCCGAAAAAATATCGAAGCTTCCATCCGCCATTTTTTTGCTGTCGTCTGGCCGCGCCAGAGCGAAGCGATTATCGGGGTCAGGGCTCGCGCAGCGTCACATTTAAGTACAGCCAGCTTGTAAACATAACTAGACCGCGCTGTCAACAGGCAGGCGGTGACGGTCAGAAGCTGGACTACGATCAGGTCAGGTTCCCTCTTAATACCAACTAGACCGCGCCGTCAACAGGCAGGCGTTGACGGTCAGAAGCTGGACTACGATCAGGTCAGGTTCCCTCTTAATACCTATGTAGAGAACATGTGTTGTTACCTATGAGAGATCATAAGAGAAGGAGGGTTTGAAGCGCACGCCACTGAAGGAGTGACTCACACAGGGTGAGTGATGTTCACAAGGAGAGGCCAAGGGTTGAGTCCTGGACACTCTGCTCTTTAACCACTTTAGATATGAGTTCCTCCACAGAGGCCCTAAATAGCATAAGTAAATCCGGTCGGACAGGTATGTGTCTGTCCATCGGTCGGTTTGTCATCTGTCTTTGCGTGTGTGTGTGTCTGTGTACCTCCATTTGTGTTGTGTCTGCATAGGTGCCTTGCTTGTCTGCTAACGCGTTCATGGGTACCTTGCACGTCTATGTTGTGCACACCATTGCCTTTATGCCATTAGCCCTATGCAGTGCTTTAAATGGGCCGGGACTCATCGGTACCCAGTACCGGCAATTCTGAATGACCCACCCTTCAGTACCGGAGCTTGTCCTTAGCTAGGGAGAGTACCGACACTGATGGACTGCAGGGCGGTGGGCTTGGCAGGATCGGGTTAGGTACGTATGACTACCAGTGCAGGCGCCTCTCTGCTCCCGAGGGGTTTCTAGGCACATAGAGCCTCTGTGTACCCCAATGCGGAGTTACTGCTGAGAATCCAGCAGCGCTCCTCTGAAGTTCACCAGGGCTGCCTCGGCCTGCCAGGGGTGGAGAGGGCCCGCGTCACACCGTGACCGATAGCAGGGTCTTATCTAGCCCTGCGAAGATAAGCACAAGGCGCCCCGACCTACCTTCCAAGCGGTGCAGGTGAAGTGCCGTGTCTTGTCGGCCAAGGTCGGCGCATGACCCGCTTCGCGGGTTTCACAAGACGTGAGTGAGGAACAGTCTGTGTGACCTGAACTGGATGAGAACCGCTCAGACCCCAACGGATCAGGGGAGTACAGGGCTCTTCAGCTCTGTGTGTGACCCTGGGCACACGGAGAAAGAGCCCTGTAGCAAGGAGAACGGGGGTCTGTGCAGCCTGAAGTACTCTGTCCTACATTACCTTTCAAACGACGTGCATGTTCATCTGACGTCACTAGCGTTGGGCGCGAGTGTGTGTGCCTGCACTGTGTGTGCTTCTGTGGCCAGCTCTCACCGATATCAAAACGCTGCCAGCACTTCCTCGCACCCCTCAAACCCTGCTGTCGGCAGACACCAATCTTTCACAAAAGGCAGTTTCCAAACGGACACATTATCATGTGCACTTTTAAAGAATGGAAATAGATGAAGTCACTTTTAACGAAATATGTCGACAAGCATTCCGCATTAACAATGCATTTATTCTATTACAAAATAAATGGCAGGTCACAACACGTGTGATATCAGACAATTGTGGCCTAATCCTCACTGGCAGGATACACTTTATTTTTAGCGCTTAGATTCATGCTTCATTGCTTAAGCACTGTAAATAACCGATGATGCTTTTACAGTTTTGTTGGTACTCAATTTCCCAACCTCCGGCCTGGAAGAGAAGTGCTTGCACCTTAACTCCAAACTCTGTGCCTTGTTTGGGTGAGGGCCGCCCTTATTTTCCCATCTAAAGCACCGCCTGTGTGGGTGAGGATTTGTGTATTTTGAGCTGTGCGTGTTTGTGCCTGTGAGTTTGTGGTCTGTGTGTGTGAAAGAGTGAGGTTGTGCGTGCACAGATTCCTGCCGGTGTGTGATGCATACGTGATTGCTTGCACCCATCTCTTTGAGTGGCCGTCCATCTTCCTGCCTGTCGATGTGTGTCTGCTTGTGTGTTGTTTGACTGTGTGTGCTGCTTAAGAGAGAGCGCGATAGTGTGTGCGTGTCCATGTGTGTGTGTGGCACTTGGCCCTTTCTCCAAGACGTCGCTTGAAGTGCACAACCTGCGTCATGTCTCCCTTGTCCTGCCACCCGATGCCCACACCGGCCTCAGTACATTCCATCTCTGCCTCTTCCGAGACATGGGCACAGCTGTCACCAGACTCACTAGAAGGAAGGTCTTGCTGTAATACAGGCGTGGGTGTCCTCGCTGAGGGTTCACGTCACTGAAAGGGGGCGGAGCAAGTTGAAAGAACCCAAAGCTGGGTGCTTTAGAAATGTGTTGATAGAAAATCCCACCCAGGGAGCCGGAGAGCGAAGATTTGAAGACTTTGACAGGGCTATGTTTTAAAGTCTGTCATTAGTCAAGATCTATTGGTTTTACGAAAATTATATGCAAAATATTCTTACTTATGAGCAGTGGTAAAGTATGGGAACTGTGATGCTGCGTGCAATGGGAGCGGGGTCAGTGAGCGTGGCGGCGGGATCCACGGTGTGGTTTTTAGGTCGAGGGACCATCCGGTCTGCCGAAGGCAGAACCGGAAGTCCGGAGATCTTATGTTTCTGAGAGTGGCTCTTTAGCCCGCCTCTCTTTTTGGCTCTCCTCCATTGGCTAGCTTCCTAAACGGAGGCCAGCCATTGGAGGAGAGAGCCGTCCCTCCAAATAGGCTCTGTCTTTTTCCGATTCGGGGGCGTGTTCCGTGCTGTTCTTTCCACTTTTTAGCCACGCCCTTTTTCGAACAGCAGGAACACGCCCCCGAATCCGAAAAAATTTCGAAGCTTCCATCCGCCATTTTTTCAACATCACTCTATGCTTATATATCACTACCTCACAACATCCCTCTCCCTCACTACCTCACTCTCTCACTACCTCACTCTCTCACTACCTCACTCTCTATCTACCTCACTCTCTATCTCACTACCTCACTCTCTATCTACCTCACTCTCTCTCACTACCTCACTCTCTATTTAAATACCTCACTCTCTCTCTCTATCTCACTACCTCACTCTCTCTCTGCTAATGCAATAGGTATCACATACACAAAAAAAAGCTAATGCCAATAGAAATGACAATGCCATTTAGTTAGGGATACAAAAAAATACAAAAAATAATGAGCAATACCAATAGCTCTACCTATAATGTTGCCGAGACCATTGCATTGTAAATGTTTGTTTAGTATTGGGGTGATGATACTTCCTGTCCATAAATTGGCAATATGGCTAGTGTTGTAACAGTAAAGAAAAAGGGGCAACAAAAACGTACTCCATTTCATCAGATTACTTCGAAGTATTTTTAACGGAATCATATCTGGCCCCATAGCTGCTGAGGACCTAGCTTTCTTGATATAACATTGAATTTACTTTTCTGAAAGAGAGTTTAGAGGGCTCAGGTTGCATGTTTTGCTGCTGTCAGGACAAACTGTGTTTGTTTTATAAAGCTTGAGGAGGTAACTTTCCCATTCATTCTGTGAAACCAGCATGGTCTTTAGGGATTTAAGACTTCCCATTCCTTTAGTGATGAGGTGCCAAAATAGTTTGGTATTTTTTGGAGCGGCAGCCATATGTAATTCAAGCCAATTTTTATCTGAGGCGATTCTGTTTTTGTTAATTCTTTTCAGTTTTTTTTCAAGAGAGCTATTTCTGAGTTCCTCACGCCTGAAAAGGTGATAAATTGCCGTCTAATTAGCTGGTTTCTTTTTTTAGAAATGTCCCCCCTTCCCCAGGAGATCTTCTTGGTGTTGAATGGTGGGTTATGGGAAGAGACCTTCTTTTGTAGTAGGTTGATTACGTGTAAGAGGGTTTGCTCAAAATACTTAATTGGGCTGATATTGCTATCTGGCGACCTAAGCTGTCTTCAGGATATTACTTCTTTCATTTTGTTATACTCGCCGTTTTCCAGATTATTCAGTCCGGCTTTCAGTCTACCACCATCTTGCCTTTCATCTTAGATAGCGTCCATGGAGAGATGGAGAAAAGATATAAGTCAAGTTTCAGAGGAATTAATGCATGGTCGCTCTCACATGAAAAATGAGTACTGAGATAGTTACTTTTTTGGCAGAGAGTGGGACTGCAAATTATGTAAAACTGCCATGGACTCCCCTTTTTGATTAACTTGCAGGTACGTCCCCATTCAATCCTCCATTTAGGATCACTCCATTGATTCCATTAGTCTGCTCCAGTAAGATTTTCCCTCGTTTGTCTGCTTTTATGACATCGGGGAAGAAAGGATTTGGTATCGACCAGGTATCTTCTGCAACTCTATTTCTACAACATTTTATCGCTGGATTAGACATTTTTGCATTAAAATCTCCTGTTATGAAGACTTGGGAATTTTCACATGCTTCTATTGTTGATTCAACATGGTCAAATATTTTTACAAGCATGGAATTAAATTCGGAACAAGGTTAGAGATAGAGGTTAATAAGAAATATGGGTATAGCCGCTAGGGGTCTTTTTTTTTTAGTATTTATCTTTATGCATTTCACATTATTGATGCCCAGATTAATTATTTCAAAGTTCCACTTTATGTCTTTCGTCAATAAGATCAGCAGACCCCCTTAGCATGACCTCGACTTACTCCTGTTGTAGGGATTTCAAATGTAAAGTAATCCTTTTGATTAAGATTTTCGGTAGACCAGGTTTCCTGTAGGCAAACAATTGCTGAGGAGTTTTTCAATAGAGTGTAATTTTTGGGTTTCCAGTCCTGCGATATTCCATGAGTAAATATCAATGCTCTTTGTGGAGAAATCATTGCTAAAGAGGAAATGTTGCGCCTCAACCCTGCCTGTTCACATTTAAATTGTCTGAAAGCCACAACCAAGGGTTATCCTTTTTTGATTTTGTTTGTTCAGGAAGGTTACAATTTCATATCTGACTTTCACCCTTTGTTGTACAAATTGTTTATTTGTCGACTTGGGGTTGTAGAAAACCTTCTATAAAGTTACTTTGTGCAGACAACAAGTAGATTTGAGGAGCCTCCATTTTTAAATCTGTTCGTGCCTTCTGAAGAACTGACAAAACCTTTTCTCTAAGTCCGATGACGTCACATTGGAACTGAGGGAGAATTCCGCTTTTGTTTAGGATGATTGCGGGTACCACATCAGACCTGAATTCGACTCACGCTGTAGAGACGTCAGACTTGTCTGGGAAGAATGCCAATTTTAATACGGAAGATGATAGAGATTGGAGGGAAGGGAGTTTATGTATACGGTTAAGTAGTCTTTTTGGATTTGGGGTCATTTCCTATGGAAAAGAGACTGGATATCTCAAGGGTAAGGTAAACGTCCTGAGTTTGCCCTATTCCTTCTTTCACGGCATTTAGGTCAGAAGAAAAGACAGACTGATCAGGGTAACATATAGTTATAGTTTTTAGTTATAAAATTGGGAGGCCAGAGGTTTCAGTTGAATTGATGGTGCTACATGTGAGGGTAGGGGAAGTGTTCCCTTCTCATTGTTGCTGTCAGGGTTTGGCAATATTTCCACGAGTGGCTTTTTTCCTTCTGCTTGAGCATCAGGACCTAAGTGGTCTCTTTGAGAGAACTTTATCTTGTGGTGTTTTGCCTTTGTGATTCTGCGGTTACTCTTTTTTCTTATTTTTTTTTTGTACTTTTCATATGTAAACTTGCAGTTTTATTAGAGAGTTTTTCCGGATTTAACTTTTTGGGGAAACCTCCTTTAATTCCCAAGATTTTGAAGTTGGCGGCAAATGTTGTTGTAAAGAATGTTGCAGAGGGCTTTGTATAGGTGCCAATACTACTTTTCGAGTAAACATAGGATAGTACGGAGGAGTTGTGATTAACTTGCAGCTCTTCTTAGGGACCTCAAATAACTTTCGTAAGGAATAAATTGTATCCGCTTGATCACTATTTTTATTTTGAAATTTGTTACTTTTGCTGTTAGTTTCTGTCCCTGTGGTTCCCCCCCCCCCCCCCCCCCACCCCTTTTAGGCGTAGAGGATGCAGAGACACTAGTAAGCGTTTCTTTTATTTGGTTGATTAGAGATGGTCCAGGAATGGAGGGAACCAGTGGCTGGTATGGGACAGAGAACAGGAGAAAAGGAGTTCTTTAGACACTGACTCCGCCCTTTGTGTCTCAGGGAGGGACGTTTTGATGGTCTTCTGGGCAGGGAGGGAGTTGTGGCAGCTGTCAGTCGGCTCCTCGTCGTGGTCAAGGATAGTGATAGGTAGCCGGTACCCTCAGGAGAATAAAAGGGATAACAGGGTCAGCAATCAAGGCATGGGCTAATGTATATACCGCCACCTACACCCTCAAGGCCTGTATAAGTCAAAGAAGGGAGGGGGTGTTGTGCAGTGAGGGTGGAAGTGCATAAAGAAAACGGTGTGGTACAGTGAACCAGGGGGCTATTTAAAATCATGCCCTCCACCAGTGAGGTAAGTAAATAAGGGTACTTGCCCTCCGGGGTCGTGGCTGTCGGAGTCTTACCCCTCTCTTCCTCCTCTCCTTGGGGTCGGCTGGACTCATGCACGTTGCCACTGGGCGGTTTGGTCCTCAGTTCCTCCGTCTTCTTGGTGTCTTCCTTCTCTGTTGAGGTTCCGTCTGCTGCTCTGGGTCCGTGGGTCTCCGGGACGCTGTAGAACGCCACGTTGTTCCCGGCTCCGCTCTTTGTTGTTATGCTTCCTGGCTTGGCACGCTGTGTCCTGAAAAGACTAGACCACCTACGGTTTGTTACGGTGGTCTAGTCGCGGGCGCCGTCTTGGGAGTCCCGCTCGTGAAGAGCGCAGGACTACAGTCCCTCTTGATATTTTGAGATTAAATGTTTGGTACTTTTCTTCCAATTGAGATCTGGTGTAAATCAATTGATGTGCTTTTCTGGCTTGTGCTTTATTAGCATATGGAAGAATTTGGGTATTTTTCTGATCCAACAGGAACTGAAGAACCACCCATTGAGTTTCCAGAACATGGTTGGAAATTGCTGCAGATTATTATTAAAGTACCAACATAAATTCCAAAACACTTTGTTGAGAGCTGAGTGAATTGGTGTTTATTGCTGGATTTTTTTTGAGTTTCCGGAGAAAATAGTAACGGTAAATTGGGAGAGTGAGATAGAGTTCCGTGTGCATACAGGATCCCCACGGACCTTTTGCCAACTCCATCCGGACATCATCTCCCCACATGCCATCGCATCCACCAACTACACCCTGCTGGGAGACCTCAACTTCCACCTCGACAACTAACTGGACCCCAACACCACATCCCTCCTGGACAACCACCACAACATCGGACTCCGCAAGATCGTGACCGAACCACGCACTCAGCAGGACACACCCTCGACCCCCTCTTCACAACAGGAACCTCCATCACCTTCAGCCACTCCTCCGAACTCCCATGGACTGACCACCAATGAGTCCACTTCACCTTCAGAACACCCACCATCCAGACACCAGCTCCTGCTACCATGAAGAAACTGGACCAGAATCACTGACGACCAGCTTACCTCCTCACT
This sequence comes from Triturus cristatus, assembly GCF_964204655.1. Taxonomy (NCBI): domain Eukaryota; kingdom Metazoa; phylum Chordata; class Amphibia; order Caudata; family Salamandridae; genus Triturus; species Triturus cristatus. Next base: position 299,453,878 of record NC_140590.1, on the reverse strand, counting down.
CAGCAACTCAACCCCAAACATCGTGGTTAACGACGACCCCAACACCGCAGCCCGAGCCCTGCACAGATGGATCTCCGACAGCGCCAACACCATAGCCCTCCTCAAGAAAAACAACAACACCCACGCCAAGAAAGCCAGATGCTTTACCACCGAACTTCGAGACTCCAGGCGCACTTGCCGCCGCTTCAAAAAGTCCTGGAGGAACACCAAATCCACAGAAGCCCACAACAACTTCAGAGACGCCACCAACACCCACCACCAACTCATCAGAAAAACGAGGAAAAAAGCGCACAACAGTAAAGAACTCTTCAACATCGTCAAGGAGTTCGCCCAACCCACCAGCGAGTCTACTGACATCCCCACCTCACATGACCTCTGCGACAAACTCAGGACCTTTTTCCACAACAAAATCAAGAGCATCTACGACAACTTTGACAAAAACAACCAACACATGGAACCCTCACCAGCCACCCCCGACACTCTAAAGCCAGTGATTGACAACTGGACAGCCCTCACCACTGAAGACACTCTGAAGACAATGAAGTCAAACCATGCCAGGGCCCCCACGGACCCCTGCCTCCACCACATCTTCACCAGAGCCGCCCACACCATCGCACCCATGCTCCGCCAAATCATCAACCGCTCCCTGGCGACCGCCTCGTTCCCCGATGACTGGAAACACGCCGAGATCAACCCCGTCCCCAGCAACCTCAAAAACTACAGACCCATCTCCTTGCTCCCGTTCCCAGCGAAAGTCATTGAGAAAGCCATAAACAGCCAACTCGCACCATTCATCGAAGAGCACAACATCCACAACTCCAACCAATCCGGCTTGAGAAAAAAACACAGTATGGAAACCGCCCTCCTCGCCGCAACAGACGACATCCGCACCCTACTGGACAAAGGAGAAACAGTAGCCCTCATCCTCCTTGACCTCTCAGCGGCATTCAACACAGTCTCGCACTGGATCCTAATACGCAGACTCCACGACGCAGGGA